>NC_143017.1:19157030-19757030 GCF_055824585.1 Amblyomma mixtum
TGCAAGGTATTTCGTGCACAGCTCTGACTGTACCAGCTTCGCAGATATAGCCACAAAGAAGCTCACGAGCGCAGTTAGCTACTGCATGGCCCAACGTTACGCATTGTTCTGGGCGCCGCCTTGTTGATATGTCTCTGTGGATAGGACTTGCGGACCATAATGAACAGCGGTGCTCGCAATAGAATATTCGGCTGGATACGACTATTCGCGTAAGGTCGAATATTCGAAACAACACGAATACTTGGATTTCGAATCGAATACGAATACTAAAAATATAATATTCGAATTATATTCGAAAATTTCGAATATTCGCACACCCCTAATTAAAATAACAACACGCGTCACTAAGAATTCACTAGCGCAGGGTGACAGGCCGTCGTCTGCTCCGTGTCTGCACATTTTTAATGTGCCTTATTTGCTAGCAAACAACAGTAGATTACCCAACATTCAATAACTTTTGAACGAAATTTTTATTGTAGAAGTTATAGGCATAGAGCACGCTAAGAAATATGCATATTTAGGCATCCTAATCCTAGCATGCCATGCGCGCCCTAGAGCGTGCAAAGACTTTTCTGTAAGGCTTTTCACATTACACCTACTCTCGAGTACGAGATAAAGGACTGTGGTTTTTAAATTGCAATGCTATATTTTAGTTTAAAATAAGCAACGACGCTGCCCCCATAAGTGTAAGAAAAGAGCTAAAATTATTTCTTGGTATACAGTGAAATCTTAACAGGAACTTTAGCAACTAATGCGCATCTGAATAATACGCTGACGTGGTGGACGGAACTGCCAACAAGGCTGTATTAGACGAAAGATGGCAGAGCGCTTTGTAGATTTTGAAGCTCTGCATTATTAGCTAGAGCACCCGGCAAAGCAATGTTCTGTTTACAAATAGCGCGGACACGCCGTGGTGCCTAGTTTGGTTCTGAAGTTCGCGCACAGAGGAAAGTGAAAATTAGCTTTGGGGAAGTAACAGTCCAGTCATGTCTCGTTAATATAAACACTTTTGTTTCCGAGGAACCAACAAGTCATCCAAATTAACGACTCCAAAAGGATAAAGAAAGCCAATTTATTGAGAACACATTGAGACCAACATTTCCTTCAGCCCAAAGCCCTAATGCTTGAATTTACTGAAAAGATTTTTTGCACCTGTATTCACAGATTTCCTCATTTGCGTTAATTTCGAGAGACACCGGATTTTACTTTTTCTTTTTGCCATGCACTGTTTCTGTTCGACGACATTTGTGCACAGGACCGTCGAGCAGCCTCTTGCCGCCACCTTTCTTATGGGTTTCTATGAAACAAACACAAGAAACTGACGACTGCGCAGAGTCGCGTCCCTGTTGAGGTCCCGGTCGTACCGAAAAGCGGAGCCGACGCGCAGGTTCCTAGAGTTTGGGGTTCGTCAACGCATCCCGCTGCGAAAAGCTGATGCCCCAGAGACGGATAGCGGAAAAGCGAGGCGCGACGCTCGTTTCTCTTCTATGGTCGTCGTAGTTATGCCATCACCCTCACCAAAAAGCGTAAACGGCTTCACAGAATGCACATGGTGCTCCCGGATTGAACAAATACAGTTGTTTTGTGGACTTTTTCTTTCTACTGTTCTTTCTGTGTCCTCCTTTCCCCTTAGTAGAGCAGAATGTTGGGCCAGTTGGTGTAGCGACATATTCAAGAAAACTTTGCGCAGAATAACACAAGACGGAAGGGAGAAACACGTCAACCTCCTTTCCCCACGTCAACCAGAATTTAATGCGACCTCATGCTATAGTTTCCCGTGATGTGGCCTCTCGCTACGGCGCTACCACTGCACCCCTCGATTCCTCCTTTCAAGGTCCTTGTCGCTTCGGTCGCCCTCTGTACGTTCCTTCTTGCTTATTCCTTCTTCGTGTTATAAACATGACACGCGCGCTTTGATTCTTACGAACCACGCAGGCCTCGTTCAGGTCTCCGGTCGAATCGAATGTCACGTAGTTTCGCACGCGCCTGTAACTTGTAACTGGCGCTTGAGCTGCTGTGATTTCATTTAGCCGGCGGAATGATCCGCGCGTGCATGAAATTAGAGTCAGCGAGCTCTAAGCCTTCCCACTTAATTCCCAACATTTCTACCAGTTCTATATGCGTACCTGGCACCTGGTGGTTGCCAGGCAAGGGCGCTCGAAATTTTGTTCGTCTCTGTTCACATTTACGCAATAAAAACGCTTGGATCCCAATCGGCATTGTGCATTCTCAACTAGTTTATTGTCTAGACAACGGGCTTCCGTATCAGCGAGAAGTAAATGCATTTGGTCAGTGCATGTTGAACTCTCGGACGTCGGAATTAATCCGGTGACTCTTTCTCTTCTCTCACCCCTTCATCCGTTTCCGCATGGCGGGTGCCCGCCATGGTGGCTCAGTGATTACACCATTATGCTGCTGAGCTCGACCGCGGCTGCCACGCTTCCATAGAGGAAAAATACAAGATGTTCATGTGCTGTGCGATGTTAGTTTGCCTTCTAACGAGGTCGCCGTAAGCCACGGACTGACGGCCATCTAGCGCGACCAGGACCTCACCTTGAACCACATTCTGCCGGTGAATAAATGTTTTCCAATCCAATCCAATCCCGTTATGTCGAAATTACTGGTTTTAGAGGAAAGGAAATAGCGCATTAACCGTCTCCCCTTTTTAATGGACACCTCAACCGGGCCTAGAAAGAAGGAAGGGAGGTTGGGGTGAAAGAAAGAAAGAAGTGTGGGGGAGGGCTGCGGAATAATTTCGACCACCTGGGGATCTTTAACCTGCACTGACATCGCACAGCACACGGTTGCCTGTTGCGTTTCGGCTCCATTGAAACGCGGCCTCCGCGATCGGGTTCGACCCAGAATACTTCTTCCCTCACGGCACGGCGGAGTTGTCCATCGAGAAGCGGGACAGTTACAGCGCATATCCTTTCCTCAAATTTTGGTTAACCACTTAAGCCGAATCAGACTTGTAAAACATGATACCAGCAGGTGTTATTCCCTTGCATGCAGCGACATCCTCATTGTCCCTTTGGGTCTTCTCAAATGTGAGGTTAAGAAGCTTGCAACGATAGGCTAACCGCAACTGGCATCGGACAGGATTAATTGAATATGGGAGAAGCTTTTGCAAAGTAAAGGGCGTAGACAGGATGATGAGGAGATTCGGCGTTAGTGAATTGCCTTTTTAGTTCTTTGAAACTGGTTTCCTTACCTGCCTTCCATCACCGAGTCCTTCTTTCAGTCTTGTTAGTGACTCGACAAAAAAAAAATGAACTGAACGCATGAACCCTCTTTTTAAAAGATCCACTCAGTCCCAGATTGGGTAAATTCCTCGGGTTCGAAAATCGATGATACAATTCGTTTTGGCCTCCAGTGTTCTTATCTGCCCTTTTATTAAACGCAAGCGCAGAAAGATAGGTCACGCCGTCCTCAGCGAAGGCGCATGTAAGGAGGTCAGTTTTTCATTCTCGAATGCTTGTCAGACTTGACTCAACCGCTCAGCTATAGATTTACTCTTGAGCTCAGGTGAGCCCATCATGGAACTAGCTTATCAAGTCTGGGCCGTTTAGCAGTCACACGTCACCATTTGTAAGGCACTGGAACACAATTTCTGAGACAGAAAACACTCTGTTAAACAGACCTGTTTCATTCTGAACGACAGTTTCCTGCTTCTTCCGTCTGCGGAACTTGTAAGTAGCCTCTAGCGAGAACCAACAAATTGTAGGCAGCGATTACATCGAGTTGTTCAAACATGTTGTCAGTGTTCGAAGCGGTTTAGGTTCTAAGGGGTTTATCATCCCAAAACGACACAGGCTATGAGGGACGGTGTAGTGGAAGGCACTAAAAAATTTCAACTACCTTCGGCTCTGAAATATCCACTGACAATGCACAGTTCACGAGCCTCTAGCAATTAGACTCCATCTAAATGCAACCGCCGCTGCGGGATCGAACCCACGTCTTTGGGGCCAGCAGCCGAGCACCATAAACACTGAGCCACCGTGGGGGCGACTATTCGAAAAGTGAGGCTGTTCTCTATAGGTTTCAGCATTTACGCTTCAAAAGTCACTAATCGGGCGCTTTTTGACTGCTTTTCTTGCCTCTCTTCTGCAAATAAAGATCTTGCCTCTCTTCTGCAAGATCTCTTCTGCAAATAAAAGAGGAAAAAAAAAACGCTTTACCACTTGTACGTTCACGAGGGAAACACGGACTCAGCGCGTCTAAAGCTAAGGTCCACGATTGTAAAATCATTTGTACGCGTTTTTTGCTCGACTTTCGGCTGCTCACCCGAAAGTCGGGCGTCCGAACCGGGCCGCAGCAGTCGCATTCCAATAGATGTCAAATGCTATAGGCACGTGTGCTGTGTGATGTCAGTGTACGTTAAAGAACCCCAGGTGGCCGAAGTTATCTAGAGCCCTCCACTATGGCGTTCTTCATAGTCTGAGTAGCTTTGGGACGTTGAGCCGTATAAATCACAACAAACCAATCCCTCAAATTCGCGAGCATGGGTGGATTCTACCATACTGACATTTTTGACACAGTTGTTATCTGAAGCCATATCAAGACAGCCTTGTGGCGACACACTATGCGCATATTTCCGCGCAGCCTCCTCCTTGTTATCATCCGGCTCAGCGTAACACGGCTACTCGCTGGACTGCGTTACCGATAAAACACAGCGCCACCGCTGCGTCACCCGAGGCATGTGTCGACGACAGTGGCTACAAAAACAGGCTGCCCGGCTGGGAAGGGCGGCTTTTTCCTTCCGCTACCGAGACGAGCGTAGCGTTGGTATGCTCGTCCGCCGCCAGTGCTAATTGAATAAACAGTTGTTACGTTTTTCATGTTGGGATCCGTCCTTCAGCAGAAACGACATCCCACATGCTCCAGAACTCGGTACGTCATAAGTGAGATCATTCGAAAAGCCACTCTACCGTCGTGGTCGAAGTAAGTTCCTCCAAGCCGATCGTCTTCCAAGATACAGCTCACAGTCACACCACCGGAGCCGTCGCAAAGTCTTGAGTTGTCTTTGTTCATGCATGGCAGCGCCACTCCTTCGCAAGCGCCCCTCGTCGTTTCCAGTCCGTTGTCGCATATGACGCTAAAGACGCACCTCTGTCTAGATAAGTGCCATTTCTGTTTAATCAAACAAGGGAAGGGGAATGAGGGGCTCGTTATAAATATGAAAGAAGCCAACAGCCACAGAAACCAAGGGGCACAGGGGATGTTTAATTTATTTTTTTTATTTTCTGGTGTTGATCAATTTAGATATCACTGCACATGTTATCGCTTAAAGCTAATTGATTAGAAAAGCAGAAGAAAAAACAACCACTGCCGCCGGTGGGATCCGAACCCACGACCTCCGAATTACGCGTCCGGTGCTCTACCTCTGAGCTACGGCGACGGCTGTCAAATCTTCTGCTTTCGGGGGTATTTATGTTTTTTTTTTAACAAGTAACCTAACCTTGAGAGTGTTCATCAGCGCCACCCACGTTCATAAGCGGCGGACGTAGAACGTCCTGAGTTACCGCAGGTGTGACGTAGAACGTCATCGAACGGAGAGGGTGGAAGCTGCGTGAGAACCCTCTTATGCTTCCTATGGTGTCAAGGCTGCCAGAACCGAGGCCCTCGCTAAGCAATTAAGCAAACAAGGGAAGGGGAATGAGGGGCTCGTTATAAATATGAAAGAAGCCAACAGCCACAGAAACCAAGGGGCACAGGGGATGTTTAATTTATTTTTTTATTTTGTGGTGTTGATCAATTTAGATATAGGTTCTCACGCAGCTTCCACCCTCTCCGTTCGATGACGTTCTACGTCACACCTGCAGTAACTCAGGACGTTCTACGTCCGCCGCTTATGAACGTGGGTGGCGCTGATGAACACTCTCAAGGTTAGGTTACTTGTAAAAAAAAAAACATAAATACCCCCGAAAGCAGAAGATTTGACAGCCGTCGCCGTAGCTCAGAGGTAGAGCACCGGACGCGTAATTCGGAGGTCGTGTGTTCGGATCCCAACGGCGGCAGTGGTTGTTTTTTCTTCTGCTTTTCTAATTAATCAGCTTTAAGCGATAACATGTGCAGTCATATCTAAATTGATCAACACCACAAAATAAAAAAATAAATTAAACATCCCCTGTGCCCCTTGGTTTCTGTGGCTGTTGGCTTCTTTCATATTTCTGTTTAATGTCTTGACACAGAAACTCGAAACACAGTCGAGCTCACCACAGGTTGTTCTCGCGTCTCGTATCCCTGGAGCAGAGACCCGCATCCGTTTCTCGTCTAAACTGACGCCAAAAGCCACGGGCTGAGTGGACTGTATAAATCGTCCGCTCCCTCTGCTCCCCACATTCTCTCTCAAGTCAGCCCTACGGGTAGGCAGGCTTATCGGCACGATCTGTCCCCGCAGCAGCGGTGAAATACTGCTAGTATTTTCGCTCAAACTCCAGGGTAGAGGGGGTCCGCCTCAGAAACACATCAACGCAGATGCAGATAATTCCTTTCTATGTTAAAGGCGGGCGCAACTTAGTCGTAAGCATGCAACCCTCCCGCCATGGGGATGAGAGTCAGGAATAACGGCATCTTACTTTCTTCCTGTCTCCTCCTGTGTTTCTTCTCGATTTTCGGCTTCCACGCCTCCTGGTTTTTCCTCGGCATAGCTTGGGCCAGAAACAACGACGGCGGTCAAACAACGTTGCTGGGTCTCTCTTTGTCTTCTTCCCGGCGCCGCGTGAAGTTGCGAGCTAACGCGAACCACACAAAAAGGAAGAAAACTAAAGCGGAAGTGTGTTTTGTTTTATTTCTGATATTTTTAATTTGTTTAATTTATTTAAAATTTCAACAATTACCATATTTTTCTAGTTTGAGTGATTTAACTATTCTACTTTGTTTTTTTTTATCGCTCATATAATTCCTTGGCGTTCACCACCATACCTTGGCCAATCCCCCCGCGTGAGTATGCGCCATGTTTACTGAGCAGAAGAAGAAGAAGACGACGACTGCTTGCCGACTTGGCCGACTTGGTGATTACTCATGAGGAGGAAAACGGCGCTAACCAGGCGATTCATAGAAAATTGTTCATTGTGCGGCTACAAACGGTGCCACGAAAGAACAGCGCACGACAAAGCAGCATGCGTCAAAACAGGGCACAAAAAAACAGGACAGCGACAAAACAGAACAGGGAAAAACTGCACAGCCACAAAACAGAACAGAGAAAAATGAGTACGCGTCAAAAGAGCACACCGGACGAAATGGCACAGCGACAAAACAGCACAGCGAGAAAACAGCACGACAGACGAGCGCAGGGAAAAAACAGCCCGACGGCAAAACAGCACAACGGCAAAACAGCAGAAAGGCGCACGGTGTAGCGCTGCGGGAGAAGTGAACTACCGTAGCCATATCTGCAAGCGGTAAATCACAACACACGCGGCAGTGACCTTTCGAGTTAGCGATTGCTCGTTTCAGAGAGTCAACCAGGGACAGGGTAGGATAATATTCGCGATATCAAATTCACCCTAATTCTGGGTGGTACCAACGAAGAAGTTGTTCTGCAAGGATCGATTCTTTCCGGCTTGAGCATCATAGCGCTGAATCCTGGCAAATACGCCGGACGGAGGGCTCTGGGTCTACCACAAGTTCTTGTTCTTCAAAACTCTCGCTCTCGGATATTAAATGGTCAGCAATTTTATTTGGACCAAGCTACAGGGTTTTAATACAATGAAAATGTCCAGTATGCGATCCTGCGATGCTTACTTGTAAGGGCTGCAGGGTTGCCCGAGCTGACATTTTCACGTTTCTGGGATTTTAACCAGGACGTTGCACAGTGGTTATCTGAGGCTGAGCTGCGGTTTCTTTACTTTCCGGAACGGGCAACACAGCTGACCAGCATTTGCGGCAATTTTACACTGAAGCTCTTTTTTTTTCCACTTCGAAGCGAATTATCTCTAAACGTCCATTTTCACAGCACTTGAACACTGCTAGCTTTTCCTCTTAGAAGCCAATTTTAGTAAAACGTCCATTTTCGTCAAGTTTAACCGTTTTGCTCAGGAACCGCAAGAAACGTTTACCTACCAACCACATACCTAATCTAATACTGGTGGGAGTCTTCTCAAGCGGAGTTGTAGAAATGAATGCAGGATTGCACAGGTTGTTTATTGCCCAATCAGGCTTGAAGACTGGGAGGATCCAGTAAAAAAAACGCCAATAACGAATAGGTAACCTGTTGTAATTTGGTTGAGTAGGGAGAGTAAGAAGAGCTGTTCACAACTGTACCAGTGGGACAGCTTTAGTCCTGGTGCAGTAGTAGTAGTAGAATAAGGCACTTATTCAGCTAACGGTTACAGGCCGTGCATATTCCTGCTAGATATTCGTAAAAATTGCAGCCAACCGCAGGGCTTCCTTTCAGGGTGTTTTAAAACTAGCAATAAAAAAAAGAGCAGGCCAAACTAATATACTGACCTCAGGCATTACTAACATCACCGTATAAACGTCTTAGAAACAAAACGATCGACACCTTGCTGTAACGCCGTTGTGGGTTTAAATGACAGCTACGACGTCGAACGTTCTTTCAACCAATTTGTGTGAACAGCTCTAAACTCGTTATCAACAAGTTAAGTGATAAATAAAAAATATGTCGAAAGAAAGCAAAGAAAGGGAAAAACCTGCAGAAAAAACGCTCATCGCCGCATACCGTTCCGTTTTCCGTAAACTTATATGTTTTGTTTATGTGTTTCTTTGAGCTTTGAAATCTCTCAAGATAATAAATATAAATTGTATACCTACTTTTGTTTGTCGTCACTGTTAAGCTCCGCGAAAAGTTAGTCATCTAAGTTTAAGCATGTGCACGACATCCACACAAGGTAAAAAATACGATGCGACGTCACCACTCGAAAGTTGCCACCGACCAACACAGATATAATTTCTCCAAGTTTGTTCCTCAGTTTGCAGTTAGCATCACATTTACATTTTCCACAGTATGCGCGTTTTAAAATCAAATCAAATCAAATCTTTATTTCCATCAGGTGCTACAGATGGAGGGCTACAGAAAAAAAGCTGCCACTTGGCAGCTTGACGAGTCCGCAGCCCCATATATAAGGCAGCGTCTATACAGCACCATTTAATGAACAAACGATAAACAAATCAAGACATTTCATCAGTGCAGAATAAAGGAAGAAATGTGCTGAGCTAGGTAAAACAAACATCAGAATAGATGACATCAGGTTACTCAATCGGCAAGCATGTCTCTAAGTTTAGCAGTGGAACAACTAAATAAATCAAAATTCAGTGACCGATAGCAGTTTAAAAGAGATGGCAGGGAATAACACAATCGCTCAATACCGGAATTCAAGCGTGGTACAGCAATCTTCCAGTTTTCTCCATGTCTAGTCTGATAACATTTCGCATTTCTTTCAAAATGTGCCAAGGCATCCAGGCGATGAATATTTTTTTCACTTGATATTTAAACCGAGCACTCAAACGGTAACGGTATAGCTTGTGGGCTGTAATAACATGAGCACTGTGAAAAAATTCTGCAGTGGTTGCATTGTAGCCAGCATTGTAGACGTGGTGTATATACCGTTTTTGCATATGGAATATTTTTTGTGTGTTAGAGAATGTATTTTTGCCACAGACAAGCTGGTAGTAGTTGACGTGTGAACAGAAAAGAGAATTATAGACCAATATTTTTGTTTTAGTAAAAAGCATATATCGGAGACGACCAACAACACCGGTTATTCGAGTAAGTTTCACTAATACAAAATTCACATGAGATTCCCAGGACATATTGGCAGTGAATATCACACCTAGACATTTGAAATGGTCAACAATGTCAACAGGATGAGAGCTTAAAACAATATCAGCATGAGGAGGCACAGGTTTATTTTTCGGCCGGAAGACAACTGCTTTTGTTTTATTTACGTTAATCCTCATGTAGTTGGATGAGGACTATTGCTGCAGTTGGACTATGGTGTCATTACAATCAGTGACGAGTTTATCAATGTTATTACCAGAAAAAATATGTTGGTATCATCTGCGTATATAATAAATTTGGCGTTCTAGTTAATGTTAACAATGTCATTAATATACAGGTTAAAAAGCAAGGTGCGCCCAATATGCTGCCCTGTGGGACACCATAAAGCAGTGGCAGGACTCGTGATCGCGAGTTTTTTATTTAGACTACTTGACATCGATGGGATAAATATGATTGTAATAAGTGTAATCCACACCCTCGTATCCGTAAAAGTCCAACTTCTGCAGCAGAACATCATGATTCACCAAGCCGAATGCCTTGGAAAAATCGACAAATAGGCCGACTATCTATTGCCTTGCTTTCAAACTGCGTTAAAATATACTCTTTCCGGGGCAGCATAGCCTTAGTCGCTTTGGGACGTTAAACCCCATAAAACCAAACCAAACTAATTGTGTAGACAAATTCTTCCTAAACCCAAACTGGCGTTTCGTTATTAATTCGCAGTGGTCAGCAAAACTTACAAGCCTATATTGCATCATTTTTTCAAGAGGCTTAGAAAATATAGGTAAGATAGACACCTTACGGTAATTGCCCAATTCATTTTGGCTTCCCTTTTTAAAAAGCATTACTACTTTTGCAGTCCGCATTTTCACCGGAAATGTCGATGTCGTCAGACATTTATTAAAGATATGCTTTAGAACCGGTGCTATGACATCTGCGACATACTTTACTGGTTTTATTTGAATTTCGTCGATATCCCTACTGCTGCTGTTTTTTAATTTTTTTATTGTTCAAATTACTTCCTGTTCGTTCACACGCTGTAGAAGTAATGATTTTTCATTCCGCGTGCTGATATACCGACATGCATTTGACGAACTGCGTGGAGTACTCATACTTGTAAGAAAGTTATTGAAAGCATCAGCCAGGTCCGCCTCGTGCAAAACTTTGCCATTAATCGTTAAGTTAGAAATTCAGCTACGTTGGTTATCGCGACGCAGTGGCATGTTTAATTTGTCCCAGAGCAACTCACTCAGCACATTTTTGTCGTCCAAAAAACGCGAGAAGTACTCTTTACGTGCAGTGCGCAGCATTTTGTTAGCTGGCTCCGATACCGTTTAAAGACTTTCAAATCATCAGATTTGCGTGTGTTTAAGAACTGTCTGTAGAGCTTATCTTTTGCTCTCATTTGTTGGTACAGTTCATATGTAACGCATGGCTTCCGAATTTTTCTACTCTTTTTGCGTCGTTTAACGGACAAATGAGCATTGTACAATCTTTTGAAGATATCTAAAGAAACATTGTAGGCGTTGTTAGCATCATGTATATACAGAACTTCGCGCCAGTCTATTTGAAGCAGCTCACTTCTAAACGCATTGAGAGCCGTATCAGTTACTGGCTGGTAAAGACTGTCAGCCGACGAACAGTTTAGAGTGCGGGCAACTTGTAAACAAATGAACATGGGAAGATGATCGCTGATGGAACACGATAGGGCACCAGCTTTTATATCTTGCGATGAAAGGTTTGTTATGAATATGTCTAGCACTGACTCACATTGAGTTGTTATTCCGGTGCGTACATTAATAACGTTGTCAAACCCATATGAGATGAGAAGGTTGCTAAAACTTCTACCAATAGGAGTGTCAACGACCATATCAATATTATATTCACCCGCGGCGATCAGCTTATACTTGTTCTCTACAACAAATGAAAGAAAGCCTTCATAAAATAAAAAAATGTTGTAATATTACCGTTTGGTTGTAGATAACAGACCGAATATATTACCTTATCTGCAATTAAAGTTCACACTTCATAGTCTGTAGTCACCATGCTAAAGGAATCAAGCAGTTCACAGTCCATTTGTTCCAAAGTGAGGATTGCAATGCCGACTCCGCGACCACAAGGGCGGTTGATATAGTACGTATTGTAGCCCATCATTCTGAAAACGTCACTCTCGTTCTTTGTAATTGTCCACGATCTACACTCACGCACTTTCTTTCTTCCTTTCCTTCTTTCTTGCTTTCTCTCTTTCTTTCCTTCTTTCTTTCTTTCTTTCTTTATTTGAGACAATTTGGTACATATTGGCTCAGGAGGCAATAGCAAAAGGCCCGGATGGGACCTGACTAGGCTATGCCCCCCTGACAGCACAAGCAGCACAAGTGGACATATGATTACACGTCATAAGGAGACCGAAGTAAAACACATCATTACAGAATACAGAAAGATACACACCGTCTTAGGAAAGGAAAATAACTTATTTGAACTGTAATAATACAAAAACATTTCCTTACGTACTGCGTCAAGTTTATCAGTAAACAAAAATGTTTCACCAAACAAAAATTGATAATGTGAAATGCAATCCAGTGTGCATAAGTAATGGAATATGGCCTATAGTGCACAATGGTAATACAACATAATGCAGATTAATAGCACCAAGAGTTGGCTCAGGAGTTTAACCCATGCACCTCCTGCTCAGATAAAAATATTGCTTTAACTTGCATTTTCAATTGAACAGGAGACACAACAGAACTTATTAAGTTTAATATGTCAGGGTATTTGTTGAAGAGTTGTGGTATTTGCGACGATAACCTCTGTAAGCCATAGTTTTTACGTGATCTGGCCCTAACTATTTCGCTCTGTCTTAGTTCATACGGGGACTGTTTAGCTAGATAGTTTTCTTGAAATTTCGGTGTATCTGCACGGTATTGGCGTAGCGCTTCCAGAGAGAGTTTTTGTTTAAACAGTTGTTTTACCTGAAAAATGCTATATCTGGTAAAATATGGGGCAGTGCTTTCCGTGTAGGGCACGTTTCCAATGGCCCGCATAGCTCGTTTTTGTAATGATAATAGGTATTTCATATTTGTCTCGGTTGTCGTTGACCGCACCAGAGAACAATAAATGAGACGCGAGTGGACAAGTGCATAATATATTTTACGTTTAACCCCAGACGGGAGAAATGATCTTATTTTATTCAGTAAGCCAACTGCTCTAGCTATATCTGCTCTTAAGGCGTCGACATGAGGTGTCCATGACAGGTTTTCATGGAACACGATTCCTAGGAATCGGATCGTTGATGTGTGTTGAATGGATACTCCCTGCAATTCTATTGGTAAGGGTGGAAAATGTGTTGGTCCTTTCGACCTAAACAATAAATATTTTGTTTTTGTCGTATTCAGTTGCATCCTATTTGAGTTTAACCATGCATTTAAATTTCTAAGCCAACTATTAGCTTCCGCGCATATTTCATGTATGTTATTTCCTGAGAAAAAGACGTTTGTATCGTCTGCGTACAGAACCATTTTTTGTGCCCTTGAATATTAACAATATAATTAATGTATAGTAGAAATAATACAGGTCCAATAATAGACTCCTGGCGTACTCCATATTGAATAGTTTCCATCTCCGATTCGACTTTATTTATTATCGTGAAGTGTGATCTGGAAGTTAAATAGCTCTTTATTAGAGCAAGTGCTACACCTCGGATTCCGTAATAGGGGAGTTTACGCAAACGACGTTCATGCTGTATGGAACCAAACGCCTTTCGGAAGTCTAAAAAGATACCTAGTGTGAACAGTTTCTTTTCTATGTTATCAAGAACTTCTTCTTTAATTCCAAGAAGGGCTGTTTCCACCGACCTATTTTTGCAGAACCCATACTGCTCCCTCGTTATTATGTTGTGTGTACATAGAAAACTGGTTATCGTATTGCTAATGATATGCTCTGCTATCTTAGAGAAGACAGATAGGATTGATATAGGCCTGTAGTTATTTAAATCATCAAAAGATCCTCCTTTATGAATGGCTGTGACTCTTGCTAACTTCATTTTGCTTGGAAACGCGCCTGCTGTCATGATAAGGTTACAGATGTGGGCTAATGAGACTGCTACAATACCACTCACTGCTTTTAATGGTTTTGGCTTTATGTCGTCGGGGCCCGAAACTGAATTATCTTTCATGGACAAAATTGTTCCCTGCACTTCATATTGGTCTGTTGGGGCCAAGAAAAGAGTCGAGGAGCAGTTATTGGCAATATAATGTTCACAGGGTATGGCAAGAGGGACATCAGAAGAGGAACCTACTGCGAGAAAATGTTTGTTGAACACGTTTGAGATCTCTTTATCAGAGGCACCAAGCTTATGAAAATTAATCTTCTTGGTGCATGGTTTATTATTTACTAATTTGTTTTAATTTGTTTTAATTTATGCAAGTGCCGCCAGTTTGTGCGCATGTGGTCATATCTTGGCCTGAGCTGAATTGTCCAAAACCCTCTTACTGATGAGCTGCGCTCAAATTTCGCATTAGGAAGGAACGTAACCGTTGGCAATTCTCTTCAACTCGAGTTCAGGGTGCACACAGCAGCATTCGTGCAGGAGCCCAAAGAGGAAAAATGGCCGTCACCCCTACGAAGATTCCAGGTATGCTACTGAAGAGTGCCACGTGGCTCGGAAGCGAACGTCGTGGGCTGCACATAGCTTAAATCACGAGAGCCACTTTCGTGAGAGCTCACATTGCAGAGAAATAGAAGGTACTGCTGGCTATTGTTCCTCGAAGAATAGATTGCTGGTAGTATTTAGAACAATAAACATCTCTTTTTTTCGAAAACCCAACTTTAGGCCACAAAAGGAGTGACTTGGCATAAGCCAGAAGGCAGCCGCCATTTTGCTTTCTGTGGAGCATTGCGAAAGGCCACCGGCGTGTCTGAAGGGGTAACGCAGATTTAGGTAGTGTCGGCGAGTATAGGGGGACCCTAGCCACCCCTAAACCATTAGCGCTCCTAAGGCAGCGGGGTGGAGGGGCGGTCACCCCCCCCCCCTTCCTAAAAAGCCTTTGAACATATTACTGAACGTCCATTTGCGGGCTCTCATGGTGTGTGGTGTGATTTTTGACGTAGAACTGGAAAGCTTTTTCGTCTGTGATACGTCAAGTATAGCACCCTAGTTTGTAAGTTTACCGTGTTAGCGACTCTCTTATTTCACACAATTCCACGTTGTACAGGTTGGTAGTTATACGAGTAAAATTCGTAGTGATTTTCGAGGTATTGGGCTGCTGCCATGCCCCTCCAGTTGTCTTGCCTTGGACTCGCGTCGATGCCATTCTCTCGCGGTGGCCAGCAAACTCATTCGGGCGGCAAGTAGCCACCCGTTCATGTCTTTATCCCACCATGGGACGAAGAGAAGCCAACGAGGGGATCGTCCCTTTTGTTGGCTTGACAAGGTAGGGACCCGGGGCGGAACAAAGGCACCTTCCCCGAACTGAGTAATGAACGCCGCTAAGACCGCCCGTGAAATGCCCGGACAGGTGCTTTGACCTTCCTGGACTCGCCGTGGTGAGATATCTCAGCCCACGACCTGTTGTCCCCTGGTATCGAAATGAATATTGCTCACGTAGCCGTTAGCACTAAAAGGATATGATTCATGGTACAATATCTACTTCGTTATCTATCTTTCGTCAGCTATTTCGTTATATTTATTTTTCAACAACAAAGTGACAGAAAATGTTGTACGAATAAAATTTAAATTAAATCGTTGTTTTTATTTCTTTTTTTTTCTTTTTGGTACGCGGAAGTCGTCCGCTCCCCTCAGAACGAATCTCTGGGACTGCCACTAACCGAACCGCACCTAATTCGTTCATTCGCACAGTGCTGCACTGTTGAAGCTACGCACTGGGCCACAAAATGTCGTCCGTGACGAATAGCGTTGTTTCCAAATAAAGGAGGCACACTCTCTTCTGGAAGTGTTTTCATCTCCCTGAGAGAAGTCCATCGCACCTGCGTTTGCGGTAGTATCAGATAAGATCTGCTTGCTCATTTTTATTTACATCTTCTTCAAAATTACTTTTCACAAACTGTTCAATACTTCCTTTACGCCGACCCCATAATTTTAATTAGTGCAAAATTAAAAAAAAAAGTGTGGGGATATAGTCATGGTCAACCACTGCAATCTCCGAGCCGTAATTGGCGCTGTGAGAATATACCGTTATACATAGGTATACCGTTACACAGTTATACATGTTCTCCATGCTAATTAGAATCAATCTATTGAGTAAGATACCTGCTGAGCGGTCTGGGGGGAATTTGTAATAATCCTGATTACTTTATTCTGCATTCCTGCCGGTTTCCTAATAGTTGTTGATGTTGTCTTGCCCCAAACTAAAAAAAAACAGTAGTTTATGCGCGATAAAAACAATGATTGATAAATTAGCAGTCTTGTGCTAACTGGAAGTAAGTATCGATTTCTATATAATATTCCTATAGTGCGAGATAGGTTTGTTATAATGTGATTCGTGTGAGAGTCCCATAGCATACACTCTGAAAAAATAACGCCCAACGTTCTAAATTCTCTGACAATTCCAACAGGTCGACCATTTATATGCAGGAAATAATTAGAAGCAATGTCTATGCCTTTAGCATGGAAAACGCTTTCTTTAGTTTTTTGTGTATTGGGTACCAAGCCATTGCAGAAACACTAGTCATGAAGTTTGCTTAAAGTACTGTTCGCGTGATTAACAAGCATTTCGTAATCATTACCCTCAAAGAAGAGGCTGGTATCATCTGCATAAATTATGAATTTTGTGTCATTATCAATGTTGACAATATCGTTTATATTAATATTGAAAGATATGGAGACAAAATACTACCTTGAGGAACACCAAACAAAGTAGCTTTTAGTGAAGAGGAATCATTATTTATTGATACAGACTGCGTGGAATTAGCAAGGTATGATTCAATTAGTTTCAAGGCAACGCCACGTATACCATATAATTCTAACTTTTGAAGTAAAATACTACGGTTAAGAGAATCAAACGCCTTTGCAAAATCTACAAGAATAGCCAGTACATATTGCTTTTTTCGAGTTTTTCAAGAATGAACTCTTTTTGATGAAGTAGAGCAGTCTCGGTGGAAAAATTTTTCCTGAATCGATATTGACATTTAGTTAGAATGTTGTGTTTATCTGTAAATGAAACTAAGCGGGAATGAATGGCGTTTTCAAAATTTTTAGAGAAAACCGGTAGTACAGAAATTGGCCTATAATTTGCTCAATTGTTTTCGTCACCTTTCTTGTGGAGAAGGCAAACCTTCGCGCATTGAAGGTTTGTTAGAAATATTCCGCTTGCTAGAGAGAGGTTAAAATATGGGTGAGGGGGACAGCAATATTGTCCGCAATGAATTGGATCGGGCAGACTTGAATATCAAATACGTTACTGGAGGTAGTATTTCTTAATTTCATTATTATAGAAAAGACTTCGGTTTTCGCAACTGGATGCATATAAATAGTCTCGGACAGCTACCAGTCAAGTGCTGAGTGCAGTCTCCTAATGTTTTAGGAAACTTGAGGTTTACTAGGTAGTAATTGAAAACATTAGCTAGATCGGTACCCAAAATGTCTGTGCCGTTCACAACGATTTCGCGAATTCCCTTTGACGCCTGTATGTTTTCAATATCGAGCTGAGGTTTTTCCATGTCATGGCCGCGTTTTTGGACGGTCTTAGAAGAAGGTTATTAAAATAGCTGTGTCTAGCATGCTTAAGTTTCTTGTTTAGTTTATTGCGATATTGCCTGAAAGATATCAGCAGTTGAGGATGTCGTTGCTTTAGAAATTCTTTGTACATTGTATACTTTGTTTTTATTTTGCTGAGTAAATCTCGAGTGATCCATGGTTTCCGGATCTTCTTGAATTGAGAAAACAGTCGAAGCGGAACGGTTGACTCGTAAAGGATTTTAAGAATGCTAAAAAAGTCGTCAAAGGATTTGTTTGCATCGGTCGGTGTGAGCACGTTCTCCCATGATAGAGCTGAGATTTGTTGACGAAAATTTTCTAAGTTTCGGGGTGAAAGGTTCCTGGAAAGAATCGGGGGCCTAGTTTCTTTTTGATGGTATGGAATGACTACGTGCACAGGTAAGTGGTCGCTAAGATCATAGGCTATGACTCCAGACATAATATTGCGCAGGCCCCTACAACCTCCTGCGCATTCTGTGTACGCGATGGTCTTCTCTACAAGAAGGTCTACTCCGCAACTGGTCTCTGTTTCCTCCTGGTTGTGCCTGAAAGTCTACGCTCCTCTGTTTTGCGTGTCATGCATGACGATCCCACTTCGGGACACCTGGGTTCTGCGAGGACACTCCACCGCATCCAAGAGCGCTTTTACTGGCCACGTATGCGCGATACGACTGAGAAGTATGTGGCTAGTTGTGCACAGTGTGCGAGTCACAAACGTTCCACCGGTCCTCCTCCTGGTCTTCTTCACCCGGTGACGCCTCCCAGATCTCCTTTTGAGAAGGTTGGGATAGACCTCTTGGGACCTTTTCCCAAGTCCCATGGCTGCAACCGTTGGATTGTCGTCTGTACAGATTACCACACTCGTTACTGTGAGACAGCTGCTCTCCCCTCGCCTACTGCATTTAACGTCTCTGTCTTTCTGCTGCATTCTGTGATCCTGCGCCATGGACCCCCGCGAGTCGTAATCAGCGACCGTGGCCGCCAGTTCACCGCCGATATTGTTGAAGCACTCCTTCGATTGTGCACAGTGCAGTTCAGACATTCTACCCCCTATCATCCACGAACCAATGGTTTAACGGAGCGAACCAACCGGACACTCACCAACATGCTTTCCATGTACGTCGCTCCTGACCACAAAGACTGGGACTCCATCCTACCTTTTATCACATACGCATACAACACCGCTCAACACGAAACTACGGGTTACAGTCCGTTCTTCCTCCTCTATGCCCGCTCTCCACGACACACCCTGGACACTATACTTCCGTTCTGCACCGACGATGACCCTGGCATCGCTGAGATCCTCTGCAATGCTGAGGAAGCCCGCCAACTAGCCCGCCTGAGAACTCTCGCCTCACAGGATCGCTCCAAAGCCCGCTATGACGACCATCATCGCCGAGTCACCTACCTCCCTGGCGAGTTGGTCTGGGTTTGGCGTCCACTCAGGAAGCGTGGCTTAAGCCAGAAACTGCTCGCGAACTATACCGGTCCCTATGTCATCTTGGAGCGACTCAGTGACCTCACTTATAGGATTGCGCGCGTCACCGCAAGCGGCCGACGTTCTGCCCGCACAGAACTCACCCATGTCGCGCGGCTGAAACTTTGTCATCCACGTGCCGATGCCTGACTCGCCCAGCGGGCTTCGCCTGCGACGGGGGAAGTGTTACGGGATTGGAGAAACGCAGGAAGGGCAAGGCCGGAGAACAAAAGAAGAAGAGGTTGAGAGTGTTGTGCCCCGCTGGACGCTGATTCCCGCTCGCCGATCGAACCTCTCGCCGCTGGCCTGCTGAACCAGCTAGAACACCCCGGCTATAAAGATTATAGCCGTAAAAATATTTGTGACTGAAGTGCTAACAAGAAAGAAATCTAAAAGCGTTGAGAGGTAGTGGTGATTCTAGTTGCTGAAGAAATAACATTTGCAACCATGTCATTTCTCTTGACTCACGAGTGTCGGAAATCAGTCGATGTTAAAATCCCCGCCACAAATAAGTTTAAGCTTATTCATGCAGTTTCGAAAGAGAGCCTCTACAGAAGAAAAGAATGTACTGTGGTCGCCACTAGGGGGTCTGCAGACGACAGAAATGACATGGCTGCATGTTGTCACAGTGAACATTTCGCAGTCACTATTCGAAGATGTAAAATCAGGCAAGAGGTCACAGCCGAGATTTTCCCTCACCAACAGCGCAACACCGCCACCGCGACGTAATGAGCGATTCAGGTAGAAAACGTTATATCCGGGAAATGAAAATCATTATCGTCACTTGTATACCAGGCTTCTGAGAGCATAGTGACATCTGCTAGAAACAAGCATGAGTGCTTGGATTTATTTTTTAATAGTATTGGTTTTTCTTTTGATGTCACTATGCTCTCAGAAGCCTGCTTGTCACTATGCTCTCAGAAACCGTAGTATTTTACTTCAAAAGTTAGAATTATATGGTATACGTGGCGTTGCCTTGAAACTAATTGAATCGTACCTTGCTAATACCACGCAGTCTGTATCAATAAATAATGATTCCTCTTCACTAAAAGCTACTTTGTTTGGTGTTCCTCAAGGTAGTATTTTGTCTCCATATCTTTCAATATTAATATAAACGATATTGTCAACATTGATAATGACACAAAATTCATAATTTATGCAGATGATACCACCCTCTTCTTTGAGGGTAATGATTACGAAATGCTTGTTAATCACGCGAACAGTACTTTAAGTAAACTTCATGACTAGTGTTCCTGCAATGGCTTGGTACCCAATACACAAAAAACTAAAGAAAGCGTTTTCCATGCTAAAGGCATAGACATTGCTTCTAATTATTTCCTGCATATAAATGGTCGACCTGTTGGAATTGTCAGAGAATTTAGAACGTTGGGTGTTATTTTTTCAGAGTGTATGCTATGGGACTCTCACACGAATCACATTATAACAAACCTATCTCGCACTATAGGAATATTATATAGAAATCGATACTTACTTCCAGTTAGCACAAGACTGCTAATTTATCAATCATTGTTTTTATCGCGCATAAACTACTGTTTTTTTAGTTTGGGGCAAGACAACATCAACAACTATTAGGAAACTGGCAGGAATGCAGAATAAAGTAATGAGGATTAATACAAATTCCCCCCAGACCGCTCAGCAGGTATCTTACTCAATAGATTGATTCTAATTAGCATGGAGAACATGTATAACTGTGTAACGGTATACCTATGTATAACGGTATATTCTCACAGCGCCAATTACGGCTCGGAGATTGCAGTGGTTAACCAAACTATATCCCCACACTTTTTTTTTAATTTTGCGCTAATTAAAATTATGGGGTCGGCGTAAAGGAAGTATTGAACAGTTTGTGAAAAGTAATTTTGAAGAAGATGTAAATAAAAATGAGCAAGCAGATCTTATCTGATACTACCGCAAACGCAGGTGCGTTGGACTTCTCTCAGGGAGATGAAAACACTTCCAGAAGAGAGTGTGCCTCCTTTATTTGGAAACAACGCTATTCGTCACGGACGACATTTTGTGGCCCAGTGCGTAGCTTCAACAGTGCAGCACTGTGCGAATGAACGAATTAGGTGCGGTTCGGTTAGTGGCAGTCCCAGAGATTCGTTCTGAGGGGAGCGGACGACTTCAGCGTACCAAAAAGAAAAAAAAAGAAATAAAAACAACGATTTAATTTAAATTTTATTCGTACAACATTTTCTGTCACTTTGTTGTTGAAAAATAAATATAACGAAATAGCTGACGAAAGATAGATAACGAAGTAGATATTGTACCATGAATCATATCCTTTTAGTGCTAACGGCTACGTGAGCAATATTCATTTCGATACCAGGGGACAACAGGTCGTGGGCTGAGATATCTCACCACGGCGAGTCCAGGAAGGTCAAAGCACCTGTCCGGGCATTTCACGGGCGGTCTTAGCGGCGTTCATTACTCAGTTCGGGGAAGGTGCCTTTGTTCCGCCCTGGGTCCCTTCCTTGTCAAGCCAACAAAAGGGACGATCCCCTCGCTGGCTTCTCTTCGTCCCATGGTGGGATAAAGACATGAACGGGTGGCTACTTGCCGCCCGAATGAGTTTGCTGGCCACCGCGAGAGAATGGCATCGACGCGAGTCCAAGGCAAGACAACTGGAGGGGCATGGCAGCAGCCCAATACATCGAAAATCACTACGAATTTTACTCGTATAACTACCAACCTGTACAACGTGGAATTGTGTGAAATAAGAGAGTCGCTAACACGGTAAACTTACAAACTAGGGTGCTATACTTGACGTATCACAGACGAAAAAGCTTTCCAGTTCTACGTCAAAAATCACACCACACCCCATGAGAGCCCGCAAATGGACGTTCAGTAATATGTTCAAAGGCTTTTTAGGAAGGGGGGGGGGGGGGTTGACCGCCCCTCCACCCCGCTGCCTTAGGAGCACTAATGGTTTAGCGGTGGCTAGGGTCCCCCTATACTCGCCGACACTACCTAAATCTGCGTTACCCCTTCAGACACGCCGGTGGCCTTTCGCAATGCTCCACAGAAAGCAAAATGGCGGCTGCCTTCTGGCTTATGCCAAGTCACTCCTTTTGTGGCCTAGAGTTGGGTTTTCGAAAAAAAGAGATGTTTATTGTTCTAAATACTACCAGCAATCTATTCTTCGAGGAACAATAGCCAGCAGTACCTTCTATTTCTCTGCAATGTGAGCTCTCACGAAAGTGGCTCTCGTGATTTAAGCTATGTGCAGCCCACGACGTTCGCTTCCGAGCCACGTGGCACTCTTCAGTAGCATACCTGGAATCTTCGTAGGGGTGACGGCCATTTTTCCTCTTTGGGCTCCTGCACGAATGCTGCTGTGTGCACCCTGAACTCGAGTTGAAGAGAATTGCCAACGGTTACGTTCCTTCCTAATGCGAAATTTGAGCGCAGCTCATCAGCTGTTTCAGCTTTTCCATAGATTGAGGCAAAGGATTCGATCAGGACATGTATGTACAATTACAGACAACTTGTTATTTTTCACACATATTCCTTCTTCAAGAAACGCTCCACTAACAGTTCTTGATTGTCATGAAAGAAGCTTTGGGGTCGGAGAAATAAATGAATATATGCTCGACTGTCTCGTGTCTGTCACGCCCATATTGTTACGTGTCATACACGAAGGTCAGAAAAAATGTATATTAAATGGAATTTGAAGAAAAGCCAGTAGCTGACAGACACAAAAGGATTACCACATAAGTGCTCTGCCACGCATCATGAAAAGTGCTCGGACCGAACACATGGCAAAAAGTGAGGGATCACCTAACATGGGCGCCAGCATTCAAGTAAGAGGGTTTTGGACAATTCAGCTCAGGCCAAGATATGACCACATGCGCACAAACTGGCGGCACTTGCATAAATTAAAACAAATTAAAACAAATTAGTAAATAATAAACCATGCACCAAGAAGATTAATTTTCATAAGCTTGGTGCCTCTGATAAAGAGATCTCAAACTTGTTCAACAAACATTTTCTCGCAGTAGGTTCCTCTTCTGATGTCCCTCTTGCCATACCCTGTGAACATTATATTGCCAATAACTGCTCCTCGACTCTTTTCTTGGCCCCAACAGACCAATATGAAGTGCAGGGAATAATTTTGTCCATGAAAGATAATTCAGTTTCGGGCCCCGACGACATAAAGCCAAAACCATTAAAAGCAGTGAGTGGTATTGTAGCAGTCTCATTAGCCCACATCTGTAACCTTATCATGACAGCAGGCGCGTTTCCAAGCAAAATGAAGTTAGCAAGAGTCACAGCCATTCATAAAGGAGGATCTTTTGATGATTTAAATAACTACAGGCCTATATCAATCCTATCTGTCTTCTCTAAGATAGCAGAGCATATCATTAGCAATACGATAACCAGTTTTCTATGTACACACAACATAATAACGAGGGAGCAGTATGGGTTCTGCAAAAATAGGTCGGTGGAAACAGCCCTTCTTGGAATTAAAGAAGAAGTTCTTGATAACATAGAAAAGAAACTGTTCACACTAGGTATCTTTTTAGACTTCCGAAAGGCGTTTGGTTCCATACAGCATGAACTTCGTTTGCGTAAACTCCCCTATTACGGAATCCGAGGTGTAGCACTTGCTCTAATAAAGAGCTATTTAACTTCCAGATCACACTTCACAATAATAAATAAAGTCGAATCGGAGATGGAAACTATTCAATATGGAGTACGCCAGGAGTCTATTAGTGGACCTGTATTATTTCTACTATACATTAATGATATTGTTAATATTCAAGGGCACAAAAAATGGTTTTGTACGCAGACGATACAAACGTCTTTTTCTCAGGAAATAACATACATGAAATATGCGCGGAAGCTAATAGTTGGCTTAGAAATTTAAATGCATGGTTAAACTCAAATAGGATGCAACTGAATACGACAAAAACAAAATATTTATTGTTTAGGTCGAAAGGACCAACACATTTTCCACCCTTACCAATAGAATTGCAGGGAGTATCCATTCAACACACATCAACGATCCGATTCCTAGGAATCGTGTTCCATGAAAACCTGTCATGGACACCTCATGTCGACGCCTTAAGAGCAGATATAGCTAGAGCAGTTGGCTTACTGAATAAAATAAGATCATTTCTCCCGTCTGGGGTTAAACGTAAAATATATTATGCACTTGTCCACTCGCGTCTCATTTATTGTTCTCTGGTGTGGTCAACGACAACCGAGACAAATATGAAATACCTATTATCATTACAAAAACGAGCTATGCGGGCCATTGGAAACGTGCCCTACACGGAAAGCACTGCCCCATATTTTACCAGATATAGCATTTTTCAGGTAAAACAACTGTTTAAACAAAAACTCTCTCTGGAAGCGCTACGCCAATACCGTGCAGATACACCGAAATTTCAAGAAAACTATCTAGCTAAACAGTCCCCGTATGAACTAAGACAGAGCGAAATAGTTAGGGCCAGATCACGTAAAAACTATGGCTTACAGAGGTTATCGTCGCAAATACCACAACTCTTCAACAAATACCCTGACATATTAAACTTAATAAGTTCTGTTGTGTCTCCTGTTCAATTGAAAAAGCAAGTTAAAGCAATATTTTTATCTGAGCAGGAGGTGCATGGGTTAAACTCCTGAGCCAACTCTTGGTGCTATTAATCTGCATTATGTTGTATTACCATTGTGCACTATAGGCCATATTCCATTACTTATGCACACTGGATTGCATTTCACATTATCAATTTTTGTTTGGTGAAACATTTTTGTTTACTGATAAACTTGACGCAGTACGTAAGGAAATGTTTTTGTATTATTACAGTTCAAATAAGTTATTTTCCTTTCCTAAGACGGTGTGTATCTTTCTGTATTCTGTATTAATGTGTTTTACTTCGGTCTCCTTATGATGTGTAATCATATGTACACTTGTGCTGCTTGTGCTGTCAGGGGGGCATAGCCTAGTCAGGCCCCATCCGGGCCTTTTGCTATTGCCTCCTGGGTCAATTTGTACCAAATTGCCTCAAATAAACAAAGAAAGAAAGAAAGAAAGAAGCAAAGAAAGGAAGAAAGAAAGAAAGAAAGAAAGAAAGAAGGGAAGGAAGAAAGGAAGAAAGAAAGAAAGAAAGAAGGAAGGAAGGAAAGAAGGAAAGAAAGGAAGAAAGAAAGAAATAAAGAAAGAATGAAAGAAAGAAAGAAAGAAAGAAGGAAAGAAGGAAGGAAAGAAAGAAAGAAAGAAAGAAAGAAGGAAAGAAAGAAAGAAAGAAAGAAAGAGAGAAAGAAAGAAAGAAAGAAAGTAAGAAAGAAAGGAAGAAAGAAAGAAAGAAAGAAAGAAAGAAAGAAAGAAAGAAAGAAAGGAAAGAAAGAAAGAAAGAAAGAAAGAAAGAAAGAAAGAAAGAAAGAAAGTGCGTGAGTGTCGATCGTGGACAATTACAAAGAACGAGAGTGACGTTTTCAGAATGTTGGGCTACAATAAGTACTATATCAACCGCCCTTGTGGTCGCGGAGTCGGCATTGCAATCCTCACTTTGGAACAAATGGACTGTGAACTGCTTGATTCGTTTAGCATGGTGACTACAGACTATGAAGTGTTAACTTTAATTGCACATAAGGTAATATATTCGGTCTGTTATCTACCAGCAAACGGTAATATTGTCACGTGCTTCCACAAAGCCATTGTTTTCACACAATCAATAAACACTTCCAGTTTGTTCTTCAACATAAACACGGGCAGAGGTATATTGGACGTCATCGACTCGCCGGCGGCCTCATCCCCATCGGCCCGCGCCTCCTAGTTTCCCGGAGGCGGAGGGGATGCATGACGTCGAGGAGAAGGTGACCGCCGTTGGCGCTGAGGTGGCGGCGTCACACTCCGGTCAGATGCAGGTGATGAACTTCGCAAATTGCTCGGACGGTACGGCTCCCAAGCGGACGTTGGGGGTCTCTGCTGCGCGGTGTGGAGTTGTCCGTAAGTATGCACCGGGGGCTGGCAGTCTTGAGAAGTCGGGAAACGACGGCGGCAATATCTAGCCATATGCCCTGCCTGTTGTAACAATATTACAACATTTTTTTTATTTTATGAAGGCTTTCTTTCATTTGTTGTAGAGAACAAGTATAAGCTGATCGCCGCGGGTGAATATGATATTGATATGGTCGTTGACACTCCTATTAGTAGAAGTTTTAGCAACCTTCTCATCTCATATGGGTTTGACAACGTTATTAATGTACGCACCGGAATAACAACTCAATGTGAGTCAGTGCTAGACATATTCATAACAAACCTTTCATCGCAAGATATAAAAGCTGGTGCCCTATCGTGTTCCATCAGCGATCATCTTCCCATGTTCATTTGTTTACAAGTTGCCCGCACTCTAAACTGTTCGTCGGCTGACAGTCTTTACCAGCCAGTAACTGATACGGCTCTCAATGCGTTTAGAAGTGAGCTGCTTCAAATAGACTGGCGCGAAGTTCTGTATATACATGATGCTAACAACGCCTACAATGTTTCTTTAGATATCTTCAAAAGATTGTACAATGCTCATTTGTCCGTTAAACGACGCAAAAAGAGTAGAAAAATTCGGAAGCCATGCGTTACACATGAACTGTACCAACAAATGAGAGCAAAAAATAAGCTCTACAGACAGTTCTTAAACACACGCAAATCTGATGATTTGACAGTTTTTAAACGGTATCGGAGCCAGCTAACAAAATGCTGCGCACTGCACGTAAAGAGTACTTCTCGCGTTTTTTGGACGACAAAAATGTGCCGAGTGAGTTGCTCTGGGACAAATTAAACATGCTACTGCGTCGCGATAACCAACGTAGCTGAATTTCTAAATTAACGATTAATCGCAAAGTTTTGCATGAGGCGGAACTGGCTGACGCTTTCAATAACTTTCTTAGAAGTATGAGTACTCCACGCAGTTCGTCAAATGCATGTCGGTATATCAGCACGCGGAATGAAAAATCATTACTTCTACAGCGTGTGAACGAACAGGAAATAATTTGAAAAATAAAAAATTTAAAAAACAGCAGCAGTAGGGATATCGACGAAATTCAAATAAAACCAGTAAAGTATGTCGCAGATGTCATAGCACCGGTTCTAACGCATATCTTTAATAAATCTCTGTCGACATCGACATTTACGGTGAAAATGCGGACTGCAAAAGCAGTAATGCTTTTTAAAAAGGGAAGCCAAAATGAATTGGGCAATTACCGTCCGGTGTCTATCTTACCTATATTTTCTAAGCCTCTTGAAAAAATGATGCAATGTAGGCTTGTAAGTTTTGCTGACCACTGCGAATTAATAACGAAACGCCAGTTTGGGTTTAGGAAGAATTTGTCTACACAATTAGTTTGGTTTGGGTTTATGGGGTTTAACGTCCCAAAGCGACTAAGGCTATGCTGCCCCGGAAAGAGTATATTTTAACGCAGTTTGAAAGCAAGACAATAGATAGTCGGCCTATTTGTCGATTTTTCCAAGGCATTCGGCTTGGTGAATCATGATGTTCTGCTGCAGAAGTTGGACTTTTACGGTATACGAGGGTGTGGATTACAGTTATTACAATCATATTTATCCCATCGATGTCAAGTAGTCTAAATAAATAACTCGCGATCACGAGTCCTGCCACTGCTTTGTGGTGTCCCACAGGGCAGCATATTGGGCCCCTTGCTATTTAACCTGTATATTAATGACATTGTTAACATTAACTAGAACGCCAAATCTATTATATACGCAGATGATACCAACATATTTTTTTCTGGTAATAACAATGATAAACTCGTCACTGATTGTAATGACACCATAGTCCAACTGCAGCAATAGTCCTCATCCAACTACATGAAGATTAACGTAAATAAAACAAAAGCAGTTGTCTTCCGGCCGAAAAATAAACCTGTTCCTCCTCATGCTGATATTGTTTTAAGCTCTCATCCTGTTGACATTGTTGACCATTTCAAATGTCTAGGTGTGATATTCACTGCCAATATGTCCTGGGAATCTCATGTGAATTTTGTATTAGTGAAACTTGCTCGAATAACCGGTGTAGTTGGTCGTCTCCGATATATGCTTTTTACTGAAACAAAAATATTGGTCTATAATTCTTTTTTCTGTTCACACGTCAACTACTACCAGCTTGTCTGTGGCAAAACTACATTCTCTAACACACAAAAAATATTCCATATGCAAAAACGGTATCTACACCACGTCTACAATGCTGGCTACAATGCAACCACTGCAGAATTTTTTCACAGTGCTCATGTTATTACAGCCCACAAGCTATACCGTTACCGTTTGAGTGCTCGGTTTAAATATCAAGTGAAAAAAATATTCATCGCCTGGATGCCTTGGCACATTTAGAAAGAAATGCGAAATGTTATCAGACTAGACATGGAGAAAACTGGAAGGTTGCTGTACCACGCTTGAATTCCGGTATGGAGCGATTGTGTTATTCTCTGCTATCTCTTTTAAACTGCAATCGGTCACTGAATTTTCATTTATTTAGTTGTTCCACTGTTAAACTTAGAGACATGCTTGCCGATTGACTAACCTGATTTCATCTATTCTGATGTTTGTTTTAGCTAGCTCAGCACATTTTTCCTTTATTCTGCACTGATGAAATGTCTTGATTTGTTTATCGTTTGTTCATTAAATGGTGCTGTATAGACGCTGCCTTATAGTATATGGGGCTGCGGACTCGTCAAGCTGCCAAGTGGCAGCTTTTTTTCTGTAGCCCTCCATCTGTAGCACCTGATGGAAATAAAGATTTGATTTGATTTGATTTGATTTGATTTGATTTTAAAACGCGCATACTGTGGAAAATGTAAATGTGATGCTAACTGCAAACTGAGGAACAAACTTGGAGAGATTATATCTGTGTTGGTCGGTGGCAACTTTCCAGTGGTGACGTCGCATCGTATTTTTCACCTTGTGTGGATGTCGTGCACATGCTTAAACTTGGATGCCTAACTTTTCACGGAGCTTAACAGTGACGACAAACAAAAGTAGGGTATACAGTTTATATTTATTATCTTGAGAAATTTCAAAGCTCAAAGAAACACATAAACAAAACATATAAGTTTACGGAAAACGGAACGGTATGCGGCGATGAGCGTTTTTTTCTGCAGGTTATTTATTCCCTTTCTTTGCTTTCTTTCGACATTTTTTTTTATTTATCACTTAACTTGTCGATAATGAGTTTAGAGCTGTTCACACGAATTCGTTGAAAGAACGTTCGACGTCGTAGCTGTCATTTAAACCCACAACGGCGTTACAGCAAGGTGTCGATCGTTGTGTTTCTACGACGTTTATACGGTGATGTCACTAACGCCTGAGGTCAGTATTTTAGTTCGGCCGGCTCTTTTTTTTTATTGGTAGTTTTCAAACACCCTGAATGGAAGCCCTGCGGTTGGCTGCCCTTTTAACGAGTATTAAACAGGGATATGCACGGCCTGTAACCGTTAGCTGAATAAATGCTTTATTCTACTACTACTACTGCACCAGGACTAAAGCTGTCCCACGGGTACAGTTGTGAACAGCTCCTCTTGCTCTCCCTACTCAACCAAATTATAGCAGGTTACCTACTCGTTACTGGCGTCTTTTTTTTTACTGGATCCTCCCAGTCTTCAAGCCTGATTGGGCAATAAACATCCTGTGGAACAAAATTTTTTCAACTCCGCTTCAGAAGACTCCCACCAGTGTTTGTTAGATTAGGCGAGTTTTTGTTAGGTTAACATTTCTTGCGGTTGCTGAGTAAATCGGTCAAACTTGACGTAAATGGATATTTTAATAAAATTAGCTGCGCAAGAAAAAAAAATTAGCTGTGTTCAAGTTTTGTGAAAATAGACGTTTCGAGATAATGCGCTTCGAAGTGGAAAAAAAAAGAGCTTCCGTGTAAAATTCGCGCAAGTGCTGGTCAGCTGTGTTGCCCGTTCCGGAAAGTAAAGAAACCGCAGCTCAGCCTCAGATAACCAGTGTGCAACGTCCTGGTTTAAACCCCAGAAACGTGAAAACGATGGCTCGGGCAATCCTGTAGCTGTGACAAGTAAGCATCGCATACTTGACATTTTCAGTGTATGAAAACCCTGTAGCTTGCTCCTAATAAAACTGCTGACCATTCAATATCCGAGAGCGAGAGTTTTGAAGAACAAGAACTTGTGGTAGACCCAGAGCCCTACGTCCGGTGTATTTGCCAGGATTCAGCGCTATGATGGTCAACCCGCAGAATCAATCCTTGAAGACAACTTCTTCGTTGTTACCGCCCAGAATTACCACCCGCAATCGCTAACTCGAAAGGTCACTGCCGAATGTGTTGTGATTTACCGTTTGCAGATATGGATAAGGTAGTTCACTTCTCCCGCAGCGCTGCACCGTGCGCCGTTGTGCTGCTGTGCTGCTGTGCTGTCGTGCTGTATTCTCCCTCCGGTCTGCTGTCGTAGTGCTGTTTTTTTCCCTGCGCTCGTCTGTCGTGCTGTTCTGTCGCTGTGCTTTGCTGACGCTGCGCAGTATTGTCTGGTGCGCTCTTTTCTGTTCTGTCGCTGTATGTTTTTTTCCTGTACTGTTTTGTCGCTGTCCTGTTTTTTTGTGCGCTGTTTTGACGCATGCTGCTTTGTCGTGTGCTGTTCTTTCATGACGCCGTTTGTAGCCGCACAATGAACAATTGTCTATGAGTCGCCTGGTTAGCGCCGTTTTTCCTCCTCATGAGTAATTACCAAGTAGGCAAAGTCGCTGTTGTTGTTGTTGTTGTTACCCACATGACACATACCCACGCGGGGAGACTGGCCAAGGTATGGTGGTGAATGCCAAGGAAGTATACGTGCGATAAAAAAAAAACTAAGTAGAATAGTAAAATCACTCAAACTAGAAAAATGTATTAATTGTTGAATTTTTGAAATAAATTAAACAAATTACACATATCAGAAATAAAACAAAATACAATTTCGCATTATTTTTCTTACTTTTTGTGCGGTTGACTTTTTTCTTACTTTTTGTGCGGTTGACTTCGGCTCGCAACTGCACGCGGCGCCGGGAAGAAGACAAAGAGCGACCCAGCGACGTTACTTGAGAAGGCATCACAAAAACCCTCTATGCACCCCTCTTCTTGGCCGATCCCCCTGTGTGGGTATGCGCCATTCTAGAAGGTGAACAACAACAACAAGACTGCTGGATTTGCCCTTACAGCATCTTGGCCTTAGTTTGAGCAGCCCACTCTTGCTATCATTTGGGGCCACCAAGCTTGGGCTCAGCCATAGGTCTTTTTGTGACGCTGTTCAAAATTTCTTGCTGGAATCTCATCGACTGCCTTGCTAAAGCTGACAGTATTTTTTATGCTTTATTATATTTCGAATCAATCTCTCTCTCTCTCTCCAATCCAAACTCCTACTTTTTTCTTATTTTTTTCTCTCTCTCCCTGCCCTTCTTGTGGTAGACTCCCCCGGTGTTGCTCTCCCGTGTGCTCTTCTTTTGCCTTTGCTATGTACAGGTGAATACCAATCTTTACCTCCCGATTCTTGGCCGACCCCCAGTCTGGGTATGTGCCAGTCTGTCAAAGGCTACAACAACAACAACAACGACCGGCGTCGTTGTTTCGGGACCAAGCTATATGCCGAGGAAAAACCAGGAGGCGCGGAAGCCGAAAATCGAGAAGAAACACAGGAGGAGACAGGAAGAAAGTAAGATGCCGTTATTCCTGACTCTCATCCCCATGGCGGGAGGGTTGCATGCTTACGACTAAGTTGCGCCCGCCTTTAACATAGAAAGGAATTATCTGCATCTGCGTTGATGTGCTTCTAAGGCGGTCTACCTTCACCCTGGAGTTTCAGCTAAAATACTAGCAGTATTTCACCGCTGCTGCGGGGACAGATCGCGCCGATAAGACTGCCTATCCGCAGGGCTGACTTGAGACAATGTTGGGAGCAGAGCGAGCGGACGATTTATACAGTCCACTCAGCCCGTGGCTTTTGGCGTCAGTTTAGACGAGAAACGGATGCGGGTGTCTGCTCCAGAGATACGAAACGCGAGAACAACCTGTGGCGAGCTCGACTGTGTTTCGAGTTTCTGTGACGAGACATTAAACAGAAACGGCACTTATCTAGACAGAGGTGCGTCTTTAGCGTCATATGCGGCAACGGGCTGGAAACGACGAGGGCCGCTTGCGAAGGAGTGGCGCTGCCATGCATGAACAAAGACAACTCAAGACTTAGCGATGGCTCCGCTGGTGTGACTGTGAGCTGTATCTTGGAAGAATATCGGCATGGAGGAATTTACTTCGACCACGACGGTGCAGTGGCTTTTCGGATGATCTCACTTATGACGTACAGAGTTCTAGAGGCTGTCATGATGTGGCCTCAGATAACAACTGTGTCGAAAATGTCAGTATGGTAGAATCCACCCATGGTCGCGAATTTGGGGGATTGGTTTGGTGTGATTTATGCGGCTTAACATCCTGAAGCTACTCAGGCTATGAAGGACGCCATAGTGGAGGGCTCTCGATAACTTCGGCCACCTGCGGTTCTTTAACGTGCACTGACATTACACAGCCCACGTGCCTATAGCATTTCGCCTGAGTTGAAATGCGACTGCTCCGGCCAGGTTCGGACGTCCGACTTTCGGGTGAGCAACCGGGCAACATAACCACTGAGCCACCGCGGCATTGACGTTGTGTTTACTGCATTGACGTTGTGTTTAAGAAACGTGTACAAATGCTTTTATAATCGTTCACCTTAGCTTTTAGACATGCTGTGTCCGGGTTTCTTTCGTGAACGTACAAGTTGAGATGTTTTTTTTTTTCGTCCTTTATTAGCAGAAAAGATCTTGGCTGAGAAACTGCTACAGATAGCATCGTCAGCGTTTATTAAAAAATATAACTTTGCGCTTCGTGTATGTACGTTTTTTTTCGTTTTTGTATGTGCTCAGTAGAACGCAGTAAACAATAACCTACAAGCAACTAGTACCGTTCTGGCAATGCTGACTCAGTGGCTTGCTTACACACCAAGATGCGCTCATGCGCAAAGGCGAACAGACTTCATGCAACTCGTGAGGTGGTTAAAGCCTTGTTCTTACTGGTGAAAGCCGCAGCCGTTGGTTCTCTGCGCTGTTTGCCAATATAAATCGTTAGCAACTCGCGCAACTAGCAGTAACGCTAGGTAAACACCAGTATGTGTTTCAGACAACTCATCGCGACGCTGGCAGAAACCTGATGACGACATTCTGAAAGAGGCAAACACTCCTGGAAATTGGGCGCAAAATGCGAGAGTTTGTCTGCTCAGCGCGTGACCGTAAGGGTCGATAAGCGTGGATGAGTTGCCGAAATCTCGACAATGTGAGCGCAACTAATCCAGTCAAAAATATTTTCTTGGAACCTTGGCTTATTCAAACAACACGCGAAACAATCAACAGAGTAGTAGGACCACAGTACACCGCGTATATATCCCCATTGTGTGTCACTTTGCCGGCCGACACAGCGGACCGATGCGCTCAAAAGTGCCGCTGCCGACCGTTCAGTCAACCCCGAAGAAAGGACCAAATCGGTCTCAAAATATCGGAACTGCCTTCATGAAAGAGTTTGGCTAGTGCTGCCCCATTTCCATGCACTCTTAACTTGGACTGGCGGATCTTCAAATTCCGAGTGTGTTTTGTAGTGACTCTGGCGTCAATGGGAGGTACAGTAGAGCTTGAGATAGTCCAGTTCCCAGTTAGCATCCTTTTTAATGAAGAGAAACACTTAGGAGAATTGAAAAACGATGAAAGGGACTTCTCTTGTCGACGACGTCGGAATAAGCTAGCCGGGTGCCCCGCGGTAGGCCAGAAAAGCAGTAAAAGAGCGACCAATTAGTGACTTTTGGAGCGTAAATACTGAAACCTATAAAGAACAGCCTCACTTTTCGAACAGTCGCCCCCGCGGTGGCTCAGTGTTTATGGTGCTCGGCTGCTGGCCCCAAAGACGTGGGTTCGATCCCGCAGCGGCGGTTGCATTTAGATGTAGTTTGATTGCTAGAGACTCGTGTACTGTGCAATGTCCGTGAACGTTAGAGAGCCGTATAGGTACTCGAAATTTTCAAGTGCCTTCTACTACACCGGCCCTCATAGCCTGTGTTGATTTAAAACGATACCCCCCCCCCCCTTACCTAAATCGTTTCGAACACTGACAACATGTTTGAACAACTCGCTGGAATCGCTGCCTACAATTTGCTGATTCTCGCTAGAGGCTATTTAGAAGTTCCGCAGACGGAAAAAGCAGAAAACTCTCGGTCAGAATGAAACAGGTCTGTTCAACAGAATGAGGTTCTGTCTCAGAAATCCGCCTAGGTGTGTTCCAGTGCCTTACAAAAGGTGACCTACGACTGCTAAACGGCCAAGACTTGATACGCTAGCTCCATGATGGGCTGATCTCACCCGAAGAGTGAATCTATGACTGAGCGGTTGAGTCAAGTGTGACAAGCATTCGAGAATGAAGAACTGACCTCCTTACATGCGCCTTCGCTGAGAACGGCGTGGCCTATATTTCTGCGCTTGAGTTTCATAAAAGAGCAGATAGAAACAATGGAGGCCAAGACGAATGTGATCATCGAGTTTCGAACTCGAGGAATTTACGCAATCTGGGACTGAGTGGATCTTTCAAAAATAGGGTTCATGCTTTTCGTTTTTTTTTGTCGAGTCACTAACAAGGCTGAAAAAAGAACTCGGTGCACTAATGCAAGGCAGGTAAGGAAATCAGTTTCAAAGAACTAAAGAGGAAATTCAGTAACGCCAAATCTCCTCATCATCCTGTCTACGCCCTTTACATTGTTGTTGTGACTGACTGAGAGAAGGATGAAAAGGAAACTGCACGGGCCTGCCGACTGGCTCGAACCGAGTCACAACCGCTGCCTCGTGCAGATAGAGGAGAGTTAAAAGACCAGAGGAAAGAGAAAAAGGAAAGAAAAGACGCGCGTCGCAGCAACAACTGCGTCCCTTTACATTGCAAAAGCCTCTCCCATATATCTCCAATTAACCCTGTCCGGTGCCAGTTGCGGCTAGCCTAACCCGCAAGCTTCTTAATCTCACATCTGAGAAGAACCAAAGGGACAAGCAGGATGTCGCTGCAGGCGAGGGAACACCTGCTGGTATTATGTTTTACAAGTCTGATTGGGGCTTAAGTGGTTAACGATAATTCGTTTTGAGGAAGGGATATGCGCTGTAACTGTCTCGCTTCTCGTTGGACAGCTCAACCGCGCCGTGAGGTAAGAAGTATCCTGGATTGAACCCGATCGCGGCGGCCGCGTTTCAATGGAGCCGAAACGCAAGAGGCACCCGTGTGCTGTGCGATGTCAGTTCAGGTTAAAGATCCCCAGGTTGTCGAACTTATTCTGGAGCCCTCCACCACGACACTTCTTTCTTTCACTCCAACCTCCCTCCCTTCCTTCTAGGCACGGTTGAGGTGTCCAATAAGAAGGGAGACAGTTAATGCGCTAGTTCCTTTCCTCTAAAACCAGTAATTTCGACCAAACGGGATTGGATTGGAAAACCTTTATTCAACGTCATAATGTGGTTCAAGGTGAGTTCTTGGTCGCGCTAGATGGCCGTCAGCCCATGGCTTACGGCGACCTCTTTGGAAAGCGCACTAACATCGCACAGCACATCGGCATCTTGTATTTTCCCTCTATGGAATGGTGGCAACCGCGGTCTAGTTCAGCAGCATTGTGCAGTGTAATCCCCGAGCCACCATGGCGGGTTTCGAAACCCGCCATGCGGAAAGGGATGAAGGGGTGAAAGAAGAGAAAGTCTCCGGATTAATTCCGACGTCCGAGAATTCAACATGCACTAACCCAATTCATCAATGCATTTACCCCTCGCTAATACGGAAGCCCGTTGTCTGGACAATACACTGGTTGAGAATGCACAATGCCGATTGGGGTCCAAGCGTTTTTGAATAACACCATCTGCCGGGCTAGTTGGTGGCGATCCATATGCATCAGCAGCGCGAACACAACACAGGAAGAAGAAGAAGTACAGAACGCTGACCAGCGCAGAACATTGCTGATCAGCAGCAGAACATTGCTTTGATGGGTGTTGTAGCTAATAATGCTGAGCATCAAATACGACAAAGCGCTCTGCCAACTTTCGTCTAATACAGGCTTGTTGGCAGTTGCGTCCACCACGTCAGCATATTAAGCATGAAATGCTTTTAGCTCCCGTTGTCGGCAGTGTGGTGACGTCACGCTGAGACCGAGAGCCATCATCCGGGCTCTGAAACGAGAACATCCGGGCACCGTACGAGACTTAACGAGATTTAACGAGACTCTCTAAGCCCTCCTACGCGACAGGCATGCAAGCGCCGGTTGGTCTCCAAACGAGTCAAAAAATAACTGCTGCCAGTGCCTTCTCAATGTTTATCAAGATATCAGTCGCGCTGTGCGTTTGATACTGCACGGAATTATAATTTCCGATTTCTAATAACGCATGCAAAAAACACATACATGCCACAAATTTCCTATCCTCAAAAAACGTTGCGTTCAAAGGGCAAGGCATCGCGCCGAATGGGTGGTGGCGTTCCTACCTTCCTGTAAGGTGCGGCTCGGGTGTCCACCGAGATGGTAGAGAATTACTGCGTAATTTCCTTTCCTCAAAAAGCGTCGTGTTCAAAGGACGAGGCATCACGCCGAACGGGTGGTGGCGTTCCGCGGACTGCCTGGCAGCGCTACAACACGCTGTCGCGTTCCACTCCTAAAGGCGAAGCTTGAGCGTCATTAATTAGCAGTTTATTAGTATTTAGTCATTAATCAGTCATTGCACACTAATCAGTAATTTGTCATTACTTCGTCATGAATTGTGTGTGACGTAATCCAGTGGTAACATCACAAGTGTCACATACGCAAAGTGGTGCTGAAAACGCTTTCGCCTCTACGCACTTCAGACAGTTTCGAACGCGCTGCATATACACTCTTGTCAGGCCTGCGTCTCGTCGTGTCCGCGTGCGCTTCGCATTATGCCCGTAGACCAAGGGCGTCCGCAGAATTTTTTGCAGGGGGGGCCCCCGTTGGTGCCCCGGGGGGGGGGGGGGGGGGGGGGGGTTATGTTCGTAGCAGAAAGGCGCTATTTGCGGAGTAAATTTATTTATTTATATATAAATAAAAATTAAACAAAATGCACACATGAAAGAAAAATTACAAACAGCAAATTAAAGCGCGGCTAGGAGAGGTACATTGGAGTTTATCAACGAAGAAACAACTAAAATTAATAAAAATGCAAAAAGATGCTATATCACTTCGTGGAGAAGAGTGCTCAGTCTTGCTGCATACGGGTTCTCGACTCACCCGGATTGATGACCAGCACACAGCACAATATGTTCACAAACACGCAACTACAGTCACTCAGTCAGTCTTCCTTGAACAGCAACTGTAGGCGCCTCGGATTTTTCTGGGCGAATTGCGTAATTACACGTGTGATAAATTCACTTCTGTGCTTCATTACACGCTCTCGGTGCACACTCATCATACACATTGATTGGAAAAACTGTTGAACGCGTACGTTGAAAACAAAAGATGACTATATATACAACGAAAACTTATTTACAAGATAAATGCACGCTCGCAGCTTCATACACCTCGCTCCATCTTGCTTGCGCATCCGCACAGTCGAGCAACCGCACACACACTGCTCTCCGCTCGTCGTTTTCTCGTCCGCTGTCTTGGTTGTTCTCAGCTTCGCTGACAACCGGCCACTAAAAACACCCAAGCACAAACACAGAGGCGCGCACACGTGCAAGGGCTTACTTGCCGCAGTATCCCCGAATGCGCACTTTGGGGGTGAAAGGAAAGCCGCGCAACTTCCGAGGGGAAGGGACACTCGCCACTCCAGTCGGAAAATTTGTTTTTGTGTTTTTATGGGGTTCAGAGCCCCAAAACGACTCAGGCTATGAGGGATGGAGTAGTACAGAGTTCCGGGTAATGTCGACCACCTGGGTCTCTTTACCATGCACTGACACGCACAGTACATGGGCGCTGTTGTGGTTTGAGGCCCAGCCAGAGGTGACAGGCGAGCCAGGCAGGCGCCATCGGGCTGCGTTGACCAAAGGCGCTGGTTTTCGCAGAAGACGCAAAGAACGCTGGTGTGGGGGCGCCTCGGGAGACTGCGTCGCCGTGAACAAAAGCAGCTAATCCCCTTTGCCGGAGATTCTGAAAGCGGCGCTTCTACCGAACTGCGCTACCCGTGGATCGGAGGAGACAGCGAACGGCGGCGGCGCCAACTCATCGCCCGCTTGCCCCTGAGCAGCCCGACAAAGCGGGGGTGGACACGGCTGATTTTACCTTCCCTCCTTAAGAATTCATCGGTGACCGGCGTAACGATAGGCGAAAACAAGATGCCCCGTGCACTGTCTGCCTCCGTGTCGCTATCTCTCTAGAGATCAAAGAAACAGACACCCATCTCAAGGCGGCTCGAAACACATGCTCGCCGGTGCCGCTGTATGTCTGGAACAGGTCGCCCTTCAGTAGAGCTAACGATGGCGTGGTTTGAAAACGGCGGAACGACGCACGCCCGGACGCGGCATTTCGCAGATGTGACCATGCGGGGCTGCTTTTACCCTTTTGACTGAGCGCACCACCGCCCCTGGCGTGCGGCCATCACTCACGGTTCGAGTGAGTGATTTTCCAGGGGGGTGCAGCCGCCCCCCCTTGCCCCCCCCCCTCCGGACGCCCATGCCGTAGACATTCCATGCTTACTCTACTCTCGGTTACGGGAGAGGCAGAGTTTTTATTTTCCGGAAGTACTTGCCACTCATGTCTCTAGTTGTGATGTCCTCACATTTCCGCCTGATGTTCCGCTCATCTCTGACCACTTTCCAGTATCGGTGAGGCTGCAGTCTCATCAGCCTAGCCCGGCCAGGGAACAATGGAAAATGGATATGACACTAGTACATGACACTGAAACTGTAACCACTTTGCGCGAGGTTCTGGCTCAAACATGCAGTTGTCCCGCACCACCACGCATTTGGGAAGCTCTAAAAATGAGTTGGCGCGTGGAGCTAATTAGAGCTGGCAGGGCTAGAAAGTCACGATTAACTGCAGAAATCAATGACACACTTCGAAGAGCACGCATTGTTCGGCGTGGTGGGCCTCTGACCTTCACCACGCAGGACTACTTGAATCAGCTGCAAGCACGCTATAAACTTCTGCTCCGCCTGAGCTCCCGAACAGCAAGCAGCACAGGCATATATCAGTGGTAGACCAGTTGCGGACCCCGCTGTGCTTCGCAGCGTCCGCTGTGGTTCCCTGAAAGGTCGCGCAACGATCCCGTTTGTAGAGTTACCGGGTGGAGTGCAGTCTGATAGCGCTGACGAAATTAAGGCTGTTTTCAGTGCGCATTTCACGCACCTATTCTGAGCTGAAAGTGCAAGCATAGATAACTTGAATGCTGCTGTGCGTGAATTCTGCTCAGGCATTGCCTGTATACCTGAAGAGCGCCGCGACAGCCTATGCAGTCCAGTAACCTCAGATGAGGTTCACCTGGTACCCCAGGAGATGAATGCCTCCGCTGCTGCCGGTCCTGACGGGCTCCCACTTATTTTCTACAAGACCTTTTATGCGAAGCATAACTTTAGCTACCACTTCAGCCCTTCACCGTGGTTATGCGCCTCCAAATCACGTGATACACGACGTCACACCACGTGACACGATGACGTCACGACAGTAGAGAAACGGGGGCCCACCTCGCGCCGTCACTGTGGTTGTGCGCCTCCAAATCACGTGATACATGACGTCACACCACGTGACACGTTGACGTCACGACAGTGGAGAAACGGGGGCCCACCCCAAAGCCACCTGCCCACCCCCAGCGCCGTCTCCCTCTCCTAGCGCGTGACGGCGCTGGGAGAGGGAGAAGGATGCCATCGCACAGACACCGGAATGTCCTCGAGCGGCATTCCCGCGCATTTCGAACGCGCGTTCACACTCGGTGTAGGTGAAACGCCCGCTCCACCGGGCAGGCAGACGCGGCTTCTGTGGCAATACAGGCGCCCACCCAACGCGCGTCTCGGGGTTAGTGGGCGTTCCGCTGTAGCCATGCCGTTGTCTTCCCCCACGACGAAGGCTTCTAGTGGTTGTATTAAAATGACCAAGTATTCAACCAAGGAAAGCCATGTATTGCCAAGCCTAGCCACCAATATGCTTCGCATCTGACTAGGGTTAACCTTAGCTAAGCCTCAGCCATTTTTTTTTTTTTTGCTGAAATACATGTTCACCTCTTGTCAATGCTTAATGGTCTTCTTGCCGACGGAGTTCGGCCGGAAACATTTCGTGAGAGTAAAATCGTACTCCTCCTGAAAAGCGGTGGCGTACCGTCCGACCCGAAAGCATGGAGACCCATTTCTCTCTTGAATGCCGACTACAAAAAATAATAGCCACAATATTAGCGCATCGTACAAAATCAGTTCTTCCTGATCTAAGAAGCAATGTTCAGACATGTTGTGTTCCTGGACGCGCAATTTTTTCCTCACTAGCCTTAACTCGTGATCTATTCACTTTCGCCACGCGTACGCAGATCGCAGGTGCTTTCGTTTCTCTAGATCAAGAAAAAGCCTTCGATCGCGTTGAACGAGATTATCTTTTCACAGTATTGGACTGCTAAGGCTTCCCTAAGCGTCTGATAGAAGTCCTGAGGCTATTGTACACAGACCTAAACGCCAGCGTGGTAGTCAATGACCAGCTAACTAACCCCATCCCAGTAAGCCGTGGTATATGCCAGAGTTGCCCACTATCATCAATTCTTTTCGTCCTCTGCATTGAACCGTTGTTACAACAGATTCAAAGTTGCAAGTAGATACGCGGCTTCCCTCTCCCAGGCCTAGGCGAGGTTAACACAGCAGCGTATGCTGATGATATCTCCCTCTTCATTAAGAACATCGACAGTTAGATCATTCCTACAGGTTTTTCACACCTACAGCCACCTGTCAGGTGCGCGCCTTAATCCAACTAAAAGCCAAGCGTTGCGCTTTGGATCTTTTGAAGGTGATTTTCCTGATATTATCGAATGGGTAGATGGAGTGAAGGTCCTGGGCGTTACATTCCTGGGCTCAGGTGAAGTCGCCCGTGTCACCTGGAATGATATAAAGCGCAAAGCTGGACAGCGGGTTGAGGCCACGAAAACTTTTCACTTACCATTCTATGAGCGAGCATATCTCATTAAAACCAGTATCATAGCCTCTCTTTTCTACGTCGCCAAAATTGCACGCCCTCCTCGCCGCGTCCTTCAAAGGTTAGCCACCGCGCGTGGCTCTTTCTTTTGGGACGATCAGACGGAGAGCGTGGAAATGGTTTTTGTTATTCAGATGCGCATTAGTTGCTAAAGTTCCTGTTAAGATTTCACTGTATATCAAGAAATACTAATTTTAGGTCTTTTCTTACACTTATGGCTGTAGCGTCGTTGCTTATTTTCAACATAAAATAGAGCATTGCAATTTAAAAAACACAGTCCTTTATCTCTCACTCGAGAGTAGGTCTAAGTGTGAAAAGCCTTGCAGAAAAGTCGTTGCATGTTCTAGGGCGCGCATAGAATGCCTGGATTAGGAAGCCTCAATGTGCATATTTCTCAGCGTGCTCTATGCCTGTGACTTCTAGAATAAAAATTTCGCTCAAAAGTTATTGACAGTTGGGTAATTTACTGTTGTTTGTTACCAAACAAGGCACAATAAAAATATGCGGACACGGAGCAGACGACTACCCGCCACCCTGCCTGGCGAAATCTTCGGGAAGCGTGTTGTTATTTTAATGCCTTAGCGTTAGAACCTCAGCGTTGGAAAAATCTGATCATCCGCCTGAGGCCTCGGTGGGCAGGTGGCAAAGTGGAGGGAGGGAAATCTTCCTTAGACTTTAATCATATATGAGGGAGAGAGAAAATTCAAGATGGAAAGGAGGTGAAAGGCGGCAGATGGTTGGCACTGGCAGACGAGGGGGTGGTCAGGGCGTGTCACACTCTAATCGCAGGATTTATTTGAGAGAACGTACGCCTAATGTTAACACATTTCTGTCGCCCGAAATTACACAGGTCGTCGTCCTAATTTTTTAAAGGCTATTGTAACTTAGCTGATGCGCCCTATGTGTTGCGAACAACAGGCTGTTTCTTTTACGAGTAGCTCCCGATTGTCAAACAAACGGCTGTACAGCTGCCCGTGACGAAGCGAGGTGCAAAACAGCCGAGATGTGCAAAGCACCCTGGCCAATCCCCCACTGTGCCACTACACCTGAGGCCAACAATAATACGCACCTGCGCGCAAAGTGCTTGCCGTTTTTATCCAGTTTTGCTGTTTTGCTTTGCATTGACCGTTGTAAGACCGTTTCTTCGACACTGTTGTGATACTGTCAAAGAACTGGTCTGATGTACATGCTCAGAAAGCGTTTACATTTCTGGCCGGTTTATTTGCCCAATTAAAATTTCAATTTCCGCATTTTCGTCCTTGTCACAAAACACTTGTGTTCACGTCTTTATTTCTCAAGGACATTCAAGCGCTTTTGTAAAACACAAATGTATTAACTGAATTGAGCCAGTAAGTGGCGTTATGGTGGGCGAGTGTGTGTGTGTGTGTGTGGGGGGGGGGGGGGGGGGATGGTGATTAGGGCGGCTTACCGCATTGGGCACGGTTCTATCCGGAGCGATTTGAAAGGGACTTATTCCCCAAAGTGTTTCCCAGAAGGCTGCAGTAAACAGCTTTTGTGCAGCGAACCCACTCCAACCAGCATTTCGTTGCTTATTAAGGGGTTCTGCGCGAGCTCGACCGGGAAGAGAAACTCAGCAGTGAGCGACGGCCTCGCAAGGACTTTGTTTTCGCCGTGCATTCGGGCTGCTCTGCTCCATTTTTTCCGTTTCACGGCCGAGGCGTGACTCTGGGACCATCCTCCCAGCGGCGGAGCGATCGCGACCGAAGCCACTGTCTGTTCCGAGAAGCTTGGATCCAACCTCTCAAGAACCGCGCCGCGCGCGTGGCTCATAAACAAACCCGGGCCAAGCTTCCCTTCGACCCTGGGCGGTCCTCCTGACTCTCTCCCACGACTACGTAATGTGACGTGAAAACATAGCGACAATTTGTCGGGACTTGGGGAACCTTTACTCCATTTATACAGAGCACCAGCGCGTACCAGCTCTCTCTTGCCGGCAACCCGCAATATGTAACCTTTTGTATATAAAACTCTTCGTCTTACCTCAGCTTCGCACCTCTGTTGGCACGGGCCCGACGCCACGCCGGAATCGCCGATATCGCTAACCAGGTCCCAACAGTACCTAGCGACTCTTTCCTATAACTGCCTTTGGCGACATCTCAACGGAAAGACGCATCGTCGGCATAGTCGTACACGTCCAAAACTCGCAAAAGCCTTGAACTGACAGACTAATTCCGAAGTTCAAGGGGTGAATCCTGCAGTGATATCTGTCGTTATTCCAGCGATGGCAGATAAAGGAGGATCGTGACTTGGACACCAGCTTCAATCGCGCTGAGTGCGGAATGAGCAACCCTGTGAATCGAGGCGCGGCCGCGTTTGAAGTCATTCACGAGTACAGATGCTACCACTGCAGTAAAGAGCAGCTCTATACAGTGTAGATGGTTGGTAAGACCCTGGTGAGCCCAAAGAATCTGTGCGGCCACTCCTGCTACAGAAATACTTAAAGAATAAATGTACTTCTGCCGATGACGGTGAGCGACGATGTAAGATGTGGGCGAATCTGTGTTTTTGAAGCCAGAGCCACAACACACTGATAGTGAAACAATCAAACTGGTGCAAAGTTTTAGGGATATTCCCGAAAGTGGTGTAAATTCCTAATAAGGGAGCAATTACTTGTTAGGGGCTTTACGTTAAGGAATTTGGTTGCGCATTGTCGAAATTGCCGCAACAAAAAAGGAAAAAATGAATGCTCTCCGTTACTTTTGAAGACGAGCGTTCTGTTCCATCACAGGGATCGACTAACACGGGAGATAGTGAAAGTGTTTTGCATTAGCAATTACAGGATGTCTTGTGTTAGTGATCCATCTGTCAGCCTTTCCGGTCGAGAGGTAGACTTTTTTTAGATACACGGAGTACGAATGCAAGGTAACATTTTCCCGCCCATGGTTTGACACGTGAGTGCTCTGGGGGGGGGGGGGGGGGGGGGTACATATATTAGAGCTCCTTAATACACGCTTCAGTTGCTAGTAAGCGCTGTGTTCCCGTCTGTTTATTTCTGTGTAGCGTTTGTGTTATTCAAAATTTACCAATTACTCATTTGCATCTACCCAAGCGCAGCTACACGGCTACAAAGGAAACCTACAAAAACTTTGTAAAGAAAAATTCGCCCTGGTCCAGGGTTCGGACCACAAACCACCGCTTCACCGGAGCAGTCGCTCTACCAACTGAGCCAACCGGGATGGCTAGCGCGTATGGTAAGGAAACTGGAAGTGGAAACAGTGTTGGGCCAATGTTTTACTCCGCCTTGGGGGAATCCGCTAGAAAAAATCCACCAATGCCGTTCCCACACCGAGTTATTGCTCAATCCGCTTTCACCCTGTCGTACGCTAGCCGTCCCGGTTACCTCGTTTGGTAGAGCGGCTGCACCGGTGATGCGGTGGTCCTTGGTCCGAACCCCGGACCAGGACGAATTATTCTTTAACTACGAAGTTCAGTCTGCAGAAGCTTTATAGGTTTCTTTTGTCGCCGTATGGCTGCGCGTGGGTCGATGCCAATGAGTAATTGCTCTCTTATTACAAGTAATCGAAATAAAACGGAACTCATGTAAGGAGAATTTTTAGTCATTTTTGAAATACTGCCTACCGACAAAAACTGAGTTTAAAAGCTTGAAAATGGTACAGACTTTGCGACGGCAGCACGTGGCCATTGCATTAGTTAATCCGCGCTTTGAATAAGGCCGCTTAACTTTAATAGTTAAGTGTAGCTTGCGGGAGGCACAGGGTTTGATACCGGTGCTACCGGCGCCCACGCGTGACGCAACAGACGTAAGATTTTCCCTGGCCTCCTGCTCGTCTTATCTGGGGTGGAATGCTTGGATAATGGGTATTTTACTGCACTTTCTGTAGACAAATATATCTTGTGCGATGAGCGCTCTTTGGACATAGCTGCTCTCGCGCCATAATATTCAGCATCATCATGTTGAGGAAGGCCGTGGGTAGACTTACACAGCCTGTTTTGAGGGAAAGACAGGGCTATGGCTGCGCTGAGAGACTCGGAGCAATGTGTTGCAAACGGAAAGTCTGTCTGACTGATTTCACGAGCATTTGACGCCAGGGTAACTCATACCCCGCGTCCAGTACGCATCTCCCGAGGCCAAATTGCGTCTTTGCTACCATTTTTTAACAGGAATTGTGCACCATCGCGTTGCGAAGGCGACTTTAAGGCAATGCGTTGGCCATGTATGTGGCTTGTTTGATAGGCTATGTTTCCGAATCAAAATTTTCACAGAGTTAGCGAGACCGAAAGTTCAGCTCGTAAGCATAACGTTTGCGGTAGTAAATTCTTCAGCGGAAAACCCCGTGTCGTCGGCGGCAGCGGTGTTAGCGGAAAATCTCAAGAGAAATCCCCAGATGTAGCCTTGTGGAGACATCACAATCTCACCACTGTGGCAGGTGGCAACCTCCTTAGTAGCACAAAATGCCGCCAGAATGTTATGACAACCCTGCTGAAAAAAAGTTCTATGATGCAATAACCTCATAGATCATTCATCATAGAATATCATACAATCTGTATGATATATCATACAATTCGTATGATATTCTATGATCCAACAAGGGGAAGCTTTGGGCCAGTTGGTCTGACATGTTGGAGAGGAGGAATAACCGCAAATTTGACAGGACTGAAGAGCGAGAAGAGGACAGGACGAGCGGTCCTGTCCGCTCGTCCTGCCCTCTTCTCGCTCTTCAGTCCTGTCAAATTTGCGGTTATTCCTCCTCTCCAACAAGATATTCTATGACATCTCTATAATGACTGTATGATTTTGCAGAAATGTATGACATTTGAATGATAATTTTCTATGATTTGTATGATAAGTCTATGATATGTGTATGATAAACTGTATGAGTTTATTGCATCAGAGAACTTTTTTCAGCAGGGAATGTCGCCAGTGTTTTATAATTTTGTGTAGCATACTCCAACATTGCAGCAAAGTGCCCATAAGTTGGTCAGGATGGAACTATCTGCTAACATTGCAGCCACATGTTCAGAAATTGGTTAGGATAACATACCATCTGCAATCGTTGGAACAACATCGAGAAGCAACGTTGAGGTAATATAACGGGGTGAACGTTATTATAATGTTTAAACCTTAACAATAATGCAACATTACAAATATATTTCAAGCACAGTGTTTCAGAACTTGTCCGACTGTTGTGACAGTAAACATTTTTTTTTTCAACTAACAGTACTTTGCAACTAAACCTCTTCTACTGCGCCTGCCATAGATTGCATGCACAACTCCATTAATTTGACGCAAAGCTTTGTTTATTACCCACTGGCCACTATCACCCTCGGGACACCCTTCAGGGAAGGCTATATAAACTTGACTCCATGTTATCCGTTCGGAGGCGTGTGTACGAGTTGCATATTGTGCTGTATTGTGGAGTTCAAGTGCCGGTCGCTCTCGTTGATCCTTGCAAAGTGTTGTGATATGTTGTGAAGCTTACCAATTGCAAGCCTGCATACTTGCGCAGGGTTGCTGAAGTTTTCAAGAGTGTTACGTTTACGTTACGAAACATTGTGTCAATGTTGCAGCATTGTGGTATATGCCGTATGTCAAATGTGGACACAACATCGTGGAAAACATTGCAGCAATATTTTTGTACTTATGTTGTCTTGGCATTGCCAAAGGGGGACACTACAGCCACGTTAATGCAGCCTAAAAAGGTAATATTGGTGCTATGTTACAGCAACAATTTGTGTTACTAGGGCTGGTCACCGCATTGTCAGCAAACTGCCAACCGGGGCAGGTGGTAGTTAATAGTTGGCAGCAAGATCCTGTTCGGGAAAAAGAACAGTCTGGCTCTTACAAGCCCCACCGGTGCCTTCGTTTGAGACAGTCACATGCCGAGGCAGTGCAATGAAGACTCTCAGCGGTCTATGAATGCCAAGTGAATGACCAATTACCCATTTATGGGCATTAGATCATTAACGCTATTAAGGCTCAGCTCAATGTACCCTCCAGGTTTTGAATAATGGAGAATGCTCTGGTGCAGTACAGTGAATGTGTGTAGCCTGTACGCACCACAAGGTATACAGAAGGATCTGCTACCGGCGTCAAGTGAAACGCGAACGGGACACTGCAACGTGAACACAAGCAGTTCAGTGTCTTCAGAAGAAATACAAGCAGGGTCTACGAACACTTCCACGCAGCAGTGTTTGTGCAATAGAAGTGAAAAATCAAGTGTTCCCATATTCAGCCACCTTCATCTAGCACCTTCTCATTTTGACGTTCGTATTTTGAACTACCGTCTTTGCGTTTCACTCGATGCTGGCAGCACAGTGCCGCCGTTTTGCAGCACGCAGCAAGGAAGTGGCAATTTTTAGAGATATTCTAGCCTTGCATTATCGCTTATTGGGTGCTGCGGGTAATTCTCAATTTCCGTGTCAACGAGCAAGGCGCACGCTTGATACAAATTTCAGCAAAAGTGTTTAGAAGGTGGCTCGACACATAATTTAGTGTGCTCTGACACGGCTCCAGGGCACAGTGCATCAAAGTTGTAACACGGGTAGTTATAGCTACGCTCAGTTTTAGAGTGTACTGGCAGAATAGTGCGCTCGGTAGCCATAATAAACTGCTAGAGCTGTATAAACAAAGAAAAAAACTCGTTTTTTTCAAGCTCTGCGTCAGTGTGCTCGAGCTAAGGAGCTGTACCAGAAACTGGAGGCTCCGGCGCTCAATACAATAAAATACAATATACATATACGAGAATGTTTATTTTTTTTCTCCAATTAAAAAAAGGTGATAAACATAATGAAACGCTTCATGTGGCTACTCCACATTTCTGCTTTCTTTATAACCATACGAAACCAAACAAAACATGTTCAATATTGTCACGTTGTAGTGACGGCAGTCCGGCGGTCAGGATGACAGCAACAGCTTTCAAACCAAGCTCTTTATTTGGACTGGCTCGCGCCCGCAAAAGAAACACCACGGCAGTGGCGTAAGCAACAAATGTGCTCGTCAGTCGTGTAACTACGAATACCCGCCGCTCGCGGCATCGCTCAATTTAAAGCCGGCAAGGAAACTTCGAGATAACAGATCAAGTTCATCTACAGTATTCTGGGGCCCGATTCTCGATATTCGCCAATCCGCCATGAGCGGGGCGTACCCGTGACGTGTGAATCGGGGCGGTGCGAAAATGCGTAACAGCAGAATAGAATGACGACATTGAAGAATAAAGAAAAAAGTATGACAAAAAAATAAAGTGTCGTCTGCTACTTGGCGCCAAGTACAAAAAACACCGCCGAGTTGCGGCGCGAAGGTGAGTTAGCACAGTAGCCAGTAGCGCCGTAGTGATGGACGGTGAAATGCGTTGCGGCGGCGGCAGCGGCGGTCTCGGCGTACTCGCCGCACACATTAGCCTAGTGATGGTGCTGAATGCGACGCTAAAGACCCTGTGGCCGGTCGTCACGGAAATAAGAGCGACCGCTTATTGCCCGAAGCCATCGCGCAGCGTGTCGCGTCTCCGTACTTGTGAGATGCGATCAGCGTCACGGGGAGAGGAATTGGCAGAGAAACGGCTGGCTCTCGATCGTAACCTCAACGCGTCAGTGGCGTTGGACAGCTTTACCTCACCGTGTCACTTCTTCAGGTGCATAGAACTTAACGCTATACCCTTGGTTACGTTTGCAAGCGGCCGCGCACGAAACGCGACTGCGAATCGCGTCAAGTGTAACGCTATGAGCGCGTACTTCCTATTATCAAAAGCGTCAAATGCGAAAGCAAAATAGGGAGATATTGTTTCCCGCCAGTACTTAAAGAAAAACACACACAGCTAAATGTCCACTGTCAACAGAAGCATGTATTTCACAGTGTTGGCGTTTCACTTAATCTGAATAGGACATGGAGCTCATCTTTTGCTTTGTGAACAATAAGTCTGCCTGCAAGCAGACTTCACGTACTTTATGTAACAGCACCTCACGAATGCATGGCGTAGAGTGGCAGGTACATTATTTCATTCAAATAAAAAAAGGCTCTCGATCAATAATGCTATTTAATTTCAATGTTTGAAAAGGCCCTCAATATCTTTAATTCTGTCTAACAATGAGCACAGAGCACTTACCAAGGGCATATAGGCAGGTACACCCCTCGTGTGATGCAAGTACGCACCAAAATGTGAGAGGTGAAACAAAATTTGTCATGCCCATCCCTACAATTCCTTTGCTGTAGGACAACAGTAATGCATCCACAGCAGCACCAGGCAGCTCCTTTCAATGCAGCAAGATTCCTTGTAAGAGGGCAATGTGTGATGTCAAGAGAGGTGAAGTCGGCTGGAAGAAGATATTGTTGCCACAGACTACGCTACCCGTTACGCGATCACACGCGCACTGCCCACCAGTACGGCTACTGATGTTGCCGACTTTCTTTTGACCGACCTTATCCTACATCATGGAGCTCCCCGTCAACTTCTGACCGACCGAGGCCGATGTTTTCTGTCCAGAGTTGTCGCTGACATTCTTCGATCGTGAGCTCTACGAAACATAAGCTCACCACCGCCTACCACCCGCAGACGAACGGCCTCACAGAACGCTTCAATCGCACTCTCACCGATATGCTCATGCTGGCTATGTACGTTTCTCCGGACCATCGCGACTGGGATACCGCTCTCCCCTATGTGACCTTCGCCTACAACTCCTCCCGCCATGACACTGCCGGTTACTCCCCTTTTTATCTTTTGTATGGCCGCGAGCCCCTGCTGCCTCTGGACACGCTGCTTCCCACTTCTACTGCTCCGCCTTCTGCATACGCCCACGACGCCATTACCCGCGCTGACCACGCTCGCCAACTCGCACGCTCCCGGCTCCTCGCTTCCCAGACCTCTCAGCAGGAATTCTACAACCGCCGTCACCGTGTGGTCTCCTTCACCCCTGGCTCCCTCGTCTTGCTTTGGTCGCCATCTCGCCGCGTGGGGCTCTCTGAAAAACTTCTGTCCCGCTACATCGGCCCGTACCGTGTCCTGCGCCAAGTCACCGCAGTCACCTACGAGATCGCTCCTGCCTTCCCCGGTGCCACGTCCTCTCAGCATCAGACCGATGTTGTGCACGTCTCTCGCCTCAAGCCCTACGTCTTGCAGTCCCCCTCACTGCCCTGATGAGCACCGAGACGGTGCTTTTCCGACCGGGGGGCCATGCAACGGATAATCTCCGTGAAGACGACGCAGAGGAAGTGCCCGGTGTGTGCGCGCTTGCCGCTCGGGGCTAGCTGTGATCTGGACCCTGTGCTCCGGTCGTCCTTGTGGTCGTCCTTGTGGTGTGTCCTTGTGGTGTGGTCGTCCGACATAGACTTCGGGCCACGTAACAATATCTTCACATATGCTACTCAACATTGGGGAGTGGGACGAATATAGAAGAGGATAGTGAAAGTGGAGGGTGATGCCACATTACAAACAGCTAATGCAGTGTGCAAGACACTTGCTTTATTTGCTTCATGCAAGTTATTGGTTTGGTTTATTGGGGTTTAATGTCCCAAAGCAACTCAGGCTATGAGGGACGCCATTGTGAAGGGCTCCGGAAATTTCGACCACCTGGGGTTCTTTAACGTGAATGCAAGTTATTATCATAGGATGCACATACACGCGTATTATCTAGTGCACATGTCATATTAAGCCTGAACATGCCTCGGTGTCAGGTCAAGGAGCTGAAGGAGAATAAAAACGATGGTGAGTTAAGAAGGAAGAACACCAACACAACAAGAAAAGCACAAGCATGCACAGCAGCAAGATAACACACAAAGGGGGCAAGAAATGCAAGGCTAACATGGCCCACAGTATTTGAGGGAGGCAGCATCACATACAAGCAGTGGTATTCTGGCAGAAGGTCTATTAATGCAGCATGATAACACTGGATGATGTGGATTGGTTTTGGCAAGCCATGTGCACTCCACGAACAATCTACAAGAGGCCTCAGTCATGTTTCTAGCCTGATGTGCAAGTGCATGACTTTCCCTCTGTGCAAACTCCTGACCACATACATATCAGGGCCATTGTTGGTTCTCTCTGAGTGGTGAATCACAATGCCGTTAGGCAACATTTACACCATACACTGATGCAATAAAGACCCTGTGATGCCACTATTATGCACTACAGGAGAGTAATGCTCAATGAAATGCGTTCACTCTCAAAGTACTTTCCTTTACTGTGAAATAAAATAGACAACCCTCTATGTACACTCAAAATATGACATCTACAGTTCAGTGAAGGGCACCATACCAGATGTAGGTGCTGAAATGTCGGCAAATGTCTGAAAGGACACTGAGGACCAATCGAAGTTGCTCTGCAAAAGTAGATTACCACATTCCAATAACAAAGGGCCTACCTGTACTGAGAACAAAGCTTGTGTACAGCTCAGAGATTATTTGTTCAATGAAGCAGTTCAAAATTACTGTGGTGAAGCGCGTTGGCAGGAAGGAGCCCTTGGTTGGTAATAACTTTATTAGTCCCACTTCAGTGGATCAGGTGAGGGTGGCTGAAGGGGTGTTGAACAGGTTGGCGACGGCCCTCAGGCCACTCTAGGTGACCAGGCACTGTTTGGCTGCGGTGACCTTCAAGGCCCAGACCATGATGCAATGCGCAGAGAAGCCTCCCATCGCTCCTGTGATTCCATCCCTTGGAAAGGAGGTTTCGGTTTGTTTGGGCAAGCCTGATATGTGCATTTAAAATCCGCTCTGGTGCTTGAGCATAAGTGACAGGTTGGAGATTTCTCCCTTCTATGTATGTATTACACTCCACTGCATGAAAAAAATAAAAAATAAAACAATTAAAATGCCTAGTGGTGTGTGCGCATGGAGGGTAAATTGTTTTTTTGAGCATGATTAAGGCAGCTTGAAAAATGGTAAGCAAGTTTGACTCAGAGTTTCCACGAGGAGAGTGTTAAATTAATGAACCGGAACTATTCATCACCAATATAATGATATAACAGGCTGCAAAATGTTGATGAAATTGGAGCCATTGCAAGTGCCTGTGCATAAAATTTAAGCCCCCTGAAAAATTACCATCTTGTACAGCTTTGCTGGCTAATTTCTCTTTAAGGGGGGATGAGGGTCTTGAAAACTTGTTTTTTATTTTTCGACATAACTTGTTCAAACTTGGCACGCAGGTGTATCATAGAATGCTGATTTCAAATATGCATTTAGATTTCAAGTATCTCACCCGGAAGAAAATTTATGGCAAAATATCATTCAAATTACGTAATTTCTTACGGGCCCTTATAATAATTTATCAGTTAAAGAATGATTTTTTAAGAATAAGCAGACATTTGCAAAGGCCCAAAGCACATCCTAAAGCTTTCTTTTTTCCTTTAAACATGATATATGAGCAATTAGGCCAAGTGCGAGCTAATTACTGCCACGTCATTTTTTCTTTCCAACTTTGTTGTTTATTTATGATCAACAAAATTAGTTTGTAGAAATTCTGTTAGCTTTAGGATGTGCTTTGGGCCTTTGCAAATGTCTGCTTATTCTTTAAAAATGTTTATTTAACTGATAAATTACTAAAAAGGCCCGTAAGAAATGACCTAATTAGGATATTTTATTTTGCCATATATTTCCTTCCAGCTGCGATATTTGAAATCTAAATGCATATTCGAAATCAGCATTCAATGATACACCCAGGTGCTAAGTTTCAGAAAGATATGTTGACAAATAAAAAAAAGTTTTCAAGACCCTAAGTTCTAGCAGAAGTATGAAACCAAACCAAGTCAGGTGGAAACAGGCTGCTCTTCTTTTTTCACACTTTAAGAATAATTTTTTTTTTCTGACTACCACCAAGTAATATTATTAGTGCTGTATGGTATGTGATGGCATCGCAATTAGTGCTAAGAAGTTATTGGGTGCCATGTGCAACCAGAAATGAAAGGTACGGAAAGCTTGCACACACCACTGTCAAGGAGAGAGGCTGCAATTCTGCAGAAGACCCAGTGTTATCCAGCCGGCATTGCGTCAAAAAACAAGCTTCACGCGTGGATGTCCGCACTGAAAGTCACTGAAAAGAGGATTTGTAATCTGAATCAAACGTCAGCACATGTCTGAAACTACTTCACTTTATAAAATAATAGATTTTACATACAGAAAATTAATAAATTTCTGTCTGCCTTGAAACCCATGACCCCTGGATCGCCAGCCAGGCACGCTACGAACTAGACCGTGTAGGCACATTGACTTTGCTGAGGTACAAAGGGAGGGGGGGGAGTGATGCGTGGGTGCTGTTGGCTTAATTTGAAGCCTAGCATTGTATTTACTGCAGTGAACTAGAGATGTGCCAATTAGTGAGAAACTAATTACAATAACATTACGTAGGTGAACTGCAGTGTGGAAGAGTTCAAAGACAAGAATTGGGAACCTGTGTTGAGGCAACTGTGATAAATGTGTGAACACGAATGAAGAACAAAGACTGTGTGTGTGAAGAGAAACCGCTGCAGGGAGCCATAAACACTGTTGTGTGACACCCATGAATGCTGAGCTTAAGTGTGCCCCTACATTTTTGGGGAGCGAGACAAGTTGCATTGCCTCTTAGGTGTTGCAATTTGCTCAAAAAAAGTGAGGTGTCTTTTACATGCAGAGTGAAAAGTTTGTGGAAGCTATTATTGGCAAAATAATTTATTTCCATCACTGAACTTCATGTATCCTAGAATTCATTATGCAGCCTAACTGCGAATCATTACCTAGTGCAACAATACACATTGACGAATGTGTCTCGTCTACACAGATAAGAATTTTTTTGGGACAGGCCCGTCTTTCATAACCGTTTGACAGTGGTATACATGCACATTAGTGTTGCCTAGTTCGCAAACTTAAGTAGCTAGCAGTCGCCTTTGCTAAACAGAAAAATGGCAGCACGTACACTGATATGGTCCAGTCACACTAAGGGTTCAGGGGGTAAGCAGGTTGTCTCGGATTTTTCATAAAATGACCAAACAGCATCCCCAATTTGCATGAAGCAAAACGCAAGGGAACATGTCAATGAAAATGGGATCTAACAGAGTTTCACTGGGAGGAAAGGAGGGCAGTGATCTTCCAATGCATGCATTCAAGGTTGATGGCCCAGCACAGAAAAAGAACACAGACCACAAATCCTGGAAAGAGAAAAAGATCCTAAGCCTGAGAAGACCGCCTGAGTAACCCAGAAAGATCAAAAAAGTTTACTACTACTACTACGACTATTATGATCCATTTCCAGTACAATTATTGAACCGGATCATGCCCTTCCAGCTACAAAATGCCATTTGGAGCTTTATTATTGAAACACAAATTACGTCCAGCTGCATAATTTATGCCTCCATTTACCTTCAACTGAATTAATGCACAATTTCTAGGTTTTCGTCACAGGTACAAATTTGAGCTAGAAGATGGGAATGGGTAGACGTGTGAAGACGCTGGCCAGGCCTTGCATTTTCATCTGGGAAAATGACCATGAAACAATTACATGACTTCTCCTTCAGGAAAAATAGTTCACTGCTGTATAACTACAAGCAGCATGTGAAAGAGGCAGTCGAAAGCAAGCACACAGAGGCAACCAGATGCCATGAGACAAAGCATGTTGCGATCTTATCACACAAACAGTGCCACACAAGGCATGTTGCACCCTGAAGAACAGATGTTGTAAATGACTAGAGACACAGCGACCATGCTGTATGTTGAGGATGTTGTGGACTGCTGGCTCTCAACAAACACCAAAGCAAACAGAAAAGCACTGGTGAACGCATGTGCAGGAACACCCTGGTGCTAGAAGGAAAACATTTTGGTGGCTTCCTGTCTTTCACTGAACTTAAGCACCAAATAAAATGTGTGTTGTGTACAAGCAGAACACATAGGGAGGCACCACACGAAGGAAAGCACTTCTTCACAATCACCAAAGCATGTGTTGAAGCACGCACTCAGCAAGTTGGCAGACGGTAGGCTGAAAACACTTGGGACACTTCCTGACTCACAAAAAACTGCAGCAGCAGACAAAACTGATTTCTACTGTCATGGATACCACCAATATGGTCCAGTTTAATGAAGAACACCAAAATGATGAAGACTTCACCGGCTTCCTAGCGGTATGCCATCAAACTTGAAGCAAAGCAAATGTACACTGATTACTTGTGGCATAGCTACACGTCAAAACCGTGGCAGTGAGTGCAATTCCTGCACGCAGCTGCTGATCATGCACTTTCGGTCTGTCAGGCAGATTCCAAATGGTGCTGTGTCCTCCTCCTTGTTGTAGATGTTGGTGCTCCTGCTATTACCACCACTTGCCAGTGGTGTCATGGTCCTGCAGCTGAGTGTGGATGAATACGTTGGGTTGCACAATGCAAGCTGTGGTGACCTTCGCAGAGGACTCTTGATCATGCTGTACCATGGCCTTTGCAGACACCTCAGGAGCCCGGTATGGCCACCGAGCTGGGTAACCAGACCAGCTAGGAGGTGACCAAACATGAATCTGGTATCCTGGCTCCACAGCACATGAGACCCCATGGTGAGGGTGGTCTGCCACATCTGCATAAGATGCACACCATCACCTGCACACTAATCAATGCTGTGCACTGAAATCTCCCAACGAGCTAGACATTGTGTTAAAAAATAGTCTAGTTTTACGTACAAATGTGAAATACGCTCACTGCAAAACCAATCATTAGTATTAAAACAAATTGTTTCTATATAGCTAGAGGTACTTGATGGCAGATTTCCCAAACTGATGCTCAGAAATAATTACTACAGTCTTTTTATACTCAAGAAAACCGCTACAGAATGCACTGCAAGGAAGGGCACATGTTTAACTGTTTATGACTACCTTGAGTTTTTTAGTATATGCATGCTTTCGCATTTTGCACCAATCGAAATGGGGCTACCTTGACATTGCGGTCACTGAGAGAAATTCAAAACCACAGAACAACACTGCGTGTCATGCACACCTATCTCCGCTGTCACCTGAAAAGTACAGACATGATTAATTTACATTATTTTCGTATGTGGTTCTATTTACACTGTTCTTGCTTGCTGAATAAACTATATATAAATGCAATCAGATATCATTAGCTGTACGCAATCTTACTAAAGGCAAACATGTTATCCCTTAATGCTTGCCCCAACACACTAAGCGCGTGCTCTGCTCACCAGTTTGACGATTTCCATGCGGGCAGCACATGAAGAGAGATTGCACACAAACGGGTCATGGATGGATCCCGCACAGACTTCGAGTGAGCTGGAACCTTCACCGGCAGGAACAACACACCTGTAAATGTACAAGAGTCGTACATGTTTGTTTTTCGTGCGCCCTAAGAGAGATGATTTTTTTCACCCTCCTACGGTCATTTTCACGTGACTGCTGTGTAACTGATGATGTAACACTGTTATGAAAATATTACCTTGAATAGCAAAATTACTTTTGTGTGCTTCACTAATAATGCTTAAGCCAGGGTATAGTATTCTTAGAGTTTCACGCAATTTTTTTCCACACTTAAGGAAACGACGCCTTCCACCTGATTTCACCTATGCTGCCTATCACATTCATCAACACCAAAAACAAAGCAATCGACCAACGTACTAGCATGCTAGACTTTGTTTTCTGAACTTGAGCCGTGTGCAAAAACTGAAAACAGTATGATGAAAAAAGCAACGCGAAATGCCGAATAAAAATTTCGGATTCGCAGCATGCATGCAAAAGGAATGAGAATGACGCTACACACACACACGGATGTCTCGTCGAGAAGCCCGACACATTCCTGGAGTTTGTTGCTCGGTCGCGCGAACACCTGTCGTGTCATCTGCTCATCACGCGCGCAAAGCCCATCCGTTCTGCCACGTTTCACAGCTGGCGATCGCCCCTCAGAGCTCGACAGGTCGGCACTGCTTCTCGCCGCAATGCATCCTTGCATAGCCACCACACCATATGCCTCGTCAGGTGATTGCACAGACGAGCTGTCTAGTCAGAGACAACTCGAAAGCATCGCGGTGACCTCGAAAGTCGCTCACCTTTCCCACTTCTAGGGTTTAACAAACGACGAATGAATGCAAGGAGCAGCAAATCGCAGTGCCAGCAAGGTAGATGTACTATGGTAGCGTAGCCTGCATTGAAGCCCATACGTTCAAAACATGGCGGCTTGTGGTGCGCAGCCAGCGCCGTCTTCGAAATGCGTGGACAACTAAAAAGTGACGTCATAATTAAAACAAAAACGCGACGTCAAAGTCATTTGTTTTAGTGACGTCATATACGTGACGTCAGCGTCACGTGCTGCTTGGCGGGAAAAATAAACTGCTGAACGTCGCGACGCTTCAGCGCGACACCCGACACGAGAACGAAGAAAGAAGACACGACGAGTGCCGACCACCAAAGCTATTTTTAGGTAGTCAGTTCTCGTTGTGCCTTTTTCCTTCGTCCTCACCTCAGGTGTCGCGCTGAATGTCGCAGGTGTCGCGCTGAAGCGATGAAATGTGACGCCGCCAGACAGGTTACCGCTCGCACATCGTGCAACCGCACACCTCTTTTTTGCGTACGGGGGCGCCATGGCCACAGACGATGCCCTTTGGGGGCAAAAGCGACAGAACCGCACCCAACGGAACGAAACTAAACAGAAGCGCTGGCAAAAGGGAAAAGCGGAAACTGTACACGAACGATGCACACCAAGAACTCGAGCAACAAGCAACGAGGAAAAAGTAGGGCTAGCAGAATCGAGTTTCAAACAAAAGCAAGCAGAATGGTCAAAAGATATGACCAGGGTATTACATCAGAGCACCGTCAACCTTGGCATCGTTCCGCTGCTATTGCCGCTACTCTGAGCGAACGCTGTCATAAATTTTACAAAGAAGCGCTATACTTTCTAACAAAATGCACACAACTAAAACATTTTAAAACGGAATCACTGCAATTGTTTTTGAATGCTTTTGAAACACAAAATATATCCTAATTATTTTCCTCTTCTAGTCGTGTTTGTCCACTCATTTCATTTTGGCGCTTTAGTTCCACCCCTAATTTGATGTCGCTAGCACTTGGTTCTGGACCGCATTCGAGCTCCGGCTTCGCGACCTATTTCAATTGACCTTGGTGCCGGCACCGTCACTAACCGCACGGAGGGATGATTTCTCACTGCGAGCGAAGGGTTTGCAACGGGAGAGCAATTAGCGCCCCCATGCGGCTGTACGCTTAAGCCTTCACTATTAACGCTCTCAAGGGTTGCTTATTTCAGATGTGCTCTTATAACGCCATACCATTAAATTGTACAATCAAAACAAGACTTTTGTGAGCTTAGTTTTGTCTTGAAATAAATACTCGTTAAAGTGCGGCTACCTAACGCCGTATAAATCAACATTTCACTAACTCATTTGCATACAAGCGTTTGCGGGTAGCATAGAGTTTCTTACTACTACCTAGAGGGAAAGCTGGCGGCGCTGCACTTCAGCCAACATGGACGCTCAAAGCATCATGGGGCGGTGAGCTACTTGTTGCGGCACAGTCGTAGTTTTTCGGGAACACAGAGTGGCAGTACTAAGGCGTTTCATTCCGAAAACGTAGTTCGTCTGTGCGCAGACGACTTTGGCGCGAACGCAGTGTGCAAAAGCCATAGTAGTGAAGACGCGACGACACACGACGCCAATAAAAGGTTTTACTCTTCCGAAATACCATTAAAAAACCTCTTAAAGTATCTAAACAACAACATTTTTTCTGAAAACATATTTACTTTTAAAAGTGCGCCTGTTAATTACGAAATATTAGTTTTTTTAGTGTTCATCACTTGGCCAATAGGAAAGCTAGTCATGTCTTATTTTAGGCAAACTTTGCACTTAAATGCTTTTCTGCTCGTATGTTGCAATCATTAGACAAGATATTGAATGTTAGGACGTTTGTAGCTATCAAACAGCTTTATTTTTTTATTATTTTTTGGCCAAAAGTTACAGTTCTGCAACAAGTAGCTCACCGCCCCATGATGCTTTGAGCGCCCATGGTGGCTGAGGTGGTCACGTGGGGTCTCCATGCAAACTCCCATAGACGGCTTGCCAGCTTTCCCTCTAGGTAATAGTAAGAAACTCTATGGCGGGTAGGCAGGCTGGAAACGCTGATTGGTCAAAAAATATGACGTCATACGCGTGACGTCATAGGTCACGTGATATTTAGTGACGTCATGTTTGGTTGGGGACAGGCAGTTTTCTTTAGATTTTTCCCCGCCACCGCTCGTCAGCGGACGGGGCTGCTCGCGAGGAGCCGAGAGGCGAGGAGGCAGCGTGCACTGCAGCGTTGCCTGCTCGGCGTGTCCCCGTCATGTCTTTCGACCCGCCGCGGTGGCTCAGTGGCTATGGCGCTCGGCCGCTGATCCGAAAGACCGAAAGCATCCGCTGATCCGCTGATCCGGTTCGATCCCGGTCGGGGTGGTCGAATTTCGATGGAGGCTAAATTCTAGAGGCCCGTGTACTGTGCGATGTCAGTGCACGTTAAAGAACCCCAGGTGGTCGAAATTTCCGAACCCCTTTCACTACGGCGTCCCTCATAGCCTGAGTCGTTTTGTGACGTTAAAACCTCAATAAACCATAAACCCATGTTCTTCAGAGCGCGCGCGAGATTAAAAAGCGCACCTGTCGCGCTGCGCTGTCACACTGCATGCCTGCTTCTGTGCATTTCTTGCGGACTCCTTTCAGTCATACTTAGCTTTACTATTGACCAAACGGCTTTCTTAAACAGTTATTTCAAGTTTTATTGCTATGTATAAAGAATATGTTTGTAGCAGGTGCGTGAGCCCGAACAAAAGAAAACTGTTTTTATTCCCCTTCAGTATTCCTGCTTATCGAGACTTGAGCATTTATATGTTGCAGTACAACTTTTTTCAGGCATCACAACTGATGTTTCGATGTGTTTGGTACATATTCATCTTCAGACAATTGATGTCTCTTGGGTAAAAAAAAATATACGAAATAATACTTGACTGCATCAATTGTGACTGAGGTATAGCATCACGTATAGCATGCTCTTGAAATTCCTCTAGCTGCTGCACAGAAGTCTGTAATTGACTTCATTGTAGCTTCATACTTGCACCATTTAAACTCTGCACATAGCTCTTTTTTCACAAAAGGAAATGTGATTAGGTTTCTGAATAGAGCTGTGCACGGGCCGCAATTTCGAACCCGCGCCCGGCCCGGGACCTAACCTACCGACAGGAAGCCCGGCCCGACACTGAAGGACCCTGAGCACGCTCGTGCTCGGCCCGACCTGCAAAGCGGCGACGACAAAAAAAGAGAATTTCAGGAAAAGGAGTTTATTTCAATGGCATTCAAATTTTGACCTCGCATTCCAGATCACAGTTTGGGATTATACACAAAACACAACGCATAAAGGTATAGATTTATCACTCTAAATATGCAAGTTGTTCATTGATGATGGCTTGATCGAAACAAGAGCGGCACTCTATCATTACGAATCCTGCGGCGCTGAAATTTTTGTCGCTGCTTGAATTGGTGGCCGCAACGGCTAATACTTTCATAGCAAGAATAGAAACGCTTGAAGTACGAAGGAGAATGACAGACGTGGTGTCGTAAGCCATGGATGGCGTGCCACGACAGGAAGACTTTTTGACTTGTCAGAGGATAAGCGAGCAAATAAGCGACAGGGCGGCACTATCCTGCGAATGCCGATGTGGCCGCGACATCCCTGCTTCTACTATTCACGGGAAGGCACGGTGCTGTGTCCACTTCGCTGACAAGCAATTACGGCGAAACGCAGCAACCAGTACGAGCTGAGCCGTAGTGGAGGCGCCAGTGACATTCTTCTAATGCCATTCATGTGGAGGGGGCCACCCCTTCGCTCTCGCCCGCGACTATTGTCCGTCTCCCCGGCCGGAACGGGAGAGAGTAGCTCCTGCCGGGTAGGCGGACAAGAGAGAAGGCTGCCGGCTCTGCGGTACGGTGCGAGTGGCGAGTGGAAGAATTTAACCTTTTCCCGATGTGCTGCTGCAAGATAGACATCTCGCGCGACTCCGTGACCCCGCGACCTCGCGTGCGCCGTACGCAGCCCTGCCTCCGCTTCCCAGAACCTTCCTTTCTTCTTACAAGGCGCCCAAAACTGGTTGCTTTTCCCCAACGTTGGTACTTGCTAGAACCAAAAATGCGTTTCCAGCCCCAGCTAGCTTTTTTTTTTTAGCGTTTGTACTATCCTCCCGTCCTTGTACATTCCCTCCTGGATGGTCTAGACACAAATCACTTCCTGCTGTGCATGCAAGACGCCCAGCGCACCACAGCCATATTCGCATTTCCACATATATGATGCATGCTTTGCCCAACTTAGAGCCCTGGGCGTTTGGTTGTGAGTAACACCGTATGACGCGTAATGCATTACCATCAGGCAGAATTAAAATATGAGAAAATTCATCGCAAGATATATTTCCTTGTATTCTCCAAGTAAATTACTTCTATACTAACTCCTCCCTTCTGAAGTGACCAAAAGATAAAACAACTCAGCGTGTAAAAAGGTGAATGCAAAAATACACTACTTTTGTGCAAAATTCACAGGAAGTGCACTTAAATTGCCACTAGTGCATGGCCAATTAAGGAAAAAAAAACAAGGGCAAAGGACGGAGACGCACAACAGGAACACAGGACGACGCTGTGTTCTGTGTTCATGTATTCTGTGTTCCCAGTTCTGTGTCCCCGTCTTTTGCGCTGCTTTTCTTTCTACAATCGTGAACCAATTAACTCGCCCAGCTCTCCACTCTACTGGACCAATAAGGCATCAAGCTTCACAGTGCATTAGTGTTATATCTTACGCTACATATTTTCGAATTGTTTTTGCTGCAGAACAGGTATAAGAGGTCGGCATACACGTCTTTCATTTTCTTAGGAAGAAAGCAGCGCAGTCAAGAAAGTTACTCCCTCCTGCCAGTGAAAATTTTAAAAATGCGGTTTTTTCAGCGCCAGTATAATATCTTTGCATGCTGACGGCATGTTGAAATTTTCGTTGATGCACCGTAATAATTATCTCATGAAGCCCCAGCTCTTATGGCCCAGGACGAAGAGTACGATGATTTTTTTTTGTTTATTTCATCCTTCGGGCAACATACAGATATTGCCCACGAGGCAAGACAAAAGGAGGTGCTGAACCTCCTGACTGGGTCTTGTCCTCGCCTGGGTACAGCAGCAGGAGCGGTATTGGATTATACAACAAAAAAAGGATGTCTTTGCCATCACTTACACAACAGACGCATCATAAACAGTTCTTGTTAATATATACAGATAATAAAATAATAATACACACTAAATCATATACAAAAATGGTACAGAAATACAATACATTAGGGTTGTTCGAACCGACATAGCATTCCCTGCTGAAAAAAAGCTCCACGACGCAACAACCCCACAGACCATCCACCACAGAACACCACACAATCTGCACGACACACCGCATAATCCGTATGACATATCATACGAATTGTATGACATATCACACAGACTGCACGATATGTCACACAGACCGCACGACATCCCACGATGAACGATCTATGAGTCCATTGCATCATAAACTCCCCCCCCCAGCAGGGTTACATCAAACGGAACCAGAAGTAAGCATTTTGTCGTCTAGGACACAACGTTAGACAAAAAGAAAGACGAACAGATGCGTTTAAAACCCCTGCGCGTGGAACTATTTTTAGCTGCATCTATTACAAACGGATGAGAATTACACATCAACATGATTTGGTGCTCAATTGATTGTGTTCCGTAGTTGGTGCGAGACCTATTTACCACAACAGAAGTCTGACGCAAGCTGTAACCAGTGGATCTATTTAGGTACGTGTTAAAAAAATTAATGTAATTTGTTTTTATTTCGTTATAAATAAACACACATATTTTGAGTTCATACATGGCAATATTTGAAGTGCATTTATGAACCAAGTTCTTATTGCTCTAACGTTCTCCTAAGCAAATAAAACTGAAAATTGTGATAATTTTGATAATGCTTTATGGAGCTAACACTACCAGGACGTGGTAAATAAACAAAAAATAAATTATTTGATAAAGGCCTGTACGCTGCACTTGTGCTGCTCATTTATTTCATGCTGTCCATTTTCTCAGTGCAGTGTCTTCTTTGATAGGCATATTTTTGGCTCATTACATACTTTGCTTCGGTTCACAATTCTTCTTTTAGCTATATTTCATCCACTTTCCTGCCATGATCTCTATTCAAACGTAATTTGTGTAATTTTGCTTTGTCCGGGCTCCTGCAATGTTCTAGTATATACGAATGATGTGAAGACCTGTTTCAAGCTGTTGCACTATAATTCAGTCTAACCTCCTCGATCACGATCACCTAAGCCTTTCCTTATCTGTTGCCATACTTTTTTATGGAAATACTTAAAAACAAAGCACCATGATCTATTTCAGTATAGTTTTATTTGCCGATCTAATTTTTTCGAAGATAACATGGAATAACAACTCCCCTTTAATGCCCCCGTTCTCGTCTCGAAGTCGCGAATTTTTAGATGTGCGCTCAGTATTCTCGTTAGTGCATTTGTGCTCACAAGGGACTATAACAGCCAACGCGGCGAATACGCTAGATTTAATCCTGACAAATCGATCTGACATAGTCTCACCTATTACATACCTGCCAGGCATCAGCGACCACTTGCCAATGCACTCTGACATTAATCTAGCCACTCCGAACACTAACAAAAAGAAAAAAAATAATAATACGAGACTACAACGGAGCAAATTTTCAGGCGATAAATAATGAACTATTTTTTTTTTTATCGACGCTTTCCCATAGCTTTGGTGTCCGCAGCATTCAAACCAACTGGAGCATGTTCACAGCTATAGTCACCCAATTCACAGAACAATACACTCCTGAACGCACTGCTACCACCCACTCAATAGCTCCCTGGTGTAATAATCACATTAAACGTTTATCTAATAAAAAGAAAGCCTCTACCGCATCGTAAAGTTCTCGCCAACTAGTGAGTGATCGGACTTCGTATTCAGCGGCTTCCAACATGTATGTTCAGGCGCTCAAAAGCGCTAAAAGCACTTCCACTCACATGTAACTACCAGTGTCAAAAATTCTGGCGGGCCATTAATCCTTCCACCGACAATAGTTTTGCGTTATCTGACCCGTTAGGCGACCCCATCCCTTCCGACGTTTGCGTCACGATTCTTAACCGCGCAATCACTGACAACTTTACACCCATATCTGATGTATACATATGCCTACAACTCACCACTTCAACTATGTTTTCATGCCACCTATAACTGTTGCTCCTACTGGTGTGAATAAGCTTATTGATGGACTCAGTGTTCATTCCGCTCCGGGTTATGACTGCGTTACTTGAAAAGCACTGCAGCTTATTCGCCCATTATACTAACCAAACTTTTCCAGCATTGACCAGTCAACGCTGCTACTGAGTGGAAGATCAGAAAGGTGGTTACAGTCTACAAATCCGGCAGCAAAGCCCTATTAATTAACCCTATTATTAATCCCCTATTAAGCATCCCCTATTAATTATCGTCCCATATCCCTTAACAATACTTGACCCAAAATGTTCAAAAATATAATATTCACCAACCTTGTTAACTTCCTTTCATTGAACAACTTTTTTATGTCAGCGCAACATGGTTTTCGAAAACCTTACTCTTGCGAAACACAGTTAATATAGTTTACACATGCATTGCACTGTATTCTAGACCTACCATCACTAACTGACTGTACATTTCTGGATTTTTCGAAGGCTTTCGACGATGTATGTCACAACCTTTTGGCTCACAAACTAAAACATCTGAATATTATCTGTAACTTATTGAAATGGATTGAAGGTCTACTTAATCGCTCACAATTAGTTTTTGCTAACGGTTATAACACCTGTTTTACAGAGGTGTCTTCCGGAGTTCCACAAGGTTCAGTTCTTGGACCCTAGCTATTGTTCCTGATTTAACATTAATGATCCCCGCTCTCTTATGGATTCTCATATTCACCTATTCGCTGATGTTTTCGTCATTTTTAGAGAAATAACCAACACTAACAACCTTACACTACTTCAGTCAGTGGCGGTCACAGAGAGTGGTTTTAGGGGGAGCAGACAGACTGCTGTATATAAAAAAAAGAAAAAATAGAAACAACGATTTTTTTATTTTATTTGCACAAAAAATTTTTTGCGCTTTGTTATTGAAAAATAAATGGCGAAAGGTATAGACATTATACCATTACTCAATCATTGAATGTTAACGTTGACGCGAGCAATATTCATTTCGATACCAGGGGAAACGAGTCGACGTCTGAGATATCCCGCCACGACATGTCCACTAAGGTCAAAGCACCTGCCCGGACATTTCACCAGTGGGGTTAGCGGCCTTCATTTCTCAGTTCTGGGAAGTGGCTTTGTTCCGCCCTCAGTCCCCTCCTTCAAGGCGGCTGGTCGGCGCTCCTTGTCAAGCCAGAAAGGGATGGTCCCCTCGCTGGCGTCCCTGTGTCCCATGGTGGGATAAAGACATGAATGGGTGCATCCGTTCCCCCCCTCCGCCGCCGACGAGGTTGCTGGCCACCGCAACCGCAGGTGAATGGCACCGCCGTCGCCGCCGCGCCGGCGGCATGGCAAGACAACGGTAGCGGCAAGGCAGGAACACGATTCCTCGACAACCACAAGGAATTGTGCTCGTATAACTATCAACGTGTAGAACGTGGAATTGTGTGAAATAAGACAGCCGCTAACAAGGTGAACGTACAAAGCAGGGGACTATTTGACGAGACCGCCACTGACTTAAAGGGTCCCTGAAACGGTGTCCATGTAGGCAAAGAGAAGTCGAAGTATTGATAGACATTGAACGATCCATCATCCTACCGCAAAAATTTTTGATCTACCTTGTGCGGAACCAGAGATAATGGCTATTAAAAATGACCACCAGCCTTTTCCCTCTCAACTCGTACACCGGAGCAAACCATAAAAAAATAAAGATTACAGGCCGGGACCATGCTCCGCCCACAAATACGTCATCGACGAGATCGGTTTGTTTACTTCCGGTTGACGCGCTCTTTCGCTCGATCGCTCGCTCGCTCGCTTTCCCGCTGTCTGCTATGTTCACCTGTGTCTCGCAACCCTCGCTGCGGCTTCTCTCGTACTATAGACCCCGAGCTGAAGGAACGACTTTTGCGGATGAGTGCCGAAATGGGATTTCAGCCTTAAGGCGGGGACACATGTGCGAAAAGTGTGTGCGATTCGCTGCGGCGCGCCGTTGTGAACGACGTCGTAACAACCGATCGCAGCTCGTCGCCTGCGTCCAACCTGCTGGATGTCTACGACAAGCCGCGCGCGGAAAACGCAACGACGGGAAGCGGGAGCCAATACGAGTGCGGAGAGCGGCAGCGTCATGATGCCGTACAGCGCGCTGCTCAGGGCGCTAGGGGCCGAGCCACGCCGGACCGGACCGGCCTGCCAGCCTTGATGCCGGCCACCGGTGACTGAAAAACGCGCTAGTATTGTTTGTTCTCGTCCATAGCAAGCCCTTGGATAGATGCATGTCAAAAATGCATAATTTCTGACGATCGTTGGCCAATACCGAGTTGCTGGCAAAAGTGATGATTGCGATACAAGCAAATTTCATCCAACAGCCGATTTGGTGCTGCTGCTACTTGGTGCGGTTCGCCTACCGTCTGCTAGCTCCGTTGCTGAAAGCATCGTGGAAATCGAACATATCTTTTATTATGGGACGAGTTCGCATTAAAGCGATGTGAATAGTAGGCCTTTTATTATAGCGCAGGCAACTTCCGAAGCGCCGTCAGCTGCGGTTTCAATGCGAAACCAGATAGGCCTAGCGACGACTAGGGCAGCCTGGGACCAGCGCGCAGTTCGTCGCGCGGCGTTGCCGCAGGCGGTGTCGTTGCCGAAAGATTCACTTTTGCACAGACATATTTTCGTTGCTCGAATCTAGGAAGCATCCTCGCTGGTATCATGGCTGTTTTGCATTTTCTTGTGCGAACGTGATGTACGCCGAGCATGCCGGCCGGCCGGCCAGCCTGGATCCCGTCTGCCGGCGACATAAAAACGAGCTAAAGTGTGTTCTTGACGTAAATAATAAACCCTGGGATAAGAAATGTGAAAAATGTGTCATTTTTGAGGATCGCTGACCAATACTGAGCTGCTGGTAAAGGTAACGACTGTGATACGAGCAAATTTCTTGCCACAACCGTCTCGCAGCTGCCGCTGGCCCGACGTGGGGTCCGACTCGCCTGGCGCCCGCTCGCTTCGCTGCAGAAGGAGTCGCGGAAAGTGACCATACTATTATTTGATTGTGAGATGATGCTGTTGACTGCAAAGCGATTTGTAGAGTAAGCCTTGTATTATAGCTCAGGCGACTTCCGAAGCGCCGGCCGCTGCAGCTTCGATGCCGAAGAGGCAATAGGCCTAGCGACGACCACGGCAGCCAGGCAGCAGCAGAGCTCGTCGCCCTGAGCGCCCGCGAGCGGTGCCGTTGCCGAAAGCTCGCAACATAAGCAGGCGTGCTTTGTCGCTGCTCGAGAAGTATTTCTGATAACAAGGCGATCTTGCCTTGTGATATTTGTACACCATCCCAAGCAGCGCTCAGGCATTGCTGCACGGCGGCGAAGTGCGACACCGGTTGTGAGCGGAACTTGGGTAGGGCGGCGCAGCGATGCTCACCGCCCCGTGTCTCCCTGCTTGTAGTGGGGCGGCAGTTCGCAAGCGACGATCGGTGCAGCGCGTCGGCCAAGCTTTTAAGGACACGCCGTTCAGAAATCGAGCGCTGAATCCTGACGACGACGACGGCTCGCTCACTTCCATCTTTCGGCAGACAGTGCCGAAGGGCAACATCTTGCCGAACCCTGGCTTTGCAACCAACGACACAGCACGGCCGGTCCATTTTGATTGCGCATGCGACGGAGGTCGCGACAGAAATCAGTAGTGCGGTGACTCCAAATCGCACCTCGATTCTCGATTCGGTTCGACGGCGGCGCCGGCGGAGTGACACAAGCGGCACGAGCAGACGAAAACATTGTAAACCGGAAGTGCAGCACTAATTTCTGACACCGAACACACAATAACTGCGTAAACATGCATATAAACGACAACTCTGCTTGCTGAAATGCGAAATGTTTCCGAAAAGAGTAAGAGTGTGAAGTATCTAGAGCTTCTAGTTTGTTAAATGCGTGATTTCACGTTGGCACCGCGAACCAATCATAGCCCAGCACTTGTGACGTAAAGAGTACAAACTGACGTAATGAGTACGGATTCGGGCGGAAGTTCACCGCCGCTGGTCGCCGCGAGGCTCGGGAGAGGTAGTTTTTGAAAATGTATTGTAAATTATCTACTCGCCTTTGATGTATTGTACGCGGCATGAACGTTCAGTGGCCTACGCTCTACATAATGCAAGTATTTGTTTGCCAACCTCAGACACCCCTTTCAGGGACCCTTTAAGTTCGAAGAATGGTGAATGCAGCTATATATGAACAAATGCAAAGTCATGCGTGTATCTAGAAAAACTTACCTCACTACTACATCGACAACATTTCGTTGGAATCAGCCTCATCATATAAGTGCATCGGCGTCCACATTACTTATTATCTTAACTGGTCTCTTCATACCGAGAACATAATTGAAAATGCTAATCGCATGCTTTGCTACTTACGTCGCAACTTCTTTAACGTTCCTTCGAATTTGAAACTATTGCTCTATCAAACACTAATACGATAAAAACTCGAGCATGCAACACGTGTATGGCACCCTGCTCATGACAACTTCATTAATGATCTTGAGCTGGTGCAAAATAACTCTGTGCGTTTAATCCTTGTTAACTACAACCCCACAGCGAGTATAACTACTATGAAATCTAATATCTGCCTCCCATAACTGACATCGCGTAGAAAATTGTTTCGTATCACCCTGTTCCACAAGCTGCACCATCATCCCGCTCTTCGTGATCACCTCATCCCCCATACAATTTCTGTATCCCGCCGCATTGATCATGATCACAAAGTCGGAAGTATGTCATGCAACAGAAAATGCTGCTCGCAGTCATTCCTGCTGCGAACCTCATGCGACTGAAACCACCTTCCCGCAGAAGTTGCCGGCACTGAAAATTATGAGCAGTTCCGCGTAACACTAGCTAACATTGTATATTCAGGCGCTGTTTAATATTCATGTAATCAACTGTTTTTTTTTTCAGTTTTCGTATATTTACCATTCCCCCTGTGTAATGCCACTAGCCTTGAGGGGTAACATAAATAAATAAACAAACAGAGTAATATGCAAGCCTCTTACACAACATTCACTAATATTTCTTTCTTTCTGTAATAACGATTTGTAGACAGCCTAAAGACTCATATTTCACTGACGGGAAGGTTCATTTTTCGCAGTCACAGTTCCATACTGTAGAGCGCAGGATAGCGCTTGTGCTGCATCGTTCTTCTTCTGCGCGCGTGTCATTGTAGGCGCTATTGTTTATTTTCTCAAGTACCATGTACCCCAAACTGAAGTTCTTCTAAATCTTCTTTGATATTAGCAGTTGCAAATTCAAGCCTTCTGCAGGATTTGAAGGAGGCCCAAGGAGCCGAGGACTAATTTTATGCATTTGTAAATGTAAACAGCTAATCTATCTGTACTATTGTAACTTGCATTCTCTTTTTTGCTTTATGTGCTGTTTTTATATTTCGTGCCATAGTGCTGAATGTCGTAATTTTTGTATGTATTATAGTGTAAATTGATACTGTATGTCTGCTGTCAAAGTGTTTTCTTTTTCTTTACTGTAATGCGCGATTGTAATGTTTATCTCTTATATTGTTTGGTGTACTTTCCATGTTCTTTTAAAGTACCAACTTGTTTTTCCTACGTTCAAAACTCATCTAATGGTCCCCTGGGCCTTGTCAAGCTGTGTGCACAGCTTTTAGCCCAGGGTGACCAGCCAGATTTTTCTGGTAAATAAAGTGCATTGACTGATTTATTAATTCATTGATATGCAACTTACAAATGATTGGAAATGAGGGGAACATGTGCACAGGGAGGAAAGCGCGTGGTCTCCCAGGAAACACTGAGGTGGCCCCGAGAAGGGCCTTTAGTAAGGACGACATCCGTTTTGTGCCTCTTCACTAAGCAGCGACGACACTGCGTGCGCGGTCCTCGTTTTGCCCGAGCTGTCGAAGCAATCCTTGTTAAAAAAAACACGAGGGAACAAAGTCGTGGTGTATGCAAATGCGATCGCCTCGTGGTTCCATTCACGGCGAACAATCATCCGGCAAGCCCGGCTTTTTCGACGGATTCAGGAAACGACTGAAAAGAACAAAAGTAAGGAGCGAAGAAAGGTGCACTGCTTACAGGTTAGAACACACACACACACAAAAAAAAACAAAGCTAGGCGCTGCACTCGGTTAACCCATTCAAGAAGGCGTGGCGTGAGCTTTAAATCCGATTTCGACAAGGCGTGAGAAGTCGCTAAAGAGGCAAAGGCACACTGCACTGGGTGAATGATATAGCTAGACTAAGCGCAAGTCATAACTTCTCTAAAGCCATACTGCACTCGTTTAACCCTGCAACGAGGCCTAGCGCGGGTTCTGATGTCTGGCGCCGATTTCGACAAAGAGAGGGAACACGGCCGCGAGATTGGATGCCCGCAATCTTCCAGGAAGCAATGAAGCGGCCCTGAAAAGGGCCGTTTGGAGCAGCTCTTCAACGTCAACCTACAGCGGCGTGGCGGCGAGCAGTAGGCCCAGCGTCCGCGGCGAACAATGACATCGGCTTCCGAGAAGCATATCCAGGGAACGAAGCTGCAAAAAAAAAAAAAAGTTTCGTTACAAGCACCAAAATTTGGTGAGCCGTCAATGCACGAGAAAACTTGCGACAATTTAGTTTAGTCCTTACCTCAGGGTTGAGAATGCGCACGCCCGACAAGCGCGTCAGCGTAGCTGTCAAACGGCGGTCCTCAAAGCGCGCCTGATGCGGATCCTTGTAGTGCCGCGGCAAAAACTTTAAATACGAGCACGACACTAGCCACGTGCTCCTGGCGAAACGGCGAAAGCCGCAAGCAAAAACTGCACAGAAATTTCAGCTGGCTGTCGCCGACGAGCGCACCACGCACGAACGCCATAGCTGCACACGCCTCGAAACGAGCGCGCCGAGGATCACGAAACGAATGCCCGCTCACCACGCACGCGCGGCGAGGCGGGTGCACCTAGCGATTCCCCAGGCGCTCTAGGGAGAGGTCGAGAAAGGCGCGCTGACGCCACGTCCGGTTGAGAACGAGGGCGAAGTCAAAAAACGTCACGGAGAAGCGCATCCCATCGACCAATCAGCGTTTCCAGCCTGCCTACCCGCAAACGCTTCTCTTTCGCCGGGCGAAATGATGGCGGCGAATTTCAGCCATTTTTTGCAATGTCGGCACAACGTAAACGTGATGAAACGTCATTCTGACATCACTCCAACATGTGTGCCTATCACGTGATTTACGTGATATTGTTCCAACCAATCAGATTTTAGGAAGTTGCCATTTCCGGTGTGCAGCTATTTTCTCCAAATTGGCAAGTCGAGCGCAAGTGCTCTCGCGCGGACCACTTGTAGCTTCTTTTCCCTTCACAATCACATATATGTACCAGCCGGGCACCAAGAATAGCGCTACGAAAATGCATTTTCAATGCCACGTCAAATCGACGTCACCGCGAAAAGTGCTCGTGTAACCGACCCTGATTGACACGCCCATTGACGGCGATTGACACTTCTGACAGCCAATCAGAGAGGCAATATGGCGCCGACAGGCGAATGTGAATATCGAGAATCGGGCCCCTGGAAAAATGTAGATGCAGCTCTTCGTGGCTGTGATCAAATCGAGATGAGTCCGGTCGCTTCTTGCGTCACAAACAAAAATGATAACACCCCTTTCCTGCGGCCTTGAGCGCGAACGAACGGACGCTACAATGACACGTGGCAATAGGTTTTAGGCGAACTCCCCAGGTGGAGTGAATGTGTATTAAGGGAGAAGTTAGTCATTAGTATTTACCCAAGGGCAGCGATATGGCTAGAGAGGAGATCTATACAGCTTGCACAGAAGCTTAGCTGTTGAAGAACGCGAGGCGAGGACGAATTCTTGCCCGAGTACGAAGCTCCTATGGAGGCTGTACAGCTTTCCTTTGTAGCCTTATGGATACGCTAAGGTGAAGGCTAGTGAATAATTGCTCTATTTTTAAATGTGTTTCATTATCCGTTTTTCCGTTTTTAAAACGGAACATTATTCGTTTTTAAACCGGATAGTGTTTACGGAAACGTGCGGGTGCCGAAGACATCTGCGCATCTCACTGAAACAATTTGAAAAACATGCACATTCCCGTATATTTCTCCATGCCGTATGAACACGATAGTGTTAAGAAGCTCGTGTCGCTGAAAAACCGGCGTCGCCATCGACGCCATTGGCGTCGTTGACCATCAGCGAAAAAACCACAAAAATTCCCTGAGAAGCAACCTAGGAGGTACGTGAGCAACCTAGGTAACGTGAACTTGCGGAGTCATCACACCCTTCCTACCGGACTATAAGCAAAGTGCCCACCGTGGCAGGTGAAAGTCAAGTTAATGATTGATCACTCGGGAAGAGCAAGCGGGGCCGCACAATGCCCACCGGTGGCAACACCTGCCATCGCAGGGCAGTAGCTTATCGTTTGACGCGGCCCCACTGCACCAGGAGAGGTATGAGGGCTCCCAGGGATCGATTAATGTAGAAACGGACCAATGCTGGATATAAGAGAATTAACCCATTGCGCTATCGCGTCATACCCTGAAGGCGGAGACTAAGTGTCCCGTCCAATTTTTTTTCCATGCTTGCATAGGAGCTGATCGCACTGTATGTCTCAGCAAGGAGGGCGGAGGGAAAAAGTTGGAGGGGACCCTTCAGCTCCGCCTAGTGCATGACGCGATAGCGTGGTGGGTTAATTCCCATGTATACAGAAGGTCATCGCGGTGGCTCAGTGGTCGTGGTTCTCGGCTGCTGACCCGAAAGGCGTGGTTCTATCCCTGCCGCGGAGGCCGAATTTCGATGGAGGCGAAATTCTAGAGGCCCGTGTGCTGTGCGATGTCAGTGCACGTTAGAGAACCCCAGGTGGTCGAAACTTCCGGAGTCCTCCGCTACGGCGTCTCTCATAGCCTTAGTCGCTTCTGGACGCTAAACCTCATAGACCAAACCAAACCAGAAGGCCATTCTCTAAATTACATTAATAGCCACCTCGTTCCACATACCCCTCCTGGCGCAATGGTGCAGCGCTAAGGGATGCGGCACTGCCATGCGATGACAGAGTCTCCCAGCGGTGGGCCTTGTGCGGCCCAGGTTGCTCTTTCATTAACTGCCACCTGACACGGTGGGCAGTTTGCTCACCATTCGTTGGGCAGTTTCAGATGACGTCGCAAAGTCAGTGACCTCGTGATTTTTTGCTCACAACGCCGGCAACGCCGACACCGGATTTTCTATGTAACTCAGTCTTCAACTCTGTTGCGTTAAAGTGTTACCCCTTGACTGCTTGCTGGTCGTTCCTAAATAGCGTGGCGCTAACGAAAGCATGACGTAGGGAGTTTCAGTACCGCATGTATGATACTCGCCACTGATTCCGCCCAGCCTCGGTCACGACGTCTAGCGAGACCGACTGGGAGACGACCGCAAGTCCTTCTGGGGTGCGACGTGTGGCCAACAAAGCGGCCCCACGTCCGTCCAAACCGCGACTGGCTGCGGCGGCCCCGCCACCAGACGACCGCGAGGAGGAGGGCGATGACCGGCCGGAGCAGACGCTTCAGGTATGGTGCCCCTAAAAGTGCCACTGCAAACTCGGATGAAGAAAATCAATAAGCGGCCAGGGTGGATGAAACACTTGACTAAAGAAGTAAATATTTTCAGTGTCCATATTTCAGCTGCATTGCGGCTACAAATCAAAGCTCTATATGCTTCTCAAAACCTTTGCAGTTGAAAAAAGAAGCAGCTGCGCAGTTTTTCTTTAGCTGTCAAACTTGTAATAACATTGTATAACACCAATGAGTTAATTACTCTTTATTTTAAGTACTTTACATCTTGTAGGCTCCCCTTCAATACCTTTGACTAACCCAATCACTAATGTTCTTCACTAATGTGAGTGACCGGTGAGTGATAATTTATGCGGTAGGCAGAGTTGGGAACATCACGCGGCCATCGCACACCTTCACTCTACTTGAGAGGAGGCGTCGCTCGCGAATTCGCCAAATGTCTTTACCACATCCTGATTTAGGCTCTGTTTTCGGTGCTAGCAGGACAGTCTGGTGACATCCTGGTCGACACCACTGTTACAATCACGCCAATTCCAAATTTAGAGAGTGCACGTTGATAACGTGTCTAGGACACGTCTGCCACTGATAATGTTTTTTTTTTGCTATAAATGGGCTCATATCATTACATCCCTTACATTCCGTAAGACAGAAGTAGCAGTTGGACGACCTTGCTGCACCATCGTCATCAATCTGCCTACTCCCACTGCAAAACAAAGGCATCCTATCCCATGTCCTGCACCGGCTGCAGCCATCTTATGCCGGAAATACTTCAAAATCTCATGAGCCCCCCTTGTGTTCGGTGTGCGTTAACTCGTAATGTATTCTTGGTATTAATCTACTTCGTGATTACTACTGTCCAGCAGCCTTTCTGAAACCGACCCAGCTCCATTGGTTGATTGGAGTTTTAACGTTGCTCAGATTTTTTGGGTGATTGGTGGTATAGCGCTCGTGGTGTTCGTCTCTCGTCTCTTGTGTCCTCGTCTTTTGCTGTGCTACAGTGTACTGGAACTATGTACCAACAAGCCCAAAAAGTCACGCTACTGGATTACCTTAGTAAATACTTTATGCGAAGCGGACAGTAAGCTAATCGGTCTGTCATTTTACAGGTCTTCGCCTTACCTTCCTAATTAGATAATGGTACCGTCCTTTCTAGCTACCAGTAAGCTCCAGATCGCAAGGCACCGCGAACACAGGCTGGCAAGTTTTTCCAGCGTAATGTCGCCACCATGGTTAAAAAGATGTGCCGTTACGTCTTTCGCACTTGCCTGTTTTCTCCTTTGCATTTCTTGCAAAGGCTTTCTTTTGTTATTCCTTAGTTACCGCCGGGATGTTCATTTCCTCGACACTATGTCCTCTGTCATTGATAGATATTTCGCCCCTGCAGAAATCTTCTGGGCCCTCCACAATGTCGCCTGCCTTTCAAACACCCTCACATCTTAGGAAAAAATCCTTGCTTGCCGCGCAAAGCACTCTTTTCTTTGCAAATGCGCATCTGCCCGAGCGAAAAGGATCAAGCTTCCGCTGCCCACTCCTTGGCTTCAATTGCGTGTCCACGGCGTGTCTAAATTTATTACAACGAAAGCTGTTATGTGACTGGTTTAACTATATAGCCCTGAATTATATCGTAAAACCTGTTGCCTCAGCTGTATGATCCTTAATACTGAATGAATTATTTATTTTAACTCAATGATTACACTCTAATTTATTTACAAAACTAAATTTAACTCGCCGAATGCGACTTGCCAACCGGGACGGGCCGGAAATTTAATTCACTTGAAGCTAATTCAAGTTTATGGCCTCTATTTGCCGGCCGTGGCAGGTGGCGAAGTAGAGAAAAAGAGAAATGCCCCTGTGTACATTTAAGAGAAGGAGGGAAAAGAGAGATGGTGAGATTAGCCTAAATTGCTAAACCAAAGCTATTGCAGCTCTCGCTAGTTGAACATGTTCGTCATTCATTCAACTTTAAAGAGACTTAGTTACACAAGGGAGAGAGGAAACATCCATAACATATTACAGTGGTCAATAGTATAAAGCGGCAAACACAAATACAAGAAGAAAGACAAATGAGCTCAAGATATTCAAGAAATGAAAAGAGGAAATGTCAGCATAATGTGCACTGGGCATGGAAAGAACTAACAACAAAAGCGAGAAAAATAAAACGACTCACTCCAGAACAATTTCAGAACAAGTCCAGAACAATTTCGGGGGGGGGGGGGGGAGGTTGCACAGCCCCCCAGCTGCCCTCCCTCCTCCCCCCCCCCCCCAAATAAAAAAAAAGAAATGCGAACACTCACAAACGCGGGGCAACAACTTGGACTAGGGACGGACGGAAACATAGTTTCTAGTTCTTTAAGTGCGCTGTTAGTAACTGCCCGACTTAAGCAGGTGTCCAAGTTACTAAATAATTAGGCGCCTGATTCTGTAATGAAATGGTTCCGGATATAATTAATTCATTAAATGTGTTTGTGAAACTGTGTTGGCGTTGCAGACACAAAGTTAAAAAGCTGGCGTCAAGTGCGAAGCGGCGGATTCAAGAGACAGTTTCTTAGCTGTGGACAGTTATAACATAATTTACGAAGCAATCAAATTTATCAAATTCTGCAACGATGTGCCAGGGGCTAGAGGTCGAGGGATGGGGCAGAAACGTGGAGGCTAACGGAATGAGTTCCGCTTAAATTAAGGACAACGCAGCGAGCTATGGAAACGTAAACGGGCGGAGATCGGAAACAGACGGAGTTGGTGAGAGAACAAACGCGCGTTGATGATATCCTAGTTGAAATCAAAAGGAAGAAATGGGCTTGGGCAGGGAATGTAATGGGAAGGCAAGATAACGCTAGTTCGATTCTCAGCCTCGACACAGTTTTTTTTATGTAGAAACGCTGAAACGGTTGCTATGGCAACGGCGCTCCATCTGTTTGACCTCGCTGCGGCTGAAGGTCAACCGTGGCCACCGCCGGGAGCTACGCGACGGCCCGAAACCTGGCGCAGTATTGCTTACGCAATAAAAAGAAAAGTAGAGATCACTACGGGTACTCGCATTAGAGGAATCCGAAAGCATTGACACCTACTCGGCACTAGTCGCCCCTCTTTGATTTTCTTTGCCTCTGACGTCACTGTGGCCACATCCCATGGAGGAAGGAAATTTTTTTTTCTTCCTCCAAGCCACATCCCAAGAAGGCGTGCATGACATCTTTCGTCTGCATAGCAACTACATTGGCGCGGCGGCTCACCAAGACACCGCAGCGGGCGTACTCCTCTGGCGTCACAGTGACGTCACCAGATGTCATGGTAACCGCGTTGATCAATCATCGACAAATTTATTAATTATAGATGAATTGATTAATTATCAATCAATTAATTATGGACCAGTTGGTTATTTATCAATTCGTTAATTATCGATTTTTTCAACCTTGTCGGTAGATGACTGGTTACCCATTTCGTTGTTCAAATTCGACGCCGTAATTGCTTTTCCGTCCACTTATTATATACCCGTCCAAACCACTCAACCCTCCACTTCTTCGGTTTCTAATTAATGAATTACTACAAATCAATGTAGTGTTTTAATTAGTTACTTTGGATTTCATACACCAAACGAGTTTCAGTCTATTTCGTACATTTATTTTTCACTCATTTTGTACCATTCCCTCGCTATTTCGACATTTTGACTCTAATTATTGGCTGTGATTAACCCCAGGTGGTCGAAATTTCCGGAGCCCTTCACTACGGCGTCTCTCATAGCCTTAGTCGCTTTGGGACGTTAATCCCCATAAACCAAACCAACCAAACCTAATTATCTAATCATCTACATGACAATTTTTTTTGCGCGTCATCCTCGTACCGTCCTCTATCGACCACAACCATTCGTTTGTTGTTACCTCTTCTGAGAACGTCAGAACTGCTGCGGACACGTTTTGCGGACACGTTTTGGTGACACGACCCCGCCGATAAGAACAAAAATGTCATCTACGGAGCTCATCTTCCAGGAGCACGATACGTACTGAGAATGCACACAGAGCATGACACTAACTAAAGTCTGAGTCTAGCTAACTGAGTCTAACTGACTGAGTCTAACTAAATATGGCTGCCAGCGCGGCGCTTCACTTCCCGGGTGGTGGTGGAGGTCAAAAACATTAATCTTCTATTAATTTTAGAGCGCAGCTCATAGGCGCCCGTTTCTGCGTTTCGCAGCGTCGCCGTTGTAGCCAAGAGAGGGTAAAAGCGCAACATCCTACCTTGCTTAAGAAAGAAACAAACAAAAAAAACAGCGCCGCGCGGGTGGCTCTCGCCGGCGCGCGTCGTAAAACGGGGGAGAAGGAACCCCGGAGAGCGACTAGCCTTATTTGTGGCTGCTCCCTCTCCCGCCGCTCGCCGACGCGGCGCGCCGAGGGATTGCCGTCGACTGTTCTAGACTGTCCGAGTCGTTTCTACGCGATGTTGACGGAGAGGGCGTAGCCTTGCGTGGGCTAAGGGATGCCCTCCACCTCTTCACTGGAGCGATAACGGCGGCGCCACGTCTGAAAGTTCCAGGTGCTCCTCGAAGTCACTCCCGGCCTTTGACCAATGAGGACGCGCGCAGAGCGCGAGAAGGAGACTGCACAGCTGACACTGTGTGTATGTGCACGCCTGCCTTGGCGCAAAGAACAGACAGACGACCGCCCAAGCCGCCGTTTAAGCTTCAGTAAAAAAAATTGTGTTTTATTGTTTGTTTGCCTCTCTCTCTTGTGGTAGTGGACTTTAAGGAATATGCCTGAAAAATAAAAAGTTCTGTAATTGTACAGGGTCTGGAATATTTGGGGGCCGAGTTTTAAAAAATTCCTATGCAAAATCTGCTACCCCATTCGAGCTGAAATAACGTTCACAAAGTATCAAAATGTGGTCTACGTTACCTGATAAGTGATTCAACATCGGTACTTGCCTAGATTTTCCGGAATGGGCGGAAAACTGCTCTCGGCGGCGTGCACAATTTTCGCAGAAGCGAGTCGAGAAGCTGCGTTGACATGGTGCGCCATCTGTCGAGCGGCAAGGCAACCGCCATCTCCGGCAAGGCCGTTGGCGCGCTTGCTTCGAAGGTGCAGATCGTCTGCTCGTTGAAAATAATGCCACAAAGAAGAGTCACCGCTTCTCTTACTAAAGACTGTAGTGGAAATGCTACATCAGCAGCATTAGAAACAATAATAAATGTTAACTCGTCGCTTGCTCTTCCGCTATGATTCCGGTACCGTCAATTTCTGGTCCAGTCTGGTTGATCATTTTCTGTGGTTCAGCGTCCGCAAGCTGCTCATGGGCTACGAAAGAGATCGTAGTGGAAACACCCGAGACTGTAACACTCACTTACATCGAACAGTACTCAGGCTTTGATGTCGAAGTGCTTGCTGTGATTTACATCTTTGCAATCTTTCTTCATATTCTTTGAAGACAGATGCCCTCATGCGCTCCGTGATTTCTGCACAAGCAGCCTCGATTCGCTGCTTCAGCTCAGAACAACTGTGAAGTCGGCCTCGGCTGTACACACGACTTTTTGGATAGCCCCATAAAAAAAAAATCGCATGGAGTTAGGTCAGGTGAACGGGGCGGCCATGGCATGTTGGACGAGCCTCGACCCATCCGCGGGAATGTTGCATTCAGCCTGTTGCGGACACTTCTGGCGTAATGAGCAGGAGCTTCGTCCTGCTGAATGAAATATGCAGATCTCCTTCTGCATATGTATTTCTTCCAGCTCTGGCAGAATCTTCTGCTGCAGCATTTCCAAATATGATTCGGCAGCGACGGTGTCCTCAAAATAAAAAGGCCCAACGAGCCCCTCGAGCCACAATCCACACCAAAGCATGATATGTGGGGTGTTGCCGTTCGTGGAAAAGAAACGAGGATTGTTTTTTGCCCAAAACCGTGTGTTCTGTTCGTTGATTTTTCCATCCAGGTGAAAAATGGCTTCATCAGTGAATAATAAAAAGTTCAGATCTCCCCGGTCTTGAGTTATTCTTTGCTGTGCCGAGTGGCAGAATTCGAGCCGACGATCTCTGTCGTCTTCTGAGAGCGCTTGCACAGTTTGCATTTTGTACGGACACTCCCTTAATTGCCTTTCATCGCGCGGCTTACCGTAGACAGGCTCACTCCGACAACAGCGCAGCGCACGTACAGGACATCTGTGGGTCCGACGAAAATGCACCCTCAAGGGCATCTACAATGCTGCGGTGTGTTCCTCCTTTCTTTCTTTTTTTTTTTTTGAGGCAGTCTCTTTCTTCGAACGTTTCTTCCATTTTAGCAGCGACCTTTCAGAGGGAAGGCGATGGCGAAATTTTACCCTGAATTTCGTGCGCACGCAGCGAGCTGACCCGGATTCAACAAGCCACGACACAGCTGCCGCCTTTTCTATCACTGAAAATGAACGCATATCTGCAGTACACAATGAAAAAAGTTCGATCTTCCCTCGGGATGAGAACAGAACAAGAGTCGAAAGCAGACGGCACCGGAATCATAGCGAAAGAGCAAGCGACGAGTTAACATTTATTATTGTTTCTAATGCTGGTGATGTAGCATTTCCCCTACGGTTTTTCCTTGTGGCATTATTTTCAACGACTAGACGATCTGCTAGTGATACAAAACTATCGATAGTACTATCGATAATATATCAATAGTTCATTCACTATCGAACTATCGACGATAAAAAAGACCATCGATAGTACTATCGATAGTGCGCTATCGATAGTACTATCGATAGTTAGTACTTTCGATAGTAGTATTGATAGTATATAGTATCGATAGTACTATCGATAGTACTTTCGATAGTTCTATTGATAGTACAATCGATAGCCGTATCGATACTTGGTATATATAGTTCTATCGATTCTATAAAATCAATTACGCGTACCCACTGCATCCTAAACTTGGTTTCCCGAGTGTGTGGTATGGAGGTGAAGGTATGAGTATCTGCCAGGACTCGCCGGTTTTCGCGGCCTACGCGTCAGCGAGCTCTGCAGACGTTCCCTACGTAAAGTTGCAGGATAAAATGTTAGCCTGCGAATGTCCTAGTTGCGAAGCATGTATGCGAAAAACATTTCTGCATGGGTTACGTCAGCAAGACAACGTCTGCTGTGCACGATGGTGTCGTGTAAGCCAGCACAACTTGTGCTGTTTGTTCTTTCATCGGATGCAGTTCCAGGCATTTTTCCGAACTGTCCCTGTGCATGTTAAAGAACCACAACTGGTCGAAATTTAACTGGAGACCTCCACTACAGCATCCCTCATAGCTTGAGTCTCTTAGGAACGTTCTCATGAGACCGTGAAACCAATCAGGTAGCGCAAATGTTTTGTTTATATCGCTGGCCAACAAATGCATAATATCAATATTGTTACTATAGGTAGTGTTACTAGCGATAGTGCCGCTATCGATAGCAAGACTATCGATAGCGGTAGTACCGCGAGTAATTATCGATAGCAACATTATCGATAGTAATACAATCGATTCTACTATCGATAGTACTATCGATAGTGAGCAAGGGAGCAGCTGCAAGATGCAGACGCATCTAAACTGGCTCATCTTTTTTGTGCAGGCTTTTGCTACATGCGGCGGTCCCTTCTACGAAGATGTTGCTCCACCGGAATCACCGTGTACCTGCCCCCCCAGTTCGCGTGCACCTGTCTTGACCATCATCACACGTCACAGTTCAGCGTTGAATTCGAGCGATGCGAACTTATCGGAACTTTTCCGTGCGCCTCATGGACAAGGCAGAGTGACATCGACATCGTTGGATGCGTCCGGAAACGCCCCTCAGGCGTTCTTCGTCAGTGAGCAAGGGAGCAGCTGCAAGATGCAGACGCATCTAAACTGGCTCATCTTTTTTGTGCAGGCTTTTGCTACATGCGGCGGTCCCTTCTACGAAGATGTTGCTCCACCGGAATCACCGTGTACCTGCCCCCCCAGTTCGCGTGCACCTGTCTTGACCATCATCACACGTCACAGTTCAGCGTTGAATTCGAGCGATGCGAACTTATCGGAACTTTTCCGTGCGCCTCATGGACAAGGCAGAGTGACATCGACATCGTTGGATGCGTCCGGAAACGCCCCTCAGGCGTTCTTCGTCAGTGAGCAAGGGAGCAGCTGCAAGATGCAGACGCATCTAAACTGGCTCATCTTTTTTGTGCAGGTCAGTAACAAGCAACACCCTGAATTTAAAAGTGATTCTTTATGTTTGGTCGTGCTCCCTTGCTCAGAAGTGCTATGTGAGTGTGTTGCGGGTTGCTTTGACTCATTTTGCCTACTGGTGCTCTTGTTGAGTGGCGATGTTGAAACCAATCCAGGCCCCACCTTGTCAATGTCTGATCAGTTGGAAACCATCATTGAAAATCAGAAAGTGTCTGCAACTGAGCTGAAATCTATCAGGGAGAAGTTGGATGGTCATATATCAGAATCAAACCGAAGGCTGGCTTCAATTGAAGGGAAAATAGAATCTATCACGCAGACATTAAAGAAGGTAGAGGAATGCGAGAGTTCAGTTCTGGAGCTACGAGAACAGATTGCTTCACTGAGTAGCAAGGTTGATGACCTAGAGTACCGCTCTCGGCGTAATAACTTGATTATCTTTGGGGTCAAAGAAGATAGCACGGAAACTCCGAGGAGCCTGAGGGATGCTGTGTTAACAGAAGTGTTTGAAAAAAAACTAGGTATTACGGTGGGGAGCGTTGAACGCATACACCGCTTTGGCAGGCAAGTAGAAGAAAAGAATCGACCAGTGATAATGCGGTTCTTCGATTTTAATGAAAAAATGAACCTTCTTAGGAATGCGAAGAAGCTGAAAGGTTCAGGAATGTCATTATCTGAGGACTACCCGCTTAGAATTCAAAGAGTGCGGAAACTGCTGTGGTCCACTGTTAAAGATAATTGCAAACCTGAGGATAAGGTATACCTAAAGTTTGATAAGCTAGTTTTCAACGGTGAAACATACATCTGGGACGAAGAAAGGAATGAAAGACGGAAACTTGTCGTTTTAAATGAGCGCAAAGATGATTCCGAAGGCGAAGATTCTGCCAGTGCGAATGCTGCCACATCACCGACTCGTGTTGTCACACGGAATCAGAAGCGAAAGACTTATAAATGACCAGCTGATAATGTCAGACCGTTGCGACTCGTTTGCTTCAACGCTCAAAGCATCGGAAATAAGACAGCCGAATTCGAAGGACTTCTTTACGACCTGGACCCGCACATTACGTTTCTGACAGAAACATGGCTTCATTCTGAAATCCCTGATAGCTTAATTGTTCCCCCCGCCTACAGAATATTGCGATGCGACAGACCGACACGTGGCGGAGGAGTCGCGATAGTACTTAAGGAAAGTATATCTGCTGTGATGCTACCGGGTATTCCAAGCCATGAAAGTCTTTTCTGTAAGATCGATTTCTGTGGCCACACTATTGTACTAGGTGTAGTATATCGACCTCCTAACGCGGATGTCGCCTTTCTTGAAGAGCTGTGTGACTATGTTCAACGCTTCCGGGGCGACCGAGTGAAGTTGATTTTAGGTGGCGATTTCAACTTGCCTGATATAGATTGGATCCACATGTGTACTATGGGTTCCAATTCTGGTCATTCTGAGCTCCTTTTGGACACTGCCTTCACGTGTAATCTGACCCAGATTGTTGACAGACCAACCAGGATCTGTGCCTCTGCATCCCACATTCTTGACTTAGTGTTCATTAGTTCTGCCGTTAAGTGTATTTCTGTTGATGTTTTGAAGGGTGTATCTGATCATAATCTTGTTTCCTGTGTTTTTTCCTTATCAGTTTACGTTGACAGCAAAAAGCGTCCCATTGTTGTGAAAAATTTTAACAGAGCTGATGATGTAGGAATTTTGGATTTTCTAGAGACCCACCTTGACAGCTTTAGAGCTGAAGAGAATGTGAATGTGTTATGGTGTATGTTTAGAAAGATATGCCTCGACTGCTTGACAATGTATGTCCCTAGTGTTATTAAGAAAAAAAAACATAACCCATGGATTACGCGGGATATTATTCACACTAAACGTCGGCTAAAGCGAATGCGGCGTTCACGTAATCGAAATGAGTCTAATGAGAGCATGCTAGGCAGTCTATTAAGAAACAAGATCAAGCAAGCTAGGGATTCCTTTTTTAATATTACGCTTGGGCGCTTTCTGAGTGAAGCACCGGAGAAGTTCTGGCGATACATTAATGGCGACAAACAACGCAATGTGTCACTAATAGTTGATGGTTCACCTGTCACAGGGTCAAAAGATACTGCTGGTGTGTTTAATGAGTACTTCCAATCAGTGTATACCGATAAAACCTCGAGTTTTCCTTCTAAGCCAGACGACTACATTTCTTTAATGCCAGATGTTACTATCTCCCGCGAAGGTATTTTGAATCTTCTTCTGAAACTTGACGTAAAAAAGTCTAGTGGGCCTGACAACATCCCTCCAGCTTTTCTCCGCCGTTACGCAGAATGGTTATCACATTACTTACATATTATTTTCAACGCTTGTCTGTCTCAGTGCGCAGTCCCATCGGAATGGAAAACAGCACGTGTCGTACCTGTTTTTAAAGGCAGTGACCCATCTCGCGTATCTAATTATCGCCCAATATCTTTGATCTCGACCAGCTGCAAAATGTTCGAGCATGTGATCTGCCGAGCTCTGACGGAATTTTTGGAATCGACCCATTTTTTATGTGATGAGCAGCATGGATTTAGGCGTGGTTTATCTACGGTCTCACAACTGATAACCACTTGCCATGATTTTTTTATTGCAGTTAATAACAAACAACAAATAGACGCTGTTTTTCTTGACTTCGCCAAAGCCTTTGATAAGGTTCCGCACACTAAACTCATTCAAAAGCTTTACACTGCCGGAATCAATCCTAATATTATTGACCTTATTAGAGCCTACTTAGAAGATAGATTTCAATATGTTCGTGTTAACGATGAGTACTCTGATGAACTTCCGGTTTCATCTGGTGTTCCGCAAGGATCAGTTCTGGGGCCTATCCTATTTTTAGTTTACGTAAATGACATAATTAACGTGGTTGATTCCGAAGTTAAAGTTAAACTATTTGCAGATGACTGCGTTTTATATTCCTTAGTTAACTCCACACCGGACCAAATTAAGCTTAACAGTAACCTGCAGAAGATCTCAAACTGGTGTAACCAATGGGGTATGTTTCTTAACGTTAATAAATGTTCCGTACTGAGAATTTGTAAAAAGAAAACTGTTCTGATACATCCATATTGTATAGCTGGCGTACCACTTCCAGAAACCTCGTCTGTGAAATACCTTGGAGTTCAGATAACTAATTGCCTAAACTGGGATGCTCACATCAATATTACATGCGGGAAAGCTCTGAAGACTCTGTGGTGCTTGAGGCGTAAACTGTCAAAGGCCCCAAAACATGTCAAACTGGCAGCGTATAAGGCTTTGGTGCGGCCTCGTCTGGAATATGCTTGTTGCTTATGGGACCCATTTACGGCCAAGAATATCTCCAAATTAGAAAGAGTGCAGAGGACAGCGGCCCGTTTCATTTGCAATCGATACAAACGAACAGATAGTGTATCAGCTATGATCAATTCTATTGGCCTAGAATCTCTTCACACAAGGCGCACTGAAGCAAGATTGAAATTTTTGTTCCTAATATATAATAATCTGATTAGAATAAACACCCATGATTATATTACTCCTGTTTCACGAGCAAGTACGCGTTATAACCATGGAAAAATGCTGCAAGAATTTCGTGCATACTCTAACACAGTAAAACACTCATTTTTTTTCAAATCAATAGCAGAGTGGAATGAATTGCCGAAGTGTGTAGTGAACAGCCCAAATGTGGAAACCTTTGTCGATAATTTCAGAGCCTTTTCTATGTGAAACCCATGTCTTTTTGGTTTCTTTTTTTTTCGCATTATCGTTTGCTCTTGCATGAAGTTTGTGCATATCTTGTGTTTTTTTATTTGTATCTCTGCCCATGCCCGTGCTCATGCCTGCTTGGAGTCGAGCGACTCTGCAGTATGAAATAAATAAATAAATATTACTATCAATAGTAGACTATCGATAATACTGATAGTCTATGGATAGTAGCACTATCGATAGTTTTTTTTACACTATCGATAGATTCAAAAAAACTATCGATAGTCAATTTTACGATAGTTTTGCATCACTACGATCTGCACCTTCGAAGCAAGCGCGCCAACGGCCTTGCCGGAGAGGGCGGTTGCCTCGCCGCTCGACAGATGGCGCGCCATGTCAACGCAGCTTCTCGACTCGCTTCTGCGAAAATTGTGCACGCCGCCGAGAGCAGTTTTCTGCCCATTCCGGAAAATCTAGGCAAGTACCGATGTTGAATCACTTATCAGATAACGTAGACCACATTTTGCTACTTTGTGAATGTTATTTCAGCTCGAATGGGGTAGGCCATTTGCATAGGGATTTTTTAAAACCCGGCCCCCAAATATTCAAGACCCGGTACATACATGTCGCTCGCATTCTTTTCCTCAATCTTTCGAAAAGCTGAAACAGCTGATGAGCTGCGCTCAAATTTCGCATTAGAAAATAACGTAATCGTCGGCATCTTTTTTTTTTTTTTTTTTTTACGGAGAGGTGATTGGGGTAGGGCCCTATTGGCCCCTCACAATACTATGTGGAGCCCCAATTCCGGGGCCTCATTGGCAAGCAACGCAGCCTGCGTCCGTTGAACCAAGGCCTTTTGGGTCTGTAGGTCTTGACAGCCAGCTTGGCCAGCTGTCGTCTGCTGCCTTCCTCGCAGTCCCAAGTAGTGCGCGTGGACTGGCAGAGGCGAAAAACAACGCGTTGCCATGGCGATGCGGGCAGCTTTGTGTCTGGTGGCCGGGGCTTTCGGGCTGCCCGAGAAAATCGTACGCCGGACTAGAGTTCCGGACAGTCCGGGAGTGAAAATCGAATGTGCCCCGTGTGTGCGCGCATACGTGCTGGTTCAGAGAAGAGCCGTCAAATGGTCAGACGACTTTGGCGCGCACGTAGTGCGCAAAAGCCATAGTAGCGAAAACGCAACAGCACACGACGCCAATGAAAGGTTTGTATTTTCCGAAATTCCATTAAAAAAAACCTCTTAAAGTGTTTAAGCAACACAATTTTTTAAACATATTTTTATTTAAAAGTGCGGTTGTTAAGGACGAAATGTGCTAAGAAGAAGAGCGCGCGAAGAGTTTGCGAAACTCGACGTCCACTCGAGATTGGCCGCGGTTGAGCATATTTAGCGACGACTGGCGCACGAAAAGACAAAAAAAAATTCCGGATGGCATAAATTCACTGAGTCCTCGCTTTAAAAGGAGGGTAAATTATTCGTCGAGTTAAGCTGTCATTCCGTCTTGGTTCTATGATAAAACTAATTTCTTTGCCATGAATGAACTAAGCGGCTGCAGTAGCAGACGACGCCCGTCAAGTTGGAGGCATTTGGAACTCTTCTGACCGCAGCGCCACTTTCTGCTTCATAACAGTAGTGAAGCGGAGAATGTCCCTCCTAGAGCCAGCTGGGAGACAACGCTGCCTTGCCGATGCTACGCATGACGCACTAAGCTCTAATTTTAGCCACCGGGGGAAGTAAAGCGTGCTGACATAATGGAGGACCCCTCTTCGTTGTCAGCGACGGGGTCTTCCTTAGCTCAGCAAGGCGGCAGTGATGGCGCCGAAGGCGCGCACGATCAGTGTGGCGTTGTGCACGAAACGTTGTGTGGCGGCGTCGACGAGGACGAACTTTGCTCCAAGCCCAGCTTCCTGGCTGCGACGAGCGGTGATTCTTTCCAAGATGGCGACGAGGACGGGCGCAGCGGCGAGTTTCTGCTGTCCAAGAAGGCCGACGAGTGGGCGCGCAGTAGCGGCGACGCGCTGGCGAACCTCGTGTTCGAACTCCGGGCGGACGACGAGCTGCTTGGCGGTGCCGAGCGTCTGCTGTGCGTTCGTGACCTGTTCGAGGCGAAGGACGAAGCCGGGGCGAAGCCGGACGAGGCGGCAGGTTGGTCATTGCACTCGTCGATCGGCCCGCGGGGCTGCGCACGTTGAAACGATGCTGAAACCGAGTTTTTCTCGATCGTTGTAATAGCAGGTAGACTGACAACAGCGCAGGAGACAGCACCACACGAGCGCTGTTTTTAGTTCAGAAACAGAGCACCATCTGCAGCGCTGTTTTTAGTTCAGAATCAGCTAGCTCGGGCATCCGTCGATTGCTGTCTTGAAGCGACCGGGGTTTCACTGAAGTGTACGGGATTGCACCGTGTGACATTTCGTCTGTAGAGGTTTTGCTGTTTGACCTCTCCCCTTTAGTATCACATTTTTTCATGCATCTGCTTTAATTTCGTGCTTAATTGTACTCATTCGCGCCGCTTACGAGACGTATGACGAGCTGCTCGGGGCGGCTGTAAAGGTGGCACTGTAGCGTCGAGAAGTTGGCAGCAGGGGATGGCTGGTACTCTGTTCAGGGCAGTTCCGCCAGTGGGCATGCGCACCATGCTTGGCACTGTTGCAGCAGAGGTCTACCTGTTAAGGTTACCTGGTGATGCAGTTGATTGCTTCTGAAATCCGTGCTGGATTTCAGTGAAGTGTCATTTTGCATGCAAGTCAAACCCTGTGTGCTGGGGTCCTGGTGCCGCTGCGAATATAAACTGCCACCCCCTCCCGATCGAAACGAAACATTTCGATGAAATCGAATGAAAGCAGGTCGCGATTGGGGCCTGGTTCTCGCAAACGATACTCGGGACCTATGAGGGTATGGTAGTCAAGATCTGTACGGAGGTCAGCAGATTGTAGTGCTTTCTGTAAGCTGCACAGCCAGCGGCACCCCTGTGCCTCTCCTTTCTGTGTCACATCCGCGTTTTGAAGTTTGCCTATAGGTGGTGCGACAATCTGTTACCCTCAGTTTCGGTCCGCTCAGAGTGATGGGTTGGGATACGTAGGCTGTGTAATGAGTTTCGCAAGTAGTATCGTCACAGAGATTTATGTTAGCTATGTTGCTCCCAGGCGGTTTATTGTAGCCTGGTGTTCATGATGTTGTAGCTTCTGTTTGTTTCGTTCATCCATAGTGCCGCTTTGTAACATTGTTTGATAGCCTACATGATGCTGTCATGCTGAATGGGTTTTCATGGCCATTGGGCTATCAGAAAGCCTGCGTTGTACAAATTGGGTGCTGACCTTTTTAATGTGGAAGTATTGGGTGGTTTATGACGCAAAAGCCCAGCGTCGGCCAAAAACTGGGGGTGTCACAAATCTCATGGTTCGTTGAAACGGTGTGGTCATGAGAGGTGGCAAAATTCGAAATGTTAACCAGTAATAGTAGCAACAGTTAATAGTTGGAGCTAGACCTTACTATTCCACCAACTACACAGGAATAGAATAGAATTAGTATAAAATTGAAATAGAATTAGAACGGAATAGAATTGCAGTTCTTTCGCATTACTCGTGCGCCTTAAGTGCCCTTGGTAATTTTGTTTGTCACTCCAGCTGTGGTCTGTGAATGTTGCGATGACATGCTCTGTTGGCAATGGCTACTTGCATGGTCTATGATTGTGCAACATGTTAATGCTGTGTCAGTTGGGGTGCCTTCCAAGGCAATGGTGGTCGTCGTGGACTACTTTCAGTCAGTGGAAGCTCACTGGAGGTCTGTTTTTACATAGATTACATAACCGTCATAGCAGCCCCCATCGTTGGGCCCAAATGCGCTGTGAAAGCCTGGCTGTTTTCCTAATCTTCTTATCGTAACTTTTTATGGCGATGCAGCAGAGGCTGGGCAGGAAAAGGGAGACGGTCATCAATCAGTCCGCATGCCGTGTTTGCACCAGGGCTGGGAGGGCTGAACGGTGGTGAATGGGTGCGAGTGCTGAAGAGGCTACTCTTCACGGCACGGGGACAAAGGACCATTTTCTGTCTAGTCTCTACTCCTACTAAAGACGGTGCCGTGGCATCTTGGGAAAGGCGTCTATAGTCGAGTATTTTAGCCAGGGATTACTTGGTGTGAAAGTGTTCACTTGGAAGTCTGTTGGTAGAGGATTTGTTGTCATGCCATGTGTGTAGTGCAACCACGTAGAAAAATGCCTGTAAGGAATAGCGTGGTACGCCTGTCAGCACCAGGGCAGTCACATCTACTGCAAGGTTTGCCCCTTTATGTTGCCTTTCTCTGTCAGGCAGCGTCTTTTCACGAGTAGAGCTGCTGTTGTCAGCTGATGCAGGGTGTTCATCCTTCATATTGTAGGAGCATCACCTGTCCAGTAGGGTGATTGCAGGTACCCACACTTGATAGCCCAAATGTGCAGTCCAATTGTGTGTGTCCAAACCAGTGTCCAAACCAGTGTCCAAACTTGCAGTCCAAATGTGCGATAGGTTGTTGGTTGCCTGCAGCCTCCGTGTTTCGTACTGACCCAACGTTTATGGCCAGTTTTTTTGTAAATGTGCTTAATTGAGCTGGTTTCAGGCTTTTCTAGAATCTAAAAAGGTTGCTCCTACATAGTAAATAGTTGCATTTGTAGCACTGGTGATTCGTCGCATAATATACCAACTATAGTCGAGTATTTTAGCCAGGGATTACTTGGTGTGAAAGTGTTCACTTGGAAGTCTGTTGGTAGAGGATTTGTTGTCATGCCATGTGTGTAGTGCAACCACGTAGAAAAATGCCTGTAAGGAATAGCGTGGTACGCCTGTCAGCACCAGGGCAGTCACATCTACTGCAAGGTTTGCCCCTTTATGTTGCCTTTCTCTGTCAGGCAGCGTCTTTTCACGAGTAGAGCTGCTGTTGTCAGCTGATGCAGGGTGTTCATCCTTCATATTGTAGGAGCATCACCTGTCCAGTAGGGTGATTGCAGGTACCCACACTTGATAGCCCAAATGTGCAGTCCAATTGTGTGTGTCCAAACCAGTGTCCAAACCAGTGTCCAAACTTGCAGTCCAAATGTGCGATAGGTTGTTGGTTGCCTGCAGCCTCCGTGTTTCGTACTGACCCAACGTTTATGGCCAGTTTTTTTGTAAATGTGCTTAATTGAGCTGGTTTCAGGCTTTTCTAGAATCTAAAAAGGTTGCTCCTACATAGTAAATAGTTGCATTTGTAGCACTGGTGATTCGTCGCATAATATACCAACTACCTGTACTTTCCCCCTGGGCACCACATCTTGAATGGCTCGAAGAAATTTTTCACAGAAAGGGCCTAAGAGCCCATGGAGTTCCTCAGGCAGCAGCAAACAATGCAGTTCTTCGTGAGTCACTATCACAACCTCTTAACCTTGTCGCTTCACAATGGTTAATAATGCAACTTGGCTTCCTTGGAGATGTGGTAGCTGGGCGAGCCCTTCTGCAGCGTCTCCAAAAGAGATCCGAGTTCCAAGCCTGCTTGGCTGTTAATACTCTGTTCCCTAGGCCTTGATGTGCGAAGACAAAGCAAGTGGTTGAAACCACCCTGGTCATTTGCGAGCCTCGACTGTACGGTCACTATTCTTCGCATGCGCGCTAAATGCAGTTCTCCTTTAGCGGTATCATACTCGCTCATACTTGAAGATTTACAAAGAGGGTATGCCCGCTATCTTCAAATTTTCACTGATGGCTCTGTGGATAAGGTCACAGGAGCTAGTCCAGCGGCTCTTCAAATTTCTTTTTTAAATACTGCCTCGGTTGTACTCTTTATTGCCCTCCACAACGGTCGAAAGCATCACCGTTGAGACGGCTTTACGGAAGCTAGTCTTTTGTCTGGCTCAACCTGTTGTGGCCCTGACGGGTTTCAAATCCGGCCTTCAAAGGTTAGAGTGCAGGTTCTCTACTGATACCTTGTCTCCGTGTATGGTGCATAATCTGCACAACGGAAACTCCTCTATTCATTTCCAATGGGTGTCCTCATACGTAGGGGACATAGGCATCATTTCAGTGTCCTCTGGAGTTCATCCAGTTAGCCATGTGGGACCGAAAGACTAAAAAAGATGACGCAGGCTCTGCTTTTACCCTGCATGAACGTGTTAAGACGGGCCTGACTTCGTCCCTGATGTGTTCCTCGTGTGGCGCGTGTGTGGATATAGAACATTATATTACGTGCTGTCCAGTGTACAACGCGGGTGTGTTATTTGGTTCCCTCAGGAATGCAGAAACCTCCTGCAGTTCCCTTCAGGACGTTGTCTAACTGCGCGGGAAACAGATGTGTAGAAAGGAGGCGTTACACCTTCTTCTAAAGTTATAAAGGCTTTGTCTTTTTTGCAGCTTGTACCTAACCATTTTTTTTCAATAATTATTTACTATGATCCTTACTGTATGTATAAGAACTCATGCCTTATGTATTGTTCCTACGGGGAACTTTTACGATAATAAACTGAACTGAACTAAATGAATCAGCGATTAAAACACTTAGTTGTACTCCGACCCGCCGCGGTGGCTCAGTGGTTACGGCGCTCGGCTGCTGACCCGAAGGACATGGGTTCGATCCCGGCCACGGCGGTCGAATTTCGATGAAGGCGAAATCCTAGAGGCCCGTGTACTGCGCGATGCCAGTGCACGTTAAAGAACCCCAGGTGGTCGAAATTTCCGGAGCCCTTCACTACGGCGCCCCTCATAGCCTGAGTTGCTTTGGGACGTTAAACCCGAATAAACCAAGCCACACCACTATCCCTCATGGGAAACCCTTCAATAACCGCTATATTAGGCGAAAGCCTTTAATGCCTCATACTGTCGTTAAGCAACTCATAGCCTGAGTTGCTTTGGGACGTTAAACCCCAATAAAACCAAGCCACACCACTATCCCTCATGGGAAACCCTTCAATAACCGCTATATTAAGGCGAAAGCCTTTAATGCCTCATACTGTCGTTAAGCAACTCATAGCCTGAGTTGCTTTGGGACGTTAAACCCCAATAAAACCAAACCACACCACTATCCCTCATGGGAAACCCTTCAATAACCGCTATATTAAGGCGAAAGCCTTTAATGCCTCATACTGTCGTTAAGCAACTCATAGCCTGAGTTGCTTTGAGGCGTTAAACCCCAATAAAACCAAACCACACCACTATCCCTCATGGGAAACCCTTCAATAACCGCTTTATTAAGGCGAGAGCCTTTAATGCCTCATACTGTCGTTAAGCAACTCATAGCCTGAGTTGCTTTGGGACGTTAAACCCCAATAAAACCAAACTTAGCTGTGCTCCCCCCCCCCCCCCCCCCACCACCTCCCTCAAAAAAAAAAAAAAGGAAAGCTAGAAGGACCTGAATGTTTTCAAAAATAGTTCAATACTCTTCAGATATTTGAAGGGCAATTGTTGTGTCCCTGTAGCTTTTAGAGTGCTGCACGTAACTAGCGAGGAGGAGTGTAGTTCTCTCTTGGGTGTGCAGAGGGGGCAGCTGCTCTTTTTCTCCCACAGGTGGCGCAGTGGTGCATGGTGTGAGTGAGCCAAGTCGGGTGCGGCGCTTTCCCTGCACCCTGGAAGGATGCGACAGCGTGTTTGAGCGAGGCCGCCAGCTGCGGGTGCATCTGCTCAGCCACGCCACCAGCCGACCGTTCAGGGTGAGCGCTGCATCTCTAGAGCTGGGCTCTGGAGCGTGCACAACTGTGACTGGTGGCAGAGTGCTGAACAAAATGCAGTTGTAGATTGTGGTATACAGTGAAACCTCGTTATAGCGAATAGGCAAAAAATCGTGAAGTAGTTCAATACCACCGAAATTCGTAACGTGAAATTTTGCCAAAAACCCATGCTGGAGAAGCAAAGTTTATTCACCGAAAGAACGGCAACTGGGAGAGACATTTTTCGCAGCTTGACCACTGTTTCGAAGCTGACCCTGGTGACTGTAGAAGCCACAAAAATAAAATGATAGCAAATGCCAGTTGTGTTGGCTTCCCCACAAAGCCCCGCAGCATGTGACGGTGGCAGTGCAAACACCAGCAGGGCGGCTTCTTTGCATTACAGCAGTGTCGTGTAAAAAGTCATATGCCAGGACGAAAGCTATTGCCATTGTCACCATCTCCACTCCATGATGGTCGACATGTGCAGAGGATGGCTTCTAGAAAGCTACAACAAGTGCTGGTTTCGGGGCACTATCCACAGGTTCGAGAAGCGCAAATGGGTGCTGGCCGCCTAGTTACCAGCTGTTCTCGCCGCTGTATCTTTTGTGGCACAGTTGGCAAGGGCGAGGTAAAGCGTGAACTGTGGTGCTGACGCTTTCTGCACCACCACTAGTCACTCGTGTAGCGAGGCAAAGCCTGCCGCCTGTGGTGTGTGTTTCTGTTCCTTGTCCTTCCTTCGTCTTGGTTTCGCACTACCTCTCGTGCAGTTAATCGCAGCTTGATGCTTGGCAGTTTGATATATCTATTTTACAACAAACCATGTTCAATATATAAAGTGAGAAATTCATGTGTCATCAAAAATATTGAGCAACAGTTAGATTGTGGAGACTTTGCCGTTTGTCTACCCCTTTGGTTGGCTTCCCCGCGATCCAACCTACCTAGCGTAGTTACCTTAACTAACAAGGGAGGGCGCCGGTGTCGCAGCGCCACGGATGGCGTGATTTCTGTGCGTGCGGCGAGAGGGCCCTCTTCGATTTGGGAATTTGGCGCGCATGGACTGTTCGGCACGAGGCAGTCCGCTCTTCGCCGGTGGGCGAAGCCTCGTGGGGAGGAGTGTTTCCCCGCGTCTCGTCCCGTCTGGCCGCGGAGAATCCTGTACCCTAGCGTAGGCGAACATTCGCTCGTAACCGTGCTGGTGAGTCAGACGTCTACGATTCCTCAGCGTCTTTTGTTGCTAGCTGGCGTTGTTGTTGTGTTAGCAATAAATGCCTTCTTTGTGTTAGCCAGTATGTTGTTCCTTTGTTCCCTCAGCGCAAAGCTCACCGTGGTCAGCGTGCGCTCGGTAGCGTACACGATCATTGGGTGGGGTCCGGCAGTTTTGAGCTGTCTCAGCAGTGATAAACCCAGGGAAAACATATTACCCCCCATCCCCCCATTAAAACCATACATGATGTACCCAGTAATTAATACTATCAGAATTCATTATAACGAGGTTTGACTGTATTGTAATAGTTATAGATGATTTAGTAAAAAGTTATAGCACTAGCATAGACAACCACTGGTCGACGGCACACATCACAAGTGCAGTGATTGTCTATGTTTGCACTGTAACTTTTTACTAAATTCTTATGCACTAGCTCACCCAAAAAAAAGTTTTAATTAAGTTGTAGATGTTCCTGGTGGAAGGAAGTATGCAAACTGTGACTATGAGAACCTTTATTTCTTTTGGTTGCAACGTGGTGTCTGGTACATGTTGTAGTCTTACTAGCCGAATGCAAGGCAATGTGAAGTTAACTGTGCTGTGCAGCTGTTTCATTGTGATGTGGTTCTGGCATTTTATTGGCATATTAGCTCATAATGTGCTGAAGAGCGTTGTCACACAGTCCAGCAGTTTGCTGTAAAACAAGCTCTGCAAATAGAGTTTAGATAGATTGGTGCGGCAGATCCACAGGATGTGCAATGTGCAACTGTTCGCTGGGGGCTACAGAAGCATGGAAAACATTAAGGGGAGATGCGGGTCAAAAAACGCGTTTTTTTTTTTTTTTCAAAAATAATCGATTTGTTGTTTTGGCTTGTTTTATCAAGTTTAGTGTCTCTACTTTTATGAAAATAAAAATTAAAGCCTAATTAGAACTGGAAATGGGTGAAAATTGCATTTAAAGAGCACAGGGTGGCTGCTAAAAGTCCGAAAGTGCGCCGCCGTCTAGTGTCTCGCGACCGACAACTTGCGGCAGCTCGCCATTGTGGATCGGGCGCGGAGCTCAGCCAAGCCTCATTCTTCCAGTAACCATGGTTGCCCGGGCTGCTAGAGCGCAAGAAATAATAGAAAAACGCATGTGTTTGCCATGTTTTCAAGAGCTGCGACTGGTTTTTAAATCACGTGGTGCGGATTGGGGATCGCCATTGGCCGCTGCCAATTACGTGTGGCGAAGCCTACTTGCTGGGTCCATGCCTCATCAAGCTGCGTAGCTAAACAACGTTCATTTTTCATTTTTATCTTTGTTGTGGATGAAGAAGGCAGTAGCAGGCGTAGTCACTGGCCAGTGAAGTATCGGTCCGCACACAAATTTAGAGGACGCCGACGCAAATCGACGGTGAAGACTCGCCGAACGGCAAGTGCATCCGCGGTCGCGAGGCCTAGCGACAGCAATGCCGATTCCTCCTGCGAGTTAGATGCGGCGTTGGAGTACGTCAGTGCCTCTCCAAAGAATGTCGGAACTTTTTGACGATGGAGAAAGTGCGCGAGATGGGGAGTCGTCTGCGATCACGGACCTGACAGCACTGAACAATATTCTTGTGCGCGGTGCGGTTTGTCCAGCGTGTCGACATTCGAAAATGTGCGTCCACGAACCGGCCGAGAAATGCAAAGGACGACTCTGCTTGGACGTGCCGTGAGGGAGAAACTTATGGTGCTGGCTCATTTTAGTGGCAGTGGCTGGTGAAAGGGCAGTTTGACTCTTTTTTTGTGCAGTTTTAGTCACATTTCAGGCCTTCTTTTGTAAATAAACTTTAACTCTAACTTTCAAATTTGTTTTTCTCAAAATGCAATTTCTGATACGTTTTTGACTTTGCCCACCTGGTTTTTGGTACTTCTAGTGCTCAGATCTGGATGAAATTTTACCCACGTTTTCTCAAAGGCGTGAGGAATGTCTTTATCTCATTTAAATGTCAATATTATTCATGTATATGTGACAAACTTCAAATAAACACCTACTGGTGGCATGAGTATTGAAAACTTCCCAAGTACTGATTTTTCATGTGCATATGATATTTTATGCACTCTTCTTACTTAGTTTTTGGCATTCTACAGTTCAAAAAGAATAATATGAACCATGAATGGTTCATAATTATGGAAGTTTAATGAGGGGAAAAAAGGGGGTAAAAAAGCCTATATTTTGCACTTTAGTACAGAACAAAAGTTATGCAACTTGCAATAGAACTACCTTAAAAACCCGCGTATAATACGAACCCGAATATAATACAAGGGAAAGTTTTAGAGACGCGAAATGGGGAAAAAAGTTTTACCCGCATATAATACGAGTGACGCAAGCTTGTAGAAGACATTTATTCAAATCGCATCCCGCACTCCACTTCAATCACTTTCTTCTTCAGTAGCGCTTTCTTCGGACATTTCTTTGTCCGACAAATCATCCCAAATGTACTCATCTTCCGTGCCATTGAGGGCATTCGAGATGCCGTGCTTCTTAAGCCCGCTTCGGCCGCCCGGTTGGCTTCACTGCAGGCTCACCTGAGCGCATCCACTCTGCGTAGCACCGCTGGACTGCGTCCTTGAACTGTTTGTTTACACAGCCATCAAGCGGCCGCGAAAGCTTCGTTGCGTTCCGCAGCACGCTAAAGGGGCTTCTTTCTGTCGTGGCCATCCATGAATGCTTCCTTCGATGACAGAAAACTGCCTCCCGGCCACACCGTTGCCGATGTTCTCCGCAGCTAAAATCACTTTTCGCTTGAAAGCAGCGGAGTACGGTTTTCGAGACCCTGACATCGTGCTCCCCAAAACAGTATCCACTTCGCGAAGCGTGCCTTACATGCGAGCACGTGCGTTGTCAACAGGCACACGGTGCACCGCGACCCCGCCGCCGCACCCAACGGATCAACAAAGGAACGACGTCATGACGTCGTTTGTCGAGAGTAACGAAGCCAAGCCATAGCCACGCGCCAATAGCAAAGCCAAGCCGTAGCCACGCCGCAAAAACGAAACCAAAACTTCAAGCAACTTCGAAAATTTTAGTTCGGACCCGAAACAGTACGAGGGGGAAGTTTAGGACGCTAATTATGGAAGAAAAAACCTCTTATTATACGCGGGTTTTTACGGTAAATGTATATTTGAAACCAGCATAAAAAAACTATGTAAGGAGCCAGAATTTCATTGTTCTAGGGTATGTATTTAAGAAAAAGTGTCTTCGAGTAGAGTCTTCCCTTAATATCTGAGCACATGAATAGGTATGAGTTTCATCGTCATCATCTGGATTACCATGTTTATTTGCATAACAAACCCACCCCTCACTTTTCTCATTGAGCTTTGCTCCCCGGAACAGTGAAACCGGAGGGTGAAGTAGCACAATAGATGTTATATGTTTCCGTTTATATTAAGTCGTTTTTTTTCTTTTAACCTTGCATAAGGAAAGTGCACCGTACCTTCAGAGCCGCTTTTTCAACGTGTTCGCTTTATCTTGGCGTGATTGGCTGTCGGCTCTTGTTGTCTGTATTGGTCGAGTGACCACACCACTGAGTGTGGTCTAATGTGGGTGCAGTGTCCAGTGGACGGCTGTGTCTGGGCCTTTGCGACTGAATACAAGCTCAAGCGCCACCTGGAGACGCATGAGGGCAAGAAGGACTTCGTGGTGAGGGCACTCTCTCCTTCTGCCGGGGTACTTTGGCCCCTGTAGGCTTGATTCCTGGCCCCGTGGTAACTGGAAGGGACTTCACAGTCAAGTCTGTCTCGATTGCGAGGCTAATGTGTTCCCAGAAAAACAAAATGCTACAAAAGTTCTTTCATTTTGTGAGCGTTGATTCGGAAGTCCAGATAATTCAGACTGTTGGCGGGGTCCTGGCCAAATGCCCTTATATGTTTATGGTGTCAAACGCTCGTTAAGGGTAGGTACACACAAAAGCCATATTTGGCCCCAAAAAGGTATTGATGAAAGCACAGTTGAAGGTTACAAAAGTTGCTTACTGCTGTTGTAGCAGAACTATGAGCACGAAAATTGGTACCCTGGTACAGCATACAGCTTTAGAACTCACTCGCACTACAGCAAAAGCTTGTTAATTCGACCCCTGTTAATTTGGAAAGGCAGATAATTGAACCTGTGGGCCCAGTCGTTACAAAAATATACAGGAGTCTATGGGGCAAAACTCGTTAATTCTGCCAAATTTTAGCGCGCATCGTTTAATTCGACGTAGTTCCGTAAAAAAAATGCAGCGTAAGCCATCCATAAAGTCATTCTCATCAGCAGTGCGAAGGAGGGCTAGGGTAGAGAAGGTGGTGGTGAGGCAAGCTAAAACAAAACTACTACGGACAGCGGCCCATCTGGCCTTGAAGAAGCCATACTGCGATGGATTGCAAACCACATGGGGCCTTTCTCCCTGTGAGAGGGCCACTGATATGTGCCCAGGCGGAAAATTTCAAAAATTTCGTCGTGAAAATGGACAACGAAGATTTCAAAGCTTCCTACGGTTGACTGGCTCATTCCAGAAGCTGGCTTAGTCAGACTTTTAGGAGTGTTTTCAGCGAAAGGGCCTCTGTGAACGAAGAAGTGATTGAGGAGTGGTGTACTCACCTGTGGGGCAGGAACGTGGAGGCTAACAAAGAGGGTTCAGCTTAAGGTCGATGCAGCGAGCTATGGAAAGAAAAATGATAGGTGTAATGTTAAGAGATCGGAAGCGGGCGGAGTGGGTGAGAAAACAAACGCAAGTTGATGACATGCTAGTCGAAATCAAGAGGAAGAAATGGGCTTGGGCAGGGCATGTAATGCGAAGGCAAGACAACCGCTGGTCCTCAAGGGTAGCGGAGTGGATTCCGAGAGAAGGCAAACGTAGCAGGGGGCGGCAGAAAGTTAGGTTGGCGGATGAGATTAAGAAATTTGCGTGAATACTGTGGCGGCAACTGGCGAAGGACAGGGTTAATTGGAGAGACATGGGAGGGGCCTTTGCCCTGCAGTGGGTGTAGTCAGGCTGATGATGGTGATGAACCACTGGGCTTTATGAACACCTGGCTGTGTGTGACGCTAGGAATGTATTCAACACCAACAAAACAGTGCAGTTTTTCAAAGCACTTCCAGACAAAATGATCGCATTCGAAGGTGACCCTTGCTCAGCAGGAAAATGCAGCAAGGAAGGAGTTAACGTGCCAGCAACATGACGGGAAGAGAGCGTTTGCAACTCTTGGTGATTGGGAACTGCTTCTGAAGTGGTTTCCTCTGATGGATGCATGAGCAGCATGTAATCCAGGGTTTGACGGAAACCCGTCTCGTCGGGAAAATTCAAGGCGGGAAATAACAAGCGCCGACCAATCGTTAAACACAAACAAAACAAAAAGAGGCAATTCGGCTCCGCTACGGGAGCCTTGTTCACAATGAAAGGGAGAATGAAGTGAGCGTTCATGAATACCGTATTTACTCGCATAATAGGCGCACTTTTTTTCCAGAAAATCCGGCTCAAAGTTCGGGGTGCGCCTATTACGCGGGGTAAAATTTCCGGAAATTTTTCGACTCTCAAAATTGAACACACCGCGTAAACGCACTCGTGTACGGGCCGCACCCCGTTTTCGCGAAGAAAATGTAAAAAAAAAAAAAAGATCCGTGTAAGGGTTGCACCGAAACTTTCCACGACACACGCGGGAATAGCCTTAGGAATGCACGCGCCGAGGCCTCCGTGATCGGCTCCGGCTGCGCGCAACGGGCGCTTGATCGCGGAGGCCACACGCGCGCAGGAGCTTCCAGACGCCGCCCAGGAGGGTGCCCAAGGCCAAGCTTATCATCATCATCATCGTGTTCCTCCGCCGCCGCGAGCTTTCGCTATCTATATCGCCATCAGCATCTCCAGCTCGTTTTTTTTTTTGTTGCTTTCAAGTGCCGGGATTTGCGGTAGCGCGATAGTTATCGTGGTTTATGGCTTTGCCGCGGAGCGTTGATGTTTTAGCTCGACGGGCAAGCACCTTAACAGCTACACGGCTGGGAGTTTGCTCTTGAACGCGGCAAGCGTGCGGCAGGTCGGAAAATACGACGTGGCCGAGAGAAGTGCGGCAGTTGCGACTGCGGCGTCCCTAAATTTTCGTACGCGACTCCAAGCGCCGAGGTTTTCGTGGGCCTAAGTCGGGAACGTTTCCGGCTGGAGATGAAGCTTTCCAAACAGACGTTTAAAGTGATCATCCCTGAAAACTGTGTGCGGCTGTTCTACGCGATGTCGTTGTACGTGCTGTGGGCCCGCAGCAGCTGCGACGGCAGCAGCACTAGTAGGGACTAGTAGTCAGTTCAGAAAAAACTTTGTTAAAATAAAGATTGGGAAGCGGGAGGTGGCGAGGCGTCGGCTTGCAATCGTGTAAATACAGTACTGATCACAGTGCCAAGTTCGGGGTGCGCCTATTTTGCGCGGAAATAAAAAAATCAGATTTTTCGCGCCCTAACTAGGGGTGCGCCTATTATGCGAGTGCGCCTATTACGCGAGTAAATACGGTACTCACTTCAGTGATCAATGAACGCTCACTTCATTCTCCCTTTCATTGTGAACAAGGCTCCCGTAGCGGAGCCGAATTGTCTCTTTTTGTTTTTGTTTGTGTTTAATGATTGGTCGGCGCTTGTTATTTCCCGCCATGAGCAGCATGTGTTTGCCCTAGAAGTGCATTCTTGAGCAGAGAGAACAGCCTGAGGAAAACGTCTGGCTTTGTGTAGTGGGAGACAGGATGATTGATGGGCCCCCCCTCTATTGCTGAATCAGTTTGTTGGGGCACATCTCACAGTGGCTGCTACAGAGAGGGGTGGCCACTGTCTCTCCTGGACCAGTTAGTGTTGTTGGGGCTGAAATCAAGAAGAAGAAATGTGCCTGGGCAGGGCTTGTAATGCGAGGGCAAGATAACCGCTGGTCCTTAAGGGTAATGGAGTGGATTCCAGGAGAAGGCAAGTGTGGCAGGGGTCGGCAGAAAGTCAGGAGGGCGGATGAGGTAAAGAGGGCAGCCAAAAGCTATGCGAGCGGATGAGATAAAGGAGAGGCCTTTGCCCTGATGATGTGTCGGTATGTGTGTGCAGTGTGATGCTGAGGGCTGTGGGCAGAGCTTCACCACGGTGTACAACCTGCGCGCCCACCTGAAGCTGCATGGGCGTCCCACCTTTGGGTGCCTCTCCCCGGGCTGCCCACGGTTGTTTGGCACCCGGCGCAAGATGGAGCTACACCTGCGTGAACACCAGGAGCTGGATGCACCCTACAGGTGCGCACTGCCTCTTTGCTTGCTCAAGCATGGTGGCTGCTTGCCTTGCTTGGCACTCATGGCATGCTTGGGAATCCGCATGGGAATACAGGGCCTGGCCAGGTTGTGTACCTGCTCTGGCAGTGGCCTTGCTTGCATCCATGCCAGCATGTCTTAGCTAGGGTGTTCTGGAAGTCGGAAGAGCACCTTTTTCAGCATAGCATTGTACCCTCGGTGCTGTGGCTCAACACACTCTGTCTACATCGCACCAGAATACCTGCATTTCAAGAAGCTTGCAGGCAGAGCAACACCTCCAGTGCACATGGCTTGTCGAAATAACCAAAATTTGTTGGACCGCAGCGCCGAGGATTACTGCGTTTTGTAAACTCTAAAAAGTGATATGGATATCACTCACGATGGGCTACACACCTCACAGGACTAACGATGACAGTTACAAAGTTACCGTATTTACCCAATTCCAACGCGCACCCAATTTAGGCACCAAAAAAAAAAAAAATCAAGCCCCGATTCTAACGCGCGCCCGATATTGGTAATGAAAAAGAAACTACAAGCCCCGCTTCTAACGTGCATGCGACTTCCACGAATGAAAATAATTTGCAACCGTTTTTATATTTTAAGGAGAGATGCGGGTGAAAAAACCGCGATTTTTTTTCAATAAAGTTGATTTTGTATTCCTCCAAGCCTTTTCTTTTATGTATAAAAATATCAAAGCCGATAATCAATGGGAAGTTAGTAAAAAATGCAATTAAAGCACTCGCGGTGGCTCGCGAAAGTGTGAATTTGACCGAATTTTGGGAACGCGGCATTTCGCTCCACGGCGTCGCCCGCTCTTGAATTTTCGCGGGGAAGTAGGCCTACCCATCTACTACCAGAAGCCACTTCGGCAGCGGCACATTCTTGATAAAAATATGAAAAAAAAGATCGTTTCCCGCCCGAGTCGAGCGTTGCGACTGGCCATGACTGGCCCTTCAAATCACGTGGTACGATCGGAGCCCTTCCATTGGCTACGAGCATTCCACCGCACGGTCGGACGCAGACACTCTTTCTTTGTTCTGCCGCCACCGAGACGTGAACCAACGCTTCTGCCCGGGTTTTTCTTCTTTCTCCGCTATGGATGTGACTGAGAAACGAGATTTTCGTTCACGCAAGTTCCTGACAAAGCATCAGTATAAAGGAAGACGTCCCAAGCGCAAGCGGAGAGCTCCGGTGACGGGAGGTTCGTCTGCTGCTAGGCATAACTGCGGCAACGGCGATGCACCATTTGGATCCTTCAAGCTTCTTGCGGAGCATCCATGACTTCGACAGTGCATCTGAGCGAAAGATAAAGATGTTCGACGGCCAAAACAAGCGTAAAAACGAGCGCGGAAGCGCTGTTATCTGCGAGATCGGCATGATGCACGACCTCGCCAGCGGCACTGCATGCCCCGCCTGCGGACGATGTAATCTCTGTCAGAGAATCGGCCGCAAAACAGAAAGGACTCTCATCGTTTTTGGAACTTTACCGCCAAAATGACGCTTTTCCGACAGCCGTTGTTTCATCAATATATTCTTTGAGCCACGTAATTCGATCGTGCAAAGGCAGTGATGAGGCATCCGCCCGCGGCAGTGCACGGGATACCGTCGCCGTGAACGTGGTCCGTGGTCGCTGAGCACGCGGCCAATGACAAGCGCCACACCGGTTGAAAACGGCTCCTGCGACGGAGAAAACGACGAGCAAACGTGCTCCCGTGTTTGCCAGCAGTTAGTGAGCTCCCACATCGTATAATGGCGATGACGATGGGCAGCTATGGGGCAGTTTCGATTTGCACTCGAATCCAACGCGCATGCGATTTTGAGACGTATTTTACCTGAAAAAAAGGTGCGCGTTGGAATTGGGTAAATAAGATAACCATTCAACATTAGTTAACCAGCAGACCAGTTAGCATGTCTTAGCTGTATTCTGATGGGCTACATCACTGACAGTGTTGTGCGGAAGAAAGCGCTCTTCTAGCTCAAAAAGTAGACATTTAGAAATTGTAGGACATGTCGGGTGAAGCACCCGGTACAAGTACATGCACATATCCCGTGTTGTAGCCCCTCCAGTGACTCCATGTTGGAGGGTTCCGTTTGCAGTGCCCTCTGTACTCCGTTTTGCACACAGCAGTCAGTGCTGCGGAGGCTGCGGAAGGAGTTCAATACACAGAACCGTGCTACACCACCACGCATCGCTCATTCTTCGCGTGCAGGGGCATCTGCAGCATGCAGATGATAGTGAGCAGTGCATCACCACGGGGTATCCTGAGCATCCGCAGGGGCATCCCCGCAGGGGGATGATGGTGAGCAGTGCGCCACCACGGACCCGAGCACCCGCGCTTAGCCGTGCGTGGCATCGCCGTATCCGGGGAAAAGGGGATCCTGGTGGTTGAGCCAATGTCGAGCGTTTGGACCTTTAAGGCCTCTTTCATATTCCTGTTCCTAGTGTTGAAGTGCTTGATAGATGCCTTAGGCTTTGGCTACAAGGTATCGAAATGGCCAGCGGAGACTTATTGCTGAAGCTGTGTGACATTGTGCAGTATTCGAAACCTTCAAACATAGTTTCCATAGGGGACATCTCTGTCTCTGTCACTTCACACCGGTCTCTAAACACTGTCCGAGGCGTAATCTGAGAAACTGATTTCGTCCACCTCTCCAAAAAAGAAATCCTCCAAGGTCTTCCTCGCCAAGATGTCGTAGGCATTCACTGAATCGAGATTCGGAAGGATAGCAGGGAAGTGGACACAAGACACCCGATCCTCGCATTCAACACGAGCACATTGCCTGAAACCACTGGCGTGAGCTACCTGGAGATCAATGCAAGGCCATATATGCCCGACCCACGCAGTTGTTTCAGTTTCGAGAGGAACCCGCGGTGGCGGCGCAGTGGTTACGGCGCTCGGCTGCTGGCCCGAAAGACGCGCGTTCGATCCCGGCCGTGGCGGCTGAATTTCTATGGAGGCGAAATTCTAGAGGCCCGTGTACTGTGCGACGTCAGTGCACATTAAAGAACCCCAGGTTGTCGAAATTTCCGCAGCCCTTCACTGCGGCGTCCCTCATAGCCTGGGTCGCTTAGGGACGTTGAACCCCAATAAACCAAACCAAGCTTTGAGGTGCTATGTCCACATATGTGGGCGCGAATAAAGTGTGTTCAAATGTGTAACTTCTTACAAATTTTTTAATTCTTTTTTTTACACTTCACTTCCACTCTGTCTACTGGTCGTGATTTATACAGAAAAAGATTTTTCCTTTCAGCAGCTTTAATTGGCTCCTGAAGGGGTTATATTTGGAGTCAACTTTTTGTTGGCCAGGAAGGGGTGTGAGTGCAGATTCGACGTGTACCCGGCAATGTACTGTGTGCATTGTGCATTATGACCTTTTGTAGAACTTTTTAGCATCTTCCTGAAATCTCTGCATAATTTGCACAGTCCGTTTTCAAGCCTTAATTTTAGGAAACAAGTGTGCAAATCACGCGAGTGAATACGGTGTATTCAGTTTTTAGAGTAGCAGCATTTAGGTTGTCGCCTCACAAAAAATTTCTAGCTTCTCTGTCACAAAATTCTGATTTGTCAGTGGGTTGTGACATCATCAACGCCATGTGACCGCCAGCGTACCAGTCAAGAGGGCGCCGCCAAATTTGGAAATCAGAGGACCTCCGAAATTTGGGAGTTGGCCCACCTCCAAAATTTTTGAAGTAGACCTACCCCAAAGAATGGATTGAAGTGTATTAGTGATGTAAAAATAGCGCACAGGGAACACAAGGGACGGAAAGGAAACGACGCAGACAAGCGCTAACTCGCAACTGAGGTTTATTGCTGACGCGCGCAATATAAGGTAGTCACTTTAAAAAAACACATAAAACAAAAACAACCACACACAGTCCCTCCTTCAACTTGCCCAACTTTCCGCTTTGCTTGGTGTATTAGTGGGCTGGATTAGTGCAGTGTCGTATGATAATACAATGGAAGGTGCTTGAACATTCTGGAAGGTGATGACTCATGCATTTCAAATAAGGGCAATGGAACTGGTCCCAACCATAGTTTTGGTGGGAAAATCTCGAGAACAATATGAGGCGCTCTGTGTCATCACCATAGCAGGCAGCCAAATGCCTTCCTTAAAAGGAAACTGCATAGGTTTTGGAAATCAACAAGCTTAAGAGGGTGGAATGCTTGAGACTTGCAGGTAAAGCATGCGAAGTCTTCTTGGGCGAGCACTTGAAATAGTGAAGTAATCGGCGATTAAAATCCGGACGCCCTTCAAGCTTCTCCGCAGTGCACAACGCCCAGTGGGGGCGCATGATGATGTCGTCGAAGGTATTGGTACAACATTTCCAATGCACAAATGTCTGCTTTGAAGGAAAAAAACCAACGCCACCGAAGGCAAACCCTGCCGAAAGTTGTTTGGCAGCGTCTAACGAGTCAGGGCAGGGTGTAGCTGACGACAGTGATAATTTGAAATCATACCTTCCGTGACGTCACGCTGAGTTTCCCTGCACTCCTCCGGTGCATTGAGGAGAAGTCCAAAATTCAATCGTCGATTACATCACTATTCTAAACGCTAGTGCAAAAACACTTGGCATGCTTTACCTGCAGCCTGCAAAGATTTGAATCCTTGAATATCGCTAAATTCTCGAAAAAGTGTTGCAGTTGCCCCTGAAGACTGTAGTTTCGGGATGGCCCCCCTGTGCTGCAGGTGTCCCTGGTCGGGCTGTGGCAAGTCGTACTACTCGGCCAACACGCTGGCCTCGCACGTGCGCGTCCACCAGCACCGGCCCGAGGAGCTGTGCTGCCCGTTTCCCGGTTGCGGCCGCTCCTTTGCCCGGGCCTGCAAGCTGCGGCTGCACGTGCGCCAGCACACGGGCGAGCGTCCCTACGCCTGCCCCGTGAGTGGCCGTGCACACTCACCGATTTGTCTGGTTCTGCGGGACACGCGAGGCTGCCCGGGTAATCCAGCAGTCCAAAAAATCTCTTTGCCGAGGAAAGCAACCTGTGGAATTGCAAATAGAAAAAAAGAAAATGGTTTTAAGGAAGCAAAAGGGCACAGTAACTGTCTCACTTCTCTGTGGACATCTCAGGTGTGCCCTGAGGTTCAGGATGAAGGAGGTGGGTGAAAGAAGAAAAAGAGAAAGTGGTGCTGTAGTAAAGGGCTCTGGCATAATCTCGACCTCTGGGGATCTTTAAATGTGCACTGACATCGCATAGCACATGGGCGCCGTTTGTGTTTCAGCTTCTTCAAATCGGGGCTGCCACAGCTGGGATGGAACCTGGGCCATCCAGCTCAATGGCCAAGCACCTTAATTACTGAGCTGTTTCCCACAATCATGGTCATGTCCAGACCCCGATGTGAGCGATGCACCCACAGATCATGCTGCAAACCTTGCCAAGAACGAGTTCAGTGCGGATTGTATATAAAAGCTCTCTCTTACCGGTGCTCACCTATGGGGCAGAAAAGTGGAGGCGAACGAAAGAGGGTTCAGCTTAAGTTAAGGACAATGCAGCGAGCTATGGGAAAAGAATAATGATAGGTGTAACGTCAAGAGATCGGAAGCGGGCGGAGTGGGTGAGGGAACAAACGCGGGTTAATGACATCCTAGTTGAAATCAAGAGGAAGAAGTGGGCTTGGGCAGGGCATGTAATTTGCAAAGGCAAGGTAACCGCTGGTCCTTTATCGTAAGAGATGAGAAGAGAAGGCAAGCATAGTAGGGGGCGGCAGAAAGTTAGGAGGGCGGATGAGATGGAGAAGTCTGTGGGGATACGGTGGCCGCAGCTGACACAAAACAGGGCTAATTGGGGAGACTTGGGAGGCGTAATGAGGCTGATGACGACTGGTGGTTGCAGGCATGCTCGTGGACGTTTGCCAGTGCCAGCAAGCTGACGCGGCACATGCGGAAGCACACTGGTGACCGGCGCTACGCGTGTCCGGAGCCCGGCTGTGGCAAGGCTTTCATGCGGCCGGAGCACCTGCGCGGCCACCTGGTGGTCCACTCGGGGGGACGCCCCTTTGCCTGCACCCAGCCAGGTGAGGATGATAGCCTTCCGAGGGGGACTGCTGTGCCCAGCAACATCTGCCTCGGTATCAGGGTCTGCCCATTGTCCCTGAGGCCAACTTCACTTTGGCAGTGCGATCAACTTCTGGTGGCAGGACAGGAAGCTAACTGAACCTAACTTAACCTAGCTTAGCCAGCTAAGCCTCGCCTAGCTGCTTTCAATTAACTCTAAATTCCTCATTTTGTTGTAGCACTTTGGTTCGGCCGTTGCAACCTGTGAAAGCAAAGCTCTCATTTTGGTACCACGTGCAATCGAATCCACCTGCGCTGGGCCATGAACAAGTATGCAGTGAGATTTTTTGTGATGAGACAGGTGACCTTTTCATGTGCCACTTGGCACTGAATGACGAGGTTTGTGGCACACGCTGGGTATGTGACACTGGAAGGGAAGAAGACCACAACTGCGAGCTATACTTCCAAGGACTTCATGTCCCTCCTACACCAGAGTCGTGGCTGTGTGGCATAGGCTACCAACTCCTAGTGACCACCTTGTGACCATCATCATCATCCTGACTACGCCCACTGCAGGGCAAAGGCCTCTCCCATGTCTAACCAATTAACCCTGTCCTTCGCCAGCCGCGGCCACCGTACTCCCGCAAACTTCTTAATCTCATGTGCCCACCTAACTTTCTGCCGCCCCCTGCTATGCTTGCCTTCTCTTGGAATCGACTCCTTACCCTTAAAGGTGCACTCAAGAGAAATCTGAACTCGTCTTTTTGCCGCGGGAACTCAATCTACACGTTCTGAGTATTCTTAGAAACCTCGATTTATTGCCCTGTGTGGCTGATTTTCCTAATTAAATCGAATTAACGTCCGGCTCCCGCCTTTTTTTTTTAATTCTCCCTCGTATGGTGGGCGGAGTCGACCAACGTGTGGAGTGCCTTGCAGCCAGCTCCGTGGAGGCTTTGCTTTCGCTTTATTTTGTTTTTTAGGTTTCCGTGAATAAATAGTTTCATTCGCAGATAATATAACCGCCAAATAAGCCCGCAGAAATAAAAATACGCGCGGACTATTTGCTTCTACGGACTACTACGTACAGTCGAACCCGGATATATCGAATTTGAAGGGGATCGGAAAATAGTTCGATATAGCGAAAATTCGATATACAGATATAGGCTAAAACTGCACTCCCGATCATAACAAATTGTGGCTTACCGTTTGGAACAGCCGCAAATTACTTAGTATGGGCACGCAATGTGAAAGCGCTTTATTTCGCGGGAAAAAAAAAACTAATTTTGGGCTGCTTTTTCCCCTGGGAAACGAAGTTCAAAACACTGGCCTCGATCTTCTCGAGACTGTCCAGGTGCGAGAGCACAGTGCCTTCCATTTCGCCGCAACAGCGCCAAATCAGGCTAACGCTGACGCCAGTTCAGTGGCTGCGCACGGACGCGTTTCTTCGACAACACTGTTGCCCTCGTCGTCGCTGGAGTCGGCGTCTTGAACGCCAGCTGCCGCTTGAACCTCGCTGTCAGCGTTAAAGTCCTCGACAGTCACTTCGAACGGAACGGCGCCGAGAAAATTGGACAAGTCGCGAAAAGCGTTGTCCAAGCACTCATCATCATCTAAATCTTCCGGACATTCATCTCCGGCCACTTCAAGGCCTGCCTTGCCAAAACAGTTGGCTACTGGGGCCTGCTTCACGTCGCGCATTGAAACACAGGCACACACAAAAAAAAAACACACGAGGCGCAGATGGAGCGATAAGAGCGAAGCATATGCGATCGGCAGTCAACGTGGCTGCGAAGGAACGACAGAGGGAAAAGAAAGAGCAGGGAGAAAGATCGGCGCTCTGGGCTTCGTTTTTTTTTTTTTTTTTTTTCTGAGCTCTCTCTTTTCCCCGGACCCATGATCCCCGGACCCGCGGCACGGCGTGGCGTTCGATATATCCAATGTCCGGCGAAAATGGAATTCGATATACAACGCAACTGTCCTATACTTTTACATAGTATTTTCAAGGGGGTAATCTGTGTGTTCGATATAGCCAATAATTCGAAATATGCGGGTTCGATATATCCGGGTTCGACTGTATTACTCCGCCGATGGCAGAGCGGCAAGCCGCCGCGGGACTGGCTGAAAGGCACTCCGCGCGTTGGTCGACTCCGCCCACCGTACGAGGGAGAATTAAAAAAAAAAAGGCGGGAGCCGGACGTTAACTCTTTCGGGACCGCGGTCCGGATATCGTGCAAAAATGCACGATCAAATTCCGCGCGCTTTGCAGCTCAAAATGCTCGCGCTGGAACACGTGTCGCCATCTAGTGAGGTTGTCGAACACCTCTAGTTTTCGTCTCGGCGTAGTTTGCCTCTCTCACAGCAGGCGGCGACCTAGGAGAGATTTTAATCTTAGGCGCGGCGGCGGCCGAGATTGGGAAGCATGGCGTCGACGTCGCGTCAGGCCGCGCGAAAAAAGAAGCGTGTGTCGCGCTATTCAGCTGCTTCGACTGCGGATTTTTCTGATCCGACGAGCAGCGAAGAGTCTGAAGAGGAGTTTTCGAGCTCCGACTTCAGTTCAGAGAGTGATGCAGCATTGCCATCACCAGGACCGTCAACTAGTGTCCGAAGGTGAGTACATAGTTTCAGTTTCCGCTCGCTCTTGTGTATTTACGCGGGATCACTATATGTTCTCGTTATTTTTTTCTGTTTGGTAGGGTTTCCACAACCTACGGGAACGACTTCCTGCCCCCGCGGCAGAAGCGTATCCAGTTTTCTCCCAGGCGGGAGCCTGGTGTACATCTCACAGAAGATGTGGGTGTGGCGCTCAGAAGCACCACAAAGAGATTTCTGACCGCCCTGGACTTTTTTTTTCTTTTTTTCACGGCCGAAGTAATCGAAACGATTTGCCAAAACACCAATAAATATGCTTGGATGAAGATTTTGGAGAAGCCAACTCATGCCCGTCCAGATGGGTCTTGGGAAGAGGTCACTCCAAGTGAAATGATAAAGTTCATTGGCCTTGTAATTTATATGGGCATCTTGAAAGCGCCACGAATCAAACTCTACTGGAATGTGGGAAGCATTTACAGTGGTCTGCTGCCACCACGAATTATGCCGCGGCGTCGCTTCATTGCGCTCCTTGCGATGCTACACGTCGCTGACCTGGACGATGCAACGCAGCTATCGAAAGGAAAGCTTCGCTTTGTGTGGTGGCTTCTGGAGCACATGAACAAAGTGTCGGCAAAGCTCTTTCAGCCTCACCGAGACCTCTCTGTGGATGAGCGGATGGTGAAATCCAAAGGCAGATCAGGGATACGCCAATACATCAAGGACAAAGTGACCAAGTGGGGCTACAAGTTGTGGGTGCTTGCCGACCCTGACACCGGGTATACAGTGCAGTTTGCTGTATACACAGGCAAGCGCGAGCAGCCAGGCCCCCACGGGTTGGCTTTTGATGTAGTTTGCCAGTTGTGTGCAGAATACTTTGATCAGGGGTATAGAATATTTATGGACAACTTTTACACCTCAACGCACCTGTTCAGTCACCTCCTCGACCGGAACACATTGGCTTGTGGAACTACACGAAAAGACCGCCGGGGATTCCCTGCTGAATTGAAGGATGCGCGCTGGGAAAAAAAAGCTAAAAGAGGTGAAATTAGATGGTTGCGCGACCAAGAAATTCTCTATTTACAATGGAAAGACCGACGACTGGTAAATATGATGAGCACAATCCACACAGCCAACGAGACAGTCACCGCAAAAAGAAGACAAAAAAGTGGAAGTACCTGGACCCAAATTTCTATCCCAAAGCCTTTGCTAATTCATGATTATAATTCTGGAATGCTTGGAGTAGATAAATCAGACCAGATGATTGGCTATTACAATGTACTGATGCGTAGCGTCCGCTGGTGGAAGACCCTCTTCTTCCACTGCATCGACATTGCATGCGTGAACAGTTTCATACTGTTCCAGGAATACCGAAAGTTACACCCCGAAGTCCCTGAGCTGGCCAGAAATGCTTCCTTCGACCATTTGGCTTTCCGAGAGGAACTGATCCAACAGCTTCTTCAACTTGAAGGATCCAAGCAAGCTCGTGCTCCTCCACCACCACCCGCAAAGCCCCCCCTTCACAAGCCCGAAAAAGTGGAGAGACGCAAAAATTGCAAGCTGTGCTATCAGCAAACAAAAAGTGAAGTGAAAACCACGGTTTTCTGCAGTGACTGTAATGCACATTTGTGCTTCAATGCTTCGCGCAACTGCTTCGTCGCGTGGCACAGCGAGCGGGCACAGAAGTGAGTCGTGAACAGTGGTGTGAGAAATCACACACACAAAAAAAATGTACACAAGTGTGCAATGTTTTTTTGCCTCAGAGTTATTATAGAGGTATTGTAGCACATTTTGTATATTCTGGAATTTTTTTAGTGCTGTTTTTTACTTTCATATGTAAAAATTTCCAACTTTTTTTTCTTTCCTTGAAGTAAAAATTTGTATTTTCAGATTTTTTTTTATATCATATAATTTGTTCAGTTATTTCAATTTTTGTACAATAAAAGCCCAATCATTTACCTTCATTATGATATATGTTTCAACAAGATAGTGCAAAAATTTTGTTGAATAAAAAATATTTTCAAACATGTATCAGAATTGCCTTCTTTTGGGCGGTCCTGAAAGAGTTAATTCGATTTAATTAGGAAAATCAGCCACACAGGGCAATAAATCGAAGTTTGTAAGAATGCTCGGAACGTGCAGATTGAGTTCCCGCGGCAAAAAGACGAGTTCAGATTCCTCTTCAGTGCACCCTTAAGGATCAGCGGTTATCTTGCCTTCGCATTACATGCCCTGCCCAAGCCCACTTCTTTCTCTTGATTTCGGCTAGGATGTCATTAACCCGCGTCTGTTCCCTCACCCACTCCGTGCACTTACGATCCCTTAACACTACACCTATCATTTTTCTTTCCATGGCCCACTGTGTTCTCCTTAAAGGACCATAGACACTAATTTTGGCTGCCTGTTTTCTTATTTCACTTGATGCATTAGCCATTAAAATATGTGGTTCACCGCATAGTATTCGACTACAACTGCTAAACACAATTAAAACTTGACCTAACGAAGCCCCATTTTATGAAGTTTCCAATCTGACAACGAAATTTTGATTTCCCTGCAAGTTTGGTTTGGTTTATTTGGGTTTAACGTTCAAAAGTGACTCAGGTTATGAGTTATGCCGTAGTGGAGGTCTCTGGAATAATTTCGACCACCTGGGGTTCTTTAACGTGCACTGACATCGCACAGTACACGGGCCTCTAGAATTTCAAACTTGACCAAGCTCAGCTGCCGCGGTTGAATTTCGATTCGATGGAAGCAGCTCATGAAGATCGGCCTGGCGTGATTTCATTTTGATGCCACATTCGAGTCCGTATGGTGCTGTGACCTCGGTCAACTATGCTCAACAGGCCTCGCTAAGCCGCCTTGTTATGTTGATGAATACAGAAGCCTCTGATTGGCTGCTTAAGATGACGTTTGCTGTAGAATTGAGGGGGATGCACACTGGGAAACTGAAATTTAGTTTTTTTCGCTATTCAGTCAACCCCAGACAAACATCATCATCATCGTCAGTCTGACTACGCCCACTGCAGGGCAAAGGCCTCTCCCATGTCTCTCCAATTAACCCTGTCCTTCGCCAGCCACGGCCACCATATTCCCGCAAACTTCTTAATCTCATCTGCCCACCTAATTTTCTGCCGTCCCCTGCTACGTTTGCTTTCTCTTGGAATCCACTTTGTTACCCTTAAGGACCAGCGGTTATCTTGCGTTCGCATTACATGCCCTGCCCAAGCCCACTTATTCCTCTTGATTCCAACTAGGATGTCATTAACCCGTGTTTGTTCCCTCACCCACTCCGCCCTCTTCCGATCTCTTAACGTTACACCTATCATTTTCCTCTCCACAGCTCGCTGCGTTGTCCTTAACTTAAGCTGAACCCTCTTGATGAAAGTATGCTATAGAATGAAGGGACAGAATTGCAAACGCACATGTCGTTCAGAATTTTCGGAAAACATTTCACGGCCCCTTTTAGGGTCGTAGTGTGAGCTGGTGTGCTAGACAAGCCCCAATGTGCAGGGTGCCAGTCGCGGTTTGCGGCCAAGTCCAGCCTGTACGTGCACCTGAAGAAGCACGGGCCGGCAGGTGAGCAGCAGCAGCAGCGACTGGTGTACGGCTGCCCCATGGGGAACTGTGCGAGCCGCTTCCAGAGCCGCCTTGCCCTGCGAGAGCACATTGGGCACGCGCACGCCGTTGTGGTCCTGGGTGAGTGTGTTCCCATCCTCATTGCTCCTTAGGATGTCTAGCAACCAGGAATTTGCAGAGCATTTGCATAGTCTGGAAAACTCTGGGAATTTGTGGGCATGTGCTGCTTTGGTTCGAAGCAAATTGTAATTTTCTTCAAACAATTTCGAAGCGAATACAGTTGAAACTGGATGTAACGAAGTTGAGGGGAGCCGTGAATTATTTCGCTAAATCGAGAACTTCGTTGAATTGAGTGAGGCATTTCTTGCGCACATAATTCGGTACATTCGATTATATGGTATGACGGCATCCAGAAAGCTACTGCGGCATCATATTTGTGAAGTAATTCGATTACATGGTATGACGGCATCCAAAAAGCTACCGCGGCATCATATTTGTGAAGTGTAAATGCTCCCAAAATGGCTGCGGACCGCGGAAACGACTGGCACGGCTAGCGCGTATGAAAAGAAACAAAAGTTGTTACTCGACGAGAAAGGCCCGAGGGGACTACAAATTTATTTTCCAGCAAAGATGTCAGTGATCTTTGCCTGCGTGCGCATTGTGAGCAACGGCCGCACCGATTTCTCGTAGGTCTGAAGTGCGTCCAGCGCGTCTTCCGTCCCCTCGTGTGCTCCGGCAAAATGCCACAGCAGATCGAGAGCATCCATCACCTGACCTGGTGTCGGCACGGGAGTTTTGGCACCTGCAGGGTCGTCGTCAGCGTCTTCAGCCGCCACTCCCTCCACGCTTCCTACAAGCCGCAACATATCGGCATCAGTCAAAACTTCCGTTGTGACTGCGTTTTCGTCGGCGTAGTCGGAGATATTTATGCCTGTGGGCACTTCATCCACTCAGCGAAGGTGTTCCCAGGCATCTTCATCCTCGTGCACAGCGCTTGCGCAGTCCGGACCAGCTTCGGCAGTTTCAGGGCCTAGTGTACTGAAACCGGCAGTCCTGAAGCAGTTGACAATTATCGACGGCCTCAATGCTCTCCAAGCCGCCGCCACCATCTCAACCGCCATAAAGATATCTATTTTCATCTCGCGCTTCAGCTCCAGGTTGAGTAGAACTGTCGACGACTCGACGCTTGTATGCGCACCTAACGCTATTAATTATTCCTTGATCGAAGAGCTGAAGCACGGACGCTGTGTTTGGGGGGAAGTAGCGAAGCTCCACGCTGGGTCAGCTCGACCTCTGCCACGTAGAGGGCCGTGCAGTTATATAGTAACAGGCACACTTTCCTTTTCTGGCGACACATGTCACTGTCAAATTCCTTCAGCCATGTAGCGAAAATGGCACACGACATCTAAGCCTTTGAGTTGGCAATGTACTTCACAGGAAGCTTTTTGGTGCCTTTAAAACATCGCGGCCTCGCACTCTTTCCGATGACAAGCAGGTCTCGTTTGTCGGTACTGTCCATATTGACGCACAGCAAAAGAGTCAGCCTTTGTTTGCTGTGTTTGCCGCCGTGGCACGCCTGCCCCTTCAGGGCGAGTGTTTTTTTAGGCAGCATTTGGTAGAAGAGACCACTCTCATTGGCGTTGTGGACGTCGCTGGGGGCATATTTTCCGAGAATGTCGGGCACGTTTTCAGACTGCCAGTCGCCGACTACAGCCGTGCTTACGCTGCTCGCTTCACCGCTGAGCACTTTCCCGACGATGCCGTGTCGTTATTTGAAGCGCGACAGCCAGCCGGGACTTGCCTTGAATTTGTTTTGGCTCAGTAAGCACGCGAAAGAGTGAGCTTTTTGTTGGAGCAGGTCTCCACTCACGGAAATATTCTTCGCCCTCAAATCCATAAACTATGCGAAGAGGGCCTCTTCCATTTTGCCTTGGAGAGCAGTCTTCAGCGTTTTTTTGCGCAAGAGATTCCCAGACGAAGTGGCGCGGAGGATGTCATCTTTCCCTTTCAATATTGTGGAGAGAGTACTCGCTGGAATGCCATGTGCTGCAGCCACGTCACATTTCATCTGTCCACTTGTCAAAGCATGAATTATGTCCGCTTTCTCGTCCAGGATAAGCCTTTTTTGTTTCTTGCAGGGCTCCATCTGCTAGTCAGGAGGGTTAGCGGCGTGCTTGCTCGCACACACCACGTCCGCATTCACGATAGCAAGGCTAGACTGACTGGAGGCCTAGCAAGCTGAGCTTGACAAAGACATGCGCTCAAAGGCATGGAAAAATATCCGCACGACGACGACGGCGAGCAAACACAGAGCACAACACAAAAAAAAAACACGCTGAACTGCAACAGCGCCATCTATGAAATGTGGCACGAAACTTTTTTATCGCTGGTGCCATCTGGTGAACTCGACTCAACATTACAACTCTCGTTTTGCGCCGCGCAGTTTGGAAAAAGCGGGATGAAGCTACTTTGCACTGTTACCGCTGACTCACAGTCAATAAATTTTGGGGTGCTCTCTACAAAATAGACCAAAAATTAACAAAATTAACACTTTTTCACCTTTATTTCTCAAAGAAAGGTTTGTTAAGTTGGGACAGATCACAGAATCGGTTTCGTTCTTTCGGATTAGTCAAAGCATTGAACCCTATAGTCTCTGAGGGGAAATTGGGATATGTTCGTTAAATCGGGTTTTGCTTGAATCGAGTTTTGACTGTAGTTGGTTCCGTGTATGTATTAAAACGAGTTGGAAGTTGCCGCTTCGTTTGGCGTGTACCTCTGTGTTTCGTCTGCTTTTTTGTGGCGTTAAATACTTAAATATCAACCTGTTTCTTGAGCAGACTTCCTTTGGCACCGTGTCGGACAACTCTTACATCAGTAGACTCGCGATAATTCAAACTCTGATAATTCGTACTTTCGGTTAATTCAAACAAAATTCAAAATTTTGGTTGGCCCGCTATGCTTTCAATGTATTTAAGAGCCGCTTAATTCAAACTCCGCCATTCGGTTTATTCGTACTTTTTGCGTGTTCATACTGAAAAATATCTGCTGCTTCGCTGCAACTAGCTGAAAATTTGCGGTTTTATATCGTAACAGTAACAAATCTAACAATAAGCGCACCTCACCGCACGATCATTCGTCAACATGCCGCGGAAAAAAAAAAAAAAAAGCCGACGGGTACGAAAGTGACTCTTGTCGGCCGACTCTGTAGCACGTGACCTGCTTTTCGAAAAAAAAAAAAAAAAGAGCCGACGGGTACGAAAGTGACTCTTGTCGGCGACTCTGTAGCACGTGACCTGCTTTTCGGACTGACTACGCCAGCCGTGCACGCTCGTTCCCCGATCGACCATGTCGCCGCGGGGAAAGTATCGGACGCTTTCCGTCAAAGAGAAATTGGCGGCCATCGAAGAGGTCGATGCTGGAGTTAAGAAGACTGCAGTGGCAGCAAAATATGGAATCACTAAAAGCACGCTGACAACAATCCTTAAAGTTAAAGACAAGCTGCGGAGCAACGCAAGCCGCTTCGCGCCCGACAGAAAAAGGCTTAGGGAAGCGGCGCACCCAGAACTCGAAAAAGCTGTTCTCCTTTGGCTGAAGCGCGCACGGAGCTCCAATCTGCCAGTGAATGGACCAATCCTGCGGGAAAAAGCTGAACAGCTGTCGCTGCGCTTCGGAATTGAAGGCTTTAAGTGCAGCGATGGCTGGATTTCTCGCTTCAAGGAGCGACACGGGCTCGCCTTCAAAACAGTAAGTGGTGAAGCGGCAGCAGTCGATGAAGCCGTAACTACCGACTGGCAGCACACGCGACTGAAGAACCTGCTGCATGAATACTCCCCAGCTGACACTTACAACGCCGACGAAATGGGGCTGTTTTTCAAGTGCCTTCCTAATCAGACGTTGTGTCGAAAGGGCGAGCGGTGCACTGGCGGAAAACTTAGCAAAGAGAGGCTGACAGTCATGGTTTGTGCTAACATGGACGGAAGCCACAAGCCTGAACTTTTTGTTGTCGGAAAGTCAAAGCGCCCCAGGTGCTTCAAAGGTGTCCGAACACTGCCAGTTGATTACGCGGGAAACACACGCGCATGGATGACGCAATCCTTATTTGAGGATTGGCTCCGGAAACTGGACGGGCAGTTCAAGCGGGCGAAGAGGAAAGTCTTGCTCATCGTCGACAATTGCCCTGCACATGGCGAAGTGGAGGGGCTGGAAGCAATTCGCCTCGAATTTTTGCCTCCCAATACGACAGCTGTCCTCCAGCCCCTGGATCAAGGGGTGATAAAATGCCTGAAAGTCAATTACAGGAAGCTGCTACTGAAGAGAATGTTGGTGTGTATGGACAATTCAATGCCATACACCATAACACTGCTGTCATCGTTGGGGATGCTTGCTGCTGCATGGAATGCTGTGACGCCAACAACAATACAAAATTGTTTTCAGCACGCCTTCCGCATCCCTGGCTGCAGCAGTGACTTGCCTGACTGCCAGCAAAGTGAAGAAGGTTGCCTGCAAAGCGATGACGCAAACGAAGTGCTTTCTGCTTTGCAACTGCACAACGTAGCTGCCGACCTCGGCGATTATGCAGCTGCTGATGACGACCTGTGTGTGTGCAGGGAGGACACCCTTGATGACCTGGCAGCGGAGGTGTTGCCACCAGAAGGCAGTAGTGAAAGTGAGGAGGAGTTGCGAGAAGAGGAATCCACTGTGACATCTGCACAAGCATTCCATCACATTGCTCAAGTCCGCCAATTTCTGATGGCAGCAGAAAACTCCCAAAATGAACTGGCTGCTCTCACTGGCATAGAGAGCTTTGTGTTGAAAGCGCATGTAGCACGAAAGCAGTCGACCATTCATGATTTTTTTAAAAGGTCTGGTCAGCAGTAGATGATGACTAATAAATTTGTGCTGTACCTTCTACCTCTGCAGTTTGTTTATTTCGTGTAGTTGAGGTATGGAAGTGCTTAAAAATGATCCAAATAGATGCCTGATCACAGTGTGCTCTGTCATCTGGCCCAGAGTTGTATACACAAAAACTTCTGATAATTCAAACTTCCTGATAATTCAAACAAAATCCTGGGGTCTCTTCGAGTTTGAATTAATGAGAGTCTACTGTAATTATGCATGCGTGTGGTGCGATATTGATATGTGATGGCAAGCCACTGAAAACAGACGACATCGCGGGGCGTGATTTATTTATTTATTATTCCTCAGAGGTCCAAAAGGGACATCCATGGGGCAGGATTTAATGGCTGCAGGCCTAGCATGAGCGCTCCTTCCCGTGCCACTGCCTTTTTCGTCTTTTTCTAGTCCGTGTCAGTATACCGTATTTACTTGCATAATAGGCGCACCCAGTTTGGTCGCGAAAAATTATTTTTTTTTTTATTTCCTCCATAATAGGCGCATCCCGAACTTGGCCCTGAGATCAACACTGTATTTACATGCTTGCAAGCCGATGCCTCCCCCCACCCCCCAATCTGTATTTTAACAAAGTTTTTGCTCAACTGACTACCAGTCCTCACTAGTGATGCTGCCGTCGCAGCTGCTGCGGACCCACAGCACGTACAGCGACATCGCATGGAATCGCCGTACAGTTTTCAGGGATGCTCACTTGAAACGTCTGTTGGGAAAGCTTCATCTCCAGCCGGAAACGTTCCCGACTTAGGCCCGCGAAAACCTCGGCGGTTGGAGTCACGTACGAAAATTTATGTACGCCGCAGTCGCAACTGCCGCATGCTTGCCGTGCTCGAGAACAAACTCCCAGCCGTGTAGCTGTTAAGGTGCTTGCCCGCCATGCTAAAACAGCAACGCTCGGCGGCAAAGCCACAACTACAATGAGCTGGCACGCTACCACAGATCTCGACACTTAGGCCGCCACAAAAAAAAAAAACTGGAGCTGGTGATGCTCATACCGATATAGATAGCGAAAGCTCGCGGCGGAAGAAAAAGTTTATGATGGTGATGAGCTTGGCCTCTGTGAACAAGTGTCCGTTGTGTGCAGCCAGAGCTGATCGCGGAGGCCGCGGCGCGTGCATTTCGAAGGCTATTCCCGCGTGGGTCGTGAAAAGCTTCGGTACGGCCCTTACACAGACCTTTTTTTTTTTAATATTTCCTTCGGGAAAACAGGGTGCGGCCCATACACAGGTGCGCTTATGCGGTATGTTCAATTTTGCGAGTCGAAAAAATTTCCGGAAATTTTGCCCCGCGTAATAGGCGCACCCTGAACTTTGAGCCGGATTTTCTGGAAAAAGAGAGTGCCTGTTATGCGAGTAAATGCGGTATTATCCACGGCTTGGTTGAAACTACTTTTGACCCCGCACAGTAGGTTGACTTACGAGTTCATGTATAGGTTGACTCCAGTTATAAGTGGACCCCCCACCTTTCGAAGGTCATTTTTCAGAAAAAGAATGTTGACCTGTAGTTGGCAATATACACCAGCTTCACACCTTGCCGCAAAACTTAAGAGTGTAGAAGAGGCTTAATAATGGAAAGAAGTTTGGGTGGCAGACTGTTCGTTTTGCGGGCTGTCTGCGGAAAAAAAGAGTAACGAAACGGGTTACCGGCAAAAAAGTATCCTTTCATTTTTTGGTCATGATCGCCTTGTGAAGTATGGGAAGCAGGTCTCGCGTATATTTTCACAGTCTATGCCTGTGTGTGAGCAATAGGTACTGTGGAAAAGTTAAAGGCAAGGCAGGGTGTGTTGCTGGGCAAGTTGGTTTGACATCCTGAACATGCAGCAGTGCTGAGAGACGAGGGACGAAGGAGAGACGAGACACACAGCGCCCTGTGTGTCTCGTCTCTCCTTCGTCCCTCGTCTGCCAGCGCTGCAATGTTCAGGTTGAGGCAGAGGTTTTCCCAGTGGTCTCATCTGGCCTTATGTGCGCATGCTGTGTTGGCAATGGACCGCGAGTGATTGGGTGATGATTGGTGGGTGCAGACGATGAGCAGCAGCAGGGCAGTGGAGCAGGAGCAGGGGAGGAGGAGGAGGAGGAGGGGGCCAGCCCTGAGGCGGTGCCACCGCGGCTGGTGCAGGAGAACCAGAGTGGCTCAGCACGCACCGATTTTGCCAGCCACCATCGCAAGCGGAGCCTCCTGCCAGGTGGGTGTCTATTGTCATGCCTCGAGGGTAAGCAGAGATGGCAGGTCTGGAAATGGTAAGAAAAAAATTGCCTGTGGTGTAGCTCTGGTTAACCCGAGTTGAATTGCGAAAGCAGTTGAGCGCGTTGTCTCTTCCTCGCTTCGTTCTTTCGTTGTTGCCTCTCTTTCGCGCTCTCCATAACGACTGGAATCCACTGAGGCGAAGGGCATACAATTTCTGCAGTTTGTGTTCCTCAGTGCATCCTTTTGGGATGCACCATCATTGGACCCACTTCTCAGCCACCTCGAATTTCCTGCCTGCCACAGGCTTGCTGTGGCCAAGAGCGAACTCCCAGCCACATAGCTATTGAGGTGCTTGCCCATTGTGCTACAATCCCAACATTCGGTGACAGCACACGAAAGCCACAACTCCCCGTGCCTTTGACAGCCACAAAAAGTTGGAGCTGGTGATGCTGATGCCGATATGGAAAGCGGGAACTCTCGGCAGAGGAAAAAGTCGATTATGATGAGACGCGGCCTCCTCCATACTTCTATTCCAAGAGAGGGCAAGTATATCAGGGGGCGGCGGAAAGTTAGGTGGGCGGATGAGATTTAGAGGTTTGCGGGGATACGGTTGCCGCAGCTGGCTAAGGAGAGGGTTAATTGGAGAGACATGGGAGGGGCCTTTGCCCTGCAGTGGGCGTATAGTCAGGCCGATGATGATGATATCACAAGGAAATTACAGATGTCCGTGTCTTGTGCGAGGTAGCATTATCGTGCTTTCCTAGAGGCTAAAAGGAAGCAGGAAGTGCAAAGCAGCAGCTGAATGAATGTGTGCTGTTGGCAAAGAAGATCGAGGGAAAAAAAAAAAAGAAGTTGGAAGCAGCTGTTGGCGCATTGAATGCTTCAGCAGACACTTATGCTGAGAGAAAGCAGAGGAAGGTGCCAATGACATGATATGGGTCTTCAGTAAAACGGAGAGTTGAGCTAGTTGGTGCATACTGCTGGGAAAAAAGCAGCGCTGAGACAAGGGACAAAGAAAGAAGAAGACAACAGGACCAGCGCTGACTGTCAACTGAAAGTTTATTCGAAACAACACGCAATATATACTCCGTCGACAACCAAGAGCGCATGGCAACACCAAAAGCTATTAGTGATACATCAATCACCTGGATCAAGATACTTTAGTTCACAGTCATGAACTGTTACAGAGGGGGTGCTCACGCACGAGTCACTGTTTTTGTGGATGTGAAATGCTTCACTGATTTCCCTTGTTAGTTTATCTTTGTGTTTGTACAGGATCCTAGTTTCATTAAAAAATGGGAATGCATGATTTTTCAGAAGAATCAGGTTGGTTATTCTGGAATAACCAACCTATTAATGCGCTGCGGTTACACCTTGCTGCCAGCGGCTGACGGGGTGGGAACTTGTTTGTGCAGGTGCAGTGGACATGGTGCTGACATCATCAGCGGCTGCACTTTTGCAACAGGTGAGCTGAGCTGCCGTTTCATATAGGGCAGAGTACTGCGTAAGCAAAAACGAGGTGCTTTTTTATAGTTGGCGAGTGGATGTCTAGCATGAGTTGGCATTTTTAGGGGAAATGTGTGTGCCTTGAGATCTTGTTGCTACGATCCCGCTTAACACGTTCCTTTTTTTTTTGGCATACTAGGTTTTTTTAAGGCAAAAAGCTTTGCTGCTGCCGTTCTTCAAGGTCATTGTCGATATGCGAAACGACTTTTTAGGCAGCGGAGCGCAGAATGTAAATAATAAAATAAAAATGAAAACAATGATAAAATAAAAGCAAGGCAAGCAAGAGAGAGTAGCGAAATAAAAAGCAAGAAGAAAAGGTAGAAAATAAAAACAAAAATGAAATAAAAACTATGTGAATAGAAGTAAAAAAATTGCAGGAAAGCAGCTTTCGCTCTCTGCATTAAGGTTTGGCAGAAATGCGACGAACCTGCATCAGTTTTTGCAGCTGACCTCCACTTTTATAGTGAGAGCTCTACTCTTTGAGTTACAATTTTCAATTTCGATGCAGATGAGACGGTGACCTTCAGTGCCTCACAAGGTCACACCAAACTTAAAGGTGCACTGAAGAGGAATCTGAACTTGTCTTTTTGCCGCGGGAACTCGATCTACACGTTCCTAGCATTCTTAGAAACTGCGACTTATTGCCCTGTGTGGCCAATTTCCCTAATTAAATCGAATTAACGTCCGGCTCCTGCACTTTTTTTTTAATTCTGCCTCGTACGGTGGGCGGAGTCGACCAACGCGTGGAGTGCCTTTCACCCAGTCCCGTGGCGGCTTGCCGCTCTGCCATCGGCGGAGTAATACGTAGTAGTCCGTAGTAGCAAATAGTCCGCGCGTATTTTTATTACTGCGGGCTTATTTTGCGGCTTATTATCTGCGAATGAAACTATTCATGGAAACCTAAAAAACAAAATAAAGCGAAAGCAAAGCCTCCATGGAGCTGGCTGAAAGGAACTTCACGCGTTGGTCGACTCCGCCCATCGTACGAGGCAGAATTAAAAAAAAAGGGCGGGAGCCGGACGTTAATTCGATTTAATTAGGGAAATCGGCCATACAGGGCAATAAGTTGCAGTTTCTAAGAATGCTAGGAACGTGTAGATCGAGTTCCCGCGGCAAAAAGACAAGTTCAGAATCCTCTTCAGTGCACCTTTAACTGTTTTGTGGTGTGTCTCAAGATATGGTAGTATGACTATGTGATCATATGACTATGACCATCTTGTACCTTACCTTGACATTTGATTTGAGACAGTGGGCACATCAGCGATGACCTTCAATGTGAACAGAACAACTGCATGGTGGCATGGCCCAAGCTATGGTGGTATGACCACATGATCATATGACTATGACGATTGAGTGTAACTAGGTTCAAGCCATGACGAGCCCCAGCCATTTTTTGTTTTTTAGAAGCAGCTAGCTGCTGACCAAATGAAATGAAAGAGAAAATCTGGCTTGCCTGCACCTGTATTCTGCTGCCTTAACACTTGTTATCCAGCTTTGCCATCTTTCTTGTGGTCCCCCCCCCCCCTTATTGAATGTTTTGAGCTGATAGCCACTTTACCTTAGAATCCCCTCTCTCCAACACAAAAAAATCATCTTTCAGAGTGATGATTAAAAGCATTTTAATACTGCAAAACCAGGGAGCGGAAACCAAAATCAGGTTTTGGCCTATGGCGTATCACGCCTCAGCAGTGACAGAACCGCACCACTCCCAAACACACGGGCGCCACGCCAACAACAACCTTTATTGCCTTCTCCTATCTCCCATCTCCCCGTCTCCCGCCGCCGCCGCTCTCCCTCCCGATGATGATCACCAGGCGGTCCGCTAGCACCCTCTCGTTGCATCCCCCGGAACTAGTCCCTCCGCCACCACACTGTCCTAACAGGCGTCACAATAAACCAGCCTAGGGCATGACTGACACTGTCACAAGGCCTGTTGTGTGCTCGTTGGTTGGCTAGAACAGTGACTGGAAGCCACAGCTCGGGTCATTATTTGTCGGAAGTGACCAAAAACAAGTTCGAATTTTTGTCCTTCGGCAAATGCAGTGAGTATGAAAGAGCGCGCCAACTGTGACATCACACATGCTGGTTGCCCCTAAAAATCACCCCGAATGGGGCCAGGAACTGGGAAATTTTAGAATTCATTTGCGCTACATCAAAACACCGCCTGACTGTGAAATTCAGCACAAAAGACCTGACATAACTGCAGTTAACGTGCCGCGTAATTTTTAATACAATTTGTGCCGGTAGAAAAAATGCCAGAGCTGCCCTCAAATCCACCCCTGTGTTAGTCATGTTGGTGTCATCGCCCTTGTGTTCCCAGTTGGTCGAAGCCTTGTCGTCTTTGTCAGCCTGTAACAATGTCTACTTCAGGACAAAGGCCTCTGCTGCAGCCTCATTAGCCCTTTCAGCCGCTTTGTACACAATTGCGTAAGCGGCAAACTTACAGCTTTTTCTGGGAAACTGGTGCACCTAGCAGTGATTTCATTAATCCAGTCAAATTGAGCACCCTTCTTGCTGCAAATAAGTTGCTTTTTTGTACCATGTAGCGAATGCACTAAGTAATATTTCATATAAGAGTGAGCTAGGTAGCACTTTCACCGCCGTTTTTGTGCAAACAGATTTTGCCGCTATTGAAAACATTGAATGTTTTTGCTCAGTTTCGAGCATAATGTGCATCTTCGAAACACAAAGTGATTCCACGATCCCTAGGGTGTTTACCTGACACACGAGAGCATTTCGATGTTACTATTTCTAACAAATCTGACACTTTGTACGGAATTCTCCACATCGTTATAAAAACTTACCTGCTGGTCTTTCACGTTCGAAAACTAATTCCCTTTCTTGAGGCCTGAATATACTACTAAGGTGAAAAAAATAATTGATTTCAGTCAAAACAAAAAATGGCACCTGGAACGGTTAAGACCGCGAGGTGGTTATTCATGTGGGTCAAGAATATACACTATATTTCCTAATCTCACCTGCCCCTTCGAATCCACTCTTTTTATCCCTAGGGACCCCATTTCTTGTTGATTCCACACACTTGTGCGATGCTGAAGGGGGTTCATATGTTTTTCAGGAGGAGAACTTGTACTCGGAGCTGTCGGTGCTGGCGGAGCACACGGCCACTTCGGACATTGGAGCCACCATCAGGCTGCAGGACTTGGACTGAGAACCATTTTGCTCAAAACGGAGGCTACAAATAAAACAACCTCTGGTTTGCCCTCTCTGGTTATTATTAAACAGCAGCGGACCGGGAACACGTTGGTTTCCTGGACGCCCCTACGAACGCGAGCTGCATAGTGACTGCAACAGGTAGAGCAGCTGAGCGTACGAAAACAGTTTCCTCCGCTACTTGCTGAAGAAAGCTGGCCAGTGAGGCTGCCTTAAAAATACCAAGGCTTTTCACAGAATACCGTATTTACTCTCATAATGATCGCACTTTTTATTTCAAAAGATTGACGCAAATTTAGGGGTGGGATCATTACGCGGGGTAAATTAAAAAAAAAATTTGAGCACGGATAACGCACACAAGTCGCAGGCAGACAACCCTTATCACATGGGCGCGCTACCCGCGGTTATCGCGAATCGATCTCGGCGATATCGGCTTACGTCGTTAACCGATAAGGTAGAGTGCGAAAAGCGCAAGAGCTGGCCCACTTCAAGAGCGTGCTTTCTTCGCACTAGATCGCATTACAAGATCACGTTCAAAATGCGGCCTTCGATCTCGTCCGATTGCGCGGCAACAGCGCGCTCGAGCTACGCATTTTACCGCCGTTACGCCGAAAAATGTCCGGTCCCTGCCGCATCGTGGATGTACTTGGGTCTGCCACGTTCGCAACGCTCGGGGCACTGGATTCCGCGCGCTTACCGCAATGGTGCCGCCCGCGAGCGCGGCGGACGACGGCGCTCTGTATTCCCTAGTCGTCGCTAGGCCTAACTTGTTTCGTAACGAAGCCATAGTGGACGGCGCTTTTGAATTGGCCAACGCTATAATGAATGTTCTACTTATGGCGCTGCCTTACTCACAACCTCATTGTTTCATATTAAAAGAAATATATACGATCGATTTCAGCGATGTCTTCGCAGCGGAACTGGCCAAGCAGCTGCAACGGCGGCAGCTGCTGCGCGGCTGAGAACGTAAAACTAGCTAGTATCGCAGTTATTACTCCTTCCAGCAACTCGGTACAGGCCCGCGATCCTCAAGGATCATTCATTTTTGACGTTCCCGTATCCCAGGGCTTATTATTTACGAAAAAAATAAAGTTTAGCCGGATCACCGCGTCACTTCGTTCGTTGCACCGCAACCCAGAACGGTGGCGAGACTTGCGACAACGGCGAACCGTGATTCGAGATAACCGCAGTTAAGTTTGGTATCCGCGGTTAAGCATAACCGCATTTAGACTGCCCGTGTGACCGCGGGTCAACGAACGGGCGGCTGCCGCTGCAATGCTGACAGAGCAAGATCGTAATCTGCACGTGCCATCTGTCAGACAAATAAGCAAGTACGATCATCGTCGGCTAGACTCGACATCGTCACCAAATTGCCGCGGCAAGTTCGGGTACGATCATTACGCGGGGAATAAAAAAAAACTGAATTTTGCCAACAAAATTCGGGGGCGCGATCATTATGCGAGTAAATACGGTACTTGCATAAGCTGTTTTAGCACAGTAGCGCATAATTTTGGCCCACAGGTTTCAACAGCCTCACTTAGGTTGCAAGCAAAGAAGCCAGAATTTAGTTTCTGTAAGATAAAAATGAATTTTGCAGTGAAGGGTACTATAATGAAAGAATTAAATCGCCAAATGCATAGGCGCTGTGTATTGTTTGGTTCAAAGTAATGTCTCTGTGCTTAAAGGTGCACTTAAGAGGAATCTGAACTCGCGTTTTTGCCGCGGGAACTCAATCTACACGTTGCGAGCATTCTTAGAAACTTCGAATGATTGCCCTGTGAAGCCAGTTTTTCTAGTTTAAATCGGATTAATGTCCGGCACCCGTCATTTTTTTTTAATTCCCCGCAGACTGCGGGAATTTTTTAATTCCCTGCAGTGCCTTTCAGGCAGTCGCATGGCGGCCTAGCTTCGCTTTTATTTTGTCTTAGATTTCCGTGAATAAATAGATCTCGTCAGAGACTACATAGCTGCAAATTAGGCCCACAGAAATAAAAAAAATACGCATGGACTCTGTTTTCGCGGATAACTGCGTATCACTCCGCCGTTGGCAGAGCGGCAGGCCGTCACGGGACTGGGTGAACGGTTGGCCGACTCCTCCCATCGTCTGCCATTTCTGTCGACAACTTCTGCTTACAACGATGAGGCATTAAAGGCTTCCGCCTTAAAATACAAGTTGGAATTCTTCTTCGGTGCACCTGTAATAACACGTTCTCCGGGCTCGGGGAAGACCCATGAAGGAAATATTGTTACGGTGCATAGTTGCTAGGCGAAGACGACGTTGTTTTGGGACGTTCGGCAGTGGACGAGGACGTGGCAGTTTGTGCTGTAGTGATTTAGCTCGGTGTGCCTTCTGACTGTGGCCTGTCCCGTCTGCTACTGGGCTAACCCCCCGTAATATTTGGTGGAGGTGCTGGGAGGTGAGTTCCCCACTCCCCGTTCTTCGAGCGATGTGCGCAGTTTCCTCAGGCTCTGCTCGTATTTTCGTCGCTTTATCCCGAACTTCGCCGACACGGCCCGTCCCCTTACCACCCTCCTGAAAAAGGATGTCCCTTTCTCCTGGGGCCTTGACCATGCTCGCTCCTTCACGGCACTTGTTGCGGCCCTCACTGCTCCACCTGCGCTGGCCCATTTCGACCCATCTGCGCATACGGAACTTCGCACAGACGACAGTGGCCATGGTATTGGCGCCATTCTTGCGCAGCGCCAACACGAGCACTTTCGTGTGATTGCTTACGCCAGCCGCCTGCTCTCTCCTTCCGAACGTAACTACTCCATTACGGAACGGGAGTGCCTTGCTCTTGTTTGGGCGTTAACAAAATTCCGCCCTTATTTGTTTGGAAGGCCCTTCTGCGTAGTTACGGATCACCATGCTTTACGTTGGCTGTCCTCTCTTAAAGACATTACAGGCCGTCTGGGTCACTGGGCCTTGCGTTTGCAAGAATACACATTTAGTGTTGTCTACAAGTCCGGCCAGCTGCACCAAGACGCTGACTGTCTGTCCCGCCATCCTGTTGATCCCCCTGATTCCCACACCCGTGATACCGACGATTATGTTCTGTCCGTATCGGACTTTCTAAACATTGGTGACGAGCAGCGCCGTGATCCATCTCTGCGTCTCATAGTCGACCGCCTCCGCAGCGACGCTTCCGATCCTGCTCTACGAATGTTCGTGCTGCATCACGATACTTTGTACCGACGCAATATGCGCCCAGATGGCGCCGACCTCTTGCTCGTCGTCCTGACCCATCTCCGCTCCACAGTACTTGCCCAACTTCATGACGCTCCTACTGCAGGGCACCTCGGCGTGTCACGCATGTACGACAGCGTGCGAAGGCGGTTCTTCTGGCCTGGCCTTTACCGCTCTGTCCGCGGTTATGTTGCTGCTTGTGATCAATGCCAGCGCCGGAAAACGCCTCCACTTCCACCCAGTGGCCTGCTTCGGCCCATCGACATCCCGACTGACCCATTTTTTCATGTTGGTCTCGACCTGCTTGGTCATTTTCCCCCATCAACATCCGGGAACAAGTGGATTGCCATTGCGACCGATTACACTACCCGGTACGCTATCACGCGCGCTATCCCTGCCAGCTGTGCCTCCGATGTCGCCAACTTTCTTCTCCATGACGTCGTCCTACTTCATGGCGCTCCTCGTCAACTGCTTACGATCGCGGTCCCTGCTTTCTTTCTAAAGTGGTCCACGACCTTCTGCGCTCCTGCTCTACGCGCCACAAGTTCACGACGGCCTACCATCCTCAGACCAACGGCCATACTGAGCGTCTTAACCGCACCCTGACGGACATGCTGTTTATGTATGCCTCGGACCACCATCGTGACTGGGACGTCAGTTTACTTTTCGTGACGTTCGCCTACAATTTCACACGCCATGATACCACCGGCTACTCCCCCTTCTACCTGCTCTTTGGCCGCGACCCGTTGCTACCCTTCGACAGCCTCCTGCCTCACGACCCTTGTACCAGCAGTTACGCTTGTGACGCCATTGCCCGAGCTGACGCCGCCCGCCAAATCGCTCGAGATCGCCTCGACGCTTCACAACTCGCTCAAAAACGACAGTACGACCTTCATCACCGTGACGCCCATTACCCTCCCGACTCCCTCGTACTCCTCTGGCTCCCTGCGCGTCGTGTGGGCCTGTGTGAGAAGTTGCTGCCTCGTTACGTGGGTCCTTACCGCGTCTTGCGGCAACTGAGCAGTGTGACCTACGAGATTGCGCCCCTGCAACCCCACACTCCTCGTGCGGCCCCCTCCACACAGCTCGTACACGTCGCCCGTCTTAAGCCCTACCATCCAAACCCACCACCTTAGGACGCCCAGGGACTGTGCTTCCTTCCGCCCGGCGGAGGAGGGGGGGGGGGGTAGTGTTACGGTGCATAGTTGCTAGGCGAAGACATTTTGGGACGTTTGGCAGTGGACGAGGACGTGGCAGTTTGTACTGGAGTGATTTAGCTCGGTGTGCCTTCTGACTCGGCCTGTCCCGTCTGCTGCTGGGCTAATCCCCGTAATAATATTTAGCATGCACTCATAAAATCTTAGCACCACAGCTTCCAAAACAAGCTTTTTGTGCTGTCGTATACTCTAGATATCATTTGAACACTACATTACACTTTTAAAGTTCATGAGGGTTATTTTGCTGACAGGAAATCCTCATTTCTCATACGTCATTCAACTTGGGTTTGGTTCTTTAGCCAGGTTGGAGCAAATTCCCCAAAGAGCGTTTTCTTGCTCTTTACGAGCAAGTCTACACGCACATGGAATGTGGAAGTAAATAGGGGGAATAAGCATGTAGGGATCAATGAAAATGTAATGATCATTAAAGAGATCCTGAAAGTTCATTTTAATTAGAATTCTTTTTTTTTGGTGAGTTGCTTCATCTCTCCCCTCACACATGTAGTATGTGTTTCTTCATTTTGGCCCCGTTTATTTCGCATTATTATTCCAATAGCTGCTCACATTCCAACGCTCTTAGAGGCACATTTTGATTTCGCTTTGAGCTTTTATCGGAGTGAAATGTCCTGCAAAAAAAGAACTCAGTTAACCAGTATATTGGCTAGCGGAGGTATTCAATTTTGCACCAGTGCGAAGAACCTGGTAACTCAGGCAAGTATTAAATTTTTTGACCACAGGGCCACGTACCTTGCTGCACACACAAATTAATTCTGAACATCTGCACAGCCAACACAAAACAGTCACATATGCTACAGTCAATGACTACCTGGAATTTTTGCGGATCGTGGCTCTACAGCAATCGGATGGTATATGTAGTCACCACATCTCTAATGAGGACTAGCCACTGACCACATCGCTAATCAAGCCGGAAGTGCTACCGTATTTACTGGCTTAATTTGCGCACTCCCAACCTTTTACCTGGATTTCTGGGATGGATGGATGGATGGATGGATGGATGTATGGATGGATGGATGGATAGGAGCGCCCCCTTTGAAACGGAGTGGTGGCAATTGCCACCATGCTCAGCTTTTTTTATTACTTTTTTGTTTACTGTGCTGGCAATTCTCATTACGATTCGCCATCATCTTTACCTACGGTTTCCTACAATTCTAACCTTATGCCACATCTCTGCTTTTCAGCCACCAATCCTCCAATCGCTTTTTGCTAACTTCCACTGCAGATTTATTACATGACCATTGTTATCTTTAAACCCTAGGGCCTCAGAAAGAGTGACTGTGCCTGCATCGACATCCGGATGGATACCAACACATTTGATTATGAGGTGTTCAATTTTTTCCACAGATCTACCACACACTGAACATGTGTCATCTTCTTCGTTAAATTTCTTTTTGTAGCTACGCGTTCTAAGACACCCTGACCTAGCTTCAAAAAGTAGGGCACTGCCTCTTGAGTTATCATAGCAAAATTCTTTCCTGATCTGCCTTTTCCAGTATCCATATAGTTCTACACTATGTTTCTTTTCCATTGAATTCATCCAATTTTTAACTTCCGCGTTTTTAACCTGTCGTTCAATGCTCTTTCTTTCTCAGTCCTCATGACCGGCATACTTACTGGTTAGTTTTCTAGTTCTTTTCCGCCACTGTGAGTCGACGCTCTTTCTGTATAAATATTTAAATACCTTAGCTGCCCACCTGTTACCGTCAATATCCACAGGCGTTCTGCATACAGGGTGTTTCACCTAAGACTTTCTGCAATTTTTAAAAATAGGCAAATTAAAATTTTATGCCGGTCTTTTTGGGAAATGTTTTATTCTGTGTAAAGGAAAATCAGGAGCTCTAAAATGTACTAATTAACTCAATAATTAACAAAGATTAAATAATTAACTTTTTAAATATGGCAGATTGGAGGTACATTGAAATTTCAACTTTGAGATGCCGGTCAGGCAAAGCCATATCGTATTTTAAACGAAAAAAAAAATCACATTTTTTTCGCACTGCAGCGCTCGCAATTCTGGCAGTTTTCGACGCGCGAAAACGAAACCGAGCAGACGAAGCGCACCACGAGGCACGCCCACGTGTGACGCAGTCAGGATGTTACCGGGCGAACCGCGCTGCCGGAGGTGGCCCCTCCCGTTCGCGAAATGGGCGTCTGGCGCAGAGTCATCGTTTGAGCGCCGGCTCTTATCGGCTGTCTGACTCTGTCCTTAACCCAGGGCTGTCTTCGTGGTATTTCATGGGACGCCGCAACATTTTTCTTTCTTTTAGTTTGCACTGCGTGAACGTTTGCTTTCAACTGACCGATAAGCTTGTTGCGCAGGGGTTCAAGCAGGATCTGAATTCTTTCTTAAAATACGTTCAAGAGCAAGACAAGGTTTCCTCCAGGTTTTAAGAAGCTGTTATGGTTTTTCTCTTCGCAATGAAATTAGTTGATGTGCATGCTTTTCTCCAACAAGATTTAGCGGGAAACCTTTAGATCACTGCACACAAAATTACTGTTAATATGCCACTCTGCTTCGACGACAAATGAAAATAAACATCGGAACGGTAAGCTGAGAGCACTTTAGAAGAGTAGTTTATTAAAATGTTGTGCATCTTAAAGCCGACTATGCAGAAACAGTCATTGCAAATCAGTCTCCTTAACGTATGTGCTCGAAGTGACCTCTTTGCATTGCAATGCACATCATCAAGCGATCTTTCACTGAGTTTACCGCTCGCACGATCACTTCTTGAGGGACATGTTCAAGTGACGTTTTGATTCTTTGTTTTAGGTCGTCGAGGCTCGCCGGTTCGGATTCGTACACTTTGCTCTTTATGTAACCCCACAAAAAAAAATCGAGGGGAGACAAGTCTGGTGAACGCGGTGGCCAGGCAATTGGTCCGCCGCGCCCAATCCACTGTTCGGGGAAGGAGCTGTTAAGAAATTGCACAGCCCGGGAAGCAGAATGTGGAGGTGCTCCATCATGCTGAAACCACATTGACCTCATGGCGTTCAGCGGCAACTCCGAAACGAAATCGGACACACAATTCTTTAAAATGTAGTCGGTATAACTCTTGCCGGTGAGATTCCCATCAATAAAATAAGGGCCAATAATCTGACCTCGAAAAATTCCGCACCACACATTTGCCGACCAGCGAACCTGATGGTGGTGTGGGCGAAGCCAATATGGGTTTGTCTGGGACCAGTAGTGTGCGTTGTGCACATTGATAATTGCGTTCCTGTTGAACTGGGCCTCGTCAGTCCACAAGATACGGTGCAAGAAGTCAGGGCACTCATCGCATTGGATCAAGCACCAATTACTGAAGTCCAGCCTTTTGTCATAGTCACTGGCCGTCAATTCCTGATGCAGACACAAATGGTAAGGATGGTATCTGTGCACTGAGAGCAGCCGCCAAACAGTGGAAGAACTGGCACCGGTCGCTCGGGCGATTTCTCGCACGCTAGCTTCTGGCTTCACAGCGACGTACCTTATTACAGCTGACTCATGTGATTCGGCTGCTGGTGCTTTTCGCTTTCTCCTTTGAGGCTCCACAGATCCAGTTGTACGGAATCTATTGAAGATGCTCCTGAAAGTTGGGAGTGCGGGAACACGAGAAGCAGGATTCTTCGCCTTGAATAAACTTGCTGCCAGAGGTGCGTTTTCATTTGCATTAACATAGGCAATAACAATGTCCACCTTTTCAGCAGTCGAAAAGTTACGCGGCGCTGTCGGAGCCATGCTGAAGGCACGTCCAGAGATGTGGCAGAAAGAGCACAAGCCAAGCCTCAAAACAAGAACTCGTTACCGAAAAAAAAAAAAATCTAGACACCGATTTGCCCGATGTCTATGCTTGCAACTGTTTTCTTTTTCTTGCACCTCTTTCGCAGCCAAAAACTGAAGCCTAGGCGAGCTGATATGCCCAAACTGTCAGCGCTACGCCCGGACCGTGACGAGGCGCGCGCGCATTGCGTTGGCAATATCTCAGATGCCTACGAGTCGATGACGCTGCGCTAGACGAGCATTTCGCGAGCGGCAGCGGCCAAGCCGTCCAGCCAGTGACGTCATGACTGCGTCACTCGTGGGCGTCCCTAAAAGCGCGCTTCGTCTGCTAGGTTTCGGTTTCGTGCGTCGAAAACCGCCAGAATTTCTAGCGCTGCAGTGCCGAAGAAATGAGCTTTTTTTCTCGTTTAAAATTCGATATGGCTTTGCCTGACCGGCATCTCAAAGTTGCAATTTCAATGTACCTCCAATCTGCCATATCTAAAAAGTTAATTATTTAATCTTTGTTAATTATTGAGTTAATTAGTACCTTTTAGAGCTCCTGATTTTCCTTTACACAGAATACAACATTTCCCAAAAAGACCGGCACAAAATTTTAATTTGCCTATTTTTAAAAATTGCAGAAAGTCTTAGGTGAAACACCCTGTATAGTATTTTACTCTTAGCTTCCCGTGCTTCGAACGATGCCCAGCCCATATCCCCTTGTACTGCCTCGTTTGTGGTTTTGCCGTGGGCACCTAGTGCTTATCTTTCAACAGCCCTCTGATTTACGTCTAATCTCGACTGAACTTCTGCCCTTAAGCACAGAACCGCATTGCCGAAAGTAAGTCCCGGCACCATTATTCCTTTCCAAATACCTCTTAGTACTTCATATTTGTTGTACCCCCATAATGCCCTATGTTCCATTATCCCGGTGTCTCTTCGTCCTTTTGCCCTAAGAGCCTGTTCATGCTTTTCCGTGTATATCTGCCCTTCGTTTAGTCATATCCCGAGGTATTTGTATTCGGCCAATTTGGGTATTTCGTGGCCTTGTATTGTAAGCACCTGGTCAGTTGTATCGTTAAAAATCATCACACCTGATTTAGTTGCGCTAAAACTGAATCCTAGAGCGTCTCCTGGTCTCCACAGCAATTAACCAAAGTTTGTAAATCTTTCTGGCTATCTGCTAACAGTACAATATCGTCCGCATACATCAAACCCGGGAGTTGCTGTTCAACTACATTTCCGCCTAATCTGTACTACAGATTATAGCCCAGATTACTTTCTTCTTGCCTTCTTTCCATATTTATCACATAAAGCATGAACAGCAGCGGTGATAGAGGACAACCGTGCCTTAATCCTGTGTGCACCCTCACAGTTGTACTTTTTTCCCCTTCCCATGTAATTTCAACTTCATTATCTCGGTAGATTTCCTGCAGAAAATCAATTACCTCATCACCGATACTATCTTTCAATATGCTCCACAGGAGTTCCCTGTTCACGTTATCGTATGCACCGCTTATGTCCAGAAAGGCTAAAAACAGAGGTCTGTTTTCCGCCTTAGCTATTTCTATGCATTGGGTAAGCACGAACAGGCTATCATCTAAGCGCCTACCCCTTCTGAACCCATTCTGAAGTTCTCCGAGTATCCTATTACCTTCTACCCATGACTGCATTTTTAATTTCACCGCCTGCATTGCCAGCCTGTACATAAGAGATGTTTTCGTAATCGGACGGAAGGATTTTATGTTCATTTTATCTCCTTTCCCTTTATAAATCAAATTCATTTTACTCTGTCTCCAGCTGTGCGGAATTTGCTGATTTGTTATGACTGTTTCCAATGCGCGCTTCCTCAATCAGCGCTTCCTTGCTTCTTGGGCCAAGTTCATTAATCAGCTTAATTGGAATTTCGTCTATCCCTGCGGATGTGGTTTTAGGAATATTCGCTTCCTCCTTTTCCCAGTTAAGACTAGTCAGTTCTAAGCTGTTCTCTACTGTGCTGTCCTGTGTTGCCGCCTCACTTGGGGAGATTACCCCATTGTCGTTGCTAAAAGACGCAGCTATAAATGACGTAATGTAGTTCACAGCATCGTCTCCCTCTAAACATTTTCCCTCAGCATCCATAATCTGTTCCAGCGTTTTTTGATTTGTTTTTCCCAACCAGCTTAAATGGTACCGGAATTTTCTCGGCCCCCTTTTATTTGCCTTGCGAACTTCAGCCAGCCATTTATCAGAGGACTGCTTCATTTTAGCCTGGACTAGGACCTGAACTTGCTGTTTCTTTTGTGGATAAGATTCCCATTTTTTGCCTATTTCCTCTTCAAATAACTGCGCCCTCTTTGCTTCTCTGTGTTCCCTTGAAGCCACCCGTCGTTGTTCGATGGCCTCCTTAATTTCCATATTCCACCAGCTTCGTGGCTTCCTCTTTCCTCTCCAGCGGTTTACTCCTTTCACTTGTTTCATTGTTGTAGCGATGAGCAGTTCTAACTGATTATAATCCCACTTTTCCATGTGGCGTTTCTCAATTACTTCTTCTATATCGGCTTATATTAGCGCTATTTGTTCACCGTTTAATTTTGAGTTGTATTTTTGACTTCGCTGCATTTCTCTTTTGACTAGGGCTCCCAACTGTAGACTAATACGTTTATGATCACTTCCTAGGCTGTACTTCCCCTCTTCGTCTATTTCCATTATTGCGAGCTTGCTATAGATGCCCTGCGACATTAGACAGTAGTCAATGGTTGTTTGCCTGTTACGGGATTCCCACGTGATTTGTCCCTCACATTTAGTTTCTCTATTGACAATAACTAGGATGTGTCGTTCACACAAGTCTAGCATTAACTTCCCGTTACAATCTGTGTATCCATCCAGATCCTCGATGTGGCTGTTCATGTCTCCAAGTAAAATAATATCGACACCGTCTCCAATCTGCTTTATATCGTCATTGATGCACTCAACTAGATCCTTGTTTTCTTGCCTGCATTTGCCCCGGTCCCTAAACAAACTACCCCTAGCCATGTCCTTTTGCCAGCAGTTGTACCTGATACCGAGACATGTTCTTTGGAAGTTCATTTTATTCTTTGCCAATTTGTTCCTTGATGTATCAGCATACCTACTCCTCCTCCCTTCTTCTCCGTTGTTGTTCTGTTGCACCCTTCCCAGACATAGCCATCGATGAAAGGTGGATCTTCTAGATCCCTCAGATGTGTCTCGCATAGAGCGTACACACCTACTGCTTCGTCCTTTAACTGCTGTTCTATTTCTAGCCATTTCGCTCTCTTTCTACCCCCTTGCATGTTTATGTAACTGATCCTGGCGTTAAATTTCTTTTTCGTAGTTTTCTTTCTGGGCCTCCTAGTGGCCATTTTGTTGGGCTCAGCCGCCATTGTTACATTTACATCGCTTCTACCTACCCCTACGGCCTGAGCCACCGTGGACCCCCTAAAAAAAGCTACCGCTCGGCCTCCCAGGCTCCAGTCTATCTCTTGTCCTACCTTTTCACTGAAATGAATGCCATCTAGTCCAAAGTCTTTGCCCGAACCTGCTCTGTGCACTTCCTTGTTTATGTCTACCACCTCAAAGCCTTTCTCGAGGCCTAGCTGCCTTATCTCTCGATTAAGATTCACAACGTCTTTAGCAACCGGCTCTACATTCCTTCCTTGTACCTCCGGCACTGTACACACCACGATCTGCGCTTGCGACGCCACCTGGCGGAACTCGGCTGGAACGGTTACCAGGCAACGGCTGCTCAAGGCCATACGCGACTATCTGCTACGGGACGAGGCGAAAACCTGGCGTAGTATAACTAACGCAACAAGAACGTGCTCGAATATATTGCGCTCTTCGCTGCGCCAGACCACGAGCATATACACGGATGCCCGCAAAGCAGACTTGGGAAGGTCGGCGCTGCCACGTCGCCGTATGCTGTTGCGAAAGGTGTGAGGCCCGAGTTGTGCACCGTTTAAAAAGCTCTCTCGCTCTGGCGTCGCTTTCCCGGACGAACGGTTGCACGCGCGTGCGAATCCGAAACTACCGAACTGTTTGCTGTCTTGTCAGCCGGGCCGTACGCGAGGGCCCCGTTTTATCGCCCGTTCTCCCCTTTGCCACCTACTGCTGACTTCCCGATTGTATCGTTGCCTGATCATTGCTTTCAGCTGCGCGCACGCACCGTCATGCGGTGCCGTGGGGAACTACATAGCATGGGGCGGTGGTAGGTACGCGAATTTTTGGGGTATACTTTTTTGTTGGCCGTGAGGGGTGGAGTCTCAGGCGGCAATATACCGTATACATGATTTTAGTCAAACGTTGGATTTTAGTTTCGATACCTGGGCGCCGCCATGTTTGTTTTACTCGAGCGCCGCCTACCGCCGACGCCATCTTGGACTGATAATTTGCAGCCGGTGGGCTGCAGCGGCTGCAGCCGAAGCAGCGTGCGATCTCTGAGAGTGTCATTCGCCCGTTTTATTCCTGCCAAGCCTAGAAATTTTGGGTGGGCGTTCGCCTCGTGTCCATCCTCGTGTGTGCTATGCCATTAGCTCCTGCAATAACCAACTGGAAGCAAGCGACCATTCCTCGACGCAGCGAACGATCATCACGGTGAGTGCCAAGCTCGCAGTTCACGCGTGCTTTATTGTCGCCGGTTGCCTGTAGGGCAAACGTGGCACGGTGTTGCATGTTAGAAAAACGGAAGCAAAATGTGTTGAAACACAAGATCGCGGAGGGCAATGATTATCTAGTTTTTCGTGGAGCGCAGTTTTTCATGAACGCTTTCGCCACCTGCTTGGACATGGCGAGTGTGACAGTTTAGATGCTAGGCTTGCGACAGAGTACCCTGTTTACAAACTGAACATTTTGGAAACAGCGCGTACATGACCGAAACGAATCCACTTCTGATGATTAGAATGTTTGTTTGCGGAGATACGCGCTATGAAATTGAAATTCGGCCCCTCCTGCCGCTTGCTGTTCGTACTACGAGCGATACAAGCCAGTTGACTGAAAGCGATTCGCATTCTCGCCTTCTCCGCTCCCGCCAGTACTTACTGGTGCACAAATACCAGAAAATGTGCAATTACACGATCTAATAGGTTGGTACGCTAATGGAACGCTATTACCGCTTACTGACAGGCAGAATCGCCGACCTGTGTTGAGAATTCCAATCTCAATCGGGTCGGGGCACTGCTCAAGTCGCTGCGTTTGTTGTATCTCTGGCACGGTTATGCATAGTGTGGATTTTTTTTTACAGTGCATTCGATGCGATTTCAGTCGAATAATTTATTACAATGCATGGCAGAGTTTACCGTCCTGTGAATGCCGTGTATTTTTTCATCTTACGTTGCCATAGCTGCATTTTTTCTCACTTTGCAGTTCGGTAAAAGTTCATGTCGCCGCTTCTATTCATGCCATGCTGTGCAAATTACATAAGTATGTTTGCACTAACGACATATTTATTTTTTTCAGGTGGTGATACCCACACCCTCCCGATATTGACGATCATGCGGGGCGGCGAAAAGAAGTTGTGGCCAAATTTGTGAAGTCCTCAGATAGTGTACTGCTGAATTAAAAAAGAGCTCTGCCAAGGCCGTCCAAATAGTTGATCTCTTAAAATTATGCACAGATTATAGTTTGGTAACCCAGGCGCTGCGCTTCGTTCCGCGCCCGATATTAGGCACAGGCAGTGGGTTTGTTTCTGTCTGCATTTCGTTCACAAACTGCGCTAACGTTTAGCTTTTTGTTGGCGCAAGTATTTTTTGTTCACCAACTACGTCCACTGCCAATGCAACTCGGGACCGGCGGAAAAGCGGTGAAGAAATGGACACCGCAGACGTGATGAGACCTTCGCATAACATGGTGCGCGTACATACTGGCGGCGTTTGTTTTTTTTTCTACTTTCGTCTACTATTTCCGCAACCGACAATAAAACAATGATGTCTAGAAGACGTTGGTGTTCCGTACAACATTGCTGCTTTTGTTGTACAGACGCAAACACGCGCTTGACCGGTAGCTAAGCAGCCGCGGACGTTGCTCCGAGCGCCGGATTATCAGCCCAGGGGAGGACGGCAACAGTGGGGTGTCGCGGAGCGCACGTGTTTGAGAGTATTTTTCCCTCTCCTGCCCGCTCCTCGTAAAATGGTGTATATATTCCGTGTTATGACCTTTGTTGAGATTTTAAGGGCATGTTGAGAAAATTTTCGCTCGTTTTGCGCACCTCATTGTGAAGCCCTAATTATATAAAAAAGTGTGCAAATTACGCGTGGAAATACGGTTCGTCGCTTTCACGCATAGAAATGTCGCAACATAATCGGATGTCTAAGAGAACAGTCGTTTATTTTTCTGTACGTAGACGATCGGGCGAGATTCCGCCTACAGTATGGTATGCAACTATAACTAAGGTGCACTGATTGAAAACAAACTTGGAAAGCATTGTGTGGCCAGCGGCCGGTAGGTAAACAGACGAGACCTTAAAAAAATTGGCTGTGGTTTGACCAATGGCCATCCCGAGTAGAATTGCGGAAGCAACGGCGCGGCAATCGCAGCGGCGGCGGCACCTCAGGGGGTGGCGAAAGGTTTTCCGCACCACTTTGACTGCCTCTGTGGCACTGGTGACGTCACCACTGGATCACGTCACACATAATTAACGACTAACTATTAAGTAATAGAAATGCACTAATTAATGACTAATTGCTGATTAATGGCTAAATACTAATTAACTCCTAATTAACGACGCTTAAAGGCACACTGAGGAGAGCACTATTAATATTTTTTTTATAGTAAAATCCGATAGTTCGGCATGTCATGGCTTTGTTGCCACTTGGCCGGCTGCGAAAGATGCATTTAATTCTAAGAAATTTGGATTCGAAGTTGAAAAAGTTTTTCCCGCCGCTCTGATTCAAACTTGGGATTCGTCTATGACGACAGAGGACTAAGAGACGTGAAACATGACGTGCACATGACGTAACGCCGACTCCATGATTTCTGGCTGCCAGCAGTGCGGCCTAGCAGCAGCCGAAAAGAAAGCTACCGCTGGCCGCACGTTGAAGGCATCTATCGGCTATTGCGGCCGTCGCTACAGTCGCTTCGATTACGTTTGCACTGGCGTTTTGCCAGCGTTACGATGGATCTCGTTCTCGAAGTCGTCAACGAAGTTCTCGCAAATAGACACCTTTAGCATACCGTGTACCTTGTTACCGCTAGCGGAATACCGGGAGCCCGCCTACCGCCGGAAAACAGGCGCTGATTTGTCCCGATGCTTCAGGAGCGCGCGTAGCAGCCGGGCACGTGGCGCCATCTGGCGACGTCAAGGAGATTTGCGCATGCATTGGCTGCGCCTCAGTGATTTGTGCTTCTCGTGTCCTAGCGTTGCTAGAACCATTGGTTCTAGCAACACTGTTTTGTTATATGACGTCATGACGCTTGTACTTGCGAGTTTGGCCTGTGGCGGCGATACCTGTATTTTGGTTCTTGCTCTTTTCTACGTTACAAGAGCTTTGTTGTCAGTATGAGTGGCGTTTTTGTAATCAGGAGCTGGTATTCTGTCGATACAAGCCAACTTCAATTTCTCCTCAGTGTCCCTTTAAGCTTCGCCTGTAGGATTGGAACGCGACTGCGTGTTGTTGCGCTGCCAGTGAGTCCACGGAATCCCATTGATTGATTGATTACAAACATCTTTATTTCTTCAATATTCTCAGAACATGTGGGTGGGCCGCCTAGTCCGGTAGTCCACTGGCTGCTGCTGCTGCGCTGGCCCTCCCCACCAGCCAGTGCTGACGGTCAGGATCATCGCTGAGCAGAATAGCCTCCCACTGCTCCTCCGAGGGGTTGGGAATGGGGTCAACTAAGGGATTATATTGGAATGCCCACACCATATGGTAGAGGTTAGCTACCTCTCCACAATGTGGACACTGCGGAGAGTATAGTGTAGGGTACCACAGGTGTAATATAGCTGGTGTTGGGTATGTGTTGGTTTGTAGTCTCCTAAGGGTGTTCTCGTATTGAGGGATTTGTGTGGTGTTGGGTACTCCTTTCTGGCTGTTTTGTATGGCGCGAGGTTGTCAGCATACACTGCTAAACCTATTAGGTCGCGGCACCCTTCATGGTCATCAGGGGGAGACGCCCGGTATAGAAGAGCTCGGGCATGCCTGTGGGCGGCTTCGTTTCCTCCTGGTAGTTCCACATGGTGTGGGCATGTACTTAAAATCCCCACCTCCCCCCTTCTCCTACCCCTTCCAGAGAGGCATGGTAGACTTCCCTCCTCAACTGCTCCTTGCTCGAGTCCGAAAGGGCTCTAGTGAAACGGGCGAGAGACGGGGTATTGTCATGCGGTGTCCCGGACTAGGGACGCCGACCATGTCGCGGGGCCACTCGGGCCACGGGGCCACAGTATATCCCGCCGGGGCGACAGAACACCACCACTATGAAGAAGCTTACAACATCCACCGAGCAAACCCTCCGGATGATACATCGTATCCGAAATAAACACCATGGCATAAAGGAAAGGGACACCATCCGCTTAGTGCAAGCTTTCGTGATCTCTCGGACAATGTACGGGACGGCATTCCTTAACCTCTCCAGGTCGGAAATTGAAAAGTTGGAGGTACTCATCAGGAAAGCCTACAAGACGGCACTGGGGCTACCGAACTCCACGCCAACGGCAAAGCTCATGGCTCTAGGAGTACATAATACCCTCAAAGAGATGTGGGAAGCACAATGGCTCTCACAACTCAATAGGCTCGCACTTACAAAACCCGGCAGAGAACTGCTCGAAAAAATCCATGTTAATCAGCCCTATACAATTGACCAAAGGGAAGAGGTCCCACGCGATGTGAGAAGACGCATCAACGTGCACGCCATTCCGCGGAATATGCATCCCGCATATAACATCGAGAGAAGGAAAGCAAGAGGTGAAGCACTGCAGAAGAAATGGGACAATCAAATTAACACCCTTTACGTGGACGCAGCAGGACCAAAGAATGGAGTCATGACTATTGTGGTCTCAACGCCTTCAGGGTCGATGGTGAACTGCGCCTCGGTGAAAACATCTAACCACACTCACGCAGGTGGTGGTGAAAAACATTTATGGGAAATTAAGTTTTTTACAGAAAGGTGATTGGGGTAGGACCCTATTGGCCCTTTCCTTTTACAATACTGGGTGGAGCCCCTATTCCGGTGCCCCATTGGCAAGCAAGGCCGCCCGCGTCAGGAGGCAGCTATTGCATTATCTGTGGCATCTAACCTCAACGCCGTTGTGCTCACTGATTCCGAGAACGCCTGTCGCAACTTCAATAACGGAATCCCACCACCCGTTCGGGGCGATGCCTTGCCCTTTGAACGCAACGCTTTTTGAGGAAAGGAAATGCCGCAGTAATTCTCTGTCATTTCGGTGGACACCTGAACGGCACCGTACAGGAAGGGAGGAAGTGGGAGTGAAAGAAGAAGGAGAAAGAGGGGCCGTAATGAAGCAAACGAAAATTGTATTTGAGGAAAGGAAATTACGCAGTAACTGTCTCACATATCTCAGTGGACACCCGTCATTCGTTTGTAGAGGAAGGGAAGAAGTGGGAGTGAAAGAAGAAAGAGGGGCGTAATGAAGAAAATGAAAATTGTATTTGAGGAAAGGAAATTACGCAGTAACTGTTTCACACTCGCGCATGCGCAGTTGGGGCTTTCCGGGCTTTTCGAAACCGCTCGCTCACACCTAGCGTAACAGGAATTCAGGAGGAAGGAGGAATAAGAAGCTCGAGCTGAGACGTGTTTGTTCTGAGCTCTGTGTTTAATTCTTGTTTCTCCTGTTCACGGTCATCTTCTGGAGGCTACGAACTGCCTTCTGTGCAACCGGAGCCCAAGGACACCCTTCTGGACAGATTTCGGGCAAGGTGGGAGAAATCTCAAGTACGAAAACCTAACCGACAACCCCGGGTGCAAGCAAGGATTAGCTCGGCGCTGCTGAGCGAGGCTGCGCTGCGCGCCTGTGGCATGGGTTCGACTTCACCGGTGGCAACCACACGGCCGCCTGCTGCCTCCACGTCAGTACAAGCTTCGGCAGCTACAGACTTGCCTGCTAGCGTCTTCCGATTCTGTGAGTTGTGACATGGACTGCACCACTGCCCCTGTGCCTCTCGCACTGCCTCAAGGAACTGTGCTCGTGGCTCCAGTTGTGTCTCCCCTTCCAAGGTCAACGCCGCCGCGGTGGCTCAGTGGTTATGGTGCTCGGCTGCTGACCCGAAAGGCGGGGGTTCGATCCCGGCCGCAGCGGTTGAATTTCTTTGGAGGAGAAATTCTAGAGGCCCATGTACTGTGCGATGTCAGTGCACGTTAAAGAACCCCAGGTGGTCGAAATTTCCGGAGCCCTCCACTACGGCGTCTCTCATAGCCTTAGTCGCTTTGGGGCGTTAAACCCCATAAACCAAACCAAACCTTCCAAGGTCAACAGTACTGGTTGAGCCCCTAACACCTCGTCAGCTGCCGCAAGGAACTGCGCCTGTGGAACCAGCTGTGCCTTCGTTACCGAGGCCACCCGTACCGACTGAACCGACTGAGCTCCTGCCACCTCAACAGAACCCCCCCCCCCCCCCCCTCCCCGTGAGTAGCGCCTCAGTTGCGCTTCTACCGACCCCAAAACTGTTCCGCGTCACCATCAAGCCTACATTGCGGTTTGACATAACTGCCATCCCTCCCCGTTATGTTCAGGCCACTATTGATCACGTCCTGGGCTCGTCTACATATTGTGGATTTGTCGTGTATCGCCCTTCCAACACTAACACGGTAAACCTACCAAACTTAGCGGCCGCTGAGAAAATGTGCCCTGTCCCGCAGATCCCCCAAGACTCAAGCAAACACGTCCCCGTACAAATATATTACGCGTCCGGGCCTGAAACCCTACGCTGCATCGTCTACCACGTGGACAGCACTAGCCCTCTTCAGGAAGTGAGAGCAAATATCCGCTGTTCAACTCACACATTACTCCAAGCCAGGCCTATTAGGCGCCGGTGCACGTACCTCCTCACCCTTCAAGGCCCATCCAATCTACCAGGCTACATGACCTACTATGACGCGATTGTCAAGCCACAGCCCTTCCGTCTACGCCGTATCTTCTGCTATCACGTTCATAAAGAAGGGCATATGCAGAATACCTGCCCCAATCCTGCAGCGGTGGCCGATATGGACGAGACAGCAGGCCTCTGTGCCCTTTGCAAGTTACCAGTTCACGACATTTGTTCTCCTGCTTGTTCAAAGAAGAAGGTAAAGAAGTCGAATAAGCCGTCCGAGAGCACTGACATCAGCACAAACAATCGCTTCGCTGCTCTAGCGTGTTTTGAAGACGACTTCCCCGAACTTCCTACACCTGACTCCCCAGCTCTCAACATGCCTGCTCAGCAACTTTCCTACGCACAAGCTGTTCACCGTCGAGGAAGGAAGCTCGCATCAACACGTGAAGCCACGGTCACCACAGATGAAGACACCGCTCTCGACAATGCCATCGCAGAGGCTCGTTGACATTTAGAGGAACTCACTAAGCGTCGAGAGCAGCGGCGGTCACAGCCACCTCGAAGAAACATAATGAACGAGCTACCTCCTCACGAAGCGTCTTCAAACAGCACTGAGCCACATAAAAGGGGCCGAGGTCCCATGAAATGTGCACTCCCCGGCAGTGGAGAAAATAATGGCGCTCATGAAGAAGTTGACCACCCTGGTTGTTGAAGCTCTTCAGCCTCTCCATGGCTAGTGCACCATCTCTGGTGATGCAGTGGAACTGCCGTGGCTTTGCTAATAAGTCATCGGAAGTGAACATCCGCCTGCGTGATGGTAATCTCAAGGCCTGGGCCTTCCTTCTTCAAGAGCACAATTCCCTCCCTCGCCTGTCTGGTTTCTGCGCGTACCATTCTCCTAACATCCCTGATCGCCGCTGCGTTGCTTCCTCCCTCCATCCCGGTAAATCTGCAATTTATGTTTATCGATCAGTTCCCCATACACCGATCGATCTTTCACGGTGGTGAAACACTCGCCAGGAGGTCGTTGGCCTTCTCGTAAAACCTGCACATACACCACTGATACTTGTATCTTTCTATGGTTATCCGGGAACAGTATCTCCTAGCCTAGGTTGGATTCGTTTCCTCCGTAGTAACTACTCGGACACCCCTATTTTAGTTGGCAGAGATTTTAACGATGCTCACACTTCATGGGGCTACCCTTTGGATTTCACTCGGGGTGCTCACATTCATGGCAGCTTTCTAGATCATTCATTTACACTACTAAATCAACCGCAAACTTCAACGCGCCCACGGGGTGGTCTGTATTCGCCTGATTTGTCGTGGTAGTTAGGCCCCGGCAACCCTCATTGGAGTGTTGAACCAGATACTTGGGGCAGTGGTCACAGCCATAATTTAATCTCCATCACAACTTCGCGTCTTCGGAAAATACGCCGCAGCGTGCGCTTTACATCATGGGATTCCGTACGCGCAGATAATCGGTGGTCTACACTGAACCCATCTACTGCTCTGTCTGCCCTCTCAGCTGTTTTGTCGACTCATACATTCTCCCCTACTGGAAATGAGGATGATCCGAACCCGGACATGCACCTTCTTAATCTCTTGGCTCTTCGTCGCCGGGCGGTTCATTATGTTTCCTGTAATCCCGATAACTCTTCAGCTCTTCATCGGGCTACTGCACGTGCGCGGCGCTACTCAAAGCGACTTAGCAGACAACGCTGGGCTGCATGGTGTGCCCGCCTCTCTTCTACACAGGGTAATAGACATCTTTGGCGGGTATTTCACGCCATGGAACACACTTCTCAAGTAGCTGATTATACCGAAAGCGTTCGCTTAGCTCTGAATGTGGATGAAGCTTCCTTTGCACAACAAGCAGCCCGTAAGTTTTTCCCACATCATGACTGCCTTCCTACCCCTCCTCCCATATTATCGATATCTGAGCCCCCTGATAAGGTTACTACAGATTTTACCATGGCAGAATTGCTGGCCTCCATAGATCGCCTCAAAACAAGCACTGCTCCCGGGCATGTGTACCTAACTCGTTTCGTAATTTGGAAGGACCTGCTCTACAGTCCCTCCTTGATACATTCAATGAGGTGTGGCTTTCGGGAGTTATTCCGGCAGAGTGTAAACATTCTATCCTTGTCCCAATACGCAAATCAGGTCAGCCGCCGGTTTCTCTTTCGGCACTCCGCCCTATTTCACTTACGCCTACTATCTGCAAGCTTTATGAACACATTCTAGCAGCTCACTTGTCATGGTGGCTGGAATCGAATGATTGTTATCCAGAATATCAAATTGGGTTCCGCCCTCACACTGGAACAGAAGACGGTCTTGCTGTTTTGGCTGCGGTCGTACTTAACCATTCTCCCCATAGTCATCTTGTTCGTACTGTGATCGCTACTGACATCACAAAGACATATGACAACGTCCTTCACTCATGCAATTCTTGGCACCCTTCAAGATCTCGGTCTCCCGCATCGCTTTCTCTTTTCAATTCACTCATTTTTAACAAACAGAACCTTCAGTGTACGTGTCCATGGAAAGCCTTTTGGTCACTTTACCTCCAACCGCGGTGTACCCCAGGGCTCCGTCCTCGCCCCCACATTATTTAACATAACTTTTATACCTCTTGTCCGAGTCCTAGATAAAATTCCTTCTGTACGCGTCCTTGCGTATGCCGACGACATAACCTTGTGGTCTTGTCATCCAGATGCGTCTGTGCCACAGTCGGCGCTCCAGCAAGCGCTGGATGCCTTAACATCACGACTACCCCCTTTGGGTCTGACCCTCTCGTGTAATAAATCTTGCTTAATTAGAAGTGGCTTACGGAAAGCAGCCCCTTTTACCTTCACGGTAGATAATTCTCAAATTCCTCAAGTAGAAAGTGTGCGTGTTGTAGGTCTTCTACTTCATACATCTGGGACTGGGACTCCGTGGCAAAACGCGACCCGTAAATCGGCTGACGCTACTCTCGGTCTGTTTCGACGTATAGCTGTGCGCTCTGGCGGATCGCGTTTTGATACTGCCCGGGAGGCTATGCGCGCCATAGCTTATCTTCCTCGTATCTCACCCATACCCGTTCTGCAAGAGTACGCTCAACTTAATACATTAAGTGAAATCATCGACCAGCGTGAGGCAAACAGAGCACGCAAGATGTCGCTTCAGTTTCATCGTTTACAGACTCTTCATCCATGGTCATACTGTCAACTCACAGACAACCACTCCTCTGCTCCGACGCCGATTTCAGCCGCCCATCTTCCTTCAGAGTGCATAATATACACCGATGCATCACACATAGCACTGCAGGGAGTTACCGCAGTTTACAGTCCCTCCCATCTTCATCTAACTCCCGCGCTACATATAACGCGGACACTTGCTCCCACCCTGCCTTGGTGCTTCAAGCGATACACAATGTCATTGCTTCCCTTCCACTCATACCCACTTTCGATATTGTTCACATTTACGCCGACTCCCTTGCCGCCCTTAAGCAGCTTAAGGCTGTCCGGCGCACGTTCCAAGTTACACAATCAAATCACCAACTTTGCACAAAATACCCGTGTCCTGTGCGTATACACTGGATTCGCGGCCATGCCCAGGATCTGCATATTATTAATTAATTAATTAATTTATTTATTTCTGATACCCCCATGACCCACAGGACATTACTGAGGGGAGTGGTACATAGATATAAAATGGAACTGTTACAAAAAGGGGGGCAACTCATACATAAATATGCCTACAAAAAATGATACGCATGATTACAAAAAGAAAACTAGCCGCAAGAAAATACATTATTTGAAAAAGCGAAACAATACAATAATTAGGAATACCAACACCAAAACGAATAAATTCACAAAAACAGTCGAAAAACGTTGCAAGTAAACACAAAGATATGTACTAGAACGTCACCATTCGTAGAAACATTGAACGAGCAACTGGGTACGATGGCAGAAGGCTATAACTAAAACAAAGTGCATACGAAAAAAAGGAACAGAGCTAAATATACGAGGGTCGTTCAATAAAGATTTCCCCTGACCCACTTCCTTTGGACAGAGAGCAACGAAACTTCGCAAATTTATTAGTCCTTCTGTACATAGGTGCCACCCAGGGACACACACTTCTCCCATTTTTTTATGCATCTGTAAACGCCTTGCTTGTAGAAGTCAACACGTAGCTCCAAAAGCCATGTTGTGACTTCGGAAATCAGAGTCTCATCACCTGGAAAATGCTTGCCCTTCAAATATGACTTCATTGTTCGAAAGAGGAGGCAGTCCGTGGTGCGAGGTCGGGTGAATAAGGGGGATGCGGTAGAATTTCAAAGCCGCAGCAGCGTGCTTCCATCTGGGCAACATGAGAGTTGTGAACTGAGGCATTGTCTTTCAGAAGGCGGACACCTTTGGTGAGCATGCCACGTCTCTTGCTTTTGATGGACTCCCGCAATTTCCGCCGCAGTGAAGCATAGTATGCCCCAGTAATCGTGGCACCATTTGCTAGGAAATCCATCAAGACTACTCCGTGCTGGTCCCAAAAGACTTTGAGCATGACCTTGCCCGCCGAGGGCTGGGGGCGTGCCTTCTTTGTAGGCGGTGAGTCCAAGTGCTTCGATTGCACCGACTGGACACTAGTCTCCAGATCATAGTAATAGACTCAGCTTTTATACTGTGCAATCAGTCGGTTGAAAAAGTCCTCCTGGTTTCCATGGCACATGGTCAAAAGAGCCTGGGAGCATTCGACTCGTTCCTGCTTTCGGAAAGGTGTGAGCAGCCGGGGAACCCAGAGAGAGGATCCCTTACGCATGCGAAGATGGTTCTGAATGATTTTTTCCACGGACCCCACACTAATCTTGATATTTTTGGCTAGGTCTCGAGTGGTTACGCGGCGAATTTCTAAAATGGCGGCCTCTACTTGCTGGATGGTGTGTTCATCGATAATGGAGTGAGGTCGCCCTGCAATCGGAGCTGTTTCCACCAAAGTCCGACCACATCTGAATTGACAATGCCAGTTCTTTACTACATCATATGATGGGGAATCCTCCCTATAAACTTGTTTTGTCTCATCGAAAATCTCCCTTGGAGTGCGACCTTTCAAGTACAGGAACTTGATGACTGCTTTGTAATCCACTGCATCCATTATCACACCTCACACCACTTAAGCACCTGTGAAAGGAAGACCGTTATTAGTTAAGAGTTGCATATTAGCACGTGACCTATAGGAACTTAAGTCATTACACATGCGCAGTTTCAGCATCCTGCAATAAGTAGAAGTGAGTCAGGGGAAATCTTTATTGAACGCCCCTCGTACAATATTCAAAACAAAGTGAACCAATTGAGGCTATGGTAAGCCATAATGTAATGACAACATTGTCCTAAACTCATCAACGTCCTTTGCATCTACAATATGTGGTGGTAGGTGGTTTCACTCCGACGATGTTTTTGGAATAAAGGAATTTATGCAGGATGTTGTCTGGCAACGAGGAAACGCCAACTTTCCGTGAGTGAACGATGCGGGATGAAACATGTGTTGATAATGGGATCATTGCATCTTTAAGAGTACAGTTCATGTCGTAAATTTTAAAAGTGATGAAAAACTTGTTGATTCTTATGATCCATCGTTGCCTAATTGAGTGTCTGACCAGTTAATGGCAGGAAAGTTAAAGTAACCAAAAAGAAAAATAGGCAGATTAGGAAACCTTGTCTGAATTATGTTAAGAATGTCATGGAGGTCATTACAAAAGCCAACGGTAGTGGATGGGGGATGGTAACATGCACAAAAGAGGAGAGCTTTGTTGTTAATTTTGATCTGGACGGAAATGAACTCCAGAGTAGTATCAAGGGTAACTTCGAAGCATTCTGTATTCTCAGATACAGCGATTAAAGCGCCGCCGCCGCGGCCAGAAGGGCGGTCACAACGAAATACATGGTAACACTTTTGTGAGGAAAATATTTCACTATTGCGCACAGATTCATTAAGTCAAGTCTATTTTAATACGATAATATCAGCCCCCATGGTATCGGCGGTCAGGATAAGCTGTCACCATGACAAAAAACACTGCGTATATTAGTGAAAAGGATAGAAATGTTGTGAAGTATTTGCGCAGGTCGATGCTCATTTTTATCTAGTTATCTTGGGGAAGGAGGGCTTGAGTTGGTTACAAGACGTGTTGAATTGTTTTCCCGGACACGATGCAATCACACACCTTGACGCATGAGACATCCCGCCACCTTCCCCTCTTCCCCCAGATCCGTTCCTGTCCCATGTTTCCGAGAAAAAGGCTTTGCGTCAGCGAACACGCGCTAATTCCTCCGTGTTCGTACCCTCTCCCCCGGAGTCTCACTCGGGAGGAGGAGGTATCTGTGCGCCGGATTCGGGCAGGAGCGGCTCTGACTCCTTCTGTGCTTCATCGGCGGCGTGACAAACGTTTCGAAGTGACTGACAAGTGTCCCCATTGTGGTGCTGCGCCCGACCTGTGTGATGAAAAACACTTGCTGTGGACTTGCCCGGCTACAGCCTCCGTGAGACGACGATTCCTAAGGAAGGGAGGCCTGCGATGGGACGTTGCAGGCGACTATCGCAAGTGGACTCATGATAATCGTTTTATCGAGAACTTTTGCCACTTTTTAAGCGAGGGGTGTTTACACTCCTTCTTAGAACTTTATTTCCCTTTTTCATTATGCCTAATGGCAAACATGTCGAATAAAAAAAAAATTCAGTGTGCACTTTCGCTCTCTAAAGGGCTGCAAGGCGCACTGTGGCGCACTTTCCTGGCGCACTGTTAGCATTGACTGCTAGACTTTTTGTGCTGTACTAGAGCTGTATTTGACTACACACCCTGACTACACGTTACAACTACACGCTTTGACTGCCGGCTTTGACTGCTTTTACGACTCTCTCTCTGCTTCGATGAGTTCGGCTGTATCCATGGCTCTGTTCGCAGTAACCAGGTATGTAATGTGGTCACTCACGGACACCTTACGCCCCCTGTCGGAGCGGACGACAACTATTTTATTAGTTGTTGTCTGCTCCAAAAGGGGGCGTCAGGCATCCGTGGGTGACCTAATTACTGCCAATCCGCACACTCTGATGTCATAACCATTTCGACCAACCGAAAAGTATGACACCTCTGCTTACAACCTTCTGTCGACAACAATGAGGCATTAAAGGCTTTCGCCGTAATAAAGAAGGACATGAACGCCAAGTTCCGAGAAAAGAAGGTGTGCAAACAATGCACAAATCTACGTCTGTCATAGCTGCTGTCCTCCCCGCCTGAAATGTCACCATCCAAAATAACAGGTATGTATATTAAGCAAACAAGGGAAGGGGAATGAGGGGCTCGTTATAAATATGACAGAAGCCAACAGCCACAGAAACCAAGGGCCAGAGGTGATTTTTTTTAAATTTATTTATTTAATTTGTGGTGTTGATCAATTTAGAATATTACTGAATATGTTATCGCTTAATGCTAATTGATTAGAAAAGCAGAAGAAAAACAACCACATGCCGCCGGTGGGATCCGAACCCACGACCTCCGAATTACGCGTCCGGTGCTCTACCTCTGAGCTACGGCGACGGCTGTGAAATCTTCTGCTTTCGGGGGTATTTATGTTTACAAGTAACCTAACCTTGAGAGTGTTCATCAGCGCCACCAACGTTTATAAGCGGCGGACGTGGAACGTCCTGAGTTACCGCAGGTGTGACGTAGAACGTCATCGAACGAAGAGGGTGGAAGCTGCGTGAGAACCTTCTTATGCTTCCTATGGCGTCAATGCTGCCAGAACCGAGGCTCTCGCTAAGCAATTAAGCAAACAAGGGAAGGGAAATGAGGGGCTCGTTATCAATATGACAGAAGCCAACAGCCACAGAAACCAAGGGCCAGAGGGGATGACCCCATCGTCATCTGCTCTCCCCAGAGGGGAGAGCAGATGACGATGGGGTCGTAGTACGGTACGGTTCTAGCCAGCTCACGTGAACAATTTCGCGGCCGCGACGGCGTAGGTCCGAGGAGGGCGTTACCGGTTCTACTTTGTAGTTCACAGGTGACGTGCGCTGCACGACACGATAGGGATCGAGGTACTTTGCCGCAAACTTGGATGCAGCTGGTACAGACAGGCAGACGAGCGAGTCAGTGGGGAAGTCATGGGTGGGCTTGCCTTGATCATTCTCATATTTACGGAGGCCTTGAGGGGCGGACGTCAACGAGCGAGCCAGCTGGCGGCACTGCTCGGCATGACGGGTAGGGTCGGAGAAGAAGGTGCATTCAGAACAGTCGGGGTTGTAAGGAAGGATAGTGTCCAGAAGACAGGAAGGTTCACGGCCGTATAAAAGAAAAGGGAAAAACCGGCGGTGGCCTGGGAAGAAGTATTGTAAGCATACGCTACGAATGGGAAGACTTGACCCCAATTAGTGGAGTCAGAGGAAATATACATGGCGAGCATGTCACCGAAAGTCTGGTTGAATCTTTCAGTGAGGCCGGTTGTTTGGGGATGATAGGCGGTGGTCGTGCGATGAACGGTGTGGCACGCATCCAGGACCTCGTGAACGACCGCGGATAAGAAAACACGGCCGCGATCGCTGAGTAGTTCCCGAGGGGAACTGTGACGTAGGACGAAGTGATGAAAGAAAAAGGGTGCGACGTCGCGAGCAGTAGCCGAGGGCAGGGCGGCCGTCTCCGCGTATCTTGTGAGGTGGTCCATGGCTACTATAATCCAACGATTCCCGGCAGGCGTGCATGGGAGCGGACCATCAGGTCGATACCCACATGATCGAAGGGACGAGCTGGGCAAGGCAATGGCTGTAACGGGCCGGCGGAGGGACGAGGAAGTGAAACAAGGTACCCATGTGGGCTAGTTGGTGTACATCAGACATAACTTCACCAGCGAAAGAACGAGACTCGAGGAGAAGAAGAACACAGGACAACGCTGGACTAACACGCTGGACAACGCTGGACAAACGCTGGACAACGCTGGACTCGGTGATCTGCCACTTGTGTCTGATACGCATGCGTCTTCTGGTGACCTAAATTGGCCGTTTCTCGATTAAACTTCAGTTGTTAGTCCAGCGTTGTCCTGTGTTCTTCTTCTCCTCGTGTCTCGTTCTTTCGCTGGTGAAGTTATACGAGGAAGTGACTTCCGCTGCTGACAGGCAGTGCACGAGCGTACATAGCGGCGGACAAAAGTGTACATTCCGCGCCAGTAGTATCGCTGGCGCCGACGCTCGTAGGTTTTCAGCAATCCAGTATGTGTGCATTGTGGGTCGGCATGATGATGCATGCAAACATCAGAGCGAAGGTGGCGAGGGATGACCAAGAGCCATTTGCGGCCATCCGGGCGAGAGTTGCGACGATACAGTAGAGAGTCTCGAATCGTGAAATGGCAAGCTTGACGACGAGGGGACCGAGGGAACGGAGCCGTAGACGGTGCGCTGAGGACGTCGAGGAGCGAACAAATCCATGGGTCCCGTCGTTGTTCGAAAGGGAGGTCCGTGGCGGTGAGCGCGGCCAGCGTCGAGTGGGAGATGGACGAAGCGGACGCAGGAGATGGCAGAGGTGAGCGCGACAAGGCGTCAGCGTCGGAATGTTTGCCGCCCGACCGATACAGGACAGTAATGTCTATACCTGAAGACGTAGGTCCCAGCGGCCGAGGCGCCCAGAAGGGTCTTACAGGGTGGCAAACCAGCAGAGGGCATGGTGATCAGTAACAACGTCGAGGGGGCGGCCGTATAAGTAGGGACAAAATTTTGTTAACGCCCACACTATGGCGAAGCACTCCTTTTCTGTAACAGTGTAATTGGCTTCCGCTTTGATGAGTGCATGCACGGCTGGCGTAATCCCTCACCCTCTGGGTTCACGTTGCTCCGTGGGAATGTCTTGGACATGCTGAACCCGTTCACCTGTCGACGATGATGCTCTTTCCGAAAGTTCATCCATCACCGCCCTCACGCTGCCTAACGCTACCACCGACCCGCTGTCCTCGGCGATTTTTCACTGCTCAGTTGCCAGCGACCTCGACCCACCTCACCACGAGCAGCTCCTCGCCCTGCTTAACAAGCGCCGCGTCATCGCTGAGCAGGTGGACGACATGCTGCAGAGCAGCGTTATTCAGCCCCCTTCTAGTCCGTGGTCGTCTCCCGTCGTGCTCTTCAAAAAGAAGGATGGTTCGATTAGATTTTGCGTTGACTACCACCGCATTAACAAAAATTACACGCAAGGACGTCTACCCCGCATCTACACCAAACGGAGAGGGGTTTATTGGAAAGCTGGAAGGGCTGGCAGCGGAACGGTGGCACAGGCTGATCGAGTAGCGGCGGCACCTGGACGAAAACCAAGAGCGAGCTCGAGCTCTCGACGCGCGCGGCCGCCGGTATCTGAGGCCGCACAAATCGCTTCGTCTTCGTTGGTGCTGGCACACTGTCTTCTTCATTGCAATTTATTTATTTATTGTACCCTGAGGGCCCGAAGGCACTAAAGAGGGGAGTGGGGATACATAAAATAATCACCATAAACAGCAACAACAAGAAGGAGAGAAAACAAGATAAGCCAGGAATACACAGGACGTCAATGACAGTATAAATACAGTGCAGATACACTGAAACGGTGTGTTAACAGTGAAATGCAAACTTTATACATTATTAAACAAATAAATACTCAGAGAGAACCATTAATGACTTTTCTAAATGTTATAGTATCAGAAATATGTGCGATGTTGTGGGGAAGGTCATTCCAGCTGACACAAGTTGTGGGTATGAATGAGTCGGGAAAACATTTTGTGCGACAAGATGGGATTCCAACTTTATGACCGTTATCAATGCGTGCTGATATGTAACATGGTCTTGATAGTAACTTTTCTTTCAGAAAGCTGTTGTGGTAAACTTAATGAAAAAGATTGGTTTGGTTTATGGGGTTTAACGTCCCAAAGCGACTAAGGCTATGAGAGACGCCGTAGTGGAGGGCTCCGGAAATTTCGACCACCTGGGGTTCTTTAACGTGCACTGACATCGCACAGTGCACGGGCCTCTAGAGGTTCTCTTCCATAGAAATTTGACCGTCGCAGCCGGGATCGAACCCGCGACTTTCGTGGCAGCAGCCGAGCACCATAACCACTGAGCCACCGCGACGGCTCTTATGAAAAAGACACAGTGAAGCTATTGATCTGTGGTGGGGAAGAAGTGGTAGGAACAAACTTGATTTCATGGCGGCTATACTTCTCGTTCGGCGATAATTAGAAAGGATGAAACGACAAGCGCGGCTCTGCACTGCTTTTAAGTCTGAAACGAGTGAATCGATGCCAGGGCTCCAGATTAAAGTTCCAGTGACTTTAAGTTGACAGCGCAGCTAGTGCCACCTGCACTTCGGCACTCGATTTGACTTCATGCTCTCTTTGACTTCAGTCTCTCGGTGAGTTCGCGTGCAAATAGTGCAAGTATTAAGGCGGAAACTTGGGATAGTTGGAAAGCGTTTGAAATCATATTTGCTAGCGCTTAGTAAACACACGGGACAAGAACACAAATACACAGGACAGACGCTAGTCTTCAACTGCCGTTTATTCGAAAAACAATCAATATATGACATCTCAAAAAAGCTGAACTCACGCGCAGTAGCAACGCCCGGCCTCAGGAACATCATTTCTTTTTTTGATAGATTGACAGCAGTTGAAGGCTGGCGTCTGTCCTGTGCATTTGTGTTCTTGTGTCGTGTGTTCACTAAGCGCTAGCAAATATGATTCCAAATAGTGCAAGCTTTCGGCGCGCTCCGTAGCAGTAAGCACACAAGCTCCGCGGCCATGCGTTGAGACGGCCGCGCGTACCCGGGCTGGACGCGGCATCTGCGCCGTGCACTTACCGAATAGCGTAAATGAGTGCGCGTGTTATGCCATTGGCTGGCAGGCGCACTGCGTATGGGTTCTCGCCTTTCTGTCCAGCCTCGCACGTACTGCTTTACATCATTTCTCTTTGGTGAACAAATATTATTACTCGCAGCACGACGGAGCGTTTGTATAAGAGGCAGGTTGTGAAATGTGGTTGTTTTTTAATACGTGGGTGATCGCAACAGTTGTGATGACTCGCTGCGACGTCATCCGCACCCCCGCTTACAGCAGCGACTGGTTTTGAGCTAGGTCGCCGTCACACACGCTTCGCCTGTCAGTCTCTGACGCTGAAACTGAACGCGAGTTGTCGAGTTTAATGAAGTTGTCAGGCAAGATCGATCTGTTGCTGTAATTGACCATTTGCGGAAAAGTGAGCGCCACCTGTCATACGAGCGAAGCTCCACCGCAACTTTTGGTTGGAAAGTAATTGTTCCCGAGCAGACATGTGCAAGGCAGCGTTCAGCAGTTCCTGTGCGCTTGTTTTGTTGTTTTAGTGTTGTTTCTTTGCCAGAAACGGGTGTTTGCTAACGAGAGAGGATGATAGAGGAGGAGAACTTCCCATGTGCGTTTTTAGAAACGGGGTGGAGCGAAGATTTTTCGCGTGGTAGCCTGAAATGTGTGGCAAAACTTCCACTCCCCTCCCTCAGCTGATCGCCAGGCTCATCGCGGCTGGTCCTTCAAGGAGGAAGGTTACATCAGAAACTTGATGATGAACCTTCAAACAGCTAACGATGAACTAAATTTCGTGAGAGCGGCGCGTGCGCGTAGACGGTGAATACCGGTGTTTATGTGACAACGGCATGGTCCGTCGTTAGTACAGGCCTTCCTTGTCGTTGGTTCTCGTCATTGGTAAGCTTTCTTGATAGGGCAGGATTTTCTGCTAACTTCGTACAGCACATTTTGCTGCTGGGCACACTTAACTGATTAGTAACCGACCCGTTGTACTATCTCAATCGTGGCTCCTGCTGATACGGCAGAGCGTTGCTTTGCGTGCTGGCGGGCCGCAGGAGCGTTAGAATGAACGGACATACGCAAGGTTGCACTCTGCCGTGCTCCCGCTGCTCAGATAGCACGGCTTGACATTGTTGCATTTATGGTGAGTGTTCATACTAGTATATATATATAATTCAGTTTCCACCGAATACGCACGTGCGTCGATGGCAAAAGTCTTCTAGAACGACCGAGCTGCGTGCACTTGGCAGCAAGCGCGAAATACAGCAGTAACATCCGTTTCGAAACGAGCTGGGCGGGAACCTGAGCTTTGTGCTTCCTTTCTGAATGAAGTAATTCGTGCAGCCTTAGGCGAAGCAATGAGCTGGCATTTTCATTCACGCTGCAAAAGCGAGGAAAGGAGCTCACATCATTCGCCGCACTACAGCGAGGGAATGCTCGGCCCGCTCATGTTTTCCAACCAAAACCAAATCGTCTATAGAGGGCGCTGGCTGCGCCTTCACTGCGCATGCGCAGAAACTTTTCCGCAAATGGTCAATTGGCGATCAACCGCAGATACTTTTCGGATAGAATGGTAATAGCCTGAACTACGCGTACAAACTGTCAAAGGTCGTCTCGAGCGACAGTTTGAATAACCTCGAATTCAGTTGGTCGTCTCTTCAAAGTACTCGCGGCTCGGTGACGGTCGGCCTGCGGCACTTAGCCCAGTCAAAAAAAAAAAAAACCATTGGAACCAATTGGATTTCCAATGGGTTCCAATTGGACGAGTTCAGTTTCCAATTGGTTCCAATTGGAATGGTGTTCCAATGGGCGGTCCAAATGGACTATCCAATTGGACCGTTTGGGTTTCCAATTGGTTCCAATTGGAATGGTGTTCCAATTGGATGGTCCAAATGGATTATCCAATTGGACCATTTTGGTTTCTAATTGGTGAGCCCAATTGATCTTACCCATTGCATCCAATTGGTCCGCCGAACTGCACCCAATTTATCCAATGTATATTTACATGTTTGACGAAAAAGGTAGAACTAATATTGTCGCGAGTGGAAGAAAAAGACGAGTAGCGATTGCGGCGCGCCGACGACGACGTTGCTGCTGGTGGACCTGCCTGTTTTTGTTCTGTGCTCTCTGTCTTCACCCGTTCTCGCCGCCGGCCTGTACGTCAAGCCGTGACATTTGGTGGAGGTGCTGGGTAACGCATCTCATGCAGCGCACCCCGCCTCGTAGTTCGAGCCCCGTCCTAAGTCCTGGCCGTCGAGTTTTCTTGGAGGAGCCCTCGGCAGAAACTGAGACTCGCGCTAGCCGACGTCAGCAAGGCCAAGCGCCGGAATTCGGACTCTTGCCCGAGGGATCGCGGACATCTAGGACAGCCAACGTCACCATGGCGTCCCAGTCACAACAAACCGACCCCGCGATTGCGTCGAGGATCGTCTACGTGCCTGTCACTCCAAGATCTGTCGTCCCGTTCCGTGGCGATGGCCTCGACGATGTTGAAGACTGGGTCCAGCACTATGAAAGAATAGCTCGACATAACGGGTGGACTCCCGACCAATGCCTGCAGAATCTGTACTTCTCCCTGGAAGCCACAGCAAAGTATTGGTTTGAGAACCATGAGGCTTCTTTAACATCATGGGAGACATGCAAGAGCGAACTGGTGCGCACGTTCGCGAACCAACACCGGCGACAGCAAGCAGAAGATCTGCTCCACGCTCGCATCCAGGGACCCACCGAAAGCGTCAGGAGCTTCGTCGAAGACGTGCTGCGTCTGAGTGCCCGCGCCGACCCGCGGGCTACTGAGGAGAAAAAGGTACGGGCGTTGATGAGGGGTGTCCGGAATGACATCTTTGGAGGCCTCATACGCAATCCTCCGACCACAGTAGCCGGATTTGTCGCCGAAGCTACAAATATCGAGCATGCATTGGCGACAAGAACCAGTCACTTTCAGAGACTGAGCGCCCTTCCTGCCGTCTCAAGTCTTGCCTCGTCTGGCCTGGGCGGAGTTGGTCTAGCCGATGTTCGAGAAATAATTCGCGACGTCATCCGTGAGGAGCTGAAAAAGCTCTTCCCTTCTCCTGAGCAGCCCGCCTCTGTCTCCATCGCGTCGGCCGTTCGCGAGGAACTGCGACACACGCTGGCGCCAGAAGACGTCCCAATTGTAGCTGCAGCCGACCCACCAACTCTGAGCTACGCCGCCGCAGTTCGTCGTCCGCCTCCCGCCCATCGCCAAGTCCAGAGCGCTCCCGATTCTGGCCTTCAACGCCGCGAGTTCCTGCACCCGTCTGATGCCCGCCTGGGACCGCCGAGACGCAGGAAGACCGACATCTGGAGGACTGCGGACCGGCGACCATTGTGTTTTCACTGCGGTGAGCCTGACCACATGTATCGCTCCTGTCCATACCGCGAGCTTGGCCTAAGGGGTTTTAACCGGGCTGATACGTGCCCCCGCTACGGTGAACAGCCCCGCGACATACAAGACTACCTTCGACGTTCTCCATCACCGGTTATAGCTTCTCCTCGCACCTCCCGGTCGCCGCCACCTCGCCGCCCACCATCCCCTTCTCGCGGGTCTCGCCGTGAGAGCCTTTCGCCACTTCGGGAAAACTGAGTACGGCGACGCCTGGAGGTGGCGTTGCCGGAGTCGCACGAAGTAAAGAACCTCCGCCTACGTTGGAATGTCCCAGCTCGACCGATGGCATCCTTGGAAGCGCGAATCGTTTTGTAACCTCTAGCAATGTGCACATTCTGATCGACGGACGCGACGTAACGGCGCTTGTGGACACCGGCGCCGATTACTCGGTCTTCAGCGGAAGTTTCTCTCGGCGTCTTCGCAAGGTTACCACCCAGTGGGACGGACCGCCCATACGTACCGCGGAAGGCCACATCGTAAACCCTGTTGACAAGTGCACTGCCCGCGTCGAGATCCACGGTGAGACGTGCCCCGCCACATTCGTGATATTGGAGAATTGCTCTAAAGATGTTATTCTGGGCATGGATTTTCTCCGTGAATATGGCGCCGTAATCGACATAGGGCAGAACAGGTTGACCCTCCGCGCACGTTCTTCATCGCCAGTACCGCCTCGGGCCACAGGCTTTGCGATGAAAGTTGATGCCGACCATGTCCACTTGCCGCCGTTGTCGACAGTTTTCCTGCCGGTCCGAGCCGATACAACAGCATGTGGAGAAGGCGTTCTGGAAGGCAGTGTCCAGCTGTTACTTACGCGTGGCATTGGTGTTGCGCGAGGGGTCGCAAATGTTCGACGAGGGTGTGCCAACATCTTCGTGACCAACTTCAGGAGCGAGCCGCAGCACCTGACAAAAGGGTCAGTTATAGCCCAAATGGAAGAACTTAGCTGCGTTCGTGAAGCTGTTGCGCTGCCTACAGAGGCGGCCCCGCCCGAGTCTCGAGACCCTGCAACGTTGCCCCTGGATATCGACCCCAAACTTGAGCCTTCCCAAACACGTGAACTGCTCTCTCTTTTGCATCGGTACAATAACTGTTTCGCGACGACATCCCGAGTTCGCCAGACACCCGTCGCCAAGCATCGAATTATTGTCGACACCGCAACGCACCCGATTCGTCAGCCGCCGTACCGCGTTTCCTTGAAGGAAAGGGAAACCATACAGGAGCAAGTGCGCGAAATGATAAAGGACGACGTCATCCAACCATCCAACAGTCCGTGGTCCGCACCTGTAGTACTAGTGAAGAAAAAAGACGGGACCCTACGATTTTGCGTCGACTACCGGCGACTCAACAAGGTGACCAAGAAGGACGTGTATCCACTACCACGCATCGACGACACCCTAGACCGTCTTCGTCATGCCCGCTATTTTTCGTCCATCGACTTGAAGAGTGGATACTGGCAAATTGAACTGGATGAGCGCGACCGCGAAAAGACTGCATTTATAACCCCGGATGGCCTCTACGAGTTTAAGGTGATGCCGTTTGGCCTGTGTACAGCGCCCGCGACATTTCAACGAGTCATGGATACTGTGCTCGCCGGTCTAAAGTGGCAGACATGTCTCGTGTATCTGGATGACGTTGTCATCTTCTCAAGCACTTTCGCAGGCCATCTGGTGCGTCTTGAAGCGGTTCTTCAAGCTCTTCTGAACGCCGGACTCACGCTCAAGCCTTCGAAGTGCCGGTTCGCATACAGTGAACTAAAGTTCCTTGGTCACATCGTCAGCCAAGTGGGTGTGAAGCCAGACCCCGAGAAAACGGCCGCCGTCGCATCCTTCCCTCCACCGTCGGACAAGAAGACCGTCAGAAGCTTTCTTGGTCTCTGCGCATACTTCCGACGTTTCGTACGGAACTTTGCCCAGATCGCGGCGCCACTTTACCGCCTGACGAAGGATAACGTTGTCTTTGAGTGGACCGAGGAGCAACAATCAGCATTCCGCCAATTAAAACACGCCCTTGCAACATCCCCCATACTAGGCCATTTTGATCAAGACGCCGACACTGAACTCCACACGGACGCCAGCAACAAAGGACTAGGAGCAGTGCTGGTGCAATTCCAGGACGGCGCTGAGAGGGTTATTGCGTATGCCAGCCGAGCTCTTTCGCAGGCGGAGGGCAATTACTCGACAACTGAGAAAGAGTGCCTCGCTGTCATCTGGGCCATCACCAAATTCCGGCCCTATCTGTACGGTCGCCCTTTTCGTGTCGTCACCGATCACCATTCGCTGTGCTGGCTCGCCAATATTAAGGATCCAGCAGGCCGCCTTGCTCGGTGGAGTCTTCGGCTACAGGAGTACGACGTCACCATCACCTACAAGTCCGGCCGCAAACACCATGATGCTGACTGCTTGTCTCGAGCCCCCGTGGAGCCGGCACCGGGAGGCGAAAATGACGAAGAGGACGGCTTCCTTGGGGCATTGGACATGGCAGATATGGCTGCTCGGCAACGCAGTGATCCTCAGCTTGATCAGCTGATGGCGCACTTGGAAGGACACGAAGCTGCGGTGCCTCGCATTTTCCAGCGCATACTGCCGACATTCAAGATAATGCATGGTGTATTGTACAAGCAGAACTTCGACAGCAGCCCGAGGTCGTGGCTCCTTGTTGTGCCGGAAGCCCTGCGCGCCGAGGTCGCCCAAGCTTGCCATGACGATCCTACAGCTGGTCACCTTGGCTACAGCCGAACACTTTCACGTATTCGAGAACGGTACTACTGGCCGACACTTCCTAAGTACATCCGTCACTACATAAGAACTTGTCGAGAGTGTCAAAGGCGCAAAACACCGCCCATACGACCAGCTGGCCTTCTCCAACCACTCGAACCACCGCCTGTTCCGTTCCACACTGTCGGAATGGATTTTCTTGGTCCATTTCCAACGTCGCGGTCGGGCAACAGGTACGTTATCATAGCGACGGACTACCTAACACGATACGCGGAGTCCCGAGCACTTCCGTCGGCGACAGCTGTTGAGGCAGCCCAATTTTTTATTGAGTGCATTGTGCTCCGTCACGGTGCCCCTGCCGTTTTGATCACTGACCGGGGTGCCGCGTTTCTGGCCAAGCTCACACAGGAGATCCTCCGTCTCAGCTGCACCAGCCACCGCCGAACTACTGCGTACCATCCGCAAACGAATGGGCTGACGGAGCGGCTGAAGAAGACCATGGCCGACATGATCGCCATGTACGTGGATGTCGCCCACCGCAGTTGGGACGCGGTACTGCCCTACGTTACATTCGCTTATAATACCGCTGTCCAGGAGACGACAGGTATGTCCCCTTTCCAGCTGGTGCATGGAAGACAGGTCACCACGATGCTTGACGCTATGCTACCGCACGAGCCACCTGTCGACGTCGCCGATGATGCCCGACTAGTCTGCGAGCGCGCAGAAGAAGCTCGGCAACTCGCCAGACTCCGTACCCAACATCAACAACATGCCGACGCTCGTCGGTACAATCTCCGTCGACGCGACGTCCATTTTTACCCTGGAGACAAGGTCTGGGTGTGGACACCGGTGCGCCGTCGAGGTCTCTCCGAAAAACTCATGAAGCGCTACTTCGGCCCGTATACAGTTGTTCGCCGCCTCGGTGAACTTAATTACGAGGTGCTGCCCGAAGGAACCCGACCGTCATCACGTCGTTCACCCCGCCCTGAAATAGTGCACGTAGTGCGGCTTAAACCGTATTACGCGCGATGATCGCCTGGACCCGAACTGATTTTACCACTCCCTTTTACACTGGCCAGCAGGAGTTGCTGGGCGCGTGTGTGGTTTTCCTTCCTGTGCTCTTGCTTCCGTGCTAGCATCGGGACGATGCTTCTTTATAGGGGGAGGTAGTGTCGCGAGTGGAAGAAAAAGACGAGTAGCGATTGCGGCGCGCCGACGACGACGTTGCTGCTGGTGGACCTGCCTGTTTTTGTTCTGTGCTCTCTGTCTTCACCCGTTCTCGCCGCCGGCCTGTACGTCAAGCCGTGACAATATGGTACTTTCAATAAGAGCTATCAGCAGCTTAGCCTAATAAATTGTACTCATCACCTACACCACCACTGGAGCCGAAAATAAACTAAATAACTGCGCTCAGTGGGCAAGCACCACCGGCCCCAGCATGAGAGCCTAATAAATTGGGTATATAAGTTGGAGGAGAAGTGTGTATGCTACTAGTGCCTGAATGTGCAGTGTTGCTTGTGTGTGATGTATGTGTGTCTGTTGGCTTTGATTTCCATAAAAGCATGTTAATTTCAATTCCGTAGAAAAATGTTGATTGGCACTACCCAGTCTATAAAAACCATTGGGACCAATTGGTTTTCAGACACCATTGGAACCAATTGGCTCAAAAGCCAACTGGAACTAATTGGTCTTTCCAATTGGTTTCTAGCCAACTGGTTCCAAAGGTGCCCAAAAATCAACTGGTTCCAATTGGAAATCTCTATGGTTTTTTTTTACTGGGTAGCACAATGCAGAGGAAAGGGCTGCGTCAAATTCTTCACCACCTTTGGAATTACACATTTCATGGCCACTCCACGAGATTTCATGGCCACTCCACGCCACTTCGAACAAATGCACAGCGTTCAATACAGCTAGCCCAATCACGTGCATATGTCAAACCACACGACAAACACCAACACACGGCCGCAGCAGACGAATATACGTTCGCACTCGATTTGGCCGCTGCACTGGCACGGCAGGTGCAGTTTATTTAGGGACAGGGCTCAAATGCAGGCAAGAAAAGAAATGATCTAGTTAAGCGTCTCAATGACAATATAGAGCAGTTCGGAGACGGTGCCGATATTATTCTGCTGGGTGACATGAATGGCCACATCCCACGAAACACGGAAAGAGCTAATAGAGGTCTGAAAAATGGCTTGGAAAAGAAAGTTTTACATCTAAAGCAAGTTTCACCTAAGCAATTTTTTCGACTTAGGCTCTATTAGCTTTGCCAACACTACGCTTGTATATATGCGTGGCAAACTTCGTGGATGGAAATTTTCATGAATTTTTTATACATACTTTTTATTCCGAAAAGGGTGCCTGGATTATTTGACGTGTTTAAAGACTGATTTTAGTGCAACCTTTAAACCCTCTAAAGCGTTAGAAATGTTAGAGTTCATTTTTCTGAAAGAACCCGCTTAAAAAACAGCTGAAAGCTTATTTGCAATGACCGGAACAATGAGCCCGCATTACAAGGTATGAACGGCTGCAGTAATGAACCATAAGTGCATGTGCTAAACATGAAAAGGGAAAACACATTTCAGTCACTGCGGTATTGTTTATATAGTCGGATACAACTTAAGTCTGCAGTGAAGCTCCGCCCATATTCAGCCTTCGCGCACAGAATTCCTCCACGACAAAAAAGTAGTCCGCTGCTTAAACGCTTCTTCTTACGTTAACAAGAAGCTTATGACAAGAAAAAAAATTATGACCTCTAGAATTTTTATTCACGAATTATTTGATATAGTGAAACATTAAAAAGCTGATTTCGTTTACAGTTGCGATTGGCCAGCGGAGTAATACAAGACGCCGCGGACCGCGGCCCAGTGTTAGCAACTGCTGTTTCTTTAAGTTGTATCCTACTATAGTACCCATTGCGCATACGAGCAAAAAATAAAATAAAAATAAAACGACCAGGAAATTAATGTTGTTAGTCGGGGAGGAGGTAGGTTAATAGGCTAGGCTGACGTTAACAAGGTAAGCTGTTGGATGGCATGCAGGAAAGTGTTCAGCAGCAAACAGCTGTTAAAACAAAAATTAATTCGCCCCCGAGCCTCGTTCCCAATGGATGCGCTGATGAGCAAGTTGCTGTGGTGTAGGTGGTAGTGAAGAGCTTGCTAGGTGTTCACAAAGTCACTTTTCTTGCAAGGAGGACGCCAAATATACAGTAACATGGGGAAGTAAAATCCAGCTCTGTTCAGCAGCCTGCAGAAGTGAGATATCAGGTGAACCAAAAGGTGAACTAAAAACACAGATGCGTATGATGTCATTATGAGCTGCATTTGAGCAGAGTGCAATGGCTCACTTCAAATTCAAGTTGTCACTCGCTGCGGAGGTCCTTAACAGACACAGGAAGCCAAGCAGTCAATAGCAAGCGCACTGCCTTACTGTGATGCAGACTACTCACACAACCTCCCGAACTGTATCTTGCAAACAGGCTTTCTCTTATCTGCACGATGTAAAATTGGTTTTTGAGGAAATGAAATGGTGCAGTATCTGTCTCACTTATCTCGGTGGACACCTGAGCCCCGCTGTAAGGGAAGGCAGAGAGAGAGAGAGAAACAACTTTACTGCCGTGGCGGGATTTGGGGCAGGCGGGCTTGGTGTGGCCCGCAGATGGGGGCGACTTCCTGGGCCATGAAACGAGTGCCAGCTGGATGGTCTTGACTGGCCTTCTGAGGAGTTGGTTCCATCCTTCCTCGGAGGGCGCTGACAGTAAGGTTCGAGGGGCAGATTTCCCGCGCAACGCCAGAGCATGTGCGCCTGGGTGACGATTTCTCCCTGGCAGACGGGATTGTATTCCCTGTCTGCTACGGATGGAGTGTGTCTGCAACCTGCGGAGCAAGGTGGCTTGCGCTCGATTTAAGTCGGGGTGGGGAGTCGGGAATTGGCGTCTCATCTCTCTGTGGAGGTTGGTGATTTCGAAAAAGGTCTGGGGAGCCTGGGCAAGAGCGTCTGGGTGCGCGGGGCCGGCCGCCCGGTTAGTTAGTCCTCGGGCTAGTCGGTCGACCCCTTCGTTTCCAGAGTTTCCAGGTGCCCAGACCAGGTTGATCTTATGGTCGGGAGTGCAGCCGCGAAGGATGCGTGCGGTGGGGTAGCAGATAAAACCTGACGAGTAATTTTGTATCGCTCTTTCGGAGTCGCTTAGTGCGCGTACATGGGTCAGCGATGGCCAGCGCGATGGCGGTTTCTTCTGCCGCTGTGGGAGAGTGGGCTCGTACTGCGGCAGTGGTGACGAGAGTGGATTGTTGGGTGGTTGCACAAGCCACGTTTGTGTTTGCATTTTGCGTGCAGCGTCCACGTATATTGCGTGTTCGTCGGCAAGATATGTGGCATCTAGTGCTTGGGCTTTCAGCTGGTGACGCGTATCATGGCGGTCATGTATGATGTTTTTGGGGATTGGTTTTATGGCAAGGTGGCTATGGACTCCAATAGGAATCCGTGGGGTGGACGTCACCTATGGGGTTGATGTTGAGACGGTCAAGTATGAGCCGTCCGTGTTCAGTGGGAGAGAGGCGGTGGATTTGGGCGGTCTTGTGTGCCTCTATGAGTTCTGTGAGCGTGTTGTAGATGCCGAGCTGGAGGAGATGCTGTGTGCTGGCGTACTGGGGTAGCCCCAGTGCCGCCTGAACGTATAATGCTGTTCACAGCTTCCTCGTCCTTCCGGCGAAGGTGATAGTAGGGATACGAGTAGACTATCCTGCTATTGAGGAAAGCTTGCGTGAACCGACGGAGGTCGTCCTCCTTCATACCTCTGCGGCGGGTGCCGATGCGTCGGATGAGGTCGTTGATCTGATGGGCTGTGGTGCGGAGGCGTTGAATGGCCTCCGAGGTTTGAGTGTTGTTCTGTATTACCATACCCAGAACGCGGATGGACTGGACCGGAGGTATGGGATGTGTGTCGACTAGGAGCACAATAGGTTCTTGCCGGTCGAGGAAGGGCAGGCGAACTCGTCTGTCCCTGATGACTAGTAATTCGGACTTCGTGGGGGAGCACGCGAGCCCGTTCGCGTGTACAAAGGCGTGTACTTTGTCGATTGCTGTTTGGAGGGAGCTTTGGATTTCCCCATCAGAGCCGGAGTTGGTCCAGAGGGTAATGTCATCGGCATATATTAAGTATTTAATGTGAGGTATGTCTTCCAGGAGTGGAGGGAGGCCTTTCATTGTAGCGTTAAAAAGTAACAGAGATAGGACTGCTCGGGCGCCTAGGGTGATCTCGCTGTGGAGGTCTGCATTGTGAAGTTTTGCAATGAAGAAAGTCGACGATGTAGTTGTAAGTGTGAGTGCCTACATTCATTTGTGAGAGGTTTGCCAGGACGCCAGTCCCGATCCCGAGACCACAACCGCGGCGACCACAACCTATTGCGGGACAGCTCCTTCCCCCCACTCGGCAGCGACAGCCCCTCCAGCCGCACTCGCAGCCTTTCCTCATCTGCCTCACGAAGCTTTCGGGCCAGCTCTCAAGCCAGGCCGAAGACCAAAGCAACCAAACAAGTTGGTTGGAAGACTCCTGCACAAATCACCGCTTCGCCACCCGGTTCACAGGTAAGGGAGCTGACAGACATGGTCGGGAACTCCAGATATAATTGGCCAAAGCAAATGCCAAAATTCATAGCCTAGAATCAGCACAGGCAAACCCTAAATTGCAACCGCAGCGGGGCTCACGCTCCTACATCAGACCCCGTTAGTGACCCACGCATGGACACTGAGCAGCCTAAACGCGCGAAGTTTAAAGCTCCTCCCCACTCCTCACCAGCAGACATTGATGCCAAATTCGAGGCATCTGATACGCGAATGGCCCAATTCGAGGGCGCCCTTCTCCGACCTCCGACTCACGCCCACCATTGAGCGCCTCGTAGAAAGCTGCACCACAATGACAGCCAACGTCCAAACCCTTACTGCCAGGCTCGATAACTTCACGAACCCCCGAAATCTGCAACCTCCCTGAAATCGAGAACCCCTCCCTAATCTCCCTAACTACCCAACTGTCGCCACATCGGAGAGTGCATCCTCGCGCTCACGTGCACGCGGCATTCTTAAATCACCCGTCGCGCTATCACAGCGCCCCGAACCCTACGGGAAACGCGATGGCTAGCTCCCCCTTCACAGTTTGGCAGTGGAACTGCAGGGGCCTCAAGGCGCAGCGGCGAGCCTTGGAGCACACACTGCAGGCCCAGCAGCACACCCCCCCCATCATCGCACTTCAGGAAACCTACATGGACACGAAACTTACCAGCTGCTCCGCGTATAACCAACAAACAACAGCGGACCAGCGGCCAAGCACCGCCATCCTGGTCCACCAAAATTTAGCAGCCAATTAAATAGACTTCAGTTACGCCGACGTTCCGCACATTTTCGTGAAGGTCCTACCGAACAGCCGCTCACAGGCCCCGCTCCACATCCTCAATATCTACAGCCCCCCCCCCCCCCCCCCCCCCCCCCCCGCGACAAAAGCACACGAGTAAGGGAAGGGAGGAAGGTGGGAGTGAAAGAAGGAAGAGGTGCCATAGTGGAGATCTCCGGAGCAATTTCGATCACCTGGTGATCTTTAGCGTGCACTGACATCGCACAGCACACAGGCGCCTTTTGAGTTCCGCCTTCATCGAGACGCGGCCGCCGCGGTCGATGAACCTTAACCACTGAGCCACAGCCCCTGGTGTCTGAATCAAAAGTGGTCGATGGCTGAGATCTTGCACCATCGCACAAAAACATGGCATAGATGTTCCTCTCTTGGTTATATTTGCATCACTTCAACAAACATCAGAGATGGGTTAAATATTGGACCTTACCTTGAGAGCCACACTGGGGCACACCTGAAAGATAAGACAAATTGTGTGGTTTTAATTGGGGGGAGACAAATACCGCGGCTAACACAGTTCAATACCGCCGGACCCCTACCCCGGCGACCACGGCGGGCCTTGCTCTGGGGGAGCAAAGGAATGACACTTTGGCTGACACAAAAAAAAGCATTTATTATTACAACAATAACGACAGCTAGCAACAAAATACGCGGAGGAATCGAGGACGTTCGACTCACCAGCACGGTTACCAGCGAATGTTCCCCCACGCTAGGGCAGGGGATACTCTGCGGCGAAACGAGACGAGATGCGGGAGAGAGAGAGAAACACTTTATTAAAGAAAGTGTGCTTAGACTCCCCTTGGGTCCTGCGAGCACGACCTCGCAGTCTTCCCAAGTTTCCTCCCCGCAAGGCTTCGCCCCGGCGCAGTCTCCGCAGGCTCGCCTAGACCTGTGGCTATTATGCTTTTAATAAATGTTCAAAAATTAAACTTCCTGGTTTACTCATACTTTATGCACGCAACGATGGAATGTTACATTCAGAAACTCATTGCATAGAGAGTGCTGCAGATAACACAATCGGGACCACATGCGCCTCTCCGCGCATGCGTCGATGGTCCTTCTTTCCTTCTTTCTCTCTTTTCTTTTCTCTATATATTTCCGAGCTGGAAATAAAGGGGCGTCTTTTCTGCTCTGCGAATCGGCCTGTTTTCATCACGTTGCTGCCGGCCTTTGGCCGGTAGAACGTAACAGTGGCGACGAGGATTCTGCTGCAGCAAGGAAGCCAGCATATACGCCCAAGCACGACAGCGAAGCAGAAGGAGCCCACCACCAGCCATGGCACACAGGCTACCGGAATTTGAAGACGAAAAAGATAAGTGGCAGGCGTACCTAGTCAAGGTGGAAGCCTATTTTGAAGCGAATGATGTGAAGGACGATGCTAAGAAAAGAGCCTTGCTGGTAGCTGCGCTTGCAACAAGAACGATAGAAATTTTGAACGGGAAGGTAGCACCGCGAAAGCCTAGCGCCCTGACCTACAAAGAAGTTGTGCAGGCCCTAAACAGCTACTACGACCCGGTACCGAATGAAATTTCTGAAAGTTTCAAGTTCTTCCATCGCTGCCAGCAAGAAGGAGAATCTGTACATGCATTCATAGTGGCAATACGGCAGTTGGCACACAATTGCAATTTTGGAACTGCGCTGGACAGAATGATAAGGGACCGTATTGTGTGCGGCGTCCGGTCCAAGAATGTGCAGAAGCAGCTGCTAGCGACGAAAAATCTGACTCTTGAGGAAGCCGAGGCTCTTGTCCTTGCCGCAGAGAGCGCTGAGCGCGATTCGCAAGGTATTGTTACGGACCAAGAACAAGCGAGATTGCTAAAGCTCTCTGGTCAATACGAGTCGCGCGCGAAGTCGCAGGGCGTACAACAATGCAAATGTTGCGGTAAGCATGGTCATAAGACCAAGGCTTGTCGGCTAATCAAGCGCAAATGTTACAAGTGTGCACGGCCAGGGCATTTAGCTAAAATGTGTCTGGCAAATGAGCGAAGTAGAATGCTAGCAGTAACGGCACAGACGACAGAAACCGATGAGAGTGATAGCAGCGCGTCACAAATTTGGTCCTTGACCACTCCGCGCTCTCTCATACCCCCCATCAGGAAACCGTTTACGTGGAATGGCATCGAAATAATGATGGACATCGATACCGGCTCCCCTGTTTGCGTAATTCCCAAGAGCATTTACGAATTGCACTCTCATCGATGGCCGCAGCTACAGAAGTCTGAAGTACAGCGTTCATGCTATCTGGGAAAGTTGCCGCTCCTGGGTGCATCGACAATGCCAGTTTCATATGAAGGTGCAACAGTGCAGTGCAGTCTGACTGTTTTAGACTGCAATGGCCCCAGTCTTTGTGGTCGGGACCTGCTGAAAAAATTAACAGACGAACGCATTCAAGTGCTGAGCGTCTATTCGAAGGCTCCCGTGGCAAGACAAACTTTGGAGGACGTGCCGACGCTCCTCCAGCAACACTCCGACCTCTTCACTGAGGGCGTTGGTCTCATGAAAGGCCCGCCAGCCCGACTGCACATCAAGGCTGGAGCAAACCCAAAGTTCTTCAAGGCAAGGAAAGTTCCTTTTGCGCTGCGTGATAAAGTGTCTAAGGAGCTTGACAGATTAGTCTCAGCAGGAATAATATCGCCAGTCTCTCATTCTGAATGGGCAACGCCCATCGTGCCAGTTTTGAAGAAGGACGGAACAGTGCGCATTTGTGGGGACTTCAAGGTGACACTAAACCCTGTGTGCGATGTTGAGCAGTACCCCTTGCCTGTCATCGACGACATTTTTGCAAACCTATGTGGAGGAAAAAAATTCAGTGTGCTAGATCTTCGCGATGCTTACAATCAGGTCGAGCTAGATGAAGACTCGCGGAAATTAGCCGTGATAAGCACACAGAAGGGGCTCTTTTGCTACAACAGGTTACCGTTTGGCATCGCATCAGCGCCAGCGATATTTCAACGGAAAATTGAATCGGTGTTGCAAGGACTAAAAGGGACTCAGGCTTATCTAGACGATGTCCTGATAGCCGAGAGCAGCAAGGCTGAAAATGTAAACCTGCAAGCGGTGCTACAGCGTTTCCGCGAGAACGGTATCAAACTTCGTTGCGACAAGTGCAAGTTCGGTCAACAATCAGTGACGTATCTTGGCCATCTTATTGATGCTGAAGGATTACACCCGCTCGAGAAGCACGTGGATGCAATCAGGCTAGCCCCTTTACCGCGAAATGTTGCCGAGTTGCGGTCCTTTTTGGGACTGGTTACATTTTACAACAAGTTTTTGCCAAATCTTTCCACTATGCTGGCACCGTTGTACAGCCGTCTTGAAAAAGGTGCAAAATGGGTTTGGCAAGAAAAAGAAGACTCGGCATTTCAGAAGGCCAAGGAAGCTTTGTGTTCAGCCCCAGTGCTAACGTACTTTAATCCGCAGCTGGAGTTGATGTTGGAATGCGACGCTTCGCCTTACGGTGTCGGAGCTGCCCTTTTCCATCGAGTAAATCGAGAAGACAGGCCAATTGGTTTCCGATCACGGACGCTTACCTCAGCTGAGAGAAAATACTCCCAAATTGAGCGAGAAGCTTTAGCCCTGGTGTTTGGCGTGACACGGTTCCGCGATTACCTGTTGGGACGTGAGTTCACGCTTGTAACGGACCACCGCCCCTTGTTGGGTCTTCTCAGACAGGATCGTCAAACTTCTGTCATGGCTGCCGCCCGAATTCAGCGCTGGGCGCTTTTGCTCGGGGCATACAAGTACAAGCTCGTCTGCAAACCTGGCAAACAGATGCTAATTTCTGACGCTTTAAGCCGTTTGCCTCAATCGCTGCAGGAGCCGCAAGCGGAAACCGAAGATCTGTCGGAAATGGTGCTTATCATGGACGAATGGGACCAGCCAGCCGTTTCCCACCAAGAGATTCAAGCACTTGCAGCAGCTGACGGGTTTTTGCTAGCGATATGCAGGTACGTGACAGAAGGATGGCCCTCCGTCGTGGAAGGTGACAACCGGGAAATGGTGGAATTCCGGAAAAGGCGACATGAGTTGTCTGTGGAGAAGGGGCTGTTGTACTGGGGCCATCGTGTCGTGATACCAAGTGCTGCGCGTGAGAAACTGTTGAAGATGCTACACGAGTCTCATCAGGGTGCGTCTACCATGAAGATAAAGGCGAGGGCTAGTTTTTGGTGGCCCGGTCTAGATCAAGACATTTGTAGGATGGTCTCAGAGTGTCGAAGCTGTGTGCAGGCGCAGCCCATGCCACCTGCACGGAACCCCGTCAGCTGGCCGATTTCGCACGAGAGGTGGTCACGGCTGCATGCCGACTACGCAGGGCCTATTGGTAACAAGATGTTGTTGGTAATCGTCGACGCTCACAGCAATTGGATAGAAGCCATTCCAGTATCTAGAGCAACCGCTACTGCCACTGCCGACTGCATGCGAACCTTGTTTAGCAGGTTTGGATTGCCCCGCACCATAGTTACGGATAACGGTACCCCCTTTACCGGGTCCGAGTTTGCTGTATTTCTGCAGAAAAATGGAATCAAGCATATCCGGACCCCACCTTATCACCCTCAAAGCAATGGTCTCGCAGAACGGGCCGCGAGAACTATCAAGGACGGTTTGAAGAGAATGCCTGGTGTGGAGTTGGCAACTGCTCTTGCGAGAATTCTTTGTAACTACAGGAATTCGCCACAGGCTTCAGGGTTTGCACCGTCCGAACTTCTTCTTGGGTACCGTTTGCGTACAAGACTAGACATGTGTTTTCCTCCTAGGAGCCACGAAATGCCCAAAAATCCAGCGGCTGATTCCGCCAGTTGGTACTTCGTCCCGGGAGATGCCGTTTATGTGCGCAACTACAGCGTCGGAGAAAAGTGGACACCAGGAAAAGTGAAATCTACGAGTGGTGCCCGTCTAGTCACTGTTAGCAACTGAGGACGGAGTCGTTCGACGCCATGTCGACCAGATCCGAAAACGCTCATCAGACACAGACGGAAGCAGGGAAACGTCGAGTCCTGAAGAATCTCCTCCTACGACCTTAGGAACACCGAATTACGAGGCTCAAGACCTTCCCGAGGCGTCTGTTCCTGAGCTACGTCGATCCACAAGAACCAAAAAGCCAGTGGAGCGCTACGGCTACTAGGAGAAAGGAATGCTGCAGATAACACAATCGGGACCACATGCGCCTCTCCGCGCATGCGTCGATGGTCCTTCTTTCCTTCTTTCTCTCTTTTCTTTTCTCTATATATTTCCGAGCTGGAAATAAAGGGGCGTCTTTTCTGCTCTGCGAATTGGCCTGTTTTCATCACGTTGCTGCCGGCCTTTGGCCGGTAGAACGTAACAGAGAGTGATTGCCAAAATGAAACATTCGCCACAGATGGATCGGACAGTGCAACGCAGAGAATGAATATAGTGAGCAACTTTGGGGAATTTGTCATGTGGCTGCTAATGAGTGTCTGATGCATGCAGTGAAGAACCAGCTGCTAAGCTATGGTGGGAAGTATTCGGTCGCCAGGGAGTATGGCTGTGCCTGTGGCAAAGAACCAATGGATTAGCTTGGGTGGGCAACATTGGGTAGCCTGTGAGCGTGGCTGGACACTTGTGATAAACAACCAGTGGATAGGCTTGGCCGGGATATATTGAATAGCCGATGCGTTGGGCCAGCTGCCTGTGCTGCATATTCCAATGATGAATCTTGGATGGCTAATACTGAATAGCCAAGGAATGCCAATGAAGCCAATCAATGAGCTTCTATGTCATTACTAGAGGCCGGATTTTTAGGTACTAAAGAGCACGTTTTAGGCGCCATAAATAGGCGACTAAAATTGCATTTTAGGCACCTAACGGAGAAAAATAGGCACTATAAACTTTATCAAAAGTGCACACAGTTCCGAACTTCAGTGCGCAATATCTGCCGTAAAATAAAACAAAAACACAGCAGGAATGATTTGGGACCTTAAGAAAGGTGCGAACATTAGAAGCCGTTTTTTTTTAGGCTGTCGCGCAACTCTTCGGACAATACACATGCTTCAGCAGAGCAAAAGGGGCTGTTACGAACCCTTTTAAAACACTTTGGTATACCTCGAAACAAACAATTCGCCGGTCGTGTACAAAAGTATAAACAATGAACACCTTAACAGGAGGCCATGTATTTAGAAATTGATAGAAACATTGTCAATTCAAAGCATCTGACATATCAGTTCAGTCTTCGCTCACACAGGAATTGCTTATTTATTGAAGGCATACACGATGCTGCCACATTAATAAATATGTTGTCATTTGTGTAAACAGTGTTTTATAGTTTGTGGCTTCACGTGTCTGGAGCCACGCGACTATCAAATGGTGCTTGCCATTACAAGAGTCTGGAAACCATAAATACGAGGTGATAGAAAATGTTATACACAGTGCTGCTTGATGCGGAATATGCCGAAAAGAATCATAGTTCTGCACGGGCCTACGTAAATCCACGAGGATCCATGGTAAAATAAACATCACCCATCTAGAAATCACTGTTGAAGCTATGGAAGCAGTAGCCGACAAGCACCATCCGGGGCACAAGGAACGAAAATAAGGCAGGTTACTCAGGTGGAAATTTTAATCAGTTAAACTGTTTCCAGCAGGTTTATGGAACATTTTGCAGTTGGTTTCAATTGAAACCAACTGAAATTATTTGGATGAACCTATAACTTACTCCGCATACTTTCCGAAATGTGGTGCCATCTGGTGAACTGCCACTTTAACAGTCAAAGTCATCAACAAGCTGCCACGATAAAATGGCGGAAAATAGGAAAATGGTTGCTTCGATATTTTCGGCTGACATGGTTGGTATTGTGTACACAACCGGTGTAGGTGCAGTGTTCACCATAGCCAACTGACGAGGTCATCCAATGTTGCCACGTTTGTGTTCTAGTGAAAACCGAAATGGATTCGAAAGCAAACAGAATCTGAAAAGAAAACCACTACGTATTTCAGGCCCCTTTTCTGTAAAATAGGGCATTTTTAGGCACCGACGTCGGAAATAGGCATTTATAGGCACTGACACCCAAAATAGGCATTTATAGGCACTATAAAAAGAGTGTTAAACATATTGTCAACACCTAATTCGTGTTCATATGTAAAAAAATTGCGCCTCTCCCGTAACCGAGAGTAGAGTAAGCATGAAATGTTTACGGGCCTAACACAGGCTCCATTGCTCGGCTTAAGCAGCTGTGACGGTGGCGGCATTGAAATCCAGGACGATGCAGAAGCGTACGCGGGCACGACGAAACGCAGGCCTGACAAGAATGTAGGTGCGGCCAGAATAATACGGAGCACGCGAAAGGCGGCCAAACAAGCAGAAACTGCATCTAAGCGCCACCTATCAGCACAACAGACACCCCTGGCTATCCGCGCGCTACGAGAGTGCCTGCCGCCGAGCCCCCTTCTTTGAGGCAAGCCTGCCGTTATCACTGTTCGAAAGATGCTGAGCTGGTTCGGGCAACGCCGCCAGGTGCTGCCTTCATCCAGGCGCGCTCACAGCAGCCTCGGTGTCGCGCGCCGTCGACTAAACTGCAAAAGGCCAATTCACACGACGGACCGTTCGCCCGCGGCCCGCACTACGTGTTCATGCGTCAGCACATTTAGAGGCGCTCTGCCGGCCGCGGCCTCTCACGGCCGGCAGCGCACCTCTAAATGTGCTGACGCATGAACACGTAGTGCGCGGGCCGCGGGCGAACGGTCCGTCGTGTGAATCGGCCTAAAGCGGTGGCCGCGCGGACTGAAGGGCCGAGATAACATGTAATGCCAAAACGGCCGTCTTGCGCCCGTTTGCAGAGCGCGCCTCTCCTCGATGCGAGAAATGGGGCAACGAAGCGCATGGCGCTGCCAGCAGAGTATCAGTCGATCATAGAGCAAGGGATTGCATGCTATATGCTATGATGTTGATAGGCCTGCGGAAAAAGTGGGTCCGTGCTACCGGCGCCATCTCGCCGCGTCCAAATTAAGATAGTTCCTGTCGCCACTGCTAGGCGGCGCGCATAAGCACGTTTCCGCTGCTCCGCAACCCTTCCTGTGCTCCGTATTATTCTGGCCGCACCTGTACAGGGTGGTCCACTCTAAGTGCGAACACAGCTCCGCGTGGCCGCGCTCCGCGGAGTGCCAGCGGATCCGGCGCGTTCGCGCATCGAAGCAAAGCCGCGCAGGCGCACAGGGGCCCGGGGCAGGAGCTTCGTGTCGTCTGCTACAGCGCTGCGCCTGCGCGCACCTCAAGCGAGGTGCAAGCGAGGTGCGCGCCAGCGCGGTAGCAGACGACACGAAGCTCCTCCCCCGGGCCCCTGTGCGCCTGCGCGGCTTTGCTTCGATGCGCGAAGCCCCTAAGGGATCACGTATGACAACGAAGTGTACCGTGGCATTTATGGGCTTTTCGCACGCGTTATTAGAAATCGGAAAATATAATTCCGTGCAATCAAATGCACAGCTCGAGTGATATCTTGATGAACATTGAGAATACACTTGCAGCAGTTATTTTTTGTGACTCGTTTGGAGAGCAACCGGCGCTTGTATGCCGGTCCCGTAGGAGGGCTTAGAGAGTCTCGTTTAAACTCCTTACACCTCGCACGGTGCCCGGATGTTCTCGTTTCAGAGGCCGGATGAGCGGATTTCAGCGCCCGGATGTTGGCTCTCGATCTCGGCGTGACGTCACCACACTGCCGACAACGGGAGCTAAAAGTATTTCATACTTAAAATGTTGCGCATACAAAGCGTTGAAAAAAATAGGCATTTGCCTAAAATCCGGTTTCTAGTCATTACTGGCTGCTGGTTGGAGAGCCAATGCAGTACATTGGCTCAAACACTTGATCGGGCAGCGCCCCAGTGAGACGCCATTATAGGCCTTTATTGGAACCAGTTTTCCCCAGTATTCGACCGGTTCCTGGCCATTATTGGCGTGTTGCTTGGAAAAGATAATCTATTACAAAACACTGGTTTAACAGCAATGAACAATGCACGAGAGAGTCAGAACAAATAAACACCAAATTATTCACCGGGCACTGTCGCAGACCAACGACTGGAGAGTCACGTAGTGGGTGCCCCGTTGACGTGCGCCGCTCCCTGTCAGATCTGTAGGGCTTTCCGAACAGCGGGTTGACCCCGGGAGCAGAGAGGTATAACTTGATGAGTCACTGCAATATTAGCTAGCTTTGCGAAGGGAAGCGACCTCAATTTATGTAGCGCGAACATACACATAGCTTCTACAGCAGGTATCCTCTCTCCCTCCCGCTTCGTCATTTTTCAGGTGCGGCGGAAACCTCTGGAACTTCTAGGGAAACTTCTGGGAAACTTCTAGGGGCTTCTCCGACTCACCTCCGCCTCCGAGCAATGAGGAGAGGATGAAGCCAAGTGCGCGCAAGGTTACACACTCTCAAAGCGTTAAGAGGAGAGACTTCTCCAAGATTCTCCCTCGCGTCGCGCCGGCTTAACAAAAATTTGCGCCGATTTTCGTAACACACGCGCATCCCAGCGCGTTTGATTGTTATGAAAAGCTGCCTACGGGAGGGCACCAAAATTTGCCTTTTTTTTTCAGACTTTAAAAGTGTGTAGTGTCCTAACACTGATTGATATCGAAAATGATGCACGGTTTAAGGTACCTTAAATATGGTGTTTAAGATGGTGTGTGAAGATCTGGCATAGCTGATGGTGCCTAACATAAAAGATGGCGCCTGGTAGCTAGTTACACTAGACAAATGGATAGGGTGATTTCACGTACGATCGAAAGAAGCGTGGCTGCTCGACCACTTAAATTTATTTAAATTTTTATATATTGTTGCCTGACGGCTTAAAAGAAGTGACCTGCAATTGACGTACGCTCAATTTTTTTCCAAGCACTGGAAATTAACGATGGCGAAATGGTGTTTTGCTTCGCTCACGTGCTCTGCTGTTATTATAGAGTTTCTTACTATTACCTAGGGGGAAAGCTGGCACCCCTTCTATGGGAGTTTGCATGGAGACCCCTCGAGGCCACTTCAGCCACCATGGGCGCTCATAGCATCATGGGGCGGTGAGCTACCGACTGCAGCACTTCAACTTTTGGCCAAAAAACAATGCAAAAATAAACGCTATTCGATAATCAAGAATGTCCTAACGTTCAATGTCCTGTCTGTAAATTGCAACAAACGAGCAGAAAAACATTTAAGTACAAAGTTCGCCCAAAATAAGGGATGGCTAGCTCTCCTATTGGCCAAGTAATGAACACTACAAAAACTAATATTTCGTAATTAACAGGCGCACTTTTAAAAGTAATTATGTATAAAAAAATGTTGTTGCTTAAACAGCATAAGAGGTTTTTAATGGCATTTCAGAAAAGTGAAACCTTTTTTGACGTCGTGTGTCGTCGCATTTTCACTACTATGTGTTTTGAACACTGCGTTGGCGCGAAAGTCGTCTGCGCACACACGAACAGCGTTTTCGGAATGAAACGTCTCAGTAGGGCCACTCCATGTTCCCGAAAAATTACGACTGTGCCGCAACAAGTAGCTCACCGCCCCATGATGCTTTGAGCGTCCATGGTGGCTGAAGTGCAGCGCCGCCAGCTTTCCCTTTAGGTAATAGTAAGAAACTCTATGGCTGTTATGGTGAACTTTGGATTTTTAGTGATTTATTTTCTATACCCACAGTGACCGAAGCATTATAGAGGGGATTGGGTTTACATAAATCGTAAGAAACAAACAGCGGGAATTTTAGCAAACAAACGGAATTCGATACAAAATTTACGAGCAGCGAAGCAGCACACAATACAAACACTGGCAAAGCTGATCATAGAGTAACGGAATTAGTACAAATTTTCGACCAATAAACTAGCACAACATGCTGACGTGAACAAAACGTATCATGTCAAAGAAAAAAAAGAAAATGGGCTACATGTGAAGAAAACTAACTCAAACCACGAAACAAAATTCAGACAGTGACTGGCGAAGAAAAAAACAAAATCGCTTATTTACACAGTGTCTATGGGAAGGTGGTTCTAGTCATTTAAAGTAGGTGGCATGATCGAATAAAAAAAAGTGTGTGTGGCAGTGACTCGCGTGAACTTTGTGTTGGTGATCAACAAGTGACGAACGATACGCTGGCGCTGATATAAAGTGGCTGACGAGACGAGTTTGTTTGTTTTGCTTTGCTGAGCGATTTTTTTCGCTCCAGTATACTTCGCTGTTCCTGTCGTGAAGCGCGCGGCCGGAAACAGCGACACTGCTGTCGGCGACTCCCCGTCGGCCGTGTGAACGTGCCAGTCCGCAGCAGAAGATATGATGCCCCCTCACTGCATCTCTCAGTCTCCTGCGTGAGCGGGGGGGGGGGGGGGGGGGGGGGGGAGGAGAGCTAAGCTTTTTGAAAAAATTTCGAGGGGAGGGGGTTCGAGCCCTCCAACCCCCCTGCAGTCGGCGCCTATGACAACAAGAGCCTGGCGGACGGCCATACTCCGCTGCTACTTGAACGGGAACTTGCCATTGCCAGAGATTTCGTCCAACTACTTGACGGCTGCAGCTACGTCCCCTTGACCAACTTTTGAAACGAATTTCAGCACGTCCTCACAGGTGCGGCTGTCGCCTTCCTCCGCGGCATTGCTGAGTTCTCAGGTTTGTGTACCGTGGGAGGACCCACTCGAGGGAATGCTGGCCCACGCGCCGTTCTTCAGTCGGCCAAAGTAAATCCGGCCTTGCCGTCGGTTCAGTAGGATCTGCTGTCGAATCTTTTAGCAGATTTTTCGGACTGCTTAGCCACTTCCTGGGTGGTCAGCCGAACTCCAGTGGACAAGCACCGTATTATCACTGCTGAGACTGTGCGACCCGCCTGACAATGCGCATACCGGGTTTCCAGATGGAACGATAAGCCATTAAAAATCAGTTCACCGAAATGCTAGCAGACAATGTCATTCAGCCGTCTACCAGCCAGTGGGCATCGCCTCTAGGTTTTGTCTAAACGAAGGACAATACTCTGCGTTTTTGTTTATTACCGAAAACTTAATAACATGACCAAAAAGACGTTTACCCGCTGCCCTGAATTGACGCCCTAGAGCAACCGCGGGATTCCAGATATTGCCAGACAAACGGGTTCGTGGAGCGACTCAGCCGAACACTGATACTATGGTGTGACTGAGAAAAAGAATTAAAAGGAAAAGTTTCGCGGTCCATGCCATTAAGCATAACGGGCACTGTCCGCCATGCATTCTATCTATGCTAATGCACAGAACAGAACTAGCATGCATAGATGGATGGATGGATGGATGGAAACAACTTTATTACAAAAAAGAAATCTTCCAGGGTGGTCCCCTACTGGTCCAGGAGTCCACGGGCTTGTGCTTCACGTAAAGCCCGATCCACCAGCCATTTCTCCTTCCGCCTCTGCAGGCGAATTAGTTCGAATAGTGGCAGCGGCCCCCACTGTGCCGTCTTCATAGGCTGCGACTGCCGTGAAATATCCTGGTTTAGAATTTTGTGCCGCGTCGACATAAAGGATATCGGAGCGGTTGCTGTATGTTTTCGTGTAATAGCTCGCTCGTGCCTGCCGCCTACCGTGATGGAGACTAGCACTCATATTGCGCGGTAGGGGCTTCTGATATATGTGATCCTGCGTGCGCAGAGAAATCATGTAAGGTGTAGGACTTGTTGGGGTGGGAATTGGTGGATTGAGACGTAGCTGTCGCAGTAGGCATTGTGCTGTTTCCGTGCGGCTCAGGCGGACTAATTGGTTGGTGCGTTGAGCCTCAATTAATTCGATCACTGTGTTGTGGGTACTAGTGGCCAGGAGACGTTTCGTGCTAACCGTCCGTGGAAGACGTAGGGCGGAGGTGGCAGCCGTGCGTATTAGGATGTGTGCCTGTTGTCTTTGCCGCTGAGTGAGTATGTGGTATGGAAGGTGGTACGTAATGCGGCTAATGATTAATGCATTTGTCATATTGAGGGTCTCGCGTTCAGACAGTCCATGATTGCGTGTTGCCACCCGCCTGATAAGTGCAGCGACCTGTTTGGTCTGTTTTTGCAAGAGCTGAAGGGTGGCGGTTGCATCGAGTGTGTTGTTAATGAGAAGGCCGAGAATCGTCACCTGAGGCACAATGGGCTTCCCGTACATGTGCAGTTCAATCGGGGGGTCACTGGGGAGGGGTTTCAGCTGCAGGAGTTCCGATTTATTTGGAGAGCAACGGAGGCCTGTGTTTGCTAAATGAGTGGTGGTGATGTCTATGGCAGATTGCAGGATATCCTGGGCGGTTCCAAGGGATCCTTCCGTTATCCAGAGGGTTATATCATCTGCGTATATGGCTGTGTGGAGCCCTGGAATAGCAGCAAGGGCCTTTGCCAGTGGCGCTAGGGCAATGTTAAAGAGTAAAGGTGATAGAACCGCCCCTTGTGGGGTTGCCCGGTTAGGCAGGGGGAAAGGCTGGGAGGCAATATCCCGAAGGTGGAGGTCTGCCGTGCGTCCCTGAAGGAAGGCCCGAATATATTGCCATATGCGGGTGCCGCATCCCGTGGTGGCTAATGTCGTGAAGATATGGTCATGGCTTATTGTGTCGAAAGCCTTATGAATATCCAGGGCCAGTATGACTCGTGTAGCGGCTGTACGGCGCTTAGTGCAAAAGAGGGACTCCTTAAGTGCGAGAAGTATAGATTAGAACTTCGGACGCAATTCTTCCGTACGTAACGCTTGCGTACAGAACCATCCTGCAGGAGACAGCCTAACTGAACCCATTCAGCTTGTCTTCGGTCGGCAAGTGACCACTTCATTAGACGCTATGTTGCCTGTTCACCCCTACTGCGACTCTGATGTCGACCTCGGTCTAGACACCTTTGTTCAGCGTGCTGAAGAAGTGCGGCAATTGGCACGCCTGCGAATTAACTGTCAAGAGGAGAGTGACGCCGCTATGTATAACTTCGAACGTCTATTCGTCAATCACACGCCCGGCGACTTGGTGTGGGTTTAGACACCTGTTTGTAGACGCAGAGTTTCTGAAAAGTTGCTGCGCAGATACTTCCGCCCTTGCGAAGTAGTGCGCCGTATCAGTGACTTGACGTACGCAGTTGCTGCCGCCCTCGCGGCGTGCATATCGCGAGGGTACTAAAATCGTGCACATTGTATGAATGAAGCAGTATCACGACAGACCCCCTCACTGAACTTGCGGTTAATTGCAGCTTTGTCCTCCAATGTGCTCCCACCCTATCGCTGTCTTTTCCCTCCTAGCCGTGCCACGCCGCATCGTGCTGATGCTACTGAAGAGGGGGCAGTGTTACTTGCCATTGTAGACAAAGTAGAAATGCATCCGTTAGTAAAGGTAAAAGTTTCTTGCCTCTCGCTCGCGCGCTCGGAGCACTTTGAGCCCACCGGAGTTTTTCGGTTCTGCTTCGTGTTGTACGTTAGAATATTTTCGGTGTGCTGCTCTTTGCACTGAAGATACAAAAATATAACCTTGAATTGTCTCTTTGCAGTCTTGCTCAGTACCAATTTGCATTGTAAAGTGTGGGCCATTCACTCATCGTTCTTTTAAAACACGACCAGAAGGCGCAATTTCGACTACAAAGACTCCCTTCGTGAAGGGTCCGTCACTCTAATACACTACATTTCAAAATTCGTACGCATCGCACTTCTGCACTAAGAGCCCCCTGTGTATTTATGCTTGGTGCAGCGGTTTTTTTAATGAATCCGTAGTCAGATTGTGAAAACGTTTGGAAATTTGAGGACGTTCGCCCTCCTTCTGTAGCAGGTAGTTAAAAAAGTTAGCAGAGGATAGATAAAAGATAGCTGATAGTTAAAAAAGCAGGTAGGTCAAAACAGCCGCTGATGCGGTCTCCCAAGGACCCCTCACCAGCCCTGACACCAAGCCACTAGCTTCCAAGCAGGCCTCCCCTAAGCCAGCCGGTGATGCAAACCTTTCCCTGTGGGGGCGCCCCCCGTGAGTCGCTGCCGCTTCGCCGGTCAGAGCGTCGCTATTCTCAGCCTGAGAAAGGGGAGTTATGCTGTGTCATGCCAGCGTGTACATCAACCGGCATCACCACGAGGGTTAATATAAAGGCCCCGAGTCAAATAAACTTTGCTTCTCCGCTTGTGCTATCGAGGCGTTCACTCGATGCACGACAGTTCATATAAAAAAAACTCGCGCAGCGCAAGACAAAGTGACAGCAAACACAGAATTCAGTAGCGCTAGTGGTGTTTGTATCTCTCACTTTGTCCTCCGCCTTCTGTTGCGCTGGCTTTTTCGAGCCTGGCCGCGTGTTTGAGGCAGCAGCGAGAAAAATTCCGAGGTTTTAAAGTAGTTAAACCGTGTAAGAGGAGCGAAAGCACTTAAGGCAACACTGCCTCAGAGACAACCACGTGCACGATCTTATCGTCAGCCGCTACCGGCAGCCGCGCGCGTGGACAACCTTAAATTTTGCGATATAATCTTTCCTCCTGAAATAAAAAAATAAAATTTATTTGGTGATTAGGTTAATGATTTGCCTAATTATTGTGTTGTACTAGGTACAAAAGGTCTGCCTTGCTGTACAATCCGTATCGACGTATCTCTCACACTTCTTGTAATAAAAATCTCTAAACGTTAAAAAACAAGCCGGTTTATTTTTCTACTGCTCTTTAACTGAGAAGGCATCACATACAGATTAGCGCTTCAGGCAGCTGACATCACAAGAATAATTTCAAGAGACAGTGCACTGAATTACGGAGGCTACTGGTCTCTCACACTTTTACATTAGCCTCCGCGGTGGCTCAGTGGTTATGGTGCTCGGCTGCTGACCCGAATGACGCGTGTTGGGTCCCGGCCGCGGCGGTTGAATTTCGATGGAGGCGAAATTCTAGAGGCCCGTGTACTGTGCGATGTCAGTGCACGTTAAGAACCCCAGGTAGTCGATATTTCCGGAGCCCTTCACTACGTTGAACCCCATAAACCAAACCAAACCAAACCAAATCAAACACTTTTATATTGACTACACTCTGCACTTCTGTACATGAAATCTGTAACGTCATGTGATTCTCGAAGCATGTGATCAGTTACGCATATGTCAAAGATTTTACGCTGGACAAAATCACCTGTATGTGTTGTTGCAGTACGGCGTTTTATTCTTGCAGCATGAGAGTGAACCAAGCTTTCAGCGGTAATGGCGGTTATGTGTGCAAACTATTTCTCCGGTATTATGATGGTACAACTTCTAGGCGGCAAAGGCGCTTCACGTGTAAAAGGTTTTTGTTGATATTTGCACGTTTAAGTTCCGGGATACAGTTTTTCATGCGGCTAGTTTCCATTTCTTTTTTTGTTCGCAAGAATGCTTTGTGTATGTTCCGCGATGTTTAGCGGCCTTGATTTCCAGCTGTACAGGCACTCCAGCTATAAAAAGCGGCTGCTGTTGCTTATAGACGCAGTTTTCGTGGTCAAGTATGCACAGCCATGGATGTTTAATGCCGACTCACTGTCACGCTCAAGGCGGCACTGAGATTTTGTCGGTACGAAAAAAAACACGCGAAGTCCAGTCATATTTGTGCTTTGAGAGTTGTCGGAATAAAACATGACACACGCCGAATATTTGCGTCCATGTGAAGTTTATTGCTTGCCCTCATGTACATGCCAGATTTTTACGATGTAGAAAAAGAGAGATATGTAACAACGAACGTCTCAACCACACTTACATCATGTCGTCTTGTGCGGTTTTACTACGTCGTTTCCGGATGTTGAGAGTGGTGTGGTCATTATGAACGTTATAAACAGAGCACATTTAAATTGAAATCGGAAAACATTTAAATCCAGTCTCCATTTTTGAACGTCACTGTGGTGAGCCTAGGTAGTGAGCAAAGAAAGCAGTGTGCTGGTAACATTATCTGAAGTATTCCAGTGTTCTATTTTACAGGTTTGACTTAGTCTTGGGCCCCCTGTATGAAAACGCGGAATGGTTAGCGTGATGCAGATAATCCTGATTTTAAACCTTTGTTACTTATTAGGCTCAACGTAATGGTACATCTCAAAATATTACGTTCCTAGGTCAAACCATGCTGCTGCCGTATAAATTGCTGATCGGAAGGACAACGCTTTTCGCTAAACATGACATATCGCTAACTGGTGGCGACAGTTCGATGTTGACGAATTACACCAACAAACTGAAAACACTGTGACAGTGCTCTTAGTGACAGTAGAGGCTGCAAGCATTGTTTTTCGTTTTCGTCATCGCTTACAAACTAATATAATGAAGATCTGTAGATATCAGCCTTTGTGATGAGTGCGCTAAAATTATCTGCTTGCTTCTAGTGAGTAAGGAATTCTCTCTGCCATATCCGTGGCAGTCATTGAACACCAGGCGAGAGCGAACAAAGTGGCATTCACGGAAGCACCAGTTTTATTCCCGCCAAGACGCACAGTTCCATGGAGTCGCCCCCGTAATCAAGGCAAAGATGTCAAGAACGCCTGAAGGAAAAAACTTGATTGTTTCAAACTGATGGCGGTGTGTCTCATTTAGAAGCATGAAAGTTTTCTCCTGTAAAATTACCTTTACGGAGCGCCCTCAAAATATTGTGAGAAACCCCGAAGAGGCAAAGCATTTTGACCGCTGCACGTGATTGAAGAAACTGTGGTTGGGTGAGTTTGGGCGCCATGCCTGCAGCTATTAAGCCTGAGGATATCATCATCATCAAACGGCGCCAGGTGATCTTAACAGGAATGTTGTAGCCGCCACGTTGTTTACTAAGTGTACCTGAATTTGCATCTGGCGCAATAAAACAGCAGTCATAAGAGTTACGCAATTTATGCCCTTCTTTTGTTGATTTTTCAAATGTTTTAATGGAACCTCATTCCGCTTCTAAATACGCCTAGCAGTTTATGATCGCTGTTATGTGATTAAAAAATTACAGTTTACGCCACAGATATGTTTGTTGCAGCATACTGTGATATTTTTTTTTTGCTGAACATCTCGCGCATATCCCTGGAGTCACCTACTACTGTTTGGGAGTGAGAATCCCCAAGTGTGATCGTACTCGCACAACTATCAGCAGCCGAATCCGCAGCTCCTTACCATTCACTCTGCAGGTGCTGGTAAAACTGCACAACAACAAACACTCCACAATTACTGCTTTGATTACACTCGTTCGGAAACACTGTAAAATGCAAAGGCGCGAAGACAATCACGCCCACCAAATAAAGGTCTCCAAGAAATGTCCATATTATTATCACGTCATGCACTTTTCTAGGCACAAAAGTCTGCCAATAAACTGTTCTTGCCGAAAATGTGCTGCGGAATAGACAAGAGTTAACATTCACCGCAGCAGCAACAACAAAAAAGCGGTCTCTACGCCGCCTCGCAAAATATACGCTATTACACGACCGCTAATCCTACATGAAAACGTGCACAAGACAAACACGCTTATTGTCGCGTGTTCGGCAGCTGCATGAAGTCAAAAGCTGCCATGACAAGTACTCGATATCACAAAGACGAAGCACACGAGAGTTGCTTAACGCATGATATGCATGAAAACTTTGTACGCCAACGGCCTCAACCCTCACAGCATGGCGCTGCAGTCAAGCCGTGATGGCTGGCACAGCGTCTGTGCGCGCTGGCGACAGTTGTTTGCTGACGACATCCTCGCTGCGTGTTCGTTGGCACTCGTCGAACGTTGTATCAAAGCTGCAGCTAAAGGCGCAGCAGACGTCACTGCTTGCCACTAGGAACGAAAGTTTTTATTGCACTTCCTACCTCTAAAAAAGACGACACGACGACGCGCGAAAAAACGACGGACAAACGCGCAGCTACGACGGTCTTGGGCCACCTGTCTTCTGAATGTTGTGAGCACGCTACGCAAAGCCCAGCCCGTCTAACGGTAGTACGGCGATACACTTACTGAGCGCTCTTAGCCTGAGCAAGTTTTATCGGCTGAAATGGGTTGCCGCTCTGGATTCACCCGAACACCATATACGCTACGAAAGCTAGCCGTTTAGAGAACTTGAACATGGTTACGTCACTAGTGCGCTTCTCTCGGCGGATTATGAGCTCTTCGGCACTGGCTGACGAAAGTGGTGTGCCTTGTCATAACGCTAAAAGCGCTCGAACTCTCTGTAGCACCAAATAAAAATTGAAAAAAAAACAGCACTGTTGCTGTGCTGTGACCACAATATCTCTTCTGTGCAACTTGGCAATCTCCGTTCGGTTGTGCCAGCATTGACCGAGGCTGTTCGAGACATCTGCGTGAATCAGCCACGACTGTTTGAGCTGTGAGCGTCGCCATGGCCGCTGGCGTCGAACGCCAAAGGTGGACGGCAGCCAGGCTCGCCCGGCAGATGGAGGTCAGGGCCGTGGCTCCCAAGCCTGACGGCCCCGGCGGCGAAGTAGCGAGACAGCATAGGGGGCGCCTCTCATCCGCCGGCCGTGAGACTCACTGCCGTCGAGTTGTCCGGCAGGGCTGTGGCCGCTGAGCTTGTGGAAGACAGCAGTGCTGGTGGGGGCGTTGGGATGCGAAACATCACCTCGTTCTCCTTGCGCACTGCGGCATAAGAGAAGAAAAACAACAAGGTAACAACACTTAGAGGGCCTCCGAGCTCTAATTGTATCTATATAGACTACTGTATTTTAATGACAGTGAGAGATATTTAACTGAAAACGAAATTTTTAACATCTGAGATAGTTGGTTTTCAGACATAATCAATGATTTTTAGCGCAACGGGGACACAACACAAGTAAGTTGGACTAAGCGTTGGAGTAAGCAGTTGGAGTAAGCGCCCGTGTTGTCGTCTTTCTTGTGTTGTGTCCCCGTTGGGCTAAAATAATTTATTTTTTAAGCAAGACAAGGTAAATAAAATCCCCTCATGGTTTCCGCACCCCGTAACGTGACATTTAGCGAACGCAGTTCGCGGTACTCAGTATATATTTTATTCATGTTTATCTTTCAGTAGGGCTGCACTCGATTAATGATTCCTTAGCTGCACTCTGCCAGCCTTCGCTGCGGTGTAGACCTCTCCCCTCGTCAGGTCAGAAGTTTCCGAGAAGTCCGTCTCGAAAGAAACGAAGTCGCATGGGTGACTTAGTCAAAGAGAGAGTGATTAAGGACCGCGAGGATCACAAAGTGTCACGATGTTCGGCATATCCGCGATGGGCTTGACTAGGTTATTTCAGGCGGGGACAAAGTTAGCACGGATCGTCGTCGTCATCATCATCATCATCATCAGCCTGACTAAGCCCACTGCAGGGCAGAGGCCTCACCCATATCTCTGCAATTAACCCTATCCTGTGCCAGCTGCGGCCACCTTCTGCACGCAAACTTCTTATTCTCATTCGCCCACCTAAATTTCTGCCGCCCCCTGCTATGCTCCCCTTCCCTTAGAACCATCCCTTCGCATTACATGCCCTGCCCAAGCCCACTTCTTCCTCTTGATTTCAACTAGGATGTCATTAACCCGCGTTTGTACCCTCACCCACTCCGCCCTCTTCTGGTCTCTTAACGTTACACCTATCATTTTTCTTTCCATAGCTCGCTGCGTTGTCCTCAACTTAAGCTGAACCCTCTTTGTTAGCCTCCACGTTTCTGCCCATAGGTGACTACCGGTAAGATACAGCTGTTGTATACTTTTCTCTTCAGGGATATTGGTAAACTGCCATTCATGATCTGAGAGAACCTGCGACCAGCGCTCCACCTCATTCTTATTCCAGTTATTTCGCTCTCATGATCCGGATCACCAGCCACTATCTGCCATAAGTAGACGCACTCTCTTAGCACAGCACCTCGCTACCAATTGTGAATTGCTGCATGTTAACTTTAAGACCTATTGTTGTCCTCTGCTTGCCTAACACATTGATCATGCTTTGCAGCTCATCCCTTGAATAACTCAACAAGGCAATTACAAAATGAACAAGGGAGGGGAAAACCTGAGGTTTTCCCCTCCCTTGTTCATTTTGTGATCGGCAAGGACCATCTACCACACCCTATTTCTACCATCAACAAGGCAATGTCATCAGCGAATTGCGGATTACTTAGGTTTTCTCCATTAATTATTATCCCGAACTGTTCCCAATCCTGGCCGCCGCGGTGGCTCAGTGGTTATGGCGCCCGGCTGCTGACCCAACAGACTCGAGTTGGATCACAAAGGCTGCGGTGGAATTTCGACGGAGGCGAAATTCCAGAGGCCAGTGTACTGTGCGCTGTCAGTGCACGTTAAAGAATCCCAGGTGGTCGAAATTTCCAAAGCCCATCAATGTACGGCGTCCCTCATAGCCTGAGTCGCTTTGGGACGTTAAACCCGATAAACATAAACCTAAACCTGTTGCCAATCAAGGTATCAGAACACCTCCTTTAAGGAAGCGGTGAATAGCATTGGAGAGATCGTGTCTCCATGCCTGACAACGTTCCTCATTATTGGAATTTTACTGCTGACTTTATGAAAGACTATGGTAGCTGTGCAGTGACTATAGATATCTTCCAGTATTTTTACATAAGTCTCTTTTACGCTCTGATTCCGCAATGCCAGCATGAGTGCTGAGGTTCCCACTGAGCCACATGCTTTCTCGTTATCAATGAACGCTATAGATAGGGGTTGGTTATACTATGCGCATTTCTCTATCACCTGATAGAGAAATGAGCAGAATATAACCAACCTCTATATATAATGAATAAGTGGCAGGTTTTAACTTATCACAAGACTATTTTCCGACGCTTGTCACGTATGCCTGGTGAAATGCCTTGACAATATGACTGCATTACAGGGCTACCTCGAAAAAGTATCTATCTGGTGCTACCCGCGGTCGTTGATTTGAAGAGAAGAAAATGCTATCAGTTCACAAGAAAGAAAAAAACTTGCGCAGCTCACATCATGTAAACAACAAAAACAACAACAAGAACAACAACAACAACAACAATAATAATAATAACCATAATAATAATACTAACCAGACCTATTACGTCTACTGCAGTTTGAGAACTTCTCATATGTCTCTCCAATGACCCTGTCCTTTTCCAGCTGCCGCCACCATATCCCAGCAAACTTTATCTCATCCGCTTATATAACTTTCTGCTGTCCCCTGCTACGCTTGCCTTCTCTACCACGCTACCCTTAACCATCATCAGTTATCTTTCCTTCGCATTACATGCCCTGCCCAAGCCCATTTCTTCATCTTGATTTCGACTAGAATAACTAGAATTTCGACTAGACTTTACCTGCGTTTGTTTCCTCACCCACTCTGCCCGATTCCGGTCTCTTAACGTTACACGTATCATTTTTCATTCCATAGCTCGCTACGTTGTCCTTAACTTAAGCTGAACCCTTTTTGTTAGCCTCTACGTTTCTGCCCCATAGGTGAGTACCGGTAAGATACAGATGTTGCATACTTTTCTCTTGAGTCATACCGGTAAATTGCCTTTCATGATCTGAGAGAACCTGCCATATGCGGTCCACCTCATTCTTGTTCTTCTGGTCATTTCCTTCTCATGATTTGGATCAGCGGCCACTACGTGCCCTATGCAGACATACTCAATTAGTACTTTCAGCACCTCGCTACCAATAGTGAACTGCTGCTACTTTACGACACTGTTGAATATTACTTTGGTTTTCTGCATGCTAATCTTTAGCCCAACTGCTATGCTGTGCCTCTCTAGCCCATTGATCATGATTTCAGCTCATTTCATGAGTGACTTAGCAAGGCAATGTCATCAGCGTATCGCAGATTACTTAGGTATTCTCCAATAACTCTTATCCTCAACTGTTCCCAATACAAGACTCGGAACAACTCCTGTAAATGGCGGTGAACAGCACTGGCGAGGTTCTATTATTAGGATTCCACTGCTGACTCTATCAATGACTATTGTAGCTGTGCAATCCTTATATATATCTTCCAGTATTTTCACATATAACTATTCTACACAATGAGTCCGCAATGCCTGCGAAACTGCTGCGCTTCCGACTGGGTCAAATACTTTTTTATAATCTATGAAGGCTATATATATCGGTTTGTATAATCTGCGCATTTCTCTACCACCTGATTGATAGTGTGAATATGGTCTATCGTCGAGTATCCTTTACGAAAGCCTGCCTGATCATTTGGGCGATTGAAGTCTAATGTTGTCCTGCCCGTATTTGCGATTGCTTTGGTAAATACCTTGTAGGAAACGTTCAGTAAGCTGATCGGCCTGCAATTTTTCAAATTCTTGACATCTCCTTTCTTATGAATTAAGATAATGTTAGCGTTCTTCCAAACTTCTCGTACGCTCGAGGTCACAAGGCATTGCGTATACAGGGTGGCTAGTTTTTCTAGCACAATCTCTCCTCCGTCCTTCAACAAATCTGTTTTTATCTGATCCTCACCAGCTGCCTTCCCCCTTTGCATTGCTGCTAAGGCTTTCTTTCCTTCTTCTTTCGTTACTGGTGGGGTGTCCCATTGCTGTGTGATAGGGCGTGAATGAAATGAGCAGTGATTATATTGGCTACTTATAGATTCGTGTAGGGCTTTTCGGCTACTTTAACTATCTTATCGTTATTCCTAATGACATTTTCCTCTTCGTCTCTTAGCGCATACATCTGGTTTTTACCGATGCCTAATTTTCTCTTCACTGCTTTTAGGCTACTTCCACTCTTTGGAACATGTTCGATTCTCTCCATATTGAACTTCCTAATGCCGGTTACCTGGTGCTATTGATAAACTTGTATAGCTTTGCCACTTCTATTCTGTCTGCGGGGTTAGATGCTTTCATGCTTTGGTGTTTCTTAACCAGATCTTTCGTCTCCTGAGAGAGCTTGCTGGTATCCTGTCGAACCATTTTACCATCCTCTTCGACTGCGCACTCCGTAATGATAGCTGTGAGGTTATCGTTAACTGCTTAAGTATTAAAGACGTTGTGCTCCGTTAAAACTTCATATTTGTTTCTGAGCATACATCCTGAAATCCCCTACCTTCCTTCTTAACTGTAACTTCTTACCCTTTCGTGTCACTATAGTTTCTCCCGTTCCCTCTTGAAGCCTAAGCTAATTCGAGACTTTACCATCCAGTGGTCGCCACAGTGCACTTTCCGATGATCGCCACATTCTGCACACTGCCAGGGTGAGCGCATAGTATGAGGTCAATTTCATTTTGAATTTAATCACTGCGGTTTTCTATGTCCACTTCCAGTTCTCTCGTTTTCAGAAGGGGGTATTCATGACTCGTCGGTTATTTCTCTCTGCAAACTCTACTAATTACGCCCCGCTGATATTCCTACAGCCTATTTCGTAAACGCCTACCGCCTGGTTTCCAGCCTGCTTCGTGCCTACCTTCGCAACGAAGTCCCCAGTCAGTACAGTGTACTTTGTTTTTACTATGCTCATTGCTGATTGCACATCTTTATAGAAGCTTGCGACGATCTGGTCATCTTGGTTGGATGTAGGCGCGTAGTCTTGCATTAACTTCAGCTTGTATTTATTCTTAAGCGTAATTAGGGTAACAGCCACACGATAACCACAGAACGCAATAAACACCTTGGTATAATCATGTTGACTTAATTGCCGCTAAAGCTTACTGTATCCTTCACTTTTGGAACAAAATTTTAAGTGCACAGAAATTTGTATTTGACTAGGATTAGTCGTATTTTAGAATACGCATGCGTAATCTGGGATCCGTACAAAAAAAAATACCTTATCGATAAAAGAAGCAGCACGTTTTCTAACAGAAAATTACAATTTTACTTTTTGAAATATGGGAAGGGGTGGGTTGGCAAACTTTCTATTCGTGGAGAAAAATACTAGGATTGAAAACGATTTTCAATACGATCACCAATAAAACTCGTATTGAAAAAAAATTGGTCATTAAGAAGCCGTGGTACTTTTCTTCTAGAAAATTGCAATGCTAACAGAATTAGAGGTAATCATTTCTGTAATAATAATTTGTTTTTCTTAGCATAATTGATGGCTTATGTAATGTAGTGATGTCAAGACCGCGCCTCATTTTGTAGACACCATTGAAAGCCATCTTCATTTAGCTTTTTATAGTTTATTCAATCATTGAAGGACCTGTCCCCAATTTCATGTCCAGCTGTGGGAGCAGATGATCCCGACCGAGACGCCTTTTCGGCCATGGCAATGGGCTGCGGCGGATATCTGCCACGTGAAAGGCTGCAACTACTTGCTCATGGTGGATTGCTTGCCTCGACTTCAAGAATTGTGTCCTCTGACCTGTCTTAGCAGCACTTAGGTTATTTATCATGTCGAGGAAGTGGTTTATACGCAAGGCATACCGGAAACGCTGGTAGCAGATAACGGCGCTCAAATTGTCAGCCAAGAGTTCAAACACTTCGCGTACGATTGACTCAAAACTGTAACGTGTAGCCCTAGGGACGCGCTAGCAAACGGGGAGGTAGAATGAATGATTAAAACTGTGAAAGGCCTCTTGCTAAAACCTGGTGATCTACATCTGGATTTGTTAGCGTACAGGAACACGCCGGAACCGTTGGGAAAAACGCCAGCAGAGGTACTCATGGGATGGCGGCTGCGCACTACCTTGCCTCTCCACTAAAAAAAGTTGCCACCCAAGACGCCCCACCGCAAAGAAGCACGGGAAAATGATGCAGCTTTCAGGGAGAGTCAGCGGCGAAATTATGGCCGCCGGCATGCTTCCCGTCACTTTTAAGGCGAAAACCTTTAATTCCTCATCGTTGGCGACAGAAGGTTGTCAGCAGTTGTGGTCACGCTTTCTTTAGTCGACCAGAAAAAATCTTTGTGCATGATGGGATTCGAACCACCATCCTTCCGTTCCGCAGCCGAGCGTGCTAGTGGCTACGTCCTTTTTTTCTTTATTGCCTGACTTTGACACATAACATTCAACAAAATAAACAATCAAGAAAGCACACCAAATGCTATGTACGTCTTTGTCAAAAGTTTAGAGCCCAGGGGGTACCCTTCTAAGCTTTATATTGAGACTTTAGGAGCATTCATGGAAGTCCTGCCTATTGCAGGAGGCAGTACCAGAAATCTTCTCATGTCCAGGAAATTTGGAGCGCTAGAGATCCATTAAGAACGACACAGTGTGGCTAAAAAGAAAACCCCCTGGGCACCAAACTTTTGACAAAGGCTGTACATACACACGGTACTGTCCTGGTTAGCCAGCATGAATCTGGCTTCGTCAGGTTAAAATTCACGCAAATTGCACAGCGGCTCTAGTCTCGAGCGTCACTCCGGAGGTTCCGCAGCGGCTCTCTGGATGTCCAGGAACCAGTCCATGCTTTCCCGGAAGTAAGTTCGGGCAGGTCTTGCGTCTTTGTCACAATGGTAGCCTGCCATTCTATAGCGCCATATACAGTGGAGGCCCATCAGCATTATTGAGTCAAACGGTACCCCATCCTCATTTTCTACAGATAAGTACGGGATGCCATACGGGTCTAGTGGTAATTCTTTATTCAGGGTTCGCTGCAATAGATCCCAAAAATAAACCCCTTCCCAACAGTGTAAAAAGACGTGGTTTCTCGCTTTCTGCAAATTGAACAGTGAGATCTCCAGGGTAAAAAAAAAAAAAAATTCCTTTCCTTGAAACGCTACTTCCTGCCAACCCATATGTAGTTCTCCTTGTCTAGGAGGCTAAAGAGTGCAGAAAGACGTCGCATCAGACGGGTGCCTCCCAAAAGCCCTCCAGTGTCTCCGGCATTTTAGATTCCCAGAAATTGTGTACTTAACATCTGAACCTCACATCAGTGACAGAAGCAGCAACACCGCGCTAAAGGCTTCCGCCTTACCGCACTTTAGGTCAACAAAGTGCCCCCCCCCCCCCCTCCCCCCCCCCCTCCTGAATTTTTTCCATGGATGCCAGCTGATTCTGTTTGGGTCAAGGACTATAGGCGAAAAGGTGTCGTTCTTCAGTCTGCAAAGCGGCCACGCTCCTAGCTTCGGAGAGCGGGGTCCCAGATTGAACGAAACAGTCGAGCGGTAATCAAGCAAGCGCCAGAGAGAGGTTCAAATTCAGGGACGGTGCGTATGAATATCTGTCTAGCCTAAATGATCCCGAGGAGAATGGAAACTCCGTTTCTAATGCGCAAACGGTCCCAGACGGTCCTGAGGAGTACGAAAACTGTGTTTCTAATGCACAAACTCAAATGATCCATTGCAGCAGCCGCTGGAAAACTGTTCACCTGCGGTTCGGGGTGAATAAGTTACACATTTTGGTCGAAAAGTAAGGAAGCTGGAACGATACGTTATTTCTGAATGCCATTCATGGAGCCGCTTCCTTTGAAAGTTGCATTTTGTGGTGTAAATAAGTGCTGTTTTGTAAATACCATTCATGGAGCCGCTTCATTTGAGGAGTATTTTGCAAGTTGCTGCTTTAGTTTTCGCAGCTGGAAAGTGATGATGTGGCATTATAGCTCCTCGAGTGATAGCATCTATCTTAGAAAGTGCTAGTGTATTCTTTGATGCTCGGCACATGCGTGACGTACTCAGTGTCTGTCTATATGCTTGTCATGTGGAAATAAAGGGGGGCTTTTGCCTTTGGCATGGGCCTGGGGGCCCAACGCATGAGTCTTCATCGAGGTGTCGTCCTGCGATAAAAATAATGTTCTACCCCTTTAATGAACAGAAAATATCAAGCCGAATCAAACTGTAGAGATCGTTCCGTAAAAAAACTTGGAGTTACATTTTCGCCCAATTTAACGGGCATGCTCATATAGAGTACAGTCGATCATAATTCGCCCAAATTCTTGGTATATACTTGTGCTGTTTAGGCACAATTTTTAGAGTACTTTCTCATATTCAGTATTACTGGAGTGCAGTTTGGGACACAACAGGCACGAAAGTTGGCAGAGACACTTAAGACTCTGCCAACTTTCAGACACTTCAGAACCTCCCATACTAGGCCATTTCGTTCAAGACGCCTACACTGAAGTCCACACGGACGCCAGCAACAAATGACTATTGACAGTGCTCGTGCACTTCCAGGACGGCGCTGCGCGGGTTATTGCGTATGGCAGCCGAGCTCTTTCGAAGGTGGAGGGCAATTACTCGACAAATGAAAAAGAGTGCGTCGCTATCACCTGGGCCACCACCAAATTCCGGCCCTATCTGTACGGTCGCCCTTTTCGTGTCATCACCGACCACCATTCGTTGTGCTGGCTCGCCAATATTAAGGATCCAGCAGGCCGCCTCGCTCGGTGGAGCCTTCGGCTACAGGAATACGACGTCAGCATGATCTGCAAATCCGGCCGCATACATCATGATGCTGACTGCTTGACTCGATCTTCCGGGCAGCTGGCGCCAGGAGGCGAAAATGACGACAAAGACGGCTTCCTTGGGGCATTGGACACGGCAGATATGGCTGCTCGGCAACGCAGTTATCCTCACATTGGCCAGCTGATGGCGCACCTGTAAGGCCGTAAATAGGCGGTGCCCTGCGTTTTCCTGCGTATTTTGCCGACGTTCAGGATTATTCGCGATGTATTGCACAAACAGAACTTCGATAGCAGCTCGATGGACAGGCTCCTTTTTGTGCCGGAAGACCTGCACACTGAGGTCACCGAAGCTTGTCACGGTGATCCTACAGCTGGTCACCTCGACTACAACCGGACATTGTCACGTATACGAGAAATGTACTACTGGCCGAAACTTCCTAAGTACATCCGTCACTACATAAGAACTTGCCGAGAGTGCCGAGAAAGGCGGAACCCACGAACAGCTGGAGCTGGTCTTCTCCATCCACTCGAACCACTGCCTGTTCCGTTCCACACAGTCGGAATGGATTTTCTTGGTCCATTTCCAACGTCGCAGTCCGGCAAGAGATACATTATCATAGTGACGGACCACCTAGCGTGATACGCGGAGTCCCGAGCACTTCCTTCGGCGACGGCTGATGAAGCAGCCCAATTTTTTATTGAATGTGTTGTGCTCTGTCAACATGCCCCTGCCGTTTTGATCACTGACCGGGGTGCCGCGTTTGTGACTCAGCGCACACAGGAGATCATCCGTCTCAGCTGCACCAGCCACCGCAAACCAATGGGCTGGGGGGGGGGGGGGGGGGCTGAACAAGACGATGGTCGATACGATCACCATGCACGTGGACGTCACCCATCGCAGTTGGGATGAGGTACTGCCTTACGTTACATTCGCATATAATACCGCTGTCCAGGAGACGACAGGTATGTCCCCATTCCAGCCGGTTCATGGAAGACAGGTCACCGCGATGCTTTACGCTATGTTGTCTCACGAGCCGCCTGTTGACGTAGCCGATGATGCCCGACTAGTCTGCTAGCGCGTGGAAGAAGCTCGGCAACTCGCTAGACTCCGCATTCAACACGAACAGCATACCGACAATTGTGGTACAATCTCTGGCGACGTGACGTCCATTTTTACCCTGGAGGCAAGGTCTACGTGTGGACGCCGGTACGCCGTCGAGGTCTCTCCGACAACCACATGAAGCGCTACTTCGACCCCCATCGGTAAACTTAACTACGAGGTGCTGCCCGAAGGAGCGCGACCGTCATCAAGTCATTCCCCCCGCGCTGAAATTGTCCACGTAGTCCGGCGTCAGCCGTATTACGCGCGATGATCGCCTGCCCCCTAAATGTTTTTCCATTAGCCAGCAGGGCTTGCTGAGCCCGTGTGTTCCTGCTGTGTGTTCTTGCTGTCGTGTTAGCATTGGAACGATGCTTCTTTATAGAGGGAGGTAGTGTAGCGACTGGAAGAGGAAGACGAGGAGCGATCGCGGCACGCCGACAACGACTAAATACTCCATTCCCTGTACATGAGTGCGTTTGTCTCCGCTATGCACCCTGGTCAATCCCCCGCCGTGGGTATGTGCCATTAAGCCTGAGGACATCATCATCATCATCAACGACGTTGCTGCTGGCGGATCTGCCTGCTTTTGTACCCCTGCTTTCACCTGTTCTCGCTGCAGGCCTGTACGTCAAGCCATACCAATATTGCGAACTTGATGGCCGTCAACATGAAAGGTGAGCCATGCTTTAAATTTTCGTAATTGGCTCTATGGTTCGAAATATCTAACGTCAAAAATACGCATTTGTAAGCTTGTTGAGCTGTCTTTCCCACATTACCTGATTAGACAATGGTGTCGCTGCGCGTGGTATCATCGCCGAAATCAAGTTAACTTCTACGTGATCAGATACGTCCACTGTGTCTGTATTTTATGCATGAGTGCGAGAGATGCCATTTTGTAAACATACGACATAGGAAAAGGAAATCAGAGAGCTTTAAAATTCGCATTTTTGGTCTTCAATATTAGGAAACAGCTTGAAAATTAAAACGAGTAACAAAAAAAAAATTCACCTTCGATGCTGACCGTCAGCAATTTCGCAACATAACTTTGCCCTTTACAATAAAAAATTTAAAAGTTTATTCGTTTATTCAAGCTAAAGAATGGTGTAATTATTGAGGCATAAGATGTACATAATGTCCACCTTGCTGTACAATGTGGGTCAACGGACCGCACCGACGTATCTCTCAGTTTTTAATATTTCCACTGCTTATTATTCTGACGCTTGGACTTTACAGAGTGAAAGGCTGTATCGACTCAATGCTGCTATGCACTTAAGCTAAACTTGTCGACCGTAAAGGCGCTCGGAAATGCCCGAATCTATGTTTTTGTTCTTTTTTAAGCAGCCGCGGCTGCTTTCCGCGGAAAGCTGAGTAGTTTTTTCTTTTGCTGGACTAGTGTTTCGCTTAATCCAAGAAGAGCATTTAAACACAGCAGGCTTAAAGCGCTCGCCGGTAAGGCACCACATTGTTTACTCTCCGCTTCTGTTGGCGTTGGGCTCCCACCAAGCGCGGCTGCATTGCTCTGACCATCGGAAGTTCACTTGTTTTGTGGGAGACCGAACTGTGCTCCCCCAGCCCTGTTGCATCCCATAAAAAGATGAATCCCAGCGAAAGGCCAAAATACCGAGTGAGAGTTTAATTTGGCGCAGCAGGAAAAAAAGAACCGAAATGAACCGAGTCCTGTTTGCCCCTCGGGAAGAGTCCTGGTTGAACCTTGGCTGCCTCCGTAAGACGAAAACGTTAGGCAAATATACGCTTTAAGCAAATTACCGCCACGACCGAGGGAGCGAAGTCATCTCCCGAGTTCCATTCAGGTGAACTGATAGGACGTACGGCCCGGTGCTCGCTGGCAAAACGCCGCAGGTAGCACGAGATTCGTTTCGCGAGAACATTCTTTTATTTTGTCTTCTTTCCACTTGCTCGCTTTTCGCTGGGACCGGGAGGAGCGCCTTCTTTCGGGAGTGAGGAGCAGTTCCTTGCGCTCTCCTTGGTTTTAAATTGGATCGGAAATAGAGCACCACGAACGCTGCGTTTTGTGCATCAAGCCATTCGAAATGGAGCTACGCCAGAGCAGAAAGCGAGGCTTGAACGATTGCGGTTATAAATTCACTTCGTCTTTGAATTTAAAGCGCTTGAAGCGAAGCAGTGTCCCCGGGAGAAATTTCCAGATTAGAAACCGTGTAGTAACTTGACTTTATACACCTTAAAATATTGCTTTCCGTACATTCGCAGCGCTTGATGTTGACCGCCGTACCTGGTCTCCTGTAATAAAGAAGCCCTGCTTGTAAACATAATGACCTGTTATCTCTATGAATGGCATTAATTGAGTAACTAAAGTAAATGTAACCAAAATAAATAAATAAAATAAAAGAAGGGCATCCTTAAAGCTACAGCTTGTTAAGCGACCGTTCTTGGCTTTTCTGTCGTCGCAGTAATAGTCAGCTTAAGTCAGCATTTAATTCTTCTGCATTACCTAGAGCAATTAAACTCTGGAATGATCTTTCTGACAACACAATCTCTTTCATTGATCCTGGAGAGTTTAAAATTATCTATGTATACATTTATTGCCCTAGTAATGTTCGAAATGTACGGGAGTTTCATTTGCTCTTAACGTTGTTTTCCCATTTACCACTGCTGCTGTTGCCCCTGGTTACCTTTTTTTTCACATGTTCGTGTTTCGCTTTCTCTTTTTTTCTATTTTTGTGTTTGATGTTATTTTAACTTCGTTTTGCATCACTGTGGTGTTCCTTTCGTGTATTGGCCTTATACCGCGTTCGTTGTGCCGTTTTTTCCTTCTGCATATTCCTTTTTCGATATGCCCCCTCACCCGATGCTCTTCAGGGCCTGTGAGGTACAAATAAATAAATAAATAAATAAATAAATAAATAAATAAATAAATAAATAAATAAATAAATAAATAAATAAATAAATAAATAAATAAATAAATAAATAAATAAATAAATAAATAAATAAATAAATAAATAAACGGGTTGGTGAATTGCCATGGGAACCACTTGGAGGGTGGTTACCCTGCAAGAACGAGGGTGTGACGAGAGCGGAGGAATGCATAACCGGTGAACCATGAGGAGGGTGGCTGAGGTGGATGGATGGAAAACTTCATTACGCAAGCGAGTTTGGACCGTGCAAGGTCTCAGGGCCACCGCACAGCCCTCACATTACGCGCATGTGTCCAGGCCACGTAGGGCCATGGCACCGGCACCCCGGTTCACACAGCGAAGTTGCGCGTCCGGGTCCTGCGACGCAAGGAGGGCCTCCCATTCCTCCCGTGTTCCGATGGCGGGCTGTCCCTGCGGGGGAGGATCGGCAGGGCAGCCGAAGAGGATGTGGTCCAGGGTGGCGTGCGATTCTCCGCAGAGAGTGCACTCTGGGGAAACATGGCGGAAGTAGGATAGAAGCTGAGGGGTAGGAAGAGTTCGGGTCTGGAGTAGCCTCCAGAGGTCAGGGTATGGGGAGAGCATCAGGACAGGAGGCCTGCGTCAACCGCTGGGTGGCTGCTACGGGAACTACGCGGAGGGTAGCTACACTGGAACGACGAGAGCAGAGCGAGTGCGCAGGGAAACGTATCTGGAGGGTGGTTCCGCATTGAAAAATCTGTGTAGGTTTGAATGGGTTCAGGAGGTGGGATTATGGAATGTGTTTTGGTTTTGTAGGAATAACGTCAAAAAGAGACTCAGGCTATCAGGGACGCCGTAGTGGATAAATGCAAACACTTTTGAAGCAAATTTTAAAACAAACAAAATTATTGTAGCGAAAACTACATTGGCCACGAACTTGCGATTTCGCTGTGGCGGTGCTCCGAGGAGGCACAGAGACCGATCTTGAGCCGTTGCCTAGCAACCGCCGTAGCTGGCGGAGGCTGCGCGCTCGCCGCGCCATCTGACATGACGTCACACAGCGCGTCTCGCCGCGTAGCCGCCGCCGATGATAATGATATCAACTTTATTTTTCACCAGATAAGGAGGCCACCTACTCCCCGTCTCCAGCACGCAGGCCTTGGTGACGGGGGCCGGGACATCCGCGATTAGAAGCAGGCGAAGAGGCCTTGATTCCTCGCGGCTTCTTCCGCCAGGCGGATGGCTTGTTGCTGCGGAGCAGGGACCTCGCTCCGCAGCAGGGCTTCCCAGTTTTCTCCACAATTTATGTTTGCTTTAGCCCCTGCGGAGCTAGCGCATTCCAAGGTTATGTGGTCGATGGTCCCTCTCGCCCCACAGTGCTTGCACTTATCGTTTTCTTTCTCATCTCTCTCAACATGATGCCCAGACCGGGTTTACGAAGTTCCCAGCTTGGAGGCGCCGCCATGCGATTGCCTCCCTATTCTTTAGACTTTTATCCGGTGGTGGCATCAGTCTGTTCTGTAGCCGATAATTTTCAACAATCTGCGCATAATTTTGCAGACGCTCGCTCATGTTCCGGCAGTCGGCCGGCTCCACAGCTACCCAGATGTAGAGAGCTTGGGCTAACTCGTGGACCGCGTCGTCGCTAGGAACCGACGCGTGTGCGGGGGTCCAAATTAGGCCAATTTTTCTGTTTAGCCGTCTACTGGCCAGAATCCTTGCCGCTTCCGGTGAGATCCTGCCCTTTCCAAAATTATAGATGGCCGTTGTGCTATCGCTAATTATAAAACTGGCTTCCGTTCCAACGCATGCGAGCGCTATCGCAACGCCTTCAGCTGTTTCCGCGTTGTGGCTTCTGATGGTGGCTGCCGATACGGGGGCACTGCGGCCGTCGATCACTGAGGCGACCGCCGCACCCGACCTGCCACTTGCCGCGTTCACGTACGCAACTGACTTGCTCTCCATCGGATCGAAGCGTCTGATAAGTGCTTAAGCTCCCTTCTCCCTCCTTTCAGTGTCGAATATGGGATGCATATTACGAGGAAGGGGGAAATGATTAGATTTTCTCAGCAGTCCTGCGGAGTGCTCGATTTCACTCGTAGTCCCCTATCAGTTTGCACGCCTACCATTTAAAGGATGGCTCTGCCTGTGGTTGTTCGGCTTAATCTTTCGAGCTGTAAAATTCTGACAGCCTCCGCTATTTCGTTCCAGGTATTGTGCACTCCCATAGAGAGGAGCTTCTCTGTGGAGGTGCTAATCGGTAAGCCCAGGGCCCTCTTTATGCACCGTCGAATGAGCGAGTCTAGTTTCTTCGTCTCCTCAGCCCTAATGTTTAAGAAAGGTGTGGCATAACTCACGCGGCTTATTGCGTATTCTTGGGTTAGTTTAAGCAAGCTTCTTTCCTTCAGGCCTCGTCCATTCAGCGCGACCCTTCTAAATATGCCAAGGGCTTTCGCGGCAAATCCCTCGAACCTTTTGAGTGCCCCATCGTTACATCCATTATCCTGAATAAATAGCTCTAAGATTATGATTTGATCTGTCTTTGGAACTGGTTTCCCCTCTACTTTAATGTCAAATTTCCAGTTGTGCTTGCATCAGAGTGACTTGGGTTATAGACGAATAATTCTGATTTTTGCGGAGAGCATGAGAGACCCCTACTGGCCGACGACAGTGTCCGCCGCAACCTGCAGGCGGTCCTCGATACTCGCATCGCTCCCCTGGTTAATCCAGATGTTCATGTTATCCGCATACATACTTAAATTTAGCCCCTCCATGCTCCGCAGAGCTTAGAGGAGGGCCCTCAATGCCCACGTTGGAGAGGAACGGGGAGAGAACCGAGCCTTGTGGCGTGCCCCTGTTCCCTAACTTTAGTGAGGGAGACCCGATGTCTTAGAACTTCATGCAGTCAGTTCTGCCTAACAGAAAGTTCTTGATGTAATCGTATGTTCGCGCGGCTACCCCGATTTCATGGAGACCTCGGAGGATTGCTTCGTGTTTGACAATATCAAAAGCCTTTGTGAAGTCTAGGCCGAGAATTACTTTGGCGTCTCTAGAACGCGAGTCCAATTTGTCATGTTTCAGTCAAAGCATAACGTCCTGCGTGCACAAACCCGGTCGGAAGCCGACGATCACGTGCGGCCACATATCGTTTTGCTCCATAAAGAGTGGCAGTCTGGTCTGAACTACGCGCTCAATCAATTGCCCCATGCATGAGGTTAGGGAAATAGGTCCTAAAATTTTCAGTTTTGGGGGTTTACCCGGCTTTGGGATTGAATTACATTTGCCGACTTCCACTGTCGAGGCAGGTGGCCTTTAGTCCAAATTTCATGCACTCCGTCAGGGCGCTGACGCGGTAGTCGGCCAGGTTTCTTAAAATTTTGTTAGTTATCCCGTCAAGGCCCGGGGACGATTTCGTTTTTAGTCCCAATATTTCTGCCCTGACCTCCGCCTCCGTGGTGGGTGCGTCGAGCTTCTCGTTGGGAGCTCCGTCGTATTATGGGAGGCTGGTACTATGAATATCGCCAATGTACATGTTGATTAGTTTGTCCATAAATTCCGCATCTCTTGCTCCGCCGCCGTTTGGCATGACGTCACACCGCGCGCCTCGTCGTTGCGCTCGCCTCCGCTGGCTTCGCCAGCTGTATCGCATGCCTGATAACATACCGGAGGATTGGAAAGGAGTGGTCGCGTGTGCCGCAACCACAGGTGAAGCGGCAGTATGGCAGAGTATCTCAAGCGAAAAAGGGCAGCGGACGCTGCCAACGTCTCCGCGTCGACATCGGCCACTGGTTCGGTTGCCTTTCGCTCACTGTAACCCGGCTCGGCCGAGCTGAGCCATATCTATTTTACGGCGCGGTTCGGGTGTCCACCGAGATATGTGAGGCAGTTACTGCGTCACATCCTTCCCTCAAAAACCAATTTGCAATTATTTTTTTGTTGTCAAAATTGGGATAGGGTGAGAATTGGAATAGACTTAGGAGTGAAGGACAATATACTAAACGCTGCAATAGCAACAGAACTGGAATAGACTGGCGAGTGAAAGAAGAATTCTAACTCATTATCTCCGCTTTAATCCAATTGTTCGACCTTAACTTTTTCATGAATTTGTTCACAGCGCAGCAAGAACGGGAAAGATGAAAGAGTAACACAAACAAGCGCTGACTATCAACTAGTTTTTATTGAAGAACAGAAGGGGTATGTATAGAAACACTTATCAAGCACACGGACGTTTTCTGGAAGGCACGTGGGAGTTCAGATACCTCAATTCCCTCTCGGATAAGGCAAAGGAAGGGCTGCTGATACATAAACGGCCTTTCTGGTGAATATAAAAGGCCTCCATTATCTCCATTATATACACCAGAAAGGCAGTTTATGTATCAGCAGCCCTTCCATTGCCTTATCCGACAGGGAATTGAGGTATCTGAACTACCACGTGCCTTCCAGAAAACGTCTGTGTGCTTGATAAGTGTTTCTATATATACCCCTTCTGTTCTTCAATAAAAACTAGTTGATAGTCAGCGCTTGTTTGTGTTACTCTTTCGTCTTTCCCGTTCTTGTTGCGCTGTGAACAAAATCATGAATACTTGTCAACTCGCCCAAATTTCTGCCTTGCTTAACTTTTTTTTCTCGTGTTTCGCTGTTCTGTCCAGTACGTCAATCGCAGAAACATTGCCAACATTGTTAACACAATATTCATGACGCGACAAGGATCTGGGCGCGAATAAAAAACACGCAAGGGCAGCCGAGAAAGAAGGGCGAGAAAGTCGTAAATGACTACAACCAGGCATTTTTCTGATCAGCACGGATTAAATGTCCAGGTTAACTTTAGAAACGGAACTTTTTGGTCCAAACATTACGTTGCATATCTGAGGCGCCATGCTTTAGCAGAAAGCAGAATTAGCTCGCCAACATTGATCGTGATGGATGGTACTTTATTTTGCCGTTATAGAAGCTCTTGTGGTGATATTTCTTTCATGCTGCTTCTCCAACGATTGCCCCAGAATTTAGATGTTGATATTTTTTTTCTGCTCAGCTTTGCACTGTGAGTGTGTTTTCTCGGGTGCCCGCCTGAGCGGGGCTATAATGTGAATAAATAACGCCCGAGGGAATAGCTGAAGGGCTGACGCGAGCGAACATGGGGCGGCCCCCTTGCCCAGTGACATCTGCTTTCGCATCTTTCTCCGCCATCGATCTGTTCTGATTTTGTCCGCTTCTTTTTACCTTCAGTCTGGTGGCGGTCCAAGCGTGCTGAACCAATTCAGGTTTAAATTCCCCCAAAAGACATCGCGTAAAGACAGATCCTAGATGTTTAACTTCACTGTGGGGTGCATAAATAATGATACAAACGTATATTTAAGCTCTCTAGAGTACACTAAAGAAAAAAAATGTATGTATTAACGTGGATCGCCCGGGAAATTTGACAGTAGCAATGAAGGTTACATATAGAATACAGGATTGCTTGAGTCAATCGATTATGCCTGATAGAAAATGGAGAGACGATTACGAGAGTTCGTAATGCGAAATTTGAGCGCAGCCGGCGTGTTACGCTGCTAGCCACCTCCCCGGACCTTCGCGCCGCAGCCACCTTGTGCATTCCTTGGCACTCGCTGCGGCAGTTGGCATTTCGCTGTGGTAGCCAACACGCCACTTGTCACATGCGTGTGACAGCTACGACAACTATGAAGCGGAGTGCAGGAACAGGTGCCTAAGAGCTGCGTTCTAAAACTGGTGGTAATTTTGTTACAGTGGTTTACGGTGTCAGGCAGAGAGACACGATCTCGCCTATGCTATTCACTGCCTGTTTGCAGGAGGTATTCCGGAGCCTGAAATGGGAACAGTTGGGGATAAGAGTTAACGAAGAATACCTAAGTAATTTGCGATTCGCTGAGGACATTGCCTTGCTAAGTCACTCAGGACATGAACTGCAAAGCATGATCAATGAATGAGACAGGCTGAGCAGAACAGTGGGGCTAAAAATTAACATGCAGAAAACCAAAGTAATGTTCAACAGCCTAGCAAGGGAACTGCAGTTCGCAATTGGTAGCCATGTGCTGGAAGTATTAAGAGAATATGTCTATTTAGGGAAGGTAGTGACAGCTGATTCGGATCATGAGAGGCAAACAACTAGAAGAATAATAATGGCGTGGGGCGCATATGGCAGCTTCTCTCAGATCATGAATGGCAGCTTACCAATATCCCTCAAGAGAAAAGAATACAACAGCTGCATCTTACCGGTACTCACCTATGGGGCACAAACGTGGAGGCTAACAAAGAGGGTTTAGCTTAAGTTAAGGACAACGCAGCGAGCTATGGGAAGAAAAATAGGTGTAACGTTAAGAGATCGGAAGCGGGCGGAGTGGGTGAGAGAACAAACGCGGGTAAATGATATCCTAGTCGAAATCAAGAAGAAGTGGGCTTGGGCAGGGCATGTAATTCGAAGGCAAGATAACCGCTGGTCCTTAAGGGTAACGGAGTTGATACCAAGAAAAGGCAAAAGTAGCAGGGGGCGGCAGAAAGTTAGGTGGGCGGATGAAATTAGGCAATTTGCGGGAATACGGTGGGGCGTGGGGCGCATATGGCAGCTTCTCTCAGATCATGAATGGCAGCTTACCAATATCCCTCAAGAGAAAAGAATACAACAGCTGCAGCTTACCGGTACTCACCTATGGGGCACAAACGTGGAGGCTAACAAAGAGGGTTTAGCTTAAGTTAAGGACAACGCAGCGAGCTATGGGAAGAAAAATAGGTGTAACGTTAAGAGATCGGAAGCGGGCGGAGTGGGTGAGAGAACAAACGCGGGTAAATGATATCCTAGTCGAAATCAAGAAGAAGTGGGCTTGGGCAGGGCATGTAATTCGAAGGCAAGATAACCGCTGGTCCTTAAGGGTAACGGAGTTGATACCAAGAAAAGGCAAAAGTAGCAGGGGGCGGCAGAAAGTTAGGTGGGCGGATGAAATTAGGCAATTTGCGGGAATACGGTGGCCGCAACTGGCGAAGGACAGGGTTAATTAGACATGGGAGAGGCTTTTGCCCTGTAGTAGATGTAGTGAGGCTGATGATGATGACGATGATGTTGACGGCTCTAAAATGCACTGTTGTCGCTGGACGATCAAAGGAACAGCTAAACGATCAGGCAGATCAGGCAGGCAAGGCAGATCAGTCGTAGGCCACCAGCGTAATGCCAACTCTCGTAGTGCGAATAGTTCCCAGCGGGAGCACAGGCTATTACATATTTCGGAAACAAATGGACGGCCAAGGCGAAAAAGGCATCTAGGTGCCTGCCACGCGTGATTTTTTCCTTCCATTTCACCATTAAAGCGATGCGCATCAGGGAAGAAGTCGGCTGCCTCGTTCTTACAGAAAAATTGCGCCATCATTAGGATCACCTCCGGTACCAGAAGCAAGGGACCTGGCCGCGAGCAGTGGAGCTCTGTGGCGGAGACGCTGCGGCCGACCAGAGGCAGAGCCGGATGGGACACAGAGCTGCTAGGCGGAGGCGGGCCCAAATGTTTCCCATGAACAAGAACAAGGACTTGTTAGCTTTTAAGCGGAATGCGTTACGCACGTAGATCAAACAGCTGGTGACCACAGTGGAAGTGTAGATTCACAGCCGTGCCGATAAATGGAGACTGACAGTAAAGAAAACGCAGCTCACGGGCACTGCACAGGGCCTCAAGGAAGTGAATGAGCAAATGGAACAGTTCTTGACGGAAGAGGCCGCTGATGCGGAGCTTAAGGGGAGTGTACTGCTACATCTGGCATTGAACACGGAAGTGCCGGATGAACGCCATGTAGGATTATCACCAAAACAATCGCAGTTACGCAAAGAACAAGTTGGATGTAATACAACTGGGTCAAGCCACTAAAATTTGGCGGAGATGAGCTTCCGTTGCAGTGGCTTCGAGCGCAGTGTGAGTCGGCGGTCTGCATTTGACCAATTCTGAGTAACGCAAAAAATTCAAGTATTTAATGGCGTCACTCAGCTGAAAAGCAGCATCTACTGCTGAAGGACATTAATTGTCTGTGAACAACTACGAACAGGCTATAAATATTTCGAAGGGCACATTTGGTAGTCATGAGAAGTAGAAATTTAAAATTCACATGAACGAGTTGCTTCGACTGGAGCAAATTCGAGCGAAAAATAAAGGTATGATAGACTTCGGAACGTCGTACGTAAGGTCCAAGTTCATACTTTAGCAGTGGAGTCCCGCAGGTCACAGCCGATGGCATTGTGCCAATGCTTATGCCCATGCTGAGAAGTGTTATTCCTGCAGAATTCTCAGTGGAGTTTATGCTGAAGGGGGCAGCATATCTACGAGCTTAACGTATTGCTACAACCGAGGAGTCCATTGCTAAGAAAAAAGCAGAGTTCTTGAAACGTTCTCTAGTGGTTCTGAAAATCAAGTCCAGTACACCGAAGAAAGAAAATTCTAACAAGCACCGACCAAAGCTGGCCGAAGCGGAAGGTGCGAACAACGTCGAACTTTTGCAATGCATCCGGCACAGCGTCCATGCTCTGCAAGCAATTAGGCCACGAAACCGAACACTGCCGTTGCTGCTTAACGTATCAAGAAAGGAAAATCGCTTTCAGCGCGGGTGCAGTACGCTTCGGATGTGCACAACCCAATCACGTGGCGCGGTTTTATGATGTCACGGTGCAACGCAAACACTGCCTAAGACGTCACGCCACTTAGATGTGAAGATCGAGGCCTCCGCATGAGAGGAAGCCCGTTGTTACCGTAGAGCCTCCGCGGGATTTCACGCTATCGTGTCCAATGCCCGCAGCGGAACAAACCGAAGCGGCACAGAGTGTGCTATTGCAGACTAATGTTCTATGGGTGCAAGGAGACGTATCAGGGAAGCGTGAGTAGACTGCAATTTGGCAGTGGCGGTCGACGATCATTCATTTTAAGGAGTGTGAAAGCGATGATTGGCACATAAAGAACGATCAATCATTATCTCGTTCGGAGGGCACGAACAGGTTAAGTGAATGAATATCGTGCAAGTGACTGCCTCTTGAAAGCCCAATGGTGGAACCATCTTGATTCGAGCAGTTGAAGTGTCCGTAATTTCTAGCAGCCAGCTGCCCACAGCTCCTACAGAGCTTGTGGAAAAACTGCGCAGCTTGTGGATTGAAATCGACGATGACCTCAGCCGGACGGTGGGTACGGCGGCGACGAAGATGCTAATCGGTTTTATTTGTAATAGAAATTTTTACTGGCCACACAGAGCACATTGGAGACGAGATTGTAGGTTTAGAAACAACGATAGGGTGGATGGTCAGAGGGTCACATCACCAGCAACGAGCGAGAATGAAGAAAAGGTGGTTTATGGGGGTTCAACGTCCCAAAACGACTCAGGCTATGAGGGACGCCGTGGTAATGGACTCTGGAAATTTCGACCGCCGGGGGTTCTTTAACGTGCACTAAGATCGCACAGTGCACGGGCCTCTAGAATTTTGCCTCCATTAAAATTCGACCGGCGCGACCGGGATCGAACCCGCATCTTTCGGATCAGCAGCTGAAAAACCACTGAGTCATCGCGGCGATGGTGACGAAAAGAGGCGAGGCGGTGTAACTTCATGTGGCGACATTAGCCAGTAGAATCCAGGAGGAAATTGAGCAGTTCTGTACCTTATAATGCATTGAAATTATGCCACCTGAAAACTACCGTAGCTCAGTCTAAGTGCTAAAAGAGCTCAAGCGCACTGTAATCAAGTCCCACAATCGGTATGCTGTATGTCTGCCGTGGAAAGAAAGCGTTAAAAATGATACAAACCAAGAAGTGGCGCGACGACGGTTACTGTAGGTCGCGAAACGGCTTACAGCAATGTCCAGAATATCTGCGATGATACAGTGAAGTGATATCAGGCTGTTTTAGATCAGCAGTTGCAGAGAATGCTCCAGACAATAAATCTCAAGAGCGAAGAATATGCTACTACATGGTGCATCATGCAGCGATCCGTGAAGACAGAGGCACTACCAAGGTGCGAGTTATGTTCGGTGCATCTTCACGTTCAACTGAAACGACATCACTGATTGATTATTTCTACGTACAGCCGAATCTCAGTGACGGCCTACTTGCGCTACTCGGCAATTTTTAAAAGGAGGGGTTAGCATTAATTGGCGAGTTGAAGAAAACATTCATACTGCTGTGGCACCACAAGGACAGGGACAGAGACAGAGTGACAACACAAGTGCTCACTAACAACTGACAAAATTTATTAAAAGCACAAAATATATAGAAAAAACCAATGGTTACATGCACAGTCATAACACGGTTACAAAGGTTACAGGCAAGAACACACATTAAATCACGACGAATCTACCTGTTATCATAGTTTAGTGTTCTTTGAACTAAACTATGATAACAGGTAGATTCGTCGTGATTTAACGCGTGTTCTTGCCTGTAACCTTTGTAACCGTGTTATGACTGTGCATGTACCCATTGGTTTTGTCTATATATTTTGTGCTTTTAATACATTTTGTCAGTTGTTAGTGAGCACTTGTGTTGTTGTCACTCTGTCTCCGTCCCTGCCCTCGTGGTGCCACAGCAGTATGAATTCGTACCAACTCGCCCAATTCTCAACCCTTTTGAAGAAAACATTTTTCAAATTTAAACACATGAGACGAACCGGAATGTTCTGGAGCTTCTTTGGTGGAAACAGGCTTCTGTGGTGGAAATAGCTGACGGTCAAAATCGAAACATGGCGGATGAGGCGGGTTACGTTTGGCACTACGCCAAGTAGTCTCGCAACTGGAATGAAACAACACGTAAACGAGATTTGGAAGAAATTTCCAGATAAATGAAGTTGGAGAGGGCAGTCTACATGGCGCGCTTCTCGAACCATCGACAGTTGACGAAGCTATGAAGCTTTTAAGGGGGCGAAATAGGTGTTAAAGCAAGCATAAATGAATCTGAGAAAATATACCTCAAACGAAGACACTCTGAACAAAATCTTTGAGGAGAAAGAGAGGGAGAAGGCCCCCCAAAAAAGAAATAAGGAGCAAATGATGGGATAGTTTCTCCACTTTAAATAACTTTTAATAGTGAAGAAGACGCGCTGTAATTCTCTCTTAACAAGTGGCTTACACAGATCCCATATGGTGCATTACCAAGTGATTAGTGCTTTAACTGACAGCACGCTTGGAATGCTTTCGTCTGTTAAAATTTCAGCCAGAACTGGGTGCCTGAGGCTGTGGAGACTAAAGACGTCTTGGGACGAGGTTCTATCATTGAAAGAAATATAAAGTTGGTACGCATGACTGCAAGAAGCCGAAGAGCTGCAAGCTTTGAAGGTACCACATGGACAAACAAAACGCCGATGAAAGTCAGCAGGCATATCGAACAGCCGCATGCCTCATATTGTAGTGTGGCTGCGCTAATGGCTAATGGTTGTAGAGGGACGGGCTGCGCCAGTCAGGGAGTTAACTGGAAAAACGAACTAATGGCAGCGCTTTTTGCAGCACGACTAGTGATTATCTCCGAAGAAACCAGGCTGGAGAAGTGAAAAGTATTTTATATTGGACTGATCCCATAATAGGACTACATTGAAGTAAAGGAATCTACTTCAAAGAAAAACCTGTACGAAGAAGAGTTTAGTAAAACACGTTGCGGAGCTAGTTGGTTATGCATTTTGGTTATGCATTTTGACAGCTTGGCGAGGACCACATTGAAACAACCCGCCACAGAAGGGAAAGCACTGACTGAGAAGGTTGTGGCGTATTGCAAGAACAGCGGACTGTCCCTCCTGCGAGCAGACGAAGAAGGTTGCTTCGTCGTTTTACCGTCTGGTATTTACAGCTAGAAGGCGATGCAAGCAATAGAGAAGAACTTTGTGGCAGTTAAACCGTCCGCAACCCGTATCAAGACCAAGGCAGTAGGCCTATGCAAATCCTTGGAGCTCCAGAGCCTTGCAAGAGCCATTGTGGACACCTTGTCCGTGTTCTTCGCGGTGAAAGCTCACAAACCCGATGCACCCTTCAGGACGATTGTTAGCGAGAAAGGGACCTGGCAGCAACATATTAGTAGGTTCATGCTTAGGCACTTAAATAATTGTCGTGTCCGGTCGCTGTGTTGAATGCAGCGAAAGACGCACACGGTACTTTTAAGACTTGTTTATTTAAAGCTGATGAGGGTGCGACCAGCGTCGACCGAGGCAGGAGCCGAACTGGCCGCCCGAAGAAAGGAGGGAGCGGAAAAGCGTCCACGGGAGGGAGTGGCTTCCCAGAAGAGGAGGAGGATGCGGGGGTGCGGGGGCGCACCATGGGGGGGCATCTGGCGACAGCGTGCCAGTGGTCGTTAGGAGGGGCGAGTGGTCGTTAGGAGGAGGTCGTTAGGAGGAGGATGCGAGTGGTCGTTAAGAGGAGGGTGCGGGGGCGCACACACACAAAAGCGATAAGGGGACACAACACTTCCTTCCCCCTTAGAAAGTTGCCTGGTATCGTGCAGGGGGTCGGCGCTCACGCGTGGAGGCGCGCTGGCTTTGTGCGCTCGGGGGAGAAACACTTGTAGGCTGGCTGTTGTTCGCTGTGTCTCCTAGGTCTGTCCTGGGCGAAGTCTCTTCTTCCGGGAAGAGGTGCCAGGCTATGTGGGAAGATGGTGCACGTGTTCTCTCCGCTGGCGGACAGCTCTCAGACGGCGTCGTAAATCTACGCAGCTGGTTGAGATGTCGGCGTGTGTTACTGTGCCATGTATGTTGACGAGCCAAGAGCGCAGGCCTATGCGTCTGACAATTGTAGCTTCCTCCCAGCGTGGCTTTTTGAGAAACTGTCGGGCGAGGACGCGCTGCCCCTCATTAAGCGTGCCGCAGCGCGGAATTGCTTTTTCTTCCCGGAACGTCTCTGCCTTTGGCTCGGGGAGGATGGCTGTGAGCTGGGTTCGCATTTCACGCTCGAACATCATTTTCGAGGGGGTCTCGCCTGTTGTGCTCTGAACCGTCGTGTGCTGCTTGAAAAGAAAGCGCGCAAGGCGGCGCTGCAGCGAGCCTGTCTGATCTCTTTCAAGGGCGCGTTTTAGCTCGGCTACGTAGCGGTCGGCTTGTCCGTTTGTCGCTGGGTGGTAGGGGGCCGATGTAACTGATGAGATCCCGTTGTCGCGATAAAACTTGAGGATCTCCGCAGACACAAACGGTGTTCCGTTGTCCGACACTACCTTGCGCGGCAGGCCGAACGTTGCAAATAGTGATCGGAGGTTGTCAATGACTGCTGCCGAAGTCGTCTGTCCCATTTGCCTTATCTCAAGCCACTTTGTGTAGGCATCTACGACCACAAGGAAAGTGCAGCCCTCAATTGGTCCTGCAAAATCAATGTGCAATGTGTGCCATGGTGTGTCTGGCTTTTCCCATTCTGGGACAGGAGCTTTCGGCGGGGCGCTCCGGCTGCTCTGGCAAGGCTTGCATTCTCGCACCACTGTTTCGATGTCGTTGTCAATGCCAGGCCACCACATGTAGCTTCTGGCACACTTTTTCATTGCAACGATGCCCCGATGTCCGGCGTGGATGAGAGACATAGCTTGTGCGCGTAGTTCTCACGGCATCACAACTCGGGACCCAAATATGATGCAGCCGCGATGGGTGCTCAACTCTGTAGCTCGCCTGCGGTAAGCGTCGAAGTTGTCCCCTTTGAGTTTATGCACGTTGCCTTGTTGAACAGCTGTGTAAACTAGCCGGAGAGCTGCGCACTTCTGCGTAGATGCCGCAACTGTGCCTGCTGTAAGCGGAGGTTCTGGCAGTGCTTCGAACATCAGAACGTCTCCTGGTGGAAATGGTTCGTCAACAGTTGCGTCTAGTGGCAGACGGCTTAGCGCATCGGCGTTTTGATGTTTACCGCATATCATCACGCCTAGTGGAGAAAACCAGTTTCTCCCTAGAAGGCTTGATCCTGTGCCCTTCACAACAAGCAGAGGTAGCGTATGGGTCTGGCCGTTGTAGTTAACCTGCACGTTGGCAGAGCCCAATAGTGGCAGATTCTGTCCTGACCACGTTCGCAGGTGCGTGTCGTCTTGTTGCAGGGCTGGTGCGTCAGATGGCCATGAAGTTCGGAACGTGTCCTCACTGATCAGAGTACAGGCTGCGCCGGAGTCCACCTCGAACTTAATCAGCTGGTGATGTACGCTTACTTCTGTAAAAATCTTCGGTCGCGTGCCGAGATTCATGGTGTTCAGGTCGTACAACACAGATGGTGTTGCTGATGTTGTTCCATGGAGATCAGATAGCGGCGTATTCTCTGAGGCGTTGACGCTGTGATTAGGCTGGGAAGGTGACTTTATCTTGGCAAGTCTCCGTTTCGTAATGCATGCTCTTTCGATATGCCCTCGCTTGTGGCAAAAATTACACGTGGCTGACTGGAATCGACATCCCTGGGGGTTGTGTTGGTCGTCACACCGCCAGCAGCGTTGTGCCTTTTTGACCGATTTTACAACAACAGAACTCAGTCCGCACACTCAGTCCGCACACAAATCTGTCGCGTAACATCACGTCCAAGGGAAGCATGGTGGTGTTAGCAGAAGAAGCTGCGTCTCCCTCCTGCCCGGTAGCTGTTGTCGACAGCGTTCCAAAATTTCAGTCGGCAGCGAGCTTCTTGAGCGCGGCTACGTAGGCGCTCACAGTTTCTCCTTCCAGTTGATCTCGTCGTTGGAAGCGAGCCCGGCTGTAGACCTCGGATGGCCTTGGGTCGTAGTGCTTTTGCAGCGCTTTTACGATGTCGTCGTAAGACACTGCCGCTGGTGTGCTTGGCTGAATAAGGGCGCAGACAGTATCGTAGGTCTGCTCCCCGCACAGCGTCAGCAGGTTGGCCCTCTTCAAGGCTGGGTCTGTGATGTTGTTAGCTTCAAAGTAGAACTGAAGGCGTCCAACCCACGATGACCACGATGAGCCGTTGAATTCTGGTATCTGATTGGGAAACCCTCGCGTAGCCATGGCTTGTCAATAGCGTTGCGTAGCGCGGGTCGAATCCACTTTCTCGTCGCCACTGTCGTGTCCGGTCGCTGTGTTGAATGCAGCGAAAGACGCACACGGTACTTTTAAGACTTGTTTATTTAAAGCTGATGAGGGTGCGACCAGCGTCGACCGAGGCAGGAGCCGAACTGGCCGCCCGAAGAAAGGAGGGAGCGGAAAAGCGTCCACGGGAGGGAGTGGCTTCCCAGAAGAGGAGGAGGATGCGGGGGTGCGGGGGCGCACCATGGGGGGGCATCTGGCGACAGCGTGCCAGTGGTCGTTAGGAGGGGCGAGTGGTCGTTAGGAGGAGGTCGTTAGGAGGAGGATGCGAGTGGTCGTTAAGAGGAGGGTGCGGGGGCGCACACACACAAAAGCGATAAGGGGACACAACAATAATCTGGTTCTTTCTGATCCCTTTGCCACCAAGAATTCATTGGAAGTTGCCAGTATGTTGAAAGGAGAGCAGATTGGATATGCCTTTTCCATAAATGTTGAAGATCTTTTTTATTCTATACCACATAACGACCTGTTTATTGATGTCAGACAGTGCATTGAAGCAAACGGTACTATCGCCTTCCAGAAAACAGCCGGCTTAAGCGAAGATAACTTCATGTCACTTTTAGAATTTTATATCAACGCTACTTTTATCAAGTTTGACAACCGGCGCTATCTACAGCGCCAGGGCATTTGCATCGGATCACGTGTCGCTCCAGTTTTGTGTAACATTTTTCTTGCATCATTCGACAACGCTTTGGCTTCACTAAATGACGAAGGCAATGTCATGAAGATTTTTAGATATGTACACGATTGTTTAGTTATTTTAAAGAAAAGTGACCAAGGCCAGTATGAGGAAATTGCGATGAATATTTTAGAACATTTGTACAACATGGAAAAGGGCTCTCTTTTACGTACGAGTTACCTGTGCTTAACCGCCTCCAGTTTTTGGACCTGAACATCATGCTCGGAGAAAAGTGTGTATGCTGGTGCTACCGCCCTAGAGCCAAGAAAGATTTTTTGCCTTTTGATTCGGTCCAGTCAAAAACTGTTAAGAGGGCTATTGCGACCCTTTCTTTAGAATCCGCACTTGCTAAGTCGTGCCCTCACATGATGCAAGAGAGCTTTCGGGGCGAGGTAGAAAGACTGCGAAAAGCAGGGTTCCCTGATCACTTGTTGACAGCTGTGATCGAGGCACTCCTACAGAAATTGAAGGGAAGGCAGAAAAAGACACGCCGAAAAGAAAGACCCGGGAACACTAAACCAGTGGTTATGCCATACATCCACAAGGTGTCCCATAACCTAAAAAGGGTGGGCAACAAGTACGGCGTCCCGATGGTGTTCTCTGCGCCTTGTAAACTGGCCAAGATGTGCCCTAAAGTCAGCAGTAGTGGCCCTGCAACATCCAGCTGTGGAAAAAACCACTTTAAGCCCTTTGTCGGGTGTGCCACGGGTGTGGTCTATGAGATCCCCTTTTCTTGTGGCAGAGTGTACGTTGGCCAGACAGGGCGTTGTGTTAACGAACGTGCCAGGGAACATGAACGAAGTTTGGGAAACGCATCAGACTCATGCCTGAATCTACCCGCCCATTGCCGTTCTTGCAAGGACCTAAACGATGAGAACTGTAAGCCAAAGCTTGACAAAATCAAAATTCTAACCAGGAGCAAAGATAGATTAGCTCGGGAATTATGCGAAGCATTTTTCATCAAGGCAAGAGGCGACATGCGTGTCAGCGCCACTTCTGTCTCCCTGCATTGCAGCGAATTCAGATTGCTTGAAAATAGGTGACGAAATGCGTGCCGCCCCTCATTAATCTACCTTTGCTGTCATCTTTGTCATCTTGGCCTTTCCTTTTGTGGTCTGTCCCAGATGCGCATGCGCTCACGGTCGTCTTTTCTTATTTATTTTATTTGCAGATACTGCAGACCATACATATACATGGCCCAGGCAGGAGGGGCATCCGCGGCAAAAACATGAGTACACATTAACAAGCATGCAGCTGGTCAGAAACAAATTTCACACAAATATTTCATAACGAGCGAAGTACAATTAACAGTGCAAGAATTGACGCTCCAGTTCTTTAACAAAGTCGCTGGCTGCGAAAGTGTGCGAAGGCAGGGAATTCCATTCACTGGTAGTCCTGGGAAAAAAACTATGCTTATAGGTATTAGTTCGAGCAAAAATTTGAGCCAAGGAGTGAGGGTGTGTGTGTCGAGTTTTCCTGGTGCAATGTGGCTTAACACAGTCTGGCATGTTTAACCTCAGCGTACCTGAGACGCAGTTATGCAAAAATCGAGCCGACTAATTTTTCGACGGGATTCCAATGTTGCTATACGATGTTGCCGCATCAATAAGGAAGGAGAATCGTGCCTTTTGTATTTGCTAAAAATAAACCGGACGGCCTTTCTTTGGACTCGCTCGAGCTGCAATATGTCCTTCTTATTGTGCGGATCCCATACAATGGAGGCATATTCGAGCTTGGCTCTAATGCAGGCATTATAAGCTAATAGCTTAACTTCGACAGGTGCACCTTTAAGTTTCCTCTTTAGAGACCACAGCTTACTAATAGCGGAAGAACAAATGGCGGATATGTGCGGAGACCAAATTAGTTTATTTGTTAGCGTCACACCAAGATATTTATGCGTGTATACTTCTGTTATAATATTGTTGTTAAGCAAGTAAGAATAGGTGCTGATATTTTTCTTCCTTGTAACTCGCAACAGAACTGTTTTTTGTGCATTTAGTTGCATTCCCCATCGAATGCACCACTCATGAATAGCCTCTAGGTTTGCTTGTAGTATTGTATGGTCATTTGGTGCTGTGATGTTCTTAAAAAGCACACAATCATCCGCGAACAATCGGATAGCAACACCACCATGAACGACATCAGACAAATCATTGATATATATCAAAAACAATAGCGGCCCCAAGACGCTGCCTTGGGGGACACCAGAAGTCACAGACAGCGTTTTAGACGAGCAATTCATAATTTCAACAAACTGCTGCCTATCTCTAAGGTACGCGCAAATCCACTGCAAAACGCAGGAAGGAAGACCAATGCATTCCAATTTGTACAGCAACTTTCCATGCGGCACTTTATCGAAGGCCTTCGAGAAGTCTAAAAGCAGCACATCTAGCTGGCCATTCATGTCAAGAGCTTGGGCGAAATCATGAACAGTACAGACAAGTTGGGTAACAGTTGACATGTGCTTCCTAAAACCGTGCTGATACTGTGATAGAAGGTTGCGGCTTTCCAAGAAATCTCTGATGTAGGTGGCAATGACGTGTTCTAAGAGCTTACAGCACGTACTCGTGATTGAAATGGGGCGGTAATTTGACACAGATAAACGATCACCATATATATGTTCTACGAAAAACGTGTTCAATAAACACAGAGTCAGCGCCCGTCCTGTCTTGTCCTCTGTGCATTCGTCCTAAAAGTTAGCGCTGCTTAAATTTGAACGAAAGAAGAAGAGTTTGAAGGAAAAGATAATATAGAACATTTACTGACACACGTGATCACAGCAACCAGATTAATGACTTCCACAGTGTAGTGGCAAGGGCGCGTTGGTTAACACAAATGAAAGAGGAAACAATGCAAGTACACGAGGTCACCAGCGAAGGCTGCTGCTAAAAGCCAGAATGACGAAACAAAGCATTGCGGTGATGGCAAGCATCAGTGGCGTTGAGAAATACAGCTCCAGCATCATTGCAAGGGGTTTTCAGGCTCATACGCAACACAGAATGAGTGGTCGGCAGGGCCGCTAGCAGCTTTTGAACTAAGCAACGCAGAAGCGTACTTGGTAAAAAGAGTTCAGAAACACCTAAGTCGCAGCATGAAAGAAACAAAGCGAGCGAAGGAAGGTTTCGCCCTGCATGGGCTCCATGTGTTCAGGGCCGAGAAATAAATAATACGGCAAGAGATACGATTCCAGTATGGCCTATTAAGGAGCAAGCATGCGATCGGGCCATGAAAAGACGAGAATTTCAAGGAATTATTTGTAAGGAACGCCCAATCTGTGACATTATACGGAGGTGTTCAAGATACCCTCACAAGACTGCGGCCAAAGTACTGAATTATCAAAAGACGCCAAGTCAAGAAACATGTTCTCTACAAATATGTTTCTTAACATAGCACCAGGCCGACAGGTCAGACTATTCCTCCATTGCCTTGTTTTTTCAAGTGTGTTGCATTGATTCTACAGGTGTGCTCAACGCAAAATACAGCCGTGGACAAGTAAAGCATTATGTTGGCATTTTCACCTGTGCAGTTAAACGAGTAGTGCATCTAGGGGTGCTAGGCAGCATATCTACAGAGGCGTTTCTGCTATCCTTCCACAGGTTTGTCGCAAGGCGAAGAAAGCGTGATGTTATTTATTCTCACATTGCCCGAACTATTAAAAGAGTGGAACAGAAAATTTACAAAAATACTTCAAGTAAACACCAAGCGGAGTCAGCATTGGTCACGTCTGTCGGGCGGGTATTAAGTGTTTCCAAAAGAAGACATCGAGGCCCTTGCCGTACGGGTTGTTTTCTTTTTACTTCTGCCATTAACGCGAGACGTATCACACAATAAGCCGGCTGCCCCAGTCTTACGCAGGCGTGCTGCTCAAAGAACATCAGTTTGCAGTCATAAATATTCAACTATAAAGTTCCTGCTCTCAAAAAATGAAACTAAAACTGTATTTAACAGTATTTAAGTCACGTCAGATGCTAGGAACAAGAAAGAGGTACCTCCCACGCACTTGAAACGTCATTATTTTAAAGTAGAATTTGAACGTCGATAATTGGTCGCGGACAGGGCTCATGATTCAGTGGGTGCCTTATGTTCCCCTTAGTGGGTGCCTTATGTTGCCCTTAGGCTATGACAGATGTCGTAGCTGAGGGCTCGTGATTTTGTTCGACCGCCTGTGAATCTTTAATGTTCCCTCACATCGCAGAGCACATCCAGTCGCACTCGGTCGACTGCAACAAAAGCGGTTGATGGAGAGAATTTATCGGCTCTTGCTCTGGTCATAACGCCTGAGCTATCCAATGCGCGAGCTATTCTGTTCTCCTGAAGTTGGAAAAATTGGGAACATGCCATCGTGGAGTGAATCACCATCATCATCTTCATCCTGACTACGGACTCTGCAGGACAAAGACCTATCTAATAACCCCCCCCCCCCCCCCCCCTCAATTCGTCCAGCGCCACCTGTGGCACTGGACAGGGTGTCACCTTAGGAGATTCCTTGAGGACCTGAAGCGGCGAATACAAAGCCTGCATTGTACCGGCAAGCCCCCGTACCTCCGTTTCTAGCAGTGATGCGTCAATGAGCATACAAGAGCGGCTATATATGTCCTTGGTTAGTCGCGCAAATGCCAGAGAATTTAATGCGATCCCCTGAGTGCTTACTGCGCAAAAGCTGCGCAAAGATTTTCAGGGAAGAGTGGCTGAAAGGATAGTTTGAACAAGGACTATGCTTGAAGTGAAAGCTGTGGTGCTGCGATATTTGCGTTGCTGGAATTCGTTTGAACGCCCCTAGGACAATCTGGGCTCCAGAAGAGCGCAGAATGTGCCTGGGACACGGTAGCTCAGTGGTTAGGGCGCCACTAAGCCGGAGTACCCGGGTTTGAACCCGACCGCGCCGGCCGCGTTTCGATAGAGGCGAAACGCTAAGAGGCACGCGCGTACTGTGCGATGTCAGCGAGCGTTAAATATCCCCAGGCGGTCGAAATTATTCCGGAGCCCTCCACTACGGCACTTGTTTCTTTCTTCTTTCACTTCCTCCTTTATCCATTCCATAAGGCGCGGTTCGGGTATCCAGCGAGATACCTGACTAAGTTACTGCGCCATTTCTTTTCCTCTAAACCAATTTTACGACATGCTTCTTTATCACTGTCTCGTTCATGGCTTTCGGGCACAGTGCTTTCTTTTCGTCGGTAACCACATCACACGTTCTTGTGCTGCACAGGTAAACTCCATCTTTGCACCTTGTTTACGAAGCTTAAGACGAACGCCGAAAATGATGTAAATATTACATTAAACTTCATTTTGAAAGTACACTGAGACGAAAACAATGACTGCGAAGCTCATGTCAGCTTGGACGGTTTCTTGCCCTTGAAATGATATATTTCGGCAATACACTTTCGTCAATCGCTGCGCTCTATCGGGAACCATTTCTTATTCTGACAGCCTTGTACAGTGACACATTCGCAGCATTTACTACAACAGCGAGCCGCTGCTGTTCATTCTTTCCTTTCTTCCCTACGAATAGAAAGGAGCGAAAAACGCCCTCATGCCGCTCTTCGCGCCGGCGAAAAAATGTGTTCCGGAAATTCCAATCATAAATCTACGCTCGAGAGCGACGCCCGTTCCTCCCGGCGGCGGCGGAATGCATACGTTGACGAGCACCCTTCTCGACGGCCAGCCTCGCGGCGTGAACATGCTTTCACCATCGTCTTGAAATGTCGTCTACGCACTCTTCAGCCGCTCTCGGGTGCGTTTGCATGTTCCCCCATCTCTCGTAATCTACCAAAAGGCTCCCAAAACGGCCAACTACACACGTATATGATGCAAAGAGAAAAGCACCGCGTGTTGCGCAGTCGGTCTGCCTTTTTTTGCCTGTGTACACAACACTGCTCTCTGCAAAAGCTGTCCCATTTACTGCCTCTTTGTCTTCGCAGCCTCCAGCGTCGTTCGTTTTGTTCTGTCTTCAAGCTAGCCCTCAGTTATTCGTTTCGAATTCTCTGTATTACTTTATTTCCATCGTTTATTTCCCTCGTGTCCTCTGGCGGCTTCGTATGCGTCTGGCGTCCCGTTTAGCGACTGACGCACGGCCTAGCGTCAAGTCCATGATCCTGAAGCACTCGCTTATCGGAAGCCTTCCACCTAACGCTGGCCGGTGACGGCGACAGCGAAACGCACTTCATTTTATAGCTGTCGTGGGAACTCTGTTTATCAGAAGCTTAGCCTCGAGTGCATCCCTCTTGCTTACGACCTTCTTCTGACAGCTGCAGGCAACTCCTCCACGTTTGGTGCTGTTATTTCCGTGCGTAGGAGAAAAACACGGCAATGTCTGCCAAGGTGCCTGCTTGATCCTGGTGCTGTTTGCGCTCTCTGTGTTGTCGACATCTACTCGAGTGGGTTTCGCTATTTTCTGCGACGGCGTTTCAGCGCGACAGGAAAACAATACTTTTAAGAAACTGACAGTTGCCTTCAAAACAACCTCGCTAAGCACCAAGACAGTGATGGGGATTTTCTTTAGCAAAAGAATGTCATTGCTGAAAGCGGAAGGTCAGTCCGATCTTTACTCGCAACACTTTTTATTCATTTATTTATTACATACTACCAGTCCTTTCCAGGACTAAGGTAGGAGTGGAAACATTACATGCATAGTGACAGAAATACCAAGAGAAACTGGTACAAAGAAACACGTAACAAAATATGCTTGCTAAGCACTACAAATGATCATAAAGCAGGGACGAAAACTAATCACGAGATTCCACAGACACCACGTCGTCAGGTAGCCGATTCCAGTCGTGTGCGGTCAGCGGAAAGAAAGAATATTTAAAACATTCCGTAGCAGCATGGAATTCTTTGACATATCGAGTGTGTTTATTACGAGCTATGCGAGATGTGCACTCCTTTTAGATAACATTGTTTATGAGTCCCAACAGTTTCGTTCATAATGTTATAAAAGAGACACAGACGTTTATGTTTTCGTCGAACAGAAAGGAGAGGTAAGTTGGCTGTATACGGTACAAAGAAGATACCGAATCTTTCCTCCTAAAGCGGGAGAATATGAAACGTAATGCACGCCTCTTTCGCCTTCAGAATGTTTTGCAACGCGACTGGCAGTGCCCAAGCTCTATGTTTTTGCTCGTCTGTGGTCTTGAAGGGCTACAGACGCCTAATTTTAGTTGCGTGTTTTCTTCCTGCAAATGACGCGTTAGATATTCGAATACATGGTGGTAGTCACCCACAAATGCTAAATAATTTATAACTGAATTTTCTGTGTAATGCTATTTCGGTGTCAGCTTCATCTGCTGAATGATGGCTGCGACCTATAGTTGCTCGTTTGATCACGTGAGACAGGAAAGAACCCGTAATGTAAGCCCTTATACGCAGTTTTAGTTCAATAGAATACTTAAAATCATTTTCTTGAACAGCTGGAATGACAAGAAGCGATGTATCAGCAGTTATATTGCAGTTTTTTTTTCATGCCTGATGTGACTCATAAAGGTGATCTGGACGCCGCAGTCAACCGTTCGGTTGATGAAAGCGATGCCGAAATAGCGCAAAGAAGGAATTTACTTTAAAATTATTTAGTGGTCCGAGCTGAATATCACACGGTGATCAATGTAATAATGTCTAACACATGGTTTAAAGATGAAAATACGTAAGCCAAACTTTAGTGTCGATTATGCTTTAACACAGATTTACCACCAAGTGTCTTTCTGAGCATAACAGTGCGTCTAAAAAGATGCTGTTGAAACTGGCAAGAAAAAAAAAACGGCAGCTATTAGCCTTGTTAAGCCGAGTAGACGTGCGAAAGCAGGCATTCATTTTTCAGTTGGAGAGGACAACTAATCTCCGCCTTAAAGGGACACTGAGGAGAAATTGAAGTTGGCTTGTATCGACAGAATACTAGCTCCTGATTACAAAAACGCCACTCATACTGACAACAAAGCTCTCGTAGCGTAGAAAAGCGCAAGAACCAAAACACAGGTATCGCCGCCACAGGCCAAACTCGCAAGTACAAGCGTGATGACGTCATAGGACAAAACAGTGTTGCTAGAACCAATGGCTCTAGAAACACTACGACACGAGATGCCACGAATCACTGAGGCGCAGCCAATGCATGCACAGATCTCCTTGACGTCGCCAGATGGCGCCACGCACCCGGCAGCTATAGGCAGCTACGCGCGCGCCTGCAGCATCGGGACCAATCAGCGCCTGCTCACCGGCGGTAGGCGGGCTCTTGGTATTCCGCTAACGGTAACATGGTACATGGTATGCTAAAGGTGTCTATTTGCGAGAACTTCGTTGAAGACTTCGAGAACGGGATTCATCGTAACGCTGGCAAAACGCCGGTGCAAACGTAAACGAAGCGACGGTAGCGACGGCCGCAATAGCCGATACATGCCTTCAGCGTGCGGCCGGCGGTAGCCTTCTTTTCGGGTGCTGCTAGGCCGCACTGCTGGCCGCCAGAAATCACGGAGTCTGCGTTACGTCATGTGCACGTCATGCTTCCCGTCACTTAGTCCTGTGTCGTTATGAGAGAATCCCAAGTTTGAATAAGAGCGGCGGGAAAAACTTTTTAACTTGGAATCCAAATTTCTTAGAAATAAATACATCTTTCGCTGCCGGCCAAGTGGCAACAAAGCCATGAAATGCCGAACTATCGGATTTTTCTTTAAAAGAAATATTAATAGAGCTCTCCTCACTGTCCCTTTAATGGTATGCCGCGATATGTTTAGTGGGTTAATGCTCATATATGCAGAATTGGTCATCCTGTACTTTTTTTTATTTTGTGCGCTTGCCGTAAAGGAATAACATGGTTGCGGTGTATAATATAGAAAGTCATGCAAGTTATTTTTAAGCAGGAACCGGAGAAGGCCCCTGCACTTATTGTTGTCGGTCAGCCACTTGGAGCAATCCTCCTCCCTTGCTGACACCAGTGCCATGTCCTGTAAATTTGTGTCCTTGAACCCCTTGCCCTGCAGAATTCCAGAGCAGGTGGTGAAGATCCACCTGAGCAGCCGGTATGGAATACCACGGGAAGGTAGTGGGTCCTGCGTCTTCTTGTGAGGACCATCGGCACGTGACGTATGGGGTAAGGGTTGTCCGAACCCTTAGTCTTCTAAGGGTACCTCCTGTCTCGTTAGGTTATGAGGGAGGGGAAAGTGCACGATGGAATGAGGGCACCAGGTACCTTTCCTTAAAGAGGATGCTAAGATGAAAAAAGCGGAGTGGGCATCAAAAGGGAGCCTGGTAGGGGTTGCATTAGCGTGCGGAGCTCGGTGTGTAAGACTGTGTACTTTCCTCAGCTCACCGCTCTCAGCATTTTCTTGTGTCTAGTCTATCTGGACTTGTACCTTTGTTTTCTTGCTGATGGCATGGATCTCTTGAGTGAAACAAAGTGCCTTGGTCATTCTTTTCAGTTGTTTTATGGCGGTTAAGGAGTCTGTACAGATATCGGCTTGTGTTATCACTTCTATTTTATTTATGGCCTCCATAGCATTGTCGACAGCATAAAGTTCCATCACAAGTGAGTCCGGATGGTCTGGTACGTATTCATAACGTACGTTTAGCTATCTGTGTGTCGTGCTAGTGGCTGCTGTTCTACCGGCCTTTTCTATAATCGACGCGTCTATACATGTCCATTGCTATAGATGACGATACATGTTCCGAAGCAAACATCAACCAGGGGTCGAGCTCTTTTCTCGTTCCAGTACCTCGCACCTACTCATATACGCTACACAATACTACACAATAGTCACTACGCTACACAATACCGAAATTATTGAACAGGTTGCATAGTGTCGGATTTGATCCAGCTTGTGTGTCAAAGAGCGACACCAGTTTCTTCTGTACGAAATAGTTGTATTGAATTTGAAACTGTATTCTTTTGTATTCAACTCCTTATGGCTTCTTTGAGGATTACTGTTTTATGCTTTAGCCATGTATAGACTGATTTAGTCTACGAACATGCAAATTGATTTTTATCTCCTATATGCTGCGCCAACACTGTAATGGTGCCAGGACCCCGTCAAGCTGTTTCCTCAGCTTTTAGTCCTGGCCCCTCCTTTTCTTCTTAAAAGGAAATAAAGTTGAACTTGAACTCTCAGCTTCTCTTTACGACGAAGTCTTAATAGTTGTGAATTGCCGTGGAGGCGGGTTAGCCATTGTAGGTGTTCGCACTGTCCCGTCCTTGTACAAGGATGCTATCGGCATAACGTAATTTCGTTTCATAGTTCTTGTTACCTCTCTCTGTTGAGTTAGCTCTGTCAGAGTATGCAGCTGTGCAAATTCGCATAGAATCGGGAGGGGCGTATGTTTTAGTGAGGCCATGATAGCGTGCATTTCTCCTGTTTATTGTTTCCAACTCCGCCCACTGTGGCCTAGTCAGTCGTTTGAACTGGGCTTGGTAGAGTATCCAGGGCTGAAGCACCGATTGTACAGAGATACTGTACCAGGCCCAGCCTTCTTAACATCCACAGATGATGGAGAGTCCTCACACCGCTGCCAGCGCAGCGGCGCAGCGGTTAAGCGATGCGTCAGTGAACTGGCAGGTGGCTGTTTCCACACAGCCACCGGTAGGGATTGTTCAAAATATGTTGCTCTTCCCTAGCAACCTCTCTCGCAGCTGACGCGACGCTGCTCTGAATTTACCGGAGTTACTGCCCGAGGTTACCTGAGTAACTTGGGTAAGCTCGGGTTGCTAGGCAACGGCACAAGATCGAAAGAACGTACGTACGTACGGTGACAAGGTTCTTATTCGGTGTTGGGGACAGTATGGGTGCTTTCGCGCTAAACACTGGATGAGACACTTAAGCTCCTCCTTGAAGGTATGACGCGATAGCGAAATGGGTTGATTCCCATACGTGCAGATGGTCATCCTCTGCTTTGCATTCATAGATCCCTGGGAGTCCTCATACCCGTCCTGGCGCAGTGGTGCAGTGGTTAAGTGGTGCGCCACTGCCCTGCGACGGCAGGTGCTCCTAGCGGTAACCCTTATGCGACCCAGAATGCTCTTATCATTAATTTAACTGCCATCTGCACGGTGGGCCACTGACTCGTAGGTGGGCAGTTGGATCCAAGGTCAAGTGACATAGGTGGCCCAGGTGCCTCCTAGGCTGCTCTCTGAGAACCACTTGCCAGAGCAATGCCCGTAATTTTTCGCTCACAACGTCGACGCCCGATTTTCTGTGCAGCGGAGCCTTTAACGTTATCGCGTTAAAAATTATGCCCGCATTTCGCTTCCAGTCTTGGACGCTGACCTTGTAAACAGGCTTCACGTGAAGGAGCAGAAGAGGACCACCCCTCCTAAACTACGGAGGGCTTAGTAAATTTCCGTTTCTAACAGGCAAAACACAACAACGTAACATGTCTTCCGATATTTAAAGCGCCCTTATCTGGCGCAGCAGTTTTTCAGATTTCTGCGAATCCTCTCATATTCGGCGGTGGGTACCACTGGAGCGTAAGTATAGCTTCAACCTGTTTCACTTGTGTCTTCATCGTCGGCCAACGAGATGCGCCTTATAAGAGGAAGTGGGGCTTTGAAAAAAAGTGGTCCGCGGTTACAGGGTGTGCCGCCCGGAGTGCTGCAAAGGACAGCGTGTGCATGATACAGCGCTCACTGGCTTCCGTGTCTCAGTCTTTGATACGGTTTTACATCCTGTTCTGTTGTTTTTCATGATTCATCCGGTTTGTTAAGTAGCTGCACATGCCTTCCCGTGATTATCGGGTTGAGTGATATCCATTGCAGTGGTTTTGATGCTGGCATTATAATGTTATGGCGAGTCATTATCTGCTTGGAAATGTGATGACCTGTCTGTATTTAAAGCTCTGTCGTTTTCAATAAAATTTCAGTTGTTAGTTCAGCGCCAGTCCCGTTGTTTGTGTCTTCTGTGTAGTCCCTGTTTTTTTTGCGCTGTATATTACTTTCCTTAAGATAAAAACAAAGGATAACCTTGGGCGCAGCGTTTGCTCAGATCTGCCGAGCTGAGTTTTACTGCCAGGTGGTGCCTCAGACTGCTGAATGTGTGGTACCAAGAGTGAGAAAGTTGGGATGAGTTTTATGGCGCATGAAACACTCTTCCTCACCCACATCGATAATCTATTCATACTGGGACTTGTAATAAACTACCTACCTTAACATGCACTTATTACCACGCCGCTCCTGCAATGGCACCCAAGCATCCGTCCTAACTTCTTACGACCATTAAAACACCAGCGCTTTAAGCAGCACTCGTTAAATTCAAACTGATGCCGCACACTGCAGCTGTTTTTCATGGTCTGGTTTTGGTTTGTGCTTATGAAACGTCAGGTTTAACTGTAACCAGCCTTCATGGCATTTTTTTTATCTTGTTTCTAGGATTCCATTCACGTTACGAAGTAACTGGCGTATTTGTTGTTTCTCTGTCTCTACCATCCCTAAAAATAACCACCCTGCACTGGGTTCTTAAGGGCAATGAAATCATGAATATGCGGATTGGGTGCGTTAAATACGCGCTGGACCTTATCTGCCTCGCAATCGAATCCGCGTGCTTCCGAGCTGAGATGAAACGAACAAATGTGATTTTTAAAGGCGGTGATAAAGATGATGCTACGATGGCATTGCGACATCTGTCCACCAGGTTTTTTTTAAGAGTTTTAAAAGGATCCTTCTCTGACAACTTCCTGAAATCTGTGCTACCGAAACCGCAGCACGTCTTCCGGAAAGAATCCTCAGCAGAATCAGTTCTCCTGACACGCAAATAAATTGTCGAAAGAAGAGTAAAAGCGAATAACTCACTCTATGAATATTTGCTTATTGCAGTAGCGGCTCTTAGTTTATAAGTCATTCTATCGCCCTCAAAGAGCTGCACCATTTCGGGCTTCATGGTGTACCCTGCTCACTATTGGAATCATAGTAGTTACCGTAAATAGCGCGATGGGCTTAAAATTTTTCTTCAAGGTTCAAGGTTTATTTTCAGTCAGGTACATGGCTGAGGAGAAGGGAAAAAAAGCCGCAAGTGCGGCTTGACAAAGCTCCCAACCCCTATGTTGCTTCAGTAGCAGTTGGGTGGGGGGGAAAAAGAAAGAAAAAAGCAGGAAAGAAAAGAAAGGAAAACGAGGCAGTGCGCAGAAAATACAATGGCCAGCACTTTTGGCTCCTTGCAATACACAAACTATAGGCCCAGACATAAAGCAACTAATTCAAGTGACTTGCAAGGAAACAACAACTAATCGTGGATGAAAACAAAAGCATTTCGCAAACTACGCTGTACACACACGCAAAAACAACGCACTACAAAAACAGATTTCTTATGTGGTTCACCGTTATGGAGCATGGCAGCATTAGTGAATCCAGACTTGTTCAGTAGAGAAGGAAGGAGGTATCGTAGAGGCTGCAGACCGTAAACAGTTCTCGGACGCGGTCTTTGCCAGTGTTCATGGTGTCTTGTTATCCGTGGCACATATGTCATTCAAGGAAATACCTCTTGACGCGCGTGAAGAGAGCGGTCTAGGCTTGTTTCTGTTTAGTTTGTGTACAGGTTATATTCTACATGTATCGATTTATTGCGAGGTGCCCGCTAACAGCTGTGAGCCCTTTTCAGTGGCGCACTCAGAGCAGTGAAAGAGAAAACAATAATAAAAAGCAATAAAAACGATGGAGACAGCGACGATGTCTTAGAAGCACCTGTAGCTGGGCGTGTTGGTGGATATTCAGGAGAGAGGCAGTAACGCAAAAGGGGAACACGGGCGTAGCAAGAGAAGAGGACGAGTTCTTTACCTGCAAGAGGCTTTATTTGACTAAGATTGTTTAAATAGATTCAATTCTACCCATGTACAAAGGCACCGACCCCCAATAGTCACGTGTCGACAGATATCAGTCAAGAAGAGGAACCATTATAGACGTTTACAGATATGTGTCAACAAACGCCATTTCACTCCCGCAAAGCTCTACAGGGGTATCACTGATACAGTTGTCTCCTCATTTTGTGATATAAAACACTTCTACAGGCTCTCATTTTCTTTTGACGCGGCTCTTCAGTAAAACTTTGCAATCCGATAAGCAAGGTCCGCAGGTGACCCGAATCTCCTTCACGCAGGCTAGGTACGGGTCAGGAAGATGACAACCATTTTTTTTTTGCTAGTGAATTCCTGTGCTCACGCAGCCGATCATTAAAACAACGTCCGGTTTGCCTAGCATATATATACCTCGCCGCATGTAAGCGGGAACTCATGTGGAACTCGTTTCTTGCGGGCTAGGTTTTGGTGTTGTACACCGCAGTTGCGTCTTATAATTTATCTTCTTTCCTATCAATGCGTGAGAACAGGCTGGCGAGCTTTCGCGGAGCAGAAAATACCACGTCTATCCCGTGGCTGTTGGCCACCTTCTTGAGGTTATGAGAGGCTTGGTGAATGTAAGGTAAGACCTCAAGCCTTGATCGCTTCCTTGTGTCTTGTGGAAGGTTGTTCCGTTCCATGCCCTTCAACTTTTTCAGCAAGACTGCGTCACGGCGAGTACGAGAGAGGCGGGGAATCCTGCCTTCTGCAGCCGGGAAACCTGAGCTTTAGAGCTCAGAGTGGCCGTGACACGAAGACCAAGAGTAGCTCGCGGCCATCAGACATCGAGAAAGCAAGACGCTCGCAGCCCAGACCACAGAGGTTTGCTGGAAGTGCGTTGGTTTCGTTCGGTGGAAGTCCGCGCACAGGCTGCGGCGACGTCGGAGCGCGCAGCCACAGCTGATGCGAGTCACGTCACGTGGTTACTTACGCAGCTCCGCTCATCCTGCACAAGGTCATTCGTGGAGACAGCGAAATCGGCTCCGCTATGCTAGTAAAGCTTTCGGTTTACAAGGTCGCGCCTCATGTGCCGCGTTTAATTTTTAGATAACCTTGCGCATGCGCAACTCTGCTTTCTTTTGCTTGTCAACTGTCTACCACAGTATAACACTTGCGGTTCGGATGTCTTTCGATAGTCGAGCGCAGTTGCGTCCACTTCTTGACCTTGTTCGCCGTCCTACAGCACTGCTTTTCTCGGAATGATTACAGAACAACTCGCCAAGCAACATAGCTTGTTCAATTTTCCGTCTGGAATATGCTTCAAAGAACTCAGGGTTCGATGGGATTAACTAGCTGCCCTTACTTCGTCGTTCACGTCACGGCCTTTCGTGGATCTAGTGAAGGATTGACCCGTGTATTGAGACCTCTCATTTGGCACCAGTAACCAACACCTCATGTGGAAGAGGGCAGGATTTAAACGGAAGGGTGAAACGGCGCGCCGAGTGGCATCTCTTCTCAAGGGAGAAATTTTACATAGAAAAAACGCTTTCACCCTTATTTCAAATTTTGATGAACAAATCTAGAGAAACACGCCTCCACCTCAGGAATGCTCCATGAATCGGCCTTTTCGTGAATACCTAATTTCTTAGCATGCGAGCACGTTTGCAAGAAAGTTATTGCTGGACGAAGAAAATGAAAGTGAAAAAGAAAGTAGAAGTGTTCCAGGACACGCGATCCGATTAATGCTTAGTCTGCTGCATAAGGATTTGAGGACGCACTGAAGTTCATATTCCTGGTATCTGTATACTGCTTGAGTAAAACTAATAAAAACAGGGAGAGAAATGAAGTTAAGCGCTTTGAGGAAATTGCCAGAATTATTACGATCATCATGGAAATGCGCGCTGCTGATGAGCACCAGCTGGGCGAGATTTGCGCGCCATGTATGTTGAGATCTGTAATAGTGTATGAGGCTATGCAGCTAACACAAACATATTTTGTAGACAGACTAGCCACTATGTGGCGGTAAGTTTGTGTGTTGTTTTCATGACGATGTTTATAATGAACGCAACCATCAGTTCCACCAGACACTTCTAAATGGGCTTACGTGATTGTAAGACCCCGTCTGATATTTGCATTGCTTTCTGAAAGTTTGTAGCGTTCTTTCCGCAAAAGCAATGGCCCTCGTTTCAGTAAAACAACATCCTCTTGCACGATGGCCAGCTACGGAGAGAAAAGAGTCGCGTCCCCATGCAGTATTGGGCAACCAGGCGACGCCCTCGCGGTAGCCAGATATGCAGCGCGGAGCCAAAACGCAAAGAAAAACAACTTACCTTACCTCCTAATTTCTTACTAACTGTACCGCGCAAAGCCTTTATTAGCAACCAGCCACGGTGGCTTTGGGGTAAGGCTGATGATCAAAAGGTCGTGGGATCGAATCCCGGCCGTATTTCGATAAGGGAGACATGCGAGAACGCCCGTGTGCAATACATTGTCAGCGCACGTTAAAAAAATCCCAGGTGGTCTAATTTAATCCGGAACCCTTGAGAACGGCATCCTTTACAGCCCACGTATTGCCGTCCGAACGTTAAATATGTTAATACATATGAATTCGCAAGTGTCTGTGAGTGGCCGATTACGGCCTTTTTTTTCTCCACCTAGCTGCAGATGAAAATTACAAATCATCATAATCATAAGCCGACTTAAGCTAAATCCTTACTTCTTAAATATTACCCTTGTCTTTGGGCAGCCACCTCGAGCAAGCTTCCAACCGTTCATTTCACGTGAGCCTGGTCAAACAGAAAAGGTGCCCTTCATGGCCACGATGCCCGACGAAGCAAAGAGCGGTGGACGCGTTTCGTCAGTGCATAAAAAAAAGATCCTTCGCGTGTCCCGACACATTACTGCTCTTGCACTCAGCTACAAGCCATCACCCGCTGAAACAAGGACGGAGTGCACGATCGAGGCGACTCTTGAGCGAAAGAGAAGCGGTCACGCGAAACGCAAGGTCAGCTTCCGGTCAGACGCCCCCGTGCCGAATGGCTGTTGGGCTTCCTCGCCCTCTGCTGCCGTTGGGTCATTCGATGCTTGCACCTTTTTCGCTTCCATCTCGTTTTTCTCGGCCATGCTGCCCTCAGAGTGATTCCCTCGGGAACACACACGGAGTCGTTGAAGGTTCGCCGTCGGCAGTTTCGTCTCCCGCTGGACACTGCGCCTCCGGTGTGACCCGCCGGCCCCGGCTCTCTAATTGGTATCGATTACCGCGGGCCGCAATGGGCCGACCACCGAGCAACCGATGTTCTATAGCGGAGCCGCTGTGGACTGAGCGGATATTTTCCGCTGAGGAAGGTTTGTCGCTATCGCCGAGCTCCCTTTGCTGGACACCTGCACAGCAGCTGACGACCTTTCCCGTTTTTTCTTTCTGCGTCGCACCATCCCCTCTCTCTGGGCTTCTTTTGCGTTTACTGCGGCTCCACCGGCTTTCCTTCGTAGCTTCATCGCCGCCAGTGATTCTACCCACGTTCGCGCCCGCAGTGAAGCCGTGTGGCTTCTTTTCCCTGACCTGTCTCTAATCCGAAAGGTATCTGCGTCGCTACGCGCCAAGAGCCCCTCCTGATGTATTTTATTAGCTTGGCTGACTGTTTTCTATTACCGAGTGTGCCCACACCTCGGAACAAAAGTTTGGCGGGGAAAGAAAATGCCACCTGTTCTAGCTTTCATTGTCGATGAGTGGGCCCGAAGGAAGGCAGCGACTCCGCGCTGTTCACACTGGTCGTGTGACGAATTACATGTTCCGGCCATATATCGATCTGAAGCAGCCTTCCTCCGTTCGCAGTTTTTTTTACTGTGCACTTAGTAGAGCCTCTTATACCAGGTGTTTCAGCGAACACTTTCAAAAATTCTCATAAGTAGAATTTTCTTGATAAAGATATGGCCTTTGCAGCATAGTATTACCAATGTTGGCGGACACCAGAAAACCGGTGAATCGTATTAGGTAGTAAACTGGTTCACTAATTTTTAATAATTAATTTTTTAACTATTACAGTTAGGCGCCTAGTTGCAATTAGATATTTGTAGCTGGTCGTTAGTAATAGCCATATCAGGTTTTAGAATTTCGAAAATGCGATTATCCTCGGCGCTGTGGCTCGACAAAATTTGGCTTTTTCGATTAGTTACGTGCACTAGAGGGGATGCTTTGCCTGCATGCTTTCGATAGCGCATGTATTTTTCGCCCGATGCAGCCAAACTTTACCGAGCCATAGCGGTGAGGGTAATTGCGTTTTCGAAATTCTAAAAACTGATATGGCTATTACTAACGACCGGTTACAAATATCTAATTGCAACTAGGCGCCTAATTGTAATAGTTAAAAAGTTAATTATTAAAAATTAGTGAACCAATTTACTATCTAATATGATTAACCGCTTTTCTGGTGTCCGCCAAAACTGGTAATACTGTGCTGCAAAAGCCATATCTTTACCAAGAAAATTCTACTTATGAGCATTTTTGAAAGTGTTCGCTGAAACACCCGGTATATCTAAATATCTTATTTTACACTGTTAACTTGCCAGCATGGCCTCTGAGGCAAGAACAATCATCATCATCCTGACTGCACCTACTACGAAGCAAACGCCTCTCCCATATCTATCTAATTAAGCGAGGCAAGTAGCCACTTTACCAACCATTGAATATTAAGGCGGAAGCCTTTAATGCCTCATCATTGTAAGCAGAAGTGATCGACAGATATGTCACGCTTTTCAATTGGTTGTAATGGTCGTGACGTCACAGTGCTCGAATTTCAAACGGGGCCACTTTGGCTAGTAACCATTCAACCAATTAAAGGGATGGTACAGCGATGCTCCAAGTAAGTGGGACTGAGTTTAGCTAATTCGTTAATTAACCAGTTAGCCTAATTAACCTTTCTAGACAGACAAGATAAATGAATAAAACCGAGTAGAAAATTGGTCGAGTTGGGAATCCAACCACGGTCTCCGGAGTGCGAGACGAGCACGCTAACCCCTCCGCCATGCCAGCTGGATGGTTTGGAATGAACAAAGGCGCGTCTAGTGAATACGGTGTCTTCGTTCACTCCCATCTTCCTCCCTTCCCGTACGGCGAGGTTCAGGTGTCCACCGAGGTATGGGAGACAGGTACATTTCCTTTCCTCAAAAACCAATTTACCGACGAGAAAGGCGTAGAGCCGAACGGGCGATGGCGTTCTGTGGACTCCCTGGCAGCGTTGCAACACGCTTTCGCGTTCCACTCTTAGAGGTGAAGCTTAACATCTTAACCGCACATCAGTGACGCAAGCAGCAACACCGCGCTTAAGGCTTCGGCCTCACCGTACTTAAGGTCAACAAAGTGCCCCCCCCCCCCCCCCCCCCCCCCCCCCTGAATTTTTCGTCCTTTCGATCTTATGCACTGATTAAAATTAGCAATCCGTGTAAATAACGTAGTAAAGTATAATCATTCTTTCAATGCCTCTTTGTTTCGCTCTTCATCTCGACTTACAAGAAACCTCGCATACGATAATTTTAATGTGGCATCGAGTAGAGGTATTTACAGGTAACGGTTCTTGCAATTGGCAGGAACCAAGATATGGAATGGTTTACGACCAGAGATGAAACAGTCTGATCAAATCTGGAAAACCTTGAAAACATATTTTATGACCATTATTCGACCAGTGTGATTGTTGTTCTCGATTTATATCTATTTGCTGTGTTGGTTTGGTTAGATATTGTTACTTGTACTAAAACATGGAAACTAATGTATTTGTCCCCAAATCAATGCTGTTTTTTGATCTTTTTTGCTGGTAATATTGTATTTATCATTTCACACAAGAGATATGTCTTTGCTTAAATACATTTTTGTTTTTGAACCCACACTACCCTTTGGCGATGGGTTCGAACAGTGTTTGATACTTTGTATGGCAAAAGTAAAAAAATAAACTAAATGAAAACTACATGACGTTCCATGGAGTACTACTCAGCTCGCATCGCTCCTGCCACACCTTGTGCGTTGCAGCCCTTATTAACCGCCCGTATTTGAACAGGGCATTTTGCTAAATGAAAATCACCTTAGACATTGCTTAGTTCGCACACAATATTTTTGTTCATTAAAGCAGAATGCTGTAAGTTTTCGTGTTTCATGCGGGCTTAGGCTAAGTTCTGAGGCGCCTATTTGTCATCGCTTGATATGAAAACGAAGCTCAAGCAGTACATCCAAATCTGAGCTCGGGCAGCTGCGTAGTGTGAAAGTACAGGGCAGGGCTGGCGTATACACGCACGTAGACACATACATACAGAGACACGCTTCTCTGTAGTGAACTTGCCTGCGATGTAAGGATGTACATGCTAGGACAGTCGAAAAACACAACAGGAAATTTTCTGTCGCCGCAATGGACTTGTAGTATCAATATAGATTATCGTGCTAACAAAATATTTTTGTGTAATTACAGCACAAAAGTAATACACAATTACCGACTGCAGAGTAGTTATCATTATCATCATCAGCCTGAGTACACCCACTGCAGGGCAAAGGCCTGTTCCATGTCACTCCTATTAACCCTGTCCTTCGCCAGTTGCGGCCACCTTATTCCCGCAAGCTTCTTAATCTCATCCGCCCACCTAACCTTCTGCCGCCCCCTGCTACACTTGCCTTCTCTTGGTTTCCACTCCGTTGCCCTTAAGGACCAGCGGTAATCTTGCCTTCGCATTACATGCCCTGCCCAAGCCCATTTCTTCCTGTTGATTTCAACTAGGATGTCATTAAGCCGTGATTGTTCCCTCATCCACTCCGCCCTCTTCCAATCTCTTAACGTTACACAGTACTACAGGATAAATCACGCTATTACAGAAAAATACTGGAATGAACAGAAACATCTGTCGTTTCGACAAAACGGCATTTTGTCATACTTTTGGCACGGTTCTCTCCTTAGTTTCGACTCGGAGATCAGCGAAACACGTTAACCGAACTGAAACATGCTCTCGATGGAAGACCTTTTCATAGCCAGAAATTCTAACGAGGTTATCGGATACCTGAAGCAAGCGCCTTGACAGGTTTTCCTGTTGACGCCATAGGCCTTTACTACAAGTCCCTAGAGACAAGGCGCCAGAAAGTGTTTAAATGTGCACTGAAAAAAATTACCGCAGGCACTTTAGAAATTCTGAAGTGTGCTTGGCGCAAGCCTTGTGGTCAACCCACTGCCGCTTCTCTGAACCGCTTGGCGCGGAGTCTCTGGGCCGCTTCGAAGCCATGCGTCTCACTCACTCGCGTGCAAAGAGACGTCTGGCGAAGGAGCGGCAGTGCAGCCTTCATCGCCGACGCGCGCGCGCTCGTTCTACCGCTACTGTGTGACGTCACGGTTGCTATTCACAGCTGCACACCCTACCTGCGCGCTGGTTGCTAAGGTGGGGAGGAGGTTGCGCCGCTGCGCGGAGGTGAGGCCACAGTTGGCACGATTCCTGCATAAGCATGAGCCATTACAGGCTTTTGCCTTAATATGACACCATCATGTTTACGAAGGACGCATTAGCACGACAGATTTCTTCCTTCCGGTGAAGAAATACCTGACGTCATTGCGTGTAGATCTCAATGGAGCAGTATTCTCTCGAAACGATGGGATCTGCAATGTATCAACGATTGTCTCGCGCTCTGCGAAATCTTCCTTGCTAGAGGAGACTTTGGCGCCAATTGGTGGAAGACACAGTGCTTCCGTTACATCGATGGCTTTTTAGTTTGCGCTAATAAGACCTAAAACGCATCCAATCTGGGGGAGAAAACTTTTGAATTGCTCTGGAAAATAGGTCACTCGTGTCCGATTTTTATCTGTAACGTCCCCACAAAGAGTAAACTGGAGTTCCTTGATTGGGCTTTAAATTTCGAACCTCACTTGTGTTGGGAGTACAGAACACGCAGTGAGAATGGCTTGCCGCCTTACAAATCTGCCCACTCAAAGCTGCTTAAGCGAAACACGGCGATGACGTGTTTCGAGCAGGCTACAAAAGAGTCCTGCAGGCGTAAGATGTAAGACATCTTCAATGCATGGGCAGAATATTGAAAAAGCCTGACATCTGACTCCGCTGCTCGTTTCAGTAGCAGAGAAATTGTTATAAAGAGCAATGTGACCAAGGCAAATGAAAAGAAAAGAGGCCAGTGATGATCCCATGATTCATACACCTCGCATAAACTGAAAAAGTTGCTCAAAGTCATGATAGGCAAGGCAAATTTTCCGCACCGAGAAAATTAGTAGCAATGTGCGCAAAAGTGATTAGCGAAGGCAAACCTAAGAAATAGGCGTCTTGAGGTGCCTCAAGCAGGCAAGAAGGTTTGGTGAATGATGCGGAGGGGATTATAAGGCACCGCCTTTGTGCGCTCAAGCTTATACGGGTAAGACGGGCAGATGCCCTAATGAAAGGCTTTGGGGACACAAGTGCAACTGTAAGCCTGATCAAGGCGCCTGGCAATCTTGCGGCTCATTGAGCCACATGCGACAAATGCTCACCACTTCCATCAGACTGCAGTTCTGTTTGAATCGAGAGACAAGCTAATCAGGGAGCCGTGAGTAGCTTGTTGCATCGAATCAGGAAAGGAAGGGCTGTTTGTAAGCGACCCATCTCCTACGCTTTCGAGACAAGAAAAGGAAGTTTGGATACGTAAAAAGAAATAAAATAGACCATTCAGGACAGCAATGCGTCAAACGGCTTACATGATAAGGCACATGACACCTGAACTCTGTTTTCAAATTTTGCTTTGACTTGAAATGCCCATATATGTAAGCACTCCGCAATAAATATTTCAGTTGACAGTTCACGCATACATGTAACGTGTTGTTTCCCTCTTGTGTTTAAGTGTTCTCAAAAGCGCAATGATGACATACCACGATTACAACAAACTAACCCAATTTGAAACCCTTTTATTATTAGCGACGGCATCTCTCGATTCACATCGACCACACTTAACCGAGGCAGCCGCCACAACATGATGGCCGCAGACGAACTGCTGCTTCTCTTCTTGCTGGAGTTTGCTTCAGAGACGTGGCTCGGAACAGCTGTGATCGGTAGGCGAATAGCGCAGCAGCATGAAGTCGCTGCGGCACACGCGTCCAGAATGGCGAAACATAGCAATCCAGGTCCTGTTCCCGGGAAGCTCACATGCCTTCGCCATTACGGGATGGTTGAAACTCGCCGACCGCGAAGCGCCTATGTGACCGGCAAGCTGAGCGGGCACGCGGTGCACTAATTGAGGCTCACTGAACGAAGCATTTTTGGATACTTTGTACATCGCAGCACGCGGCCAACATAACCACAAAGAGAACAAGAGGGTTTGGCGAAAGGTAGCTGGTCACAGGTTCGTGCTTTGGGGCAGGAAATGAGGCACGTTTGCAGGAAAAATAGCGCATGCCGACAAAAGGCCGGCGGGAGAAAACGGGCGCCTGGTAATTAATAGCGAGATTCCGCCGTACGCAGTAATCCCCTTGTGGGAGCCCTTCTTCTTCCTGGTGGTTTCCTCTCTGCGCGCCTTCGCACGTCCACTTTCCACTTGGCGTGGTCCTGTAAACGCAGTGAAGCGAGAAAATGATATAGAGTGAAATAAGTAGCCATTGTGACCCGGCTGCTGCTTCGGGGCTCATGAAAATGGAAGGTGCGACCATGGTGATTGCAGTTTGTTGATGGTGATGATGATATTTCCCGTGGTTTTCATCAGCAGAATTTACAGCGGCGAGGAACTGAGCCCGAGAACTTGCATGCTGCATCGCTGACTCCACTAAATCCGAGGAGTGATTCTCCAAAAATAGGCGCCGTCGAAGAAACTCATTTTAGAGAATCAAGCCGGACAGGAAGAATTACAGCGAATTAGAACGGTAGAAACCATCATGAACCAATAAAAACAAGTCTTCAGACGCAGCCTTCAGGTAAGCGGTGTGTTTTTCTCTGCCAAGCTGCTTTGTATTAAAGTGCAGGACGACCTAACCTACTTTGCGCTGGGACACCCAATACAGCTTCATTTGAACCGGCCAGAACGAAGGCTGTATTATAAATACTTCACGGCTTAAAAACATTTCCTGCTTGGGTATTTTCTATTGGTCGCTGTCCGGCTCTAGAGCTTGTCGCGCCTATTGCCGGTGACTTACTCTCACTCGAAATGCGTTGTTCCCAGAGCTCATCAAGGACAGCGGAGAAGAAACAGAAAGACACAACGTCTCTCTTGTCTGTCGGGTTTCATGAGCTTTAGAAGAAACTCCCTTCTACATCTTGTTTTATGTTGACAAGTTTCAAGGAATAGGACAATAGACTGTCGCCCGCAGGTCCTCTAGGTCCTTCTTCAGATATCTATTGCAGAGTCGCTGTTATGAAAATTGAACACTCACGATCCAGCATACGGTCATCCGCATTTTCGAAAAATGAAAAAATTTAGCAGTCGTTCTGTATATGCACACCTTCTCATAATCTGCAGCGAAATGCTACAATTCTTTTCAGTTGACCTTCTCAAAATCCTACAGTCCAACCCCAACAAATTTTGGCGTATTCTCTCTCCTAGGTCTCGGCCGAACCAAATAGAACTCATGGGAACTGATGGTGACCCAGTGGACCTAGATCAGTGCGCTACCGTACTGAACCAATATTTCACATCGGTTTTCACTCCCACACACAACTCTACCACCTCACTTCCACCAGAAACTTCACCGGTTATGATGCGTAAGATAGTGATTAATCCCGACGGTATCAGCAACCTCATTGATTCTCTTAAACTGTCTTCCTCGGCTGGGTGTGACCACATCAACAGTAAGTTATTAAAAAACACATCATCAACCTCGTCCCAGATATTAGAATTAATCTTCACCCAGTCTTTGCAATCGGAGGAAGTCCCGGATGATTGGAAAGTTGCCCAAATCATTCCAGTCTTTAAAGCAGGTGACCGCAAATCAGCCTCTAACTACCGTCCTATATCATTAACCAGTATCCCATCCAAACTTCTCGAGCACATTATATCCACGAACCTAATGGCACATCTAGAATCTAACGACTTCTTTTATCCTCACCAGCACGGTTTTAGGAAACACCTTTCATGCGAAACACAGCTTGCCGAGTTCATACATGACTTACTCGAATCTATGGACAATAACCTTCAAGTAGATGCCATATTCCTTGATTACTCTAAAGCATTCGATCGCGTCCCCCATAACCACTTACTTCAAAAGCTTTCATTGCTAGGAATTCCCGCCAACCTAATCCACTGGATCGAAAATTTTCTTTCAGGACGCAAGCAGTTCACTTCCGCAAACGATAGCCACTCACCCTTCACCAGCGTAACATCAGGGGTCCCTCAAGGCGCTGGACTGTCACCGCTTCTATTCCTCATTTACATTAATGATCTCCCTTGTAACATAAACTCTAATTTACGGCTTTTTGCAGATGATTGCGTCATATACAGAGTTATTGAGGCGGCCAATGATTCATCTTTACTTCAAACCGATCTTAACACACTCGCGTCATGGTGTAATACGTCCCTCCTGTCGTTAAACATTAGCAAGTGCAAATCTATGTCTTTCACGAGAAAACGCACTATGAATACGCATCAGTACAGCATTGGTTCACTTCTTGTCGACCCCACATTATCATACAAATATCTCGGCCTCCACCTAACACCATCACTATCATGGGTAACCCACATTCAAAACATTTGCGCAGAAGCCTCACGCACACTCGGCTACTTACGACGTAACTTGAAGGACGCATCCCCTGAAATAAAGAAACTAGCATACATGACATTCATTCGCCCGAAATTAGAATATGCGTCATCCATTTGGCATCCATCGCAAGCTTATCTCGCCGCCGACCTCGAAGCCGTACAGAACCGCGCCATCCGCTTTATAACATCTTCCTATTCAAGAAAAACCAGCATCACTGCACTGAAACAGTCCGTCTCCATTCCATCGCTCGTGTCACGCCGCATCATATCTCGCCTCTGTCTTCTGCATCATTTCTATTATCATCCGCGCTCACGCCACGCAAAACCAGAACCCCCCCATAGGACGTCTAGCCGCTTGAACCACAATCATAGCATCGCTCGCATCAACTGTCGCACGTTAGCACTCAGTTCTTCTTTTTTCCCGCACGCAATAGCTCTATGGAATGCCCTGCCAAACACCATTGTATCATGCACTAATCGCAAATCATTCCGTGAAATACTAAAGGACCATTTTTCGTGAGTGCAATCTTTTCAATTATATGTTGTGCTTGAGACAGACAAGTGTCCTTGCTTTTTTTCATTCCTTAGCCTTTGTTTACTCATGTGTTAATATTTTTTTACTTGTTTTTTTTTACTTGTTACATATTGTATAACCTTTTCGACGCCCCTTACCTGTTGTACATCTCTATTCCTTTTCAATGTTATTTTTTTTTTCTTTCTTTGTAGTGTTCTTGTCTTGTTCGTACAAATCTTGAGTTTGCTCCCCCCTTATGTAATGCCCTCGGGCCTTTAAGGGAAAAATAAATGAAATGAAATGAAAATGCTAGAGGAATTAGGTACGTCTTTTCAGCCCTCGATAAGTTAGGCTATGCAAGGTGAACAGACGTGAAGACCATGTGCCTAATGGCTGCAAAAAAAGAATAATCAAATTCCGTTTTTCGGCGCAAGGAAGGTGCTGTGTACCAGGTTCCACTCTGGTGCGAACAACAGTACGCACCGCATAGCAAACCGGCCGCCTTCATGAGCATAGGTACTGTGTTCAAAATAAAACCCAACAGGACTACTTCTTGGCCTATATTGTCATACATGTATGAAAGGAAAAACTGCTCTGCATGCGGAGAAATATTCAGAAGAAAATTTTCAATACTCGAGAAAATTCTCGAAGTGGAAAATATATCTAGGTTAGGAGCTTGTGTGACGTCCCTTCTGCTAACCTTTCTAAAAAATAACTCACTTGCCTTCGCTCTCGCTGATTGCAGTAGTCATTTGGTGTCGCGGCAGTGAAGCGTACATTCAAATAGGCATGCATTTTCCATTAAAGAAGGATGAACAGTTGGGCAAGTTGGTAACGGTTCAACAGACACAAGACGTACAGAACGAGAACACAGATAAGCTCTGCACCTCTTGCGCCTTTTTTTTGCACGGCGCCTTCGAATACGAACCGTTACAAACTTGGCAAACTGTCCATCCTTCTTCAATGCATCTCTAGTGCACAGGGCCCTTTCCATGTTAACAGCGCTTGCCTGTGTCCCTTTTTTTTTGTACATCCTGCGTCTCTTTTTGCGCTGTAGCTTCCAATATGAAGTGCATTTTCCATTTTTCACTGGCTTCTGCTGTGTATGTCATAAGGAGCACCTCCTTCCATTCCCTTGTCTGCTAAATAACATTCCAATCAAGTTGCTTGAAGCCAGCGATGTGTTTATTTTACCGAATTTTCCATTTCGTTTAGTTCATGCTTATGGGGTTTAACCTCCCAAAGTGACTCAGGCTATCAGCGAGACCGAAGTGGTGGGCTCCAATTAATTTGGACCTCCTGGGGGTCTTTAACGTGCATTCACACGGGCCTATAGCATTTCGCCTCGATCGAAGCGCGACTGCCGCAGCTGGGATCGAACCCGTGCCTTTCCGGCCAGCAGTCGAGCCCCATATCCATGTAGCCCCCAAGGAGACTAGTTCTGCATCTGTCTCTTTTGATGCGCTAAATCTTTGCAAATATGATCCGACAAGTCGATGTTTAGACTTCAGAAATAAATTACTTTCGAGACTTGTCCCCACCTAACGCAATTGCATCCCTTATGAATCCCACTGTGCAGCTTTTTTTTTGCAACAGTTTGGAAAGCAGGAAGAGCACATTCTCTACTCAAACAACACTACAGGCGCTCTTAAGATGCTGCCCAACAGTAGGTGGCTGGCAGTAGCTCGTGAAAGTTAGACACTGTACCGGCGACTGGCGAAAACAGTGCTGGCGAAAACAATGCTTCTTCCTACCAAGCGCACGGGCTTTGTAAAGGTAGAAATATCTCCCATTTGCCAAATAATGTTGAGCATTAGTATACAACGTTACTAGAAGCCCTGCTACACGCGAAAGTGTTCTCGCTTCATGTTTAACACCATAGTATTGCAACGCTACTACTGCATGCTGTCTGCCGTATTGCTACATTTTAAGTGCCCATGCTAGTAACAGAACCATGTAATCATAGCATACAACTTCTTCCAGTAGAAGCTGCCCTGCCATTAATGACCCGCGCTCGAAGCGACCACCTTTTAGAAAGCTGCAAAAGTATGCTAAGCTTTCCTCCCCGGCAAACGAGAGTGGAGGCAGTGGTCCTGTTTTCGGGGGAATAGGAGTGTTCTTGCACCCCCGTATGCTTTGCTATCCACCATAGAGCGGGTTGAAACTCTAAGCAGTAGACGCCTCTTGCATGTCCGGTACGCCCATTATTGACCACGAGCGTTATTCACATTTCAAACAGAAGTCAGAGGAACAGTACTCTAGGAAATGAAGGTGCCAGTTTGCACACGTTAAACAAGGAAGGATCGCGAGTGCGACGGAAGCACAGTGGAAGTTTGACCTCTGAAAAGACATCGCCCCCAAGCGAATCGTGTTGGAAAGGGGAACATGTTGTGATTGAATTCAAGGAGTGTACGATGGGGGGGGGGGGGGGGAGGGGGGGGAGTGTACGAACAGTTGCAAGTCCGCGCTCGTCCTGTCTACTTCTTCCCTGTGTATCGTCCTTTGCGTGGTTTTCGTTCTAAGTTCATGTTGCGATTGGTAGTTTAGAAAAGAAAAATACTGAATAGGTCGCTCAGCTGTGTAGTCCGTGAAGCAAGAAAATATAGCTTTAAAAAATTCATTATTCGGCGATTCTACATTGGAGGCTAAAGGCCGGTTCACATGCAAGCGACTGAGCGATTGAGCGGCGCGTCGCAGCGAAAATTTCCAACTTGTTGAAACCTCGCCGCTCGTCGCAGCGACGACTCAAAACAGGTTTTTCCGTCGCGGCGACAGGATTCGCTAGCATTTTCGCTTGCATGTGAAACAGGCTTAAGCCTTTTTTGTTATTTCTTCGTCGTAAGGAGACAAAAAAGCCCGGCTGATTTTTTTTTTTTGCATTTTGTTCCGTGCTTACAGAAACGCGATGGCACTGATTTCACTGCCTCCGAATCACCTCCCGTTCTTTCGCAGACACTCGATAGGGGTGGTGTTGTATAGGCCTCTCGCCTTCATCAACTACAATGCGGTGTTTAGCGACCGATGTTTGCCGAACTTTAGAAGTGGTCGCAAAGCAGTCACGAAAAGAGTCGAGGATCATGTGGAGGCGGTGTTTCTGATCGGCGGTTAGGTCGGTGTTCACGTCAGTCAGAATGGGGGCGTCAGACGTCGATTCATGGGTATCGTTGAGGGACAAGGCGCCGTGGGGGACTGAGTCACTAATTTCATCGAAATAGGCTATGGCTGTTGCTTGCGGCAAGTGGCGGTATTCGGCGCTAAAGTTGGTAACAAAAAGCTGCGTTCGCATTCCGCGGAGGGAAGTAACACCCCGCGCAACGCAGACTTGTTGACTCAGCAGTAACGACAGGTTACCTTCCGCAATCCCGTGAGGCGTGCGTGGGTTGGAGCATTCCACCGTAATAAACAAACTGGAGCGTGGTGGTAGCGTGACATTGTCATCACACACGCGAAAAACCGGCCTGTCGGGCTCGCTGCTGCCGGCTATGGCACACTGAGGTGAGAACGTCACGACAAGTTCGCGGAGATTGATTATCGCACCGTGTTCTCGAAGAAAATCAAACCCGAGGATGAGGTCCTTCGAGCAATCAGCCAACACAGCGAAGCAGGCAATGAAGGTTACACCGCGAATCTCCATTCTAGCGGTGCAGACACCTAGCGGTGTCACCAGATGGCCTCAAGCTGTCCGGATGTGCGTTCCAGGCCAAGGTGTCAGGACTTTCCTCAGGGCAGTCGCCAGACCACGACTCATGACGGAGAAGTCGGCGCCGGTATCTACGAGAGCAGTCACGCGGCGGCCATCAACGACAATCGGGATTTCAGCCGAAGCTTGGTCACCTTCGGAAAAACGCTGTGTGAGGGAGGTCGGACTTGTTGGTGCGTCAAGCGGAGACGTCTCTGTTCGTCGAAAAGTCGTCGGACGTAAGGGTCGTTCACATTGTCCAATTGAAGCGTCAAGCGAAGGCGTCTCTGGGCGTCGAAAGGTCGTAACGGCGTGGGGTCGGAGGTCGGGTCGCATGCTAACGTCGGTGAGCGGAGGATGTTCGTCATTATATCCAGTGAGGGCGGCCCTACCTCCGGGGGTCGCCGTCCTCAGTTTTCCCGGCGCGGGCTGGAGGACTGCCGGACGTAGGACTGGCGGGCTGGAGGACTGCCGGACGTAGGACTGGCGGGCTGGTGAAGACAACCGTCGAGGCGACGGTGACCTGGACTCGCGTTGGGCATTGGGTGCAGGTGGGACGTTGGCCGCTAGGTACTGATCGATCTCGCGGGGTCGTTCACCATAGCGTGGCAAGGGTGCGTCTGGCGAAAAGCCGCGCAGGCCAATCAGACGGTACGGGCAGTGACGACGGATGTGGCCTGCTTCGCCGCAGTGGAAGCACAAGGGCATGTTGTTCGGCGTGCGCCACATGTTTGCCTTCGTGACGGGTGGGCGGTCGTCTGGCAGCGCTGCCGTATACGGGAATCGGCGGGACGGCGCGGTAGGGGCAGGAGAGTAGAACGCCGGCGATGGTGGCGCAGAACTTCGCAATGCCTCGCTGTATGTCATCACATAGGGCGCTGGCGGTTGGGGAGGTGGAATGGGCTGCACCGTGCGGCGTATCTCGTCACGGACAGCATCCGAGATGGCGGTCACACTAGGAGGCTGCTCCACAGAGCGAAGCTTCTGCAGCTCTTCGCGAACGATGCTCCTGATGAGCTCTCGGAGGGAGGTGTTCTCATCCCCGGGCTTCGGCATGTGGCACTCCACAGCAGTGATGTTTGATGGACGGCCGTAGTGCGCAAACCGTTGTTGCAGGGCGCACTACATGCCTGCCGCTTCCTTTGCAAAATCGGCGACTGTAGCCGGAGGATCGCGCACGAGCCCAACGAACAATTGCTCCTTCACTCCCCGCATCAAATGGCGCACCTTCTTGGCTTCCGACATCGAAGGATCAGCGCGGTTGAAAAGCCGGATCATGTCCTCCACGAACATCGCCACGCTCTCGTTTGGCTGCAGCGCTCTCGATTGCAAGGCCAATTCAGCACGCTTCCTCCGTTCGTTGCTGCTGAAGGTATCCAGCAACTGCCGCCGGAAGTCTTGCCAGGTGTGCATGGCGGACTCGTGGTTTTCGAACCACGTCTTGGCGGCGTCCTGGAGGGCAAAGTAGACGTTCCGAAGCTTGCGGTCTTCGTCCCACAGATTAAATTCAGCGACCCTGTCATACCCGTCCAACCAGTCCTCCACATCCTCAAACTTGTCACCATGAAACGACGCAGGCGTGCGAGGCGTATGAAGAAGTATCGGTGGCGAACTCACAGATGGCTGGAAGGTCTGGCTGGCCACCGTAGAGGTCATCGTGCGGGATGGCGCGGTGAGGGGTTTGTACTGGGCGGCTAAGCCTTTCAAGCGGCGGCTTGACTTGTGGACAAGTGTCGTGACCAGGGGGTGTAGCGGAGCGCTGGAGGTTCCTGGGACCTCTTTGTACATGGATCATACCCAGCACCTCCACCAAAATGTCACGGGCGCCTGTAGAACGTTCTATCCCTGGCGAGCACACTGGGCGGAGCGCAGCCGGCCGACCCTAGCACCCTTCAGAGGACGAAGTCCGGCGCGCGACTAAGGTCGAAGACAGACCGCACGGGGGCGCCGGTAGAGTGTGGCATTGACTAGTCAGCATACGCCACTCTGCCCGCCGTTTCTCTAACGAATATAAGGTACAGTACATAATATAGAGTACTGTCGCTCAAAAATAAACATGCAGAAAACGAAAGTAATGTTTCATAGTATAGCAAGGGAACAGCAGTTCACAATTTCTAGTTATGTGCTGGTAGTGGTAAAGGAATGCGTCTACTTAGGGCAGGCAGTGAGCGCTGATCCGGATCATGAAAGGGAAACAACTAGAAGAATAAGAATGGGGCGGAGCTCATTCTGCATGTTATCATGAATGGCTGCTTACCAATATCCTCAAGAGAAAAGTATACAACAACTGTATCCTACCTGCACTCACCTATGGGGTAGACACGTGGAGGCTAACAAAGAGGGTTCAGCTTAAGTTAAGGACAACGCAGCGAGCTATGGAAAGGAAAATGATAGATGTAACATTAAGAGACGCGAAGAGGACAGATTGGGCTGGGAATTAAACATGGGTCAATTGCGTTCTAGTCGAAATCAGGAGGAAGAAATGTGCTTCCGCAGGGCATGTAATGAGAAGACAAGATAACCGATGATCCTTAAGTATAACAGACAGGATTCCAAGCGAAGCAAAGCGTAGCAGGGGGCGGCAGAAAGTTAGGTGGGCGGATGAGGTTAACACGTTTGCGGGGATAGGGTGGGCGCAGCTGGCATAGGACATGGTTAATTGAAGTTATCTAGAGAGGCTTTGTCATGCAGTGGGCATTGTCGGGCTGATGATGATGATGACGAATTGAATAAATCCTGTTTTTGGACCACTTAGTGCAAATGATTTTTTAAAGCGCAAACATCTACAGACCACGAGAAAGACGACACAGAAGTCTTTCTCATGGTCTGTATCTGTTTGCGCTAAAACTATGTAAAAAAAAAAGAGTGATGACAACGGTGCCTTAGAAGCCGCGTATGTAGAGCATTCATACTATTTATACCACGGAAGATTGCTCTGTACTCTGTACTCGACGAGTCTTTTTACGCATCAGTGTGTCAAAAGCTTTTTGATGTTTGTTTATACATTCCTCAAAACTGCCGGCAAGCGGCTTTGTCTGTTTGTTTGTGATGCAAATTGTACCAGAGTGATAAAGCCGCTTAGGACAGGATTAACTGGAGAGACGTTTGAGAGGCCTTTGCCTTGCCGTGGGAGTAGCCTGGTTGATGATGATTAAGACCTGTTACCGCCGTTTGAACATAACGAAGAAGGATGTGTACCCCGTCTCCCGCAGCGACGAAACAGTGGACTGGCTCTGTAAGTATTTCTAACTAATGAACTCACGAGCGGCTTCAGGCATTTTGAGGTTGATGAAAGAGATCATGAGAAGATCGCATTCATCACTCCAGGTGTCCTCTTCGAGTTCAAGGTGATGCCGTTTGATCTCTGTTCCGCTCCAGCGACATTTCAGCGAGTAATGGACACAGTGCTGCTAGGCCTGCAGTAGTAAATTGGTCTGGAGTGTTTAGATGACGTCGTTCTCTTCTAGAACTTTGACGAACACCAAAATAGGCTTCGAACAGTACTGGTGGCAATCATGCAGTCTGGGCTAACCTTGAAAGCGGAGAGATGCCATTCCGTCTCTGAAGAGCTGCTGTTTCTAGGCCACAACAAAATCAAAGAGGGAGCACTCCCTGACCGAAGAAAACAGCTCCCATTACAGAGTTTCCACCGCCGGCCGATAAGAAAGTTGTGCTCGGAATCCTCGCACTGTGGGCGTGTTACCGACGATTCGTCAAGAATTTTTCACGTATCGCTGAGCCTCTTAACCAACTGACAAAAGCAGACGTGGCATTTAAGTGGGAAGCGCCGCAAACGGATGCATTCAAAGAGCTTATGTTAGCTATAACTTGCTCTTATTTATTAACTCTGATAACTCTGCCAGTTCTATACTGTCCGTAGGGCAAGAGGCTTTCATGCTTTGGCGTTTCTTAATCAGAGTTTTCGGCTCCTGAGATAGTTTGCCTGTATCCTGTCGAACCTTCCTACAGCCTACTTTTACTGCGCACTCCATAAAGATAGCGGTGAGATTATCGTTTATTGTTTGAAAATTAAGATAATCATCCTCGGGTAGAGGCGAATATCTGCTTTATAGCGATAGCCTCAATTCCTGTACTTTCCCTCTTATCGCTAATGCGTTAATGCGCTTCGGCTTCACAAGTTTCTTCCGTTTCCTCTTCAAATTTAGGCTAATTTGAGACCTCACAATTCTGTGGTTGCTACAACGCACATATCCGAAGACCTCCACATCCTGCATGATGCCATGGTGAGCACATAGTATGAAGAGTATTTCCTTTTTATTCTCACCATTGGGGCTCTTCCACGTCCACTTATTTAGTTTCCTGGAGAAGGTATTCATTACCCGTAAACTATTTCTTCCTGCGAACTTTACTAATGACTCTCCCCTCTTTATTCCTGAAACCTATGCCACAATCGCCTACCGCCTGGTCTTCGGTCTGCTTTTTGCCTACCTCCGCATTGAAGTCGGCCGTTAGTACAGCGTGCTGTGACTTAACTTTGTTTATTGGCGCTTCCACGTCTTCACAGAAGCTTTCAAAGACCTGGTCGTCATTAAGCCTAATTATGACAGCTGCCACCCTCTCGTTAATACTATCGCAAAATTTTTCTTATGCGTTAAATCGTCTATTTACCTGCTAATATTGCTTATATGCATGTTTTGTATCTATGTGCTGCTAATATTGCATAAATTTATTTATTTGGTTTTATTTTTTGGTATCCGTGCGCTGCTAACTTTGTAAAAGTTTATTCTTTGGGTTTTATTCTTTTGGTATCCGTGTGCTGCTAATATTGAATAATTTTATTCTTTTGGTTATGTAACAATGTAAGTTCACTCCTGCTAGGGCCAAGCAGTGGCCTGTAGTATTCTGAAATAAATAAATACACAAACTGCTCTTTGTTGGCCGCTATATTCTGATTGATGAGAAATCCGACACCTAGTTCTAGTTTGTCCGCTAATCCACGATAGCACAGTACATGCCCACCCTTTAGTATTGTATACGCCTCCTCTGTCCTCATAACCTCACTAAGCCCTATTATACCCCATTTAATACCCGATAGTTCCTCGAACAGCATTGCTAGTTGCTTTGGGTTCTAAAGTAAAAATATATTAATTCCAAGATTATACAGGACAGAAAAGTGCACAGCCGAGGGTGCTGTAGTCAGGAGACTGCTTTTTAACAGGTCACTCTCAATACACAGTAATCGACAGTCGTCCTTCAGGTACAACTAGCGTAATCTCTGGCGTTCCTCAAGGTTCCCTTCTTGGCTGACATCTTTTTCTAATCTTCATTAATGATCTTCCTTACGGTGTTTCATCCACGATTCAGCTTTTTGCAGATGATTGCATCCCTTATCGTCGCATTGTTACTAACAGGGATCAACTATCGCTTCAGAATGATTTACACATAATAGAACGGTGGTGTTCCGACTGGCTTGTGCAGCTGAGCGTCTGAAAGTGGCAATTGATGCAAGTATCTCGAAAACATTCTAACTTCAGATCCGCATATTCACTCCTGTTAAACACGGTAACAAAAGTCAAATAATATCGGTATCTTCGAATCACAATCTCTAGAAAATTAATCTGGCCGGAACGCATCTTATATCTACCATCTGGAGCATCGAAATCACTCGGCCCCATCCGACGATCCCTGTGCCTAGCCCCTCCTCCTGTCCGAAAATTAGCATATGAAACGTTCACCCGTACCATACTTGATTATGCAGCGGCTATCTGGAACCCTCACCAAGCATACTTATTTAACACTTTAGAAGCCCTTCAAAACCGAGCGGCCCATTTCATATCCTCAGATTGCAATAGACACAACAGTATCACCAGGATTAAATCTACACAACATTCAGCCACTAGAGCACGGACGGAAAATCGCACGACTCTGCCTCTCTCTTAAATTATGTTACAATTTTTCTGATCTTCGCGACACATTATTTCTAACTCCCATCAGAACATCGCGCCGCCTGTTTAACATCCTCAGCATTCAAGGTATGCACGGATCGACATTGGCAATTAATAAATTTTTTTCTGCCAACTGCAATACAAAACTGGAACCCGCTACCCGACTACATTGTAAACGAGCGCGACCCTACTAAATTTCGAAAGGCGTTAATTAATCAATCACTGTACTGAATAAAATATATTGGCCATTTGTTTCAAACTTTTCATCTACTTACACTTCTTCTTTTTCTTGTTGTTGTTGTCACCGTATAATTCCGTCTTTCACCATTCAGCTTTGACCGACGTCCTATTGTGATGTACCGTTTTTCATTGTATTGCATCGCATTATGTTTCATTGTATTAATGTTTTATTCTGAATGGTATTTGCTTTGCCCCCCCCCCCTCCAACCACACACTCGTTATGTAATGCCACAATAGAGGCTGTTAAGTGTAAAATAAAGGATGATGATGAATGATGAGATTCTACCGGGACCCTCGATAGATCATTAAAACAAAATAATAATAGCAAAGTTAACGCATGGTTATATAATACTGAAAACATCAGTGCCTCGACACAAAAACAAAGTCTGACATAAAAATAACAAAGGCAAGACACTTATAAAAAGAATAAAACATCAGTCATCAGACAAAAATGCGTTAACTTATTTTGGAATGCAGGCAAGGAAATTGAGTGAGGGGCAATGTGTTCCGACATTACGTGGCAGCAAAAGAAGATGACACTTTTCCAGAATTGGTACGGAAACTGGGGACAAGAAAATTGTTGCTGCAAATCTAGTAGAGTGGTGGTTTGTCAACAGGACGGGATTGATAAACTGAAAATGGGGGGTGTCATTTAATGAAAGAGCGTTAGTAGAAAAAGAGCTGCGGGGGTAATGCGGGTTGCATGATTTTGCAAATGTTGTGGAGGCGATAAATGGCAATGGTAAGCATTTCCCCGCGAAACAATCTCCTAAGTGACGTGTCTGTGTTCGAAAGCAAATAGAAAGATAAGAATAGATTGCAAGGAAAATATGGACGTGCTTTAATCAGAACTCTAATGACCAACATAGATGTTTTTTTTTAGATGAGCAATGTGGGTGCATAATTTAAGAGTAGAATCTAGAATAATGCCGAGAGAGCCAGTGTTACCAGAAGCTGGAATAATACAGGACAAAAGGCTTAACGCAAGAGTACATGAGAGAAATTTCTGGTTACTTTTGAAGTCTACAAATTTCGTTTTAGCGGGATTTCGTTTTAGCGTTTTAGCGGAGTATATCGAGCGCGACCTTGAGTAACTCTCGTACTTCTAGTGTATTTCTTCAGTATATTTCGTCGCATAGACGGAATGCTTTTCACCAAATTGGCAGCTATTCATGCCCAAGCACCGGATAATAAATAAGGTAACATAAGATAAGATGCCAGCGTGTGTGCGTCGTCGTGCGCCTCCGTACTCCATCGTATTTTGCTAGGCGCAACTGAAGTCATCGATTCTGCCAACATTTTCCTGCCTCAGCGCCACCATGCGCCCAAGGAAGGTCCGCACCGTCCACCGAGGATGTAAAAGCCAATGGTTTGAACGACTTCTTCAGTGGGCAGTGAAGAGCAGCTGCAATGCGGGTGCCTGAAAGTCCTTTATTCTTCCTTGCTGTACAGTCGGGGACAAAAGTCTCCGGACCACGTGTTCCTCAAACGAAGCTTATAGGTCTACTATCAGACAGCGGCTGGAGACCGCACTTGTGGAGATGAAAGAACAAAAAATTAACTTGTACCTCCACAAGTGTGGTCTCCAGCCGCCGACTAATAGCAGAGCTATCGGCTTCGTTAGAGGAAGACTTGGTCCGGAGACTTTTGTCCCCGACTGTACATAATACCGTTCTTCTCGACACATGGCTATCTGCACCCTGGCAAGAACATACCGGTGTCAATGCAACGTCACCATAGTTTGTGGCTGCGAACTGGACTGCTGATGTCGTCGATTCCGCCAACATTTCCCTCACCACAGCGCCATCATGCGTCCAAGGAACGTCCGCACCGCCTATCGAGGATAAAAATAGCAGCTGTTTCACGGCTTCTTCAGTGGGCTGAGAAAAGCAGCAGCTATGCAGACGCCTGATTGTCCATTATTCTTCCCTGCTGTACATATTCCTCTTCTTCTTGGCCCGTGGCTATCTTCACCCCGCCAAAAACATACCGACATCAAGGCAACGTCACCGTGGTTAGTGGCTGCTAACTGGATGGATGGTTTCATCGAATCTGCCAACATTTTCCTGCCTCAGCGCCATCATGCGCCCAAGGAACGTCCGCGCTATCCACCGAGGATATAAATGCCAGCGGATTCAACGATTTCTTCAGTGGGCTGAGAAAGCAGCTCCTATGTAGGTGTCTGAAAGTTTTTTCTTCTTCCTTGCTGTACAGGTTGGTGCCGGTACTTCCTTATGCGCTAAACGTACCAGCAACATCTGTACGCCGCTCTCCTTTTGCCCACCAGTGTTAGCTTCATCAGTCTGTGAATCCATGCATGTTGTGAAATTTTTATTAATGCGAAAGCAATACTTGGCTATGTCGACAATTTCGTGCCCGCAATATGTGTCGGCAGTGATTACTGCGTTCGAGTGAGATTTAAAGCGAAAACAAAGGGCTGTGTGTGGTAGAGGATGATGCGAGGATGCCAAAATTTGATCAGTGTGGAGTAATTGGTTAATTAGAGCCAGAAATGTCACTTAAACGTCAAAACAGTACCAGATGTCGATATATTGATAGGACGCGAAAAGAGTACTTGGCTTTGAAACTGCGGGGAAAAAAAGAACGCAACCACGTGACCGAGGATGATAAAATGTCACTGGACGCCAAATTCGAATGATCTAAAATAATCAGTTATTAAATTAGAGGCCGAAAGGTTATTTAGACATCAAAATAGCCCCGGACGTGCATATAGTGCGACGACGAGAAAAGAGCGGGACACGCAAAATTGGAAGATGCAAAAAGAGAGGAAATCAGTCAAAAGAGAGAAAAAGAGGCAAAAAGAGAGGCAAACAGTATAAAGTGAAGCAAAGAGAGGCCACAATTGTTAAGGAGGCATCAATACTTTCGCATTCTTCCAATGCGAGTCATTGACAATGCGAGACTAACACTGGCGAGAATCAAGGTGAAGCTCAGCAAAGTGCTAATGTGCTCACTGCTATTGCAGTACTGTCAGCTAAATCAGATGGTCGCCACGCTGAGCTGGTGGATACCTTAACCCAGCTGCCTGTTCGCGCATTTCTCGCGCATTTCTCGAGGCAGGGAAAGGAACCACGTTTGCACAACGCAGCATGAGAATCGGTTCACGACATGTGTCGCACAGGTGGTGTATAAGTTCCCCCTCACATGCGAGAGAGTTTACATCGGCCAAACTGGCCGGTGTATAAATGACCGGCTTCGTGAGCATCACTCCTCCCTGGGGTCCGATGGTGGTGCAAACTTGCCTCGCCATTGCAATGAATGTGGCTGCTATCCTTTATTCAGCAAGGTCACCATTCTTGGTAGAGGCAAGGAAAAACAGGAGCGGGAAATACTGGAAGCATATCATATCGGATTGTTAGGCTCTGATTGTATAAGCACAACCTCGGTGCGCTTGCTTGAAAAAGAATTTGCTTTTTTGGGTCGTCCACGATAGATGGGATTTCTTGTCTTTGTCTCTTTTGCTCAGTGATTAGTGACGATGCTGTTGCGCATGCTCTGCTGGCCTTGCTCGGACCATGTATTTTCCAATAAACTTCAGTTGCTAGTCCAGTCGTTGTGGTGTGTACACTCTTCTTGTCCGTCGTCTTGTGTGACTGGTTTTTTCGTTTACAATGTACCAACTGGCCCGCATTTCAACCCTTCTGGAAAGTGAACTTTCCCCCGCACTCACAGGTGCTATATCGGATGCCGTTGATGCTGATTCTCCTGCAATCAGCGCAAGGCTAGACGACATCGAGATCGGTCTCGTCGGGGCAATCAACTTTCACGGTGTCCCGGATACCAGCTCAGAAACGTGGGCTTAGCCTGAAGAACACGTTCGGAAAATTCTTTCTGGCACATTTTCTTTGTCGTTTCCTGACGGAGGCATACGTCGGGAGGACAGGCTGTGCTCGTATGTATAGGAGGGGTTTCGACCTATCAATGTGAAATTCGGTTCGCCCAAATTACGTGCCAGAATTTTGTCGCAGTGCTCAAAGTCCAAAAGTTGTAAGATAGCAGTTACGGAACAGTTTTCCTGTGCTGGCAGGGAAAAGCTGGCAGAGTTCAGGTAGTCTTCAGGATAGAGGTATTTATTGCGAGCCAACCGAATGTACATAGATAAAAAATGCCACTTCGAAAACCGATAGTTCTGTGAAGTGGATTCTGCTGATAACCGTTCTAGTGGTAAAGGACAGCAATCTGGTCTTTTGGATTCTATGGATAATACCACGAGCGTATCATGGTATATAGGACAGAGGGTAAACGTCAAGTACGTAAGAAAAAGTAATTTGTGGTCAAACACCAAAGGAACATGAAGCACGCAGCAACATTGTGCCGTTATAGAATTATGCAACTAGAATTATGCCTGTCTGTGCCCCAGTGGTGCGCCTAGTGGTATCTATCCAAATCCACTTTATTTCCAACCTACAAGTTGGGGGTTCCCCAGGCAAAAGGCTGTCACAGACAGCTTGACTGGGCCCTGGGGGCCTACAGGCAGCATCACGCAGTGGACCTCACAGCACTATAAAAATGAACATGAAAATGCAGTGCTTACATTTCCTAAAGAAGTACACACACAACAGATATCAAGATGAATATGAACATGAAACTTACAAACAGCAAATGCAGTGTTTACACTTCCTGCAGAGGTATAGAATAATATTTCGATATAATATATTTTATTTCAATACGTTTAAAAAGAAACAAACCAATACATGCTAGCACATTATGATGCAAACAAAAGTTAATCGATCAAGAACCAATCAGTTTTCCGCCGGCCGAGTAGTGGTGTCAGTTCTTATTGGTCAGTGTCATTTATTTGGATTGCAGTAATATTCATTGCCTCATCAAAAAATTTTTAATTCGTATCTAAATGAGCTAAGTGGGGCAGTAAAATCAATGTGGGTTTTAAGTTTATTATAAAGTGATGGTATGCGGAAGTCAAGTGTGGACCGGCCATAATTAGTTCGTGTACGCGGCACTGGTTTTAGTTCCCTACGTAAGCTGTAAGCATGCATGGGACGGTGTGCATCGTTTGGAAGGTTATGCTTATGCATATAGAGAGACAGTTTGTAGTCATACAACTTAGCTGCTTTAAGCATATTATGTTTAGTAAAGAAGGGATCAGTAGATAGCTGGCTAGGGTTTCCATAAAAGTCCTCAAGAATTCTTAGCACCTTTTTTTGTAGTCGCTCCAGTTTATTGTAATTATGGATGGTTGTAACTCCCCAAACTAAGATGCAATATGAAAGACGAGAGTAGAAGTTAGCAAAATATATTGCTTTTTTGAGCCTCAGTGGAAGTAGTTCTCTCAACTTATAGAGACAGCCAACTGTTTTGCTTAGTTCTATCCCCAGCTTGCTAACATGCGTGTTCCAAGACATGGTTTCTTCGAACCATACACCTAAAAATTTTTCTGATGTCACGCGCTGCAAAGTTGTATCTTGAAAATTTAGGACTAGCTCAATGTCACAGGCTTTGTTATGTGCCTTAAAAATAATATACTTAGTCTTTTTAACGTTCAAGGTTAATCTGTTTTTATGCAACCACTCTTCAAGTTTGACCAAATAACTATTTATGACAGTGTTCAATTGGGTTACGGTTTGTGCGGAGAAAAAAATATTTGTGTCATCAGCGTATACATGACCAGTTTCGGTGAAAGAGGCAAATTGCACATGTCATTGATATAAAAGATGAACAACAAAGGCCCCAGGATCGATACCTGAGGTACACCATGCTTTAAAATTGCAATCGAAGACGTCAGGTCACCAACTTTTACACACTGCTTTCTGTCTGAAAGATAACTTTTGATAAGGTCAAGGGGAACGCCACGTATGCCATAATCCTGCAACTTTGAGAGTAATATATTATGGTTTACACAGTCAAATGCTTTCCTCAGGTCAATGAATAAGCCTACAGTGAATTGTTTGTTATCCATGTTTTTAAGTATTTCATCCTTGATTTGTAGTAAGGCCATTTCAACTGATTTTTCCTTTCTGGAAGCCGTACTGCGAATCGCTGATAACACTGTATTTGGTAAGAAAGTTTATAAGTTGAGCATTAATAACGTTCTCAAAAACCTTGGAGAATATGGGCAAAACGGATAACGGGCGATAGTTGGATATATCACTAATACTTCCACCTTTGTGGACCGGGGTTATACGCGCTTGTTTAAGGTCAGAAGGAAAGATACCTGTTGCAATCATTTGATTGATTATAAATGCGAGTGGGATGGCTATAATCAGTGCTACATATTTAATAGGGACACTGCTCAGACCATCTAGTCCAGTGGCGACATTCTTTCGAATTCTGGCAATGAAGCTGATGACTTCTTCGGAAGTAACTGGGGAGAATATAACTGAATTTCCAAGCCTTGGGCGAAGTACAGAAAACGAATTAGCACAGTCTCTGTTTGGAGGAATGTATTCGCCAACGTTAGAAAAGAACTCATTCATTGCATCTAACGCCTCTATATCAGCCTTTCCATCAGCAAAAGCTGCAATATTAAGAGGACACTTAGCTTTAAGGATACCAGATAAATTATTAATTTCTTGCCATAGCTTTCTTGGGGTGTTGTATATTTCAGCAAATAGACATTGATAGTAGCACATTTTTGCCTTCCTTAAATCGGCATTTAATTTATTGCGAAATGCCTTGATTTGCTTTAGTAGAATAGTATTACGTGATTGGATGAAAGTGTGGTACATTTTGTTTTTTACTTTTATTCTCTTGCGCAAGGTAGTCATAATCCAAGGCTTGCGTATTTTTTTTTTCGGTTAGAATTGTGCACCAAGGGAAAGTGTTTCTCATAGCAGGTCTTAAATTTGCTGAGGAAAATACAATACGCTTGACTAGGATCACATTCGGCGTAGATACTATCCCAGTGAATATTTTCCTTCGCGGCGTAAAATTTCTCGAGCGAAGCAGAGCTTATGTCACGATAAGAAGAGCTGCAAGTGACTTTCTGTTTGGCAATCGCCGTCGGCAAACATGTAAAAACCGGGAGGTGGTCACTGATATCAAGGGAAAGCACACCTGATAAGCACTGGTCACAAGGTACATTGGTAATGCAGATATCTAGAAGTGTGGCACTGGTATCGGTAACACGGGTGGGCAAGGAAATTACGTATATTTGAACAAGCGAAAGTTCGAAGTATAGTTTCTAGGTGCTCAGAAGATGAATCTTCGCCGAGCATATTGATGTTCACATCACCCATAACTAAGAAGGCTCCTTGCATTGAATGGAGGCTTGACAGTAAGGTTTCCATGAATTAAAAAAATTGGGACTTGTATCCTAATGGTGGCCTATAGACAGCTGCTATAAGAATATTTTTCAGCCGTACCACAAGGCACTCAACACTGGGTGTAATGCATGTTAATTCGTTTACAACTTCACAGGTAATTGAGACTTTGATGAACATAGCAATTCCACCGCCTCGGTTTGCGGGCCGCACGATGCCGTGATAAATATAATCGGGTATTGTCGGTGGACTATCAGTTACAGAAAGCCACAAAGTTAGTGCGCGTCGCGCCATAAGTGTTCAACATAAGCTAATCCACGTTCACGTCTCATAAGCAAGTCGCGGGCGCTATGCTTCTCTGAACTGGTTCGATAATTCGTTGCTTGCTGCTATAAGTTCCAAAGCGTCACTCATCGGAGTGTGAAGAAAACTCTTGCTTAAGCTCACGTACAGCGCTGGCAAAAAAACATTTTTTTTACTAATATCTCGCACTTTTGAAGCAATACCGATAGGCAGGAAGTAAGAAAGCTCTCGAAGATTGCCATGCGAAGCGAGAGAGCGAAAGGCGCATCAGGCGTGGCGGCCGCCGTCTCGTTTCGAAACAACAACCATTAATCTTCACCTATGACTCCGATAGTCCTATATTTTCCTCCTCGCGGAGAATGCGTGTGGTTCCGAGGTGCCGCTCACTGCCGCAGAGAGCCCAACTGTGCGCCGCTGCTTCGTGCGTTGCCTTGACCGCGGCGCATGATTTACGATGCCAAGCTTAATCTTCAACCCGGGGCCGTGTACTGCGCAACTTTTGTTTGATTCCCATGACTGCTAGGCTTTGTTTCCGCCCCCACCACCTTGCTTGCTGCATAAAGCGCCCCTTTTTTTCTTTCGCTTGAGAACTTGAATGTAAAGACGTCATTGAATGCATAGGAATCCCCTTTGCATTCAATGCGCCTCTGCTTATCTATAGTTTTATTTTGAATGTCATGCTCAGTTGTTTCAACAAATCACTTTTTATTCTACCTTTCAGTACATGACAGAGGGCTCATTTTTCTTCAGAAGCAAACGCCCAGAGACGGGTCTGCAGTCCTATCAGCGGAACGCACGCTCCAACCCATTGCTTTTCTATTCACGGTAAAGAATTTCTTGTCAAATGTTGGGCAACTGCGAACCCGTGTTTTACAAACTGACACTTGTATTCAAAACGCAGTGTTGCTAACGTTCGCAAGCTTAGGAAGACAGTGATTACTGTCGCGTGTGGCAATCGTCACAACTGCCAATCTCTAACCATGCCATAAAGAAATAGTGCGTAGGTAGCTGAGTTCCAGTAGAAAAGATAGACACGCAACAAAGCGCGTAGTTGATCCCGGTGGCCCGGTCGATGTTGTACCGAGTGAGTGAGTTAGTGACAGAGAGAGTGATTACTGAGTGAGTGAGAGAAGTGAGTGTGTCTGTAGGTTTGCAACAACTGCGCAAAGCAAACGAAGACAGACCGAGACACTAGTACAACGGCGCAGACAGCTGTTTGTGTGCATGCACAGACAGAACTAGCCCACCCGATTGTTCTGCTTGTGCGAGTTAGTGTGCATGTGAGCGGGCGAATTTATGAGTAAGAGAATGAGTCAGTGAGTATATTAGCATTATGTGAGCACAGCTGGGGGAGAAGTCTATCAATGGGCGATCCGGTTTAGTTATTCTCTGAGCCACGTGATTTCAGGGTGCACATTCGTTTAGAAGCGTGAATTTTGAGCGTAACTAAACGAAGGCCATTCCGGATGGAAATAAGGCCAAGGGCTACGGCTCCAACTGAGACAACGACCCAACAGAGAGAAATCTGACAGCCGTGTCCAAGTTCTTGTCAAAACAAAAAAAGAAAGGAGCGCCAGCCATATCTTTAGATCAAAATTTGTTAAACGTTTTAATGTATTCAGAAAGGCTTATTTAATACTTAATCGCAGCGACTGGAATCTCCCGCCATCATGTTCGCAAGAAGCCTCGGACACTTACTGAAACGTAGTGAAGCTTAGCTTTCCAAGCTTATGGTTCACTGAACAATACTCTCCAGGGGAAGCCGAAAAATTGTACCTTCTTTGACCCCAACGTTTAATTCTGCTTTTCTTCTTTCTTTTTTTTTGTGACATGAACTGACTACCCGACAAGACGAGACTTCGCCAAATCTTATATTTTATTTGAGCTAGCTATGTCCAAGCCTAAAGAACGGAGGAAAGAAATCCTTCATACTTATCGATTCCTGGGCCAACGTCATGCTTTGCTCTCTTTAGGCGAGCCTTGCGAGAGTCGAGTACGTGTCGCGTAGCGTTGACACATCGTTTATTACCGTACATCTCTGGAGTTCCAACCTGCCTGCTTGCAACGTTTCGTAACCGCGCATACATTACCATAAGCTATGGGCTTGCCGTGCCGCCGGTCGTCTTGCCACATATCAGCAGCTTAACTTCTTGAGACTTTCAAGGAAATGACAGCTGCCGGATTGCGACATCTTGTCTCGAAATAAGACAATATTCTTTGCTCTTTTTTTACACATGAGCCAGCAGCAGCCAAGTCGTACCGGGCGGGCAGCCATTTCAGCATAGCTGTGTTTACGCGTTTCCATCCCGAAGGAGGGCTGAATCATGCGCGAATACAAGCTGCAGACAAGGGGCGGCCTTTTTTTGCGCTGTTGTCACATACACTGCCTTCTTGCAAAGAGCGAACTCTCATATGGGGTGCGACAACACCGACTAAACACCAACCAATGAGACGCCGATATAACGCGGAGACGGGTACATTTCGTCTTGAACAACCATATGAGTTAAGAATACAAGCTTAGGCAATCCACTTGAAACGGCGCTATAACGTATCTTGCTAGGCTTAGGCACACCGCAGCCTCCGAACAAAATTAAAAAGAGGGTAAATTCATCGCCAATTTATGTGCAGTAGGTGAGAAGAGGCAAAGCAAAAGACACATGTGGCACTTAAGGGCATGCGCACGGTTAAAAATAAAGTAACAACGACGAATTAGCCCTGAAGCGGGCGACCTGGACGACGCCATCTTGTCCACGCTAATCTCCTAGCATACGTAAGGGCCTGGCACGCAGAGCTGAAATTTTAACGCGTTAGGATCAAAGGCCCCATGTCGAAGAAAAACTGCAGTCAGGGTCGAGCGGCGGCGTGGCGGAAAAAGGCCTCATAGGGAGAGTCGTGACATACAAATACATGACTTCACACGGGTATTTTGAAATACTCCAGTGTGATCACACACTTCTCATATATACGTTGCTCCAACAACGCGCGGAACCGGTACGGTGAAGGACATAATTGGTGCAAGGACGCTCTGATTGGTCTCAAACGTCATAAGGACGTTTATATATGCTAAGTTAATTCAGAATCGTCTTTTCTTGGGCTAGTTGGTTTTTCATGCTGTAGGTGTTTGCAGCGCACACGAAACACGGACGGACAGAAAAGGGAACGAAACACAGCGCTGACTTTCAACTGAGCTTTATTGAAAAACTAAGCGACTTTTATACAAAAATTTTTAACATGTGACTCAGAAGATGTCAAAACGTCCTACTACATGTGCCATCTAAAATCACTGATACTCTAGATAAAAACCCTGAAAAAACATGAATGGAAAACACTGAAAGACACGTGCCGCGAGCAGTGGTTTCCATTCATGTTTTTTCAGGGTTTTTATCTAGAGTATCAGTGATTTTAGATGGCACATGTAGTAGGACGTTTTGACATCTTCTGAGTCACATGTTAAAAATTTTTGTATAAAAGTCGCTTAGTTTTCCAATAAAGCTCAGTTGAAAGTCAGCGCTGTGTTTCGTTCCCTTTTCTGTCCGTCCGTGTTTCGTGTGCGCTGCAAACACCTACAACTAAGTTAATTGCGATGAAAAGTAAACTAGACTGAATTAGGTGGGATTCGAACCCACCAACCTTGCATTACGAGACGGACACGCTATCCATAGGCCACAAACGCTGGTTTCGTTTCGGTCCCTATGCTCGTCCGCATAGCAATGGAGGCGTTTGCCAACGCAGTACAAGTGTGCGAGTTCTATCTCTGGCGGCGGAGGCATTATTTGTGATGCAGGCGAAATTCGGAAACGCCATTGAGGTTTCTCGGCACATAAAAGAACCCCAGCCGGCCTAACCATATTCTCTACACGGCGGGCATCATCTCACAGCGTCGGCGCATTGCACTGCTCAAGCAATGTCTGAATGTACGCGTATGCTCTTTGGCCCTAATGTGGGATCAAGGTGGATGTTTGGGCGAGTTGGCTACTCATGACGAAAAAACTGTAGCGCTCGAGACAAGGACACAACGAAAACTGTAGCCCATGTGTTGTCGTCTTCGTTTTGTCCTTGTCTCGAGCGCAAGTTTTTTCTAATGTGGGAGCATGCGCGTTGCGGCCGACCTTTTACATTGAAGAGTCAGTATAGTTAACTATACTCTCAGCATTCGTGCGGATGAATAAAAAAAAAAACTTTTCAATGAAAGCATTTCGATAACGAGCTCGGAAGGATCGCAGGGCAGCGTCGTCGCTGCTGTTACACCCATTTAAGTGCAGTCCCACAAAGTAAACACGAAGTCACCGCAAATTATTCGTGTCAACAGCCGTTTATATCCTCATGTGCCTTGCCGCACTTAACTAAGCGTACCTACACGCCGCGGCACCGAACGATTGCGCTACAGCTGCCTTACGGCCGCCGCAGCTCTGTGACCAGACAAGCCCCCATCGTATGGCGCCATCTGTTTCCATTCGAGAGAAGCGCAAGGAACAGCGAACACAATCTGGTCGCGCCGCTGGGTGCAGTGTCAGCACCTAAATATATTCTTACACCGTGGTTTGGGTAGAGGCATCTTCTTCAACTTCGATTCGGGCTGCGAGGACGGATCAGTCTCGTCGGCCACTGGATTACAGTAGTACGCCACGACCGCAGCAAAACTCCCCACGCGCGAAGCTGCAAGTCCATTGCGTTGGGCTTCGGTATCGACGTCTCTACCAACTTCCACTCGGGTGGCGCGAACAGGTAAGCTTCGCTGCGCACTGCAATCGAATAGTACGCCATGACCGCAGCGAAACACTCCACGCACTAGGCAGGAAGTCTATACCTCCTGCGCTAAAATGCACTGTACTCGGAATAGTGACATCGTTGAACGCGGCTGTTCTGGGTGTTATCCATCATGCGGCCTTTTCACTCGCTAAACAGTTCTGCTAACACGAAAAGTGCACATGGAATTGCGGAGTCTTCCATACCAGGCAGAAATATTATAGTGTAAGGCATGATCTCAATGTCGTTTTTAAGAGTCTACTGAGGTGTGTAGGAAAAAAACACAGCATCACGACAAAATATAAATGGTTTGGTTTGGTTTATTAGGGTTTAACGTCCCAAAGTGACTCGGGCTATGAGGGACGCCGTAGTGAAGGGCTCCGGAAATTTCGACTACCTGGGGTCCTTAACGTGCACTGACATCGCTCAGCACACGGGCCTCTAAACTTCGCCTACATCGAAATTCGACAGTCGCGGCCGGCATCGAACCCGCGTCTTTCGGGTCAGCAGTCGAGCACCGTAACCACTGAGCCACCGCGGCGGCCCACAACGTAAATGATTTCATTGCCCAATAATTTTCTCGTTGCTCGCACAGGAATCAATTCGCTGCCCAAGTTCCCGTGTCCGTGGCTTGAACGCAGGTCCTAACGCGTGAGATTAGCGTTCTAGGTTCAAAAAAGTTTTTGCTGCTGATGAATCTATATCAGCCGGCATTTTTTCACTGACATGTGCATGAAAGTATATACTGGTACCTGATTATCGTGCCGGCTATTCCTTTACACATCACTGATGAAAAACACCTGAAATGGCGGCATACACTCAACAAAGCAGACACACGCACACAATTCAAAAGAAAAAATTGGCACGCGAGAAATACTAACAAATAGAAAAATAAAATATAGGTAATTATTTTACCTAGCGACATAAAATAAATATATACTGTCAGCAATAATATGTACCACTCCTGTAAACGGCATAAAAAGAAATTGAAAGGAACAAAGAGCTGCAACAATAACGGTCATATAAAACAGCTACATAATAGAAACACATATAAATAATTGCCCAGGACATTAGTGAGCAGTAACAATAACGATATCACGCACATTAGACGCATTATAGAAACACGTATAAATGATTTCCAGGACATTAGAGAGCAGCAACAGTAATGATATCACAGACATTATATTCGTAATAGAAACGCATATAATTGCCAGGACAGTGGACAGTAGGTGCCGAGGCGAACAATCACAAATTTTACATAAGCAATATCTAGTACTTCCCGAGGATGCCACCTTCATTGAGGAAAGATTTGAGTGATATGATCGCCTGTTTTTTTAGCGCATGTGCCAGCCATGGACCCGATACCTTTCGAAGAATGAAAGGCCTTTTATCAAGGGATGTCAAGGCCCTCTTCAGTCGTGTCCTAATATTGTCATGCTCTGGGGAATCCAGTAGCAGATGAGGTACATCCTCACCCTGGTGACCACAACCACATCGTGGATTGTCTGCACGCGCTATTCTATGTAGAAAGTGATTCGTGTAGGCTGTTCCCAATCGTAAGTGGTGAATGAGGGTTTCTAGACTTCTGTTGATTGATACTGGAGCGTAAACCGTGAGTGGGGGTCAATACGATAAAGGTTAGAAGTTACAATATTTGGCTGAAAACTTGTTTTTCGCCCGTATTGACTCTCATGCCTCTTAAAACACGGCCGATTTCACATTCTGATAATTGAAGGCCTGAAGTTGAAGCATCAGCATGAGCTTGCCTGGCCGCTGCATCTGCTTCAGTGTTTCCTTGGATAAGGCAATGCCCAGGTATCCATCGAAAGACTACTAAAAGCTGCATTCGTGATGCCTTGGAGAATTTTTTGAGCTTTTCGAAAACGAAACTTGTCTTCCACGCTGCAGAACTTGCGCTGTCGAGGATTTTAATGTAGCCTGCGAGTCGCTGTAGATACCCATTTACGTGGATCTTTATTACACCGGTGTCCCGAAACGCTTGGTAAGGCTGCAGGCAAAGTGGTCCCAAAAATTCCAGCTGACGTCACCATGGTATCAAAGAAAAATAAAATATCTTGAGAAGGTAAGGGCAGTTGAACCCCGGACTTTCAGACTGGGAAGGGAGCACGCACCTCACGGACCACAAAACCGCGTGAAAAAAGGTGAACCTAACATATGCGTTGGGTGAACACTTTACGCTAATGAGTAGGTCTGTCATTGGAAAGGAAGATAGAAAGTAAAAAGGAAAAAGAAGCGGGAATAACAAAAACCATGTTTCTGTACTCAAAGTGCATATGTAGCATTTAGTGCTCTCCGTAATTTTATTCTTTTATGGATGCGGCCGTTTCCACATAGGAGCCGTCGATAGTGCCAAAGAATATCGGGAATTCTTTCAACCTCCCCGGATAGGATAGGATAGGAAAACTTTTAATGTCCAACAGAAAGAGGGTAGCCAGAGGGCTACCCGCCTAGACGACGGCCGAAAGGTCTTGACTCTCGGCGGCGGCTTCGGCCAGTCGGACGAGTTGTAACTGAGTCGCCGGGTCGGAGCTCAGGAGTAAGGTCTCCCATTGATCTTTTGTGCTTATACCCCGTCCCTCCCGGGGGGCATGCGGACATTCCCATAGTATATGGTCCAAGGTGGCCCTAAGTTCGCAGTTTGCGCATTTGTCTGAAAATTGCCCTGGGTACATAAGACAGCAGAGGGCCGGGTTTGGAAAGGTGTAAGTTTGTAACCGGCGCCAGTTGATGGCTTGCTATTTGGACAAGGATCTATCCGCTGGAGGACGTCTAGCTCGTTGCAAACGATAGTGCTGTGTAATTTCTCTGTAGGTCACCATGCGATCCCTGTCTGTAAAGACCACCTCGCTCGGGTCCGCTCGGAAGGAAAAGCCCCGGGTGAACTCATGGACCTTCTCATTACCAGGCAGGGATGCATGTGCTGGTGTCCAGACTAGTGCAATTTTCCGTTCTATTACATGACGGCTTAGAATTGTATTCGTTAGAGGGGAGACCCGGCCCCTGCTGAAATTTGGAAAGGAAACTTTGGAGTCACTGATAATGTACCTGGCTTTTGTGCCTACACAAGCCAGTGCTATGGCAGCTTCCTCTGCAGTCTCTGGGTTACCCGAGAGTATGGAGGCACTTATTTTGAGGAGTTTTTTATTATTGACGACCGCGACGGCCGTCGTGTTCTTATCATAGTCAGCGGCCCCGGGGAGCGTAGCCAGAAATCGGTCGCCGCAGCGTTTTGTTATTGCTGAACTCAGACAAGTTCGCTGCCACGAATAAAACTGACAAGGACGCACTACCACGTAATGCGAAGCCTCTATTCTCAAAAGTGAAATTATCGAAAAATAGAATCACTGTTCAAGCTGGGCACGACCCCGAAGAGTAAAGACGCGAAGGCGATGGCGGACGATGGGGCGAACGCGCTAAGAATACCGGCCCAACTAATATACAGAGGTGGCGGCTAGGACAAAAATCTGTTCCTCGCACAAGCCATGTAGAGGGATTTCAAAGCGAGCAAAATAAGAGCAGCAACGAAAATGGACGGAAGGAAGAAAGAAGGTAAAAGAAAGCTCGGGCACGCAGCAGAGGGACTCTCGGAAACCCTCTTGAGGTGCGCGCCCGACTGAAACAGGCGTCGCTGTTTATGCATGACTCACTTCCCCAAGCGGTGGCCGAGAGGGTAGAAATAAGGGAGACGGAGCGCAGAGGGGGAAGGCGGTGGGAGCAAAGGGAGCTGGAAGCTCTTAATATGAAAATCGATATACGGTGGTGCTCCTTGAAGATCGGCCCGGTGGTCTGGGCCTCCGCGAGTGGCTAATGGCGTCACGAACTGCCGTAACAACTGGCCATTTGTTTCGTCGCCGCTGCCTGGTGCAAAGCCCTTCTTGCGGCGGCTGCGCGCGTGCCTCAATACCGGGACGTGTCTGGCGACCACAGCGCCGCTCCTTCCTAGGAAAGAAAGGAAGTAATGAACCGACTGCTCATATTGAAAGGAAAAAGCGGCGTCCCGGGCATCCGCTTTCCGGGGAGCCTATGTGCGCGGTTACCGCTAGGTCGCCGATCGCATCAGCTCGCGTTATAACAACCTTGTGTGCAAACAGTCGGGCCCGCAGACCAAGAAGTTCGTTTCTGCGCTGTTATTATTGGAAGCGCGGCTGCGCGCTCGCCGCTTTTAAAGCGCCAACATGCTCATCAAAAATAATGTTTCCTGCCTTTCGCATCTTTATCAAAAGCCGTAAGGGCTCGTAGTATACTGGATTGCATTGCCGCTTTGTTTTAACAGGATAGCGTTAAGTATGCCGTGTCCCAAAAAAGCCAATGTCGGTGTAGTTGACCGTTATATTGGGCACGAGCTGCTTCCTTCACGCAGATAAAAATACTGACATAATTTACTAATCACCAGGACCTATGCGCCTCTTACGAATCGTTATTTGCAGTTATGAAAAAAAAAACATCTGCTGCTTTTTAAAAGGCGAAATGATTAGTGACAATAACAGGGTTCACGCCAGCATAAATTTATACCCAGTCCTCCTCTGACACCCCGAATTAGTAGCGACAACTTGGAAACTACTACCAAGAAAGCCGACTTGGACGCCTAAACCGGCCTCCGAGCCGCTTCCATTTCTTGCACTTGGAAGCCAGTATATCAGCAAATGATAAAATAGTGTATGGCCATTAAGCCGTGCGACCAGACGCGCGGGAACGTTCGGTTTCGAAATTTTCTGCAGCTCTAAGCAGGCACAAAATTCTAAGTCTGTTCACTTCTCTCCTTGCGGCTAAAATACCGAGAACAGGCAAGGTGAGTGTCAAACCATAGAGGGCTGTTAAGTAACGCCGCTTAAATATTAATCATTCGTTCCACCTCTAGCGTCAGATGCTGAACGAAAAGAAAGGGAAAGGAAAAATTCGCAACAGGCTCTCCGGTTCATCGACACATACGAGCTGATACGGGCAGTCAGATGCAGACGACTAAATTGAAGGCTTTAACAAAGCATTTAGCAGCACTAACACGTATTGCTCTTTCACACAATGCATTTGTGCCGCACGCATGTTCGGTATACACTGCGAGAGCTGGGACAGCGCCCTGACGGAAGGAGAGAGCTTACCGGCAGCATCCGCAAACAGGAGGAGAATAATGGCGACCGAATCACGGGACGAAATAGGCCCGCGGCCATGCTTTCGTGCTGTAACACGACTATATTTAAGGCCACACAGTGAGATACGGCAGTTTCTATCTGCAAGCGCTCTGCTCTTGAAATATCGCGTGGTTTGTGTTTGTGTGGTGCCTGTACAGCTCCGATTAACGCCAATACAACGTGCCGCATGCCACTTCAATGGCAAGGCTTGGCACGCAGAAGCGTGAAAGGAGTGAACGAAGGAGAGCCAAGTAAGCGATGTATGACAGCGTTCCATCGGGCAGCGACTGCGAACTGCCGTACGGCTGCCAATGCGTCTCCAAAGGGCTCGATTGCTGTTACGAAAGTACGATAACATTACTAGCACATTTCAAGACGATCAACGCCATTCCAGAGCAATGCACTGCTGCGTCTCTTAAAACCTGAGCATGACTTCGTGCACGGTTCGTAACAAAACCGGCAGTTTTTTTTTTCTGAGTATACTTGCTTCTTGAACGATGATGAATTTTCATGGCGCAAGGGCACCTGTGAACGAAGAGGCCGGGGCACAAGGTGTTTTTTGTCTTCTCATGGTGGTGCCAAAGACCCGTTTGCTAAGCATTTCACCCTACAGAAACCGCGTACCAGGCCAGGGGGAAGCTTATACTTATTTCGTCACCGGTGGGTGTGCGCCGGCACTGGGGGTCGAATCCCACACTTCCGACATGCCAGGCGTATACAGGCGATACAGTGTTCTAAAATCGCCAGTCTCGACGATGTAGACGCTGCCACAGCCTGAACACGGGACGCTGTAAACAACGTCAAAGTTCTTTTCCTTGGCAAGAACGTCTTTGACTTTAACCAGCACATGTCGTCGTTATCTTGTCGGGATATGGGCAACGTGAACTTTGAATGTGCGCAGAATGGGCGCCAAGGCTTCGCTTATTCCGGATGTGTACATAATAGCGGCACGTTTTAGAAGGAACGACACGGAGCTTCACGTGTCGGGCAAGATAGCTGCTTCTCTACGCATGCCACAAAGCAGCTGGGTAATCACTGCGCGCGAGTTCTTGCCGTACAGTATCAAAGTCCACTGCCCGGTCTTCACGAAAACTGCACATGCGTTCTGCTCGTTTGAACAAGGATGCGGCATCAGATTTCTTTTGGGTGGCCGGGTGAACAGATTAAGGTACCTTCCGCTGTGGGTGGGCTTCCTGTAAACGTTGAATGATAGATTTCCACAGTTACGTTTCTCCAATACGTCCAGGAAGGGCAACGCAATATTCGCTTCTTGAACGGTGAAATCAATCGCTTCTTCTGTGGAATTCGAGTATCATAAAAATGCGAGCAAAGCATCTTTACGAATGAGGGAAGAGCAATCGTCTACATATTGTGACGAAGACGAAGCTGGCAGTGGCGCGGGACGGAGCGCTCGTTCTAGGCCAGCGGCCATTAAATCATCTCTTCGCCATCGTTCACCACACCTCATTCTTCGGCTGGCCGCCACGTTACATTTGGTGGAGGTGCTGGGGTCCCTTCATCGCCACCCTGCTCATGGGGCTTCGGCGTCCTGCGCCTGCCGGGGCCGTCGGCCGTGAGTGCCTGGTCCGCGCCGCCCGGCCATGCCCCAGCCCGCCCGACCTGAACCGCCCTCGACGCTCACCCCTGCCCCGTCCCCCGCCCGGACCACAAGACACGACGACCGAAGACCCAACCGACCCAAGACCCGACTGACCCAAGACCAGACCGACCCAAGACCCGACCGACTCAAGACCCTGCCCACACATGAGGACACCGCCCCCCTGCCCCTGCCGTTCGGTGCGTCCAAGGGCCTCGGCCGTCAGCTCCTGGCACCCTACGGCCCGGATGCTTCGTGGACCGGGACTCATTCTGTCATCTTTCTCATCGTGGCGGCCAGCACTGCACCATCTTCTACATGCTGTACAACCCTCCACTCAAGACCACCGCCATTTCGCGCGTGAGTTCGTCACCGATCGGTACGATCGCTCGGTGGCCCCGGGTAGTGTGACGAAGACGAAGCTGGCAGTGGCGCGGGACGGAGCGCTCGTGCTAGGCCAGCGGCCATTAAATCATCTCTTCGCCATCGTTCACCACGCCTCATTCTTCGGCTGGCCGCCACGTTACAATATCTAAGAAAAATCCTTGGCTCTGATTGCAATGTTTCAAGGGCACGACGTTCGACAGATTTCATAGTGACAATCGCGACAGTCATAGAGATAGAGGCGCCCATTGGTGGGCCCTGAAGCTGTCGGTAAAAACAGCCTTGGAAGACGAAATAAGTTTTGTCCAGGCAGAGCTGTAAGAGTTTGCGGAGATCCGGAACGTCAATGGAGGTCGTTTGCGGTAAAGATTTGTCCGGTTCGAGGGCAGCAGAGCAAACTTGTACGGCCAGATCAACGGGAACGCTCGAGGAAAGCGACTTGACGTCAAACGAAACCATGTGCTCGTCATCGTCCGGTGATATGTCGCTTACCGTTTTGATGAAATTAGTCGAGGTGCGTACGTGTGTCGAGCCGAGACCGACAAGTGGACTGAGGATACGTTGAAAATAGCTGGATAAACTGTGAAGTGGAGAACGACAGTAGTCAACGATGGAACGCATCGGCATACCAGGTTTGTGCACCTTGAGAGGCCAGAGAGCGGGGGCCGAACCGTTCGAGCTCAACAGCTAGAAGTAAAGTGCTTTTCGGTAGGAGGAACAAATTTGAACGCGTCAGAACGAAGTTTCTGTACATCGCGCTTCAACTTTGCGGTCAGGTCCTTGTCGAGACGGGAGTAGGTGGCGTCATCTTGCAGTGAGCTTTGCATTCTGCTTTTGCAGTCCGTCCGGTCCGGAAGGTCAGTAGTGTTGCCTTTGTCTGCTGGAAGTAGAACAAGATCCAGGTTGTTGTGACTGCTCTTGACAGCTTGTCGTTGTTCAGTGGTCAGCAGGGACATGTACTGCTGCGGGCGGTACTTGGATAGGACGCTGACAGCTCAAGTCTTTGCTTCAGCTCGGTGTGAAGGTTCAAGTTGCTTAACCGCGTTTTCTTCGGCACACACGAGTTTTTTCCATCCAGGGTAGGTCCAGTGTTGAAATTCAGGCCCAGATTGTTTTTTTTCTTTTTGGTCCCATGGCGTCCTTTTAAGTTTTATTATGATTGTCTTCGACCAGACAAGATTTCGTCCAACTCTCGACTTCATCGCATACTAGACTCTCAGACTTGCATTATGTATCAGTTGTGTCTCAATGACACTAAATGACAGCTGATGTAACAAACTGCGTCCCGCATTTTCTTTGTGTGGCAGTGTAACACAAGGTCGATTCAAACCATTGTGTGGTGGTCAGTCTTTCCTGAACGCCAGGAAAAGATGCACAGGATTACGTATGGTCCGCACTATATTCATCCCATCACTGCATACAATCAGCTTCATCAAAACCGTGTTATGTCCTTAACGTAACCACGGAGGATCCTCATTGCGGTGGTTAGTTCTTCATTTCAGCCATCCTGATTAGCTCAAAACCACAGGGACAAGAAAGCGGGAGAGTAAAGGATGTTTGCACTTAGGTACTGCTCTGGCATTTTTATTATATCTCTCCTTAAGATTGCCGGACGGTCACAGGGCGACAGACTTCACATATGCATTGAATGCTCACTTTTGTTCCCGCTGCTGTTCTTGCGCAACCTTACACAACCCATGCATTCAGCCCTGCGACGCACACAGCCCTAGCAATATTCTCGAGTGCATCCGCACCAGGTGCTCCCTCCTGCATCTCCAACTGCGCTCGGACGCCTGGCGCTAATGCTTCCCACGCGCACACTGCGGCGCGCTTCTCTTGGCGGCAGAAACCTTTCATAGCGCTTCCGTGCAGCCAATCAAAATAAAGAAAACGCCCTCGAGCCATATCTGACTGCGACTATTCTGGGTAATGCAACGGCTTCCGCGAGTCCTTCGAGCGCAAAGGAATGACTTTCGTGACGGTTGATGGCAGCAAGGAGCGGTAGACTTCTCCTGAGTGTGCTACACATGCGGTTATTCTATAGGCTCTCTTCGCACTGGCGAAGATATTTATTTCGCCTCTGTTGCCTTTTGTTTGTGTTTTATTAACGCTTTGTTTCCTCATGTGCCATGTCACTCGAAGGTTTTCCGGTTAATCTCCGCCCCTTTTCTTTTACATCCACTTGAATGTCAGCGCACGTGCTCGAAATGTCATAACCGTGGTCTGAGGCATTGCCCTTCGCAGAGTGATCTAGTTTCAGTCCAAACAGAAGCTCCAGTCTCAAATGGTACAATTTGTTCACCAAACTCGTTAAATGAACTGCAGAAAATGTTATGAAAGGTTTCCAAACTTGATTTATCCTTTGCACATACTTACTAGAACTCACAGTCCTTGAATTTCTGATATAAAGAGGAAGGTAATCCGCAGCTGCAGCCTCAATGCCAGCGCACAGCGCAAATCAAGAGCGTAGACTGATCTGGCTTCGACCTGTAATTTCCTGCTGTGATATCAGTCTCTCAAACCACATGTAGAAAATGCAATATCGACCCGGTGGGTGAGCAGGCCACTCGCATTCTTAAGGTTACAAACTTCGAAACAGCACTCATAACATGGTCCCTTAGACACCAAAGGGTACGGGGCAACGAACTCGCCCATCGCGTTGCTCGTAAAGAACTGTCCCGGCTATCCTCGCAGAATGATAACTATGATGTGTTGCTGTATATCTTTGCTCAAATGCTATAGAACGGCAGGTTAGAACGAATAGAATTTCCCGAACCCTCGAAATAGTTAAGCAATGACGAAGAAATGACATTAAGAAGGATACAAACCAACACCTTTCCCTCTCCTAAATCACAACGCACTTGGCACTCAGAACCCTAAGAGCCAGAATGTCGGCACTGTGACGAAACTGCGGACCTCTGCCATATGCTATGGGCTTGCTAGAAAAGCACAGCTATATCGCCCATCACTTCCTCAACCCCTAACCGTGGGAGGCCGCCCTGCTCAACGCGGGTCCTGAGGGCCAGAAATGGCTAGTAAATAGTCCCTCCGTATCTGCGTCGACCAATGGATGCCTGAAATAGGGACTCTGCCTACTGGGTTTATACTGTCATTAAACATTTTCAACTACAATAACGAACTTAACCACTGCTATTGTTTTGTCATGCAAAGCTGCATTACCTTTTCTTGAACTTTAATGCGCTCACGCGAGAGCTATGCGGCAGCATTCGCGCCGCTCACGAGGCGGCATTCGCTCTCGTCAATCACGTGTAACAGAGACGTTTTTCGTGCATCTTTATCTCTCAACGACACGCAATGACTTCCTTCTCTAAAATGAGCGCTTTCTAACTCATGTTAACGCTCAAGAAGAAGCCTAAACGAAGTTTCTTTAAGTTCATCGCACTGTAGCGTGATTCCTACAATACCTTTATAATGTTAGCACGAAACTTCCAGGTAGATTAAGTAAGCTGTTCGGCGTGGCGAATGGATTTAGCTAAGCGCATTAGTTTAAGCTCATGGAGCCGTCACTGAATGAAAATCCATTCTTGGTAAAGCTGTTGAGAAACTGTTCTCATAAGTGAGCTTTCGTTGAATGTCGAATTATTCCGCGTTTGGTGCCCTACCTACCACCCGAATAGATGAGTGCACTGAAGCAAAGGTCCCTTCTAATTTATTAAACCCGTAGCGCTCTCACTGACCAAACTTCTGCTTGCAAGCCTTTCGCTGAGAATACTTAGACTGCTCAACTGATTAGTGCTATTTTCATGGAAGACTGACATGAGTGCAAGGTAGTAATTTCAGTTTGAGAGTTCACAGTAAGCACAGATTTAATATTTACTTTTTAAATTTATTGTGTAGATACTGTGGGCCTTTAGAGGCTCATATTAAAGTGCGTAACAAGGCAAACAGTTAAAGGTAAAAGAAGATATAAAGCATGACAATTATTTTTCCTGAGGAAAAAAGAACAATTAGTAAGCACTACAAACAGCGTAAAGATAACAGTTGAACGCATATAATGCTAGGCAAGCGAAAAGAACAAGAAAAAAGTGAATAAAAAAATAATGACCAGGAAAAAAAAACAAGCAGTACAAGAGCGGAACGAAGACAGTGGAAAGGAGATAATGCTATGTGAAATAGGGAGCAGTAACAGTGCTTCGATGCGGAACAAAAAACAGAAACGAAATTCGCAAATCCCAAGAACACAAAATAATCACAGTCAGACCTACTCATGAAAAGATAAACTAACTTTAGCTTCAAACAAATGATCTGTGTCAGCATCTACAAATTTCTTCTGACACATGCTTCCATGTTTCAATACCTGAATGAAAAGATGAATATTTAATTGTGTTGCAACGCGAAGAAAACTGTCTGATGCACTTAAGATGATTGGTTCTTTCTGAATGTTGCAAGTGTGGCCTGATGTATTTTGCGTTATCTATGTTCATGTGACAGTGCTAAGGAGGATAATACACTTCCTGGCCTTGGGACGTTGTTTTCATATTGTTCGCGTAGAGCAGCGACGCAGTCGTTGGGCGAGTATCTGGAATAAATATGATGGAGCGCCACGCCCTATAATCTATCTATATTGTCGATTAGATAAGCCTGGTGCGGACTCAACAAGTAAGCTTAGAAAATTTCTGAAAACGCAGCCTTGTAGTTTGCTAGCTCCCGATTGTGCTGTTGGGGATCTTGCGATCAAAAACCAAATTTTCTTGATTCAAAGGAAACTGAAGTCGTTGTAATAACACGTATTCTGTTATTGGATACAAATCTCTATAAATGAACTGGTGTTTCCTGCAGTTGAGACAGGCAGTAAAGGCAGGCAAGCATCCGACCACACATACTGTTTAAATAAGTTTGAAAGTTTGAAAAGTTTATTCGGCCATATTTCCAATGTGCACCCTGGGCGAGGCAAAAGGAGGCAGACAAAAGCATGCCACCTGACGAGGCCTACACCCTGGCTAACACATCAGGACACTGGTCACTAAGCGGCGAATCAGATATGCAATAAAAAAAAAACACCTTACAAGAAAAGAACAGCATACTTTAGGGTAGCAAGCCTAATCACAAAGACAAAATAGAAAGACGTTCCTAAAATCTTAAATAACAGAAACATGACACCGCTACGCCCAAACTGTCTAACCAGAAAAATACAACACATCTAATACTAGCAAAATGAAAATATTTTGCAAAATTGACAACAGACACTGGAGTACAAATATGCAAGGAAGAGAAAAATCCACAGCAGTGATACAAAACAAAAAAACAATAAAACAACATAAAAAGAACAGTGCCAACTCACTGATAAACAGAAAATTACAAAACACGAAAGAGCAACTGCAATTTCAATTTAAAGGCAATAGAACTCGTAGCTTCTTGAGCTATTTCCACTAAAGACGGGTGCGCATTACAGCTTATGCATGCGCATGTTACAAAGACGATGTCAGAACGAATTCCTTAAAGGGGCCTGCGACGTAGGTAAAGCATGTGGTGTCGATTATTTGTATGTAGAGTAAGGGAGGTTACGACGCCTGAACGGCGAAAGAAATCACCGAAATCGTAATATTTATTATTTGAAACTTTCCAGGAATGCTCTTTTCGAGCCGATGGTGTCGCAGCGCAGCAGCCATTTTCGGCATGGAAATGAGGTGGAATCCAGATTGGGCCATGCCTTTCTGATTGGTTGGGCGACCGGTATAAATATTGCTTCTTTACACCGACGAAATAGATGTAAAAAAGTATGTCTCTGGGTGCTGAAAGCTTTTCGCGTGCCATAAAAACTGGAAAGAACAATGCTGCACCTGGGCGCGACAAGGTTACGGTCAAGCTCTTGGCCAACCTTCCCGATGCAGCCTCCGCTGCGCTTCTCAAATACATCCACAGCATCTGGGACGGACAAACTCCACTCCCTCTCGACTGGAAGTCGGCTCTCGTGACCGTCATCCTGAAGGCTGTCAAACCTATTGATGTGGAGAACGTTCGCCCTACTTCCCTCACGTCTTGTGTCGGCAAGGTGATGGAGACGATGGTGCGCGAAAGACTCTCTGATTTTCTCGAAACAGAGCAGATTTTCGCGGACACCATGTTCGGTTTTCGCCCTCACAAGTCAGCAAAGGTTACAATTCTACAACTCGACCGCGTCATCTTAGATCCTGGCGAATGTCCTCACAACGACAAGGTGGTCCTGGCCTTGTATCTTTAAGACGCATTCGACAACGTCTAACACGAAGTAATCCTGGACGAGCTCAGTCACACCAGCTGTGGCCACAAAACATTCCATTACACAAGACAATTTCTTATAGACCGCCAAGCATATATACGCACACAAGATGCGGAACACGGGCCATACACCATCGGCTCGAGGGGAACGCCTCAAGGCGCGGTTCTGTCTCCCCTCCTCTTCAATATGGCACTGCTTCATCTTCTCTCCAATCTGCCCAGGATACATCGGGCTCTTAATGCGGATGATATTACAATCTGGGCCACGCAAGTTAACCTGGGCCGCATGGAATCCTGCCTGAAAGCAGCGGCCGCCCTTGTAAACGACGACGCGACCTACTGCGGACTCCAGTGCGCCACAGCTAAATCTGAATTTGTGCACTTACGTCCCTCCCCTAGGGACAAAACTGTGCTGCGCATCAGTCTCCCCTCGGGACCGATCCGGGAGGCCAAGGAGATCCACATCCTTGGCTTCTGCGTACACCGCCAACGCAGGGCCGACACCACCCTGGCCAAACTTCGCATGGTGGGAGACCAGGTGGGCTGCATGGCCCGCCGGTTCTAATATAACCGGAGCGCATTGCGAAGCAAGGATACACTGCGGCTTGCCCATGCTTTCGTAACGAGTAGAATCCGCTACTCGACGCCCTACTTGCACCTGCGCGAACACGCGATGATGAGCAACTGGAGGTCATCCACCGAAAAGTCATTAAGTGGGCTCTCGACCTCCCGGTCGCCACGTCTTACCAAAGACTCCTGGCCTTGCGCGGTGTGAACACCTTCCGGGTGCTTCGAGAAGTCCATTTAGTCCACCAATACAAGCGTCTTGCACATACCACGTCCGGTCACCGCCTCTTGGACCGGCTACACACTAAACACGACTACCACATTGAGGAAAGCGGGAGAGTGCCAGAACCCTGGAGATGCACCCTGCGGGTCCGACCCCTTCTCCGCAACATATCCAGAGCGCGCGGAAGCATTTGCGCGGTACTGTAGTCACCAACAACACGTGTATTACGTGGACGTTGCTGGCCCGCACCATGGGGGGTGGTGCACGGCCGCAGTAGTACACAACACAAACACAGTTTACGGGTTGACTTTCAAAGCCTACAGCGCAACACATACGGAGGAGATTGCCATTGCTCTGGCTCTTACTAATACCAAGTCGAAATACATCATAACCGACTCGCGAGAGGCCTGTCGTAACTACAAGCTGGGTTGGGCTCCCCAGCTTGCCTTGCGCATACTGCAATTAGGTTACGTGGAATGGCAATAATCGTGATTCTTTTGAACAGAGGCTTGCATTTTTTGCAGCGATGACAATGAGTCGCTAGTTTTCCCGAATGCGGGATGAAGTTACAATTGCTAGCATTCTCGCTTAGCCTTTTGTTTACGCTACGGCTCGTTGGGTCAACGTACTTTCTTCCCCAGGACAGGGGCTTGACATAAACAACACCTGTGTCGCATTCGACGTGTTTTTTCTCATGGTTGAACCTGCAACCTGGTTTAGGGGTCTTAACGTGTTCATTTATTTTTGCGCATAGTTTTTTTGGGGCCGGATAGTTTTTTGGGGCCGTGAAAACCACAGGGAAATCGTGCCTGCCCATAATCTTTTTGAGACCATGCGAAACTCTGTGTACGTAAGGGATAACAATAGGACGCGCGTTCTTCTTGGAACCATGCGTGCCTTTTTTGTTTTTTCCTTTGAATGTTTTTAGAACTTTTTCCCAAATCGATGCGAGGAGGATATCAGGGTAGTCGCTATCCTTCAACTTCTTAATCTGTTGGTTAAGTCCCTGCTCTACCTTGTGCCCACGTGACTTCCTGATGCTCCGAATCATACACGCGTGCGCGATGGACCGTTTAGTTAACTTTGAGTGTCCCCAATCTGGAGTGTCCGGAATACCGCATACAATTGCCTTCTTTCCTTTAGTCTTGCACAGACAACACGTGTGATCTGTGCCCTCATGAATTTAGATATCTAAAACTCTAATGACAGATTGTTCCCGCAGTTCATAGGTGAAGTTTGATCCTCTGAACGCCGTTTCAAACCGATTGATAACGAAGCATGGATGGACAGAACGGCGTGCTTCCTCGGAAAAACATAGAAGAAAATCGTCGACATAGCGGAAATAGGCCAGTACTCCTAACGCTTCCAACTGATGCTTCAATGCACTGTTTCCGTTGGCCATGTATAGATCAGACAGGATTGGCCGATGCATATCTCAGTGCGCTGCTCGAAAAGGCAGCCTTCGAATTCGACAAAGAGAGAATCCAAGTAAAACTGACGCAAGTCCAGGAAAGCCTGAACAGTGGTACCACATTGATTCAGAAATTTCATGGGCCCAAACCACTCGATAGTTTCCTCTAATGCGGCCATGGCAGGAGGTTTTGGGATGTTGTAACACATATCCTGAACGTCGATGGAGAGGCAACTCACGATGGGACCTTGTTTTAAGAATTCAACGACTTTTTCCGGTCCCTGAACTGTGTACAGGTCATTTACTTCCAAAGAAGATAACTGCTGTGGTAGGTATCGCGACTAGGACCTTTGCCAGGTCTTACAGTTTTCCACAATCACCCGTAAGGGGTTGCCATCTTTGTGCGTCTTTACTGTGTAGAATTGTTAAAGAGAAAGGTTTTCTTTTGATTTCACTTCTGTCCTGCGGCATTCATGGAAATCACCAGGCCGACCAAGCTGCCCGTTTTGCCCACAGTGACGGAATCCCTGACACTATCCCTGTAACGAGAGCTGACGCAGCGTGTGGGCTTCGTTCCTTGAGGCTGGAGCTCACACTTTCAGCGTGGAACAGGGGAGAGTTCTGCAACCGTCGCCTCAAGGCATTGGACCCTGGACTGCGCCTCCGTCTTCCATGTGATGTAGCGCATCGTGAAGGAACATTACTGCGCCGTCTATGGCTCGGCATTGCCTTCACGAATCAATATGCTTTCCGGATCGCGATGGCCGACAACCCTTCTTGAAGAGACAATCAATCATCTCTTGTGTGAGGGCCATATCTTTGTGAACGAAAAACTTAAGCTGTGTTGTGCTCTGGACCGCCTTGATCATCGCCGTTTCACAGAGGCCAAGATCCTCGGTCCGTGGCCACAGCAGTCAACTACCATCAAGGCTTACAAGACACAGTTTTGTTTTTTACGAGAGGCTGCCTTGATTGACAGATTGTGACTGTCTCTCGTTCCTTCTCTCTCCCATTCCCCTCATTCCCTTCCTCAGTGCGCGGTAGCCATCCAGAAACCTTTCTGGTTAACATACCTGCCCTTAATCCTCTCTGTATCTCTCTCTCTCACTTCTGTTGCTAGGCTCTCCAGACCTGATCTTTCACAAAGACTAACGGCCTCTTTTTTCTCCTGCTTTTCACCTCTTTAGACCAGGATCTTTTTGAAGTTCTTAGAAATTGCCTCCTGTGCCTTGTGCAAGAGCTGTTGTGGTGTTAAAAGGACAAACTGTCCCGTCTTATCCGATACGTGAAGCGTAAGTTTGTTGTCCTCGAAAAACTCGATCGTGTCCTTGAAAAGGCGCCCACCCTCTCGAGGCCGGGAATATCGCTTGACTACCCCCACTCCTTCATCGACCACATCCTATCTGAATTTCTCTAGTTCTCTATGTGAGACTGAATTAACCATGCCCAGGAGTTGGGTTAACATGGCATGGGGCTGCACGGCAAACTTAGGACCCCTGTCAAAGGTGTTCTCTACCTTTCAATTTGCCTGGATTCTGGAAAGGTTGATGTGGCCCTGTTTTTCGTTCTTCGGCAAACTTAGGACCCCTGTCAAAGGTGTTCTCTACCTTTCAATTTGCCTGGATTCTGGAAAGGTTGATGTGGCCCTGTTTTTCGTTCTTCTATTGTGCCTTCCTTGGAAGTGCTGGGAACGAATCCCGCCAGTTTTTCTCGCCAAGTGACTCGGCGAGGTCGGAGAAATACCATGTCACGGACCTGGACGCGCTCCTGTCCCGCGTCAAATCACAGATTGCTTGGATGTTCTGTGGGTAAAACCGGATCGGTCGCCAACTTTCGCCTCGAAGGATTTTACACATGCGCCTGCCTTCGAAGAAATGTCTTCAGCACTGGTGTCGTGAGACCCTGCTTCAAGGCTTAGGTGAGTGTCCTTGTGCAAGACCTTTTGTCTCTTGGTCTGTAAAAAGTTTAGTGCATTGAACCATCATGAACAGCTTACTAGGACCAATTCTCGCCCTTTTGGGTGACACCTTCTGCATGGTTTGGGCGTGCCAATCAAACCCAGCCATCCCCCCCCCCCCCCCCCCCCCAACCCCAACCAAATCAGAGAAGACTGGGAGGCGGCCCTGCTCGGCCGTCAAGACCTCAAGACCCAAAAGGTCTTGGTTCAATGGATGTAGGCGGCCTTGCTTGCCATTGGGGCCATGGAATAGGGGCTACACCTAGTATTGTGCGAGGAAAGGGCTAATAGGGCCCTGCCCAAATGACCTCCCTGCAGCATTTTAATGAAATATAATTGTTTCTCACCACCACAACTAACCGTTTGGCCTTTCTCTCGTGGTCATACTTCCGCTGCCATGCGCAAGCTGGGCGCCTAACAGCACCTGCGAGTATGACGCCAGTTGCAGGGTGAATCGTTCAGTAGTTACATCGAGGACGAAATCAACCTATGTATACTGGTGTGGATTCCTATATGTCCGAGGCGGACCGGATCAAGCATGTTCCGAAGGACATTGAAGCTGACGCATTTCAGATGCTTATAGCCCGGAACCCCACCATGGTTGCCGCCATATTCACTCTGTGCCAGAGCTAAGATAAGCGCCGCAAGCAGCGCATTTTATTGCAGTCGCTATCCCTGCAGCCTGACTCGCTTTCCAGCTTCGCTGTGTCAGCCTTTAAGAGCACGCTTGTTGAACAGAATAAAAACTTTTTGCGTGAAAAGGTGTCTAGACAGCCCAGTAATCACCTTTATGGCTAGTCAGCATGGCGTGTTGTCATGGCATCATGTGTAGACGTCAATTCGCTCTAACCAATTGGCTTGCAAAACGGGGAAAACAAAGCAGGAAGAAAGAATGGCGCTACATTCTTTGTCGAACGTAGAAGGTACGACCATGAATGCAGTGAACATATTGTTGCCTAGTGAGACCAAATCCTTGGTGAAGCTCCCTCGACCGCGCAGTAAGCTGACGAGGGCTTCCGACCGGAACCTCAAAATTGCCACCAGTGCGCCGAGTATTCTCCCAGGGGCCTGTGAGCGGCAGAGCGGCGCTAAAATAGAAACGGCAGCGCGTTCGGTCGTCGCGCGTTCGGGGCTCGAACATTCCGAGGATTCGGTTAGCGCCGCTCATTTGAGCGCTTTGCAGAATGCAAACAGCCCCCCGTCCGAAGGAGGAAGAAGAGCAAATTCTTAGGCTCATATTAGCTGCGAGAACGCAGAGCTCTTTCACCAGCTGTGAGGAGAAAAAGTGGTCGCCTGGGTACTTTGCATTTGGTTCCTTGGCGTATCTCCACAGCTACTAATGTTGCCTTCAGCCTATCGCACTGAACGCATGCAGATGAAAAAAAATGCAACAGTCGGCGTGCAGTGCCAAAAAGTTTTATACGTTGTGAGTGCGGTTCTCCCTAGAAATTTTGCTTGCAGTAAAATTGAAGTTAGATTTTAAAATCTCCACTTGAGGAAGTGTAAAAGTAAATGTGGTCGCAGTAAAAAATTTGCACCCTTAAATATGTAACGCTAATGACTGCACCCTTTGCACAACCTTATTTTTCGCGTTTTTTTTTTAAAAAGGGAGCGCTGAACACGCTAGCAGCTTTAATGCACTCAAGTACCCTTCAAAAGTGCTCGAGTACAAGAGTGTTGTAGCTCTGTGGTGCAAGGATGCTTAAAGGTTTTCTGAAGAGGCATCTCAACTCGTCTTTTTGCCGCGGGAACTCGATCTGCACGTTCCAAGCATTCTTAGAATCAGCGATTTATTGCCCTGTGTGGGCGATATTCCTAATTAAATCAGATTATCGTCCGGCTCCCACTTTCTTTTGTAATTCCCCGCATACGATGGGAGGAGTCGACCAACGCATGGAGTGCCTTTCAGGCAGTGGCGTGGAGACTTTGCTTTCGCTTTTATTTTGTCTCTTTTACGTTTCCGTGAATAAATAGGTCTGGTCAGAGACTACGCAGCTGCAAATTAGTCCCATGGAAATAAAAATACGCATGGACTCTTTTCTTTCGCCGATCACTGCGTATCGCTCCGCCGATAGCAGAGCGGCAAGCCGCCACGGGACTGGGTTAAAGTTCGACTCCTCCCACCGTTTGCGGGGACTTCGAAGAAAAAAAAAAGCAGGAGCCCGACGTTATTTCGATTTAAATTAGGGAAATCGGCCGCACAGGGCAATAATGCGAAGTTTCCAAGGACGGTCGGAACGTGTAGATTGAGTCCCAGCGGTAAAAATACGAGTCCAGATTCCTCTTGAGTGCACCTTTAACTGTGCACGGGTATTCTTTCACTTGTCGAACAATATTGCAGTAGTCTTGTCAAGTGTTCTTTCAAATTGATGTGAGCTATTCGAGCTTTACATTAAAGGACAGCTGCAGCCTTGATGCGAGCAGCTATGTCTGCGATTTGCGTCCCCCTAATGGGATAATTAACTGAATTATTTTAGCTGAAGAGGTAGGTATCACTGAGGGCTCGCTGAAATGGCATGTATATATAATCTTGGAGCAAGTATGCGCGTGATGGCGGGTAAGTATTGCGCGAAGCATTGGTGTCTGGTGTGTTGAACTGTGTCACCTCAGTAGCTTAGTATGACACATTCCAGTTACGCGTACACCTGTTTATGTTCCTTTGGCAAAAATACATCGCGCCTTATGTCATCGTGTTACTGTGCGAGCCGGTTTGCTGAAGGTTAGCCTCCTTTAGAAAGCGTATTTTTGTTTTTGGAATGTATTAAGAAAAATAACGCCGTGGACATCATGCAGACATCACAAATATGATTGAAGAGGAACAGATTCAGAAACGGCGTGGAAGACTAATTTGAGTGCGAATATCGTTGGAGATGCCGTTACACTAGTGCCGAGTTAGACAGGTCGTCGGCAGCTTTTCGTAGAGAATTTTTAGCTTGCCACAAAGAGCGCGCCCCCCAAAATATTTGATTGGCGTCTTTTAAAGAAACTGCAACCTATGAAGCTTTAAAGCAGCCGGAAAAAGGGGGCAACTATTACGACCCTACCTTTACCATCGGTCTGACGAGCATACTTTTCGCCCTTTTAGGAAGGTGCAAGGGTGCGAGTTATAGTCACGTAAATACACCCTTGAGGATTAAATTTTTTTTTGTAGTGTACGCGAGCCGATTACGCAGTGCAGCAATGGGACCGTTAAAGTGGGCAGTGCTGGCGTACGCTACGAGGCAGTGCCCAGCGGTTTAAATGCCTGGCGTTGCAGTCCGGGAGGCTTTTATTCGTCTGCAAGCATAGCGCTGGCTGTTCGTAGACCCGATTGGAGCCGTTACTCGGTACATGAGCCATGGTGGAGGTGTCGCGAAAGAAGAAAGGACTCGTCTTTCATTCTATCTTCATTATGAATTGGATTCAAGTCGCCTAGTTTACCACCTTTCTGTAAAGGTGGACTTTTCACTGAATGTGAGGGCGCTCACAAGTTTGGCATCGTCTTAGATTTCCCTTGAGGTAAATTTTATTTCCGGTTTTGCGTTTATGAAACGTTTGCGAGAAACAGATGGGAATTCATTAAAGGCAAGATAAAGCTATTCCGACATGAAGGCGACTGCACAAAAGATCTTGGTGAACTTACCTAAGCGTGAGAAATGCACATCAGCGCAGTTCGCATGCTACTTTTCTCTAATTTTGTTTTTCGCCTTATTTTTTTCAAGAACTAGTTTTTTAAAAAGAACTTCATTTAAAAGAACTGAATTTCTAGAGATTAATTTAAATCGTCACATTGCCAGCATCTACGTACTTTTCACTTAAAATGCCGTCGTATGTGCGCTGTTACAGGTAAATTAAATGCTGTTGCTAATAACCAACTAAAAATAAACACAACTTGAGCTCTGTCTGCATGCGCGTAAGTCATACTATTTCTCTCTCTCTCTCACACACACACACACACACACACACGCGCACGCACGCACGCACACGCACACGCACACACACACACACACACACACACACAGACACACACGCGCGCACGCGCACACGCGCACACGCACACACACACACACACACACACACACACACACACACACACACACACACACACACACACACACACACACACACACACACACACACACACACACACACACACACACGCGCACACGCACACGCACACGCGCACGCACACGCACACGCGCACGCACGCACGCGCACGCGCACGCACGCACGCGCACGCGCACGCGCACGCACGCACGCACGCACGCACGTGGATTTCGAATTAAACACCCAGCGGTGCTACCCATTACTGTTGCCCCTGAAGCAGAATTGCCCTTCAATGTTTAACGTACACATATGCAAAGGGAAATCAACACCACTATTATCAATGTCCGAAATAAACGCACATGTCCCTTAGCAAGGTAGAGGGAGTTCATACCGCCAAATGTGAGTTCTGTTTCTACAGACCTCAGTTCGTCATTACGAAACCTGCATATTGTGTGTCGCGGAGGGGGCAAGATGGGGGGTGCCCGGTGACGCTAACTGGAAAAAACCATCTGTCCTTCATTTCGTGAGACCTGTGGCGAACGGAGCATCTCTAGAAAAGCTGTGGAAACCGTGCACTGCAAACACAAGGTGCGCCTGAGAGACCTGCTTTTGCCGGTTCAAAGTTTTTTCATGAGCCTTGTCAAAGAAGCTTGTCCGTTCCAGGTTTTCCTCCCCCCCCCCCCCAAAAAAAAAAGAAAACAAAAACAACGATATATACAGCAAAAAAAGGACTAATAGCGAGTCCACACACTGGAGTTCACGCTTCAAGTTTACCAGGCGGACGTTTTGATTAAATGAGCTAACCGCGGAGCCACGTGGCTATATCTTGAAGCCATGGCGTCGTGACCTTTCTGAGGGACGAAAGAAACAAAAAGAGCGGCAGTGTTGAAGCGAAATACCCGGAGCTTCTATCCCTCTGAAGTGAAACTGCAGGAACAGTTCCCATTTTTGTTCACATTCCCATTATTGTGGTGATCAGGTGGGTCGCTGGGAAAGGAAATGAAAAGGCAGAGTCGGAAATAAGTTCGTAGTTTCTTTGTGCGTCCCCTGGCTTACTCCTTACGAAAAGCTTTATGGCGGTTTAAAGTCCCAAAGCGACTCAAGCTATCAGGGATGCCGTAGTGAGGGGCCCCGGAAATTTCGACCACCTGGGGTTCTTTAACGTGCACTGACATCGCACAGTACACGAGCCTCTAGAATTCCGCCTCCATTCAAATTCGGTCGCCGCAGCCGCGATCGAAACCGCGTCTTACGGGTCAGCACACAGCAGTCGAGCGTCATAACCGCTGAGCCATCGCGGCGGGCTTGTTGTGGAAAGACACAGCGGACGTGCAGGCTTTTGTTTTCACTTAATCGCTCCGTTAAAATAGCGAGCATGACAAAGAAGACATAAAGGTTAAATGGCCAAGGGATGCGAGAAGAGGGGATCGTCATTACATACCTAACGGAAGCCCACAGTCACTGAAACCAAGGAGCATAGGGAGTGTATCTTTTTTAATCTCTGGTGTTCATCCAGTGGAGCTTAAGTGGATGAAATTTAAAGATAATATATTAGAAAAATAGGAGAAAAACCAACCAAATATTGACAGTTTTTTAGCGCTTCGTCGATTAATGCACTCATCACTCGGCTTTTAGATAGAGATTTACTTTTTCCATTGGGACGGAGCTGAAAATGAGCTCATCGACTTTTGCCGATGTACTTGCACATTGGGCGTCATTATAAAAAAATACCTTCCCATTTATAAATTTTTTTCCACCTTTGTAATTGCTTTTACGAACTTAAAGATACGGTCCAACGATATTCTGTTCACAGTTCAGACGATGCTGGAACGCATTTCTGAGAGATGGGTCTCGCGCGTACCAACTTTTGGAAGGTTTATTTTTCACCGGTTTCGACATCGACCAACTACGTCCATTCAAGCCACGGTACTCTGCTATGGTGTTTTTGTGAGCTTGCGTTAGTAAGTATCCGCGATGAAGGCAGCTCTTGACTCTCGGAGTTACGGCGGAGCTCGGTATCTTCAGCCACAAAGCTTTGCATGGTGGTCCCTTGATAATCCCGCCGATCTTAGCGACCAAACGTGATTGCGCCACTGCATATAATATGAGAGAATTGCGAGTCTCAATGAAAAAAATGTGTCGATTATGCGCGTCAGCTGCTCTGAACAGCATGTCACACGAGTGGTTGTACGGGGAAAAATAAAAAAAGGAATAAGAAGTAAAGATTTGTGTCGAAGGCTAACACTTCAGTAAGAAAGGTTTCATGAAACAGCCCCGCCGCGGTGGCTCAGTGTTTACGGCGCTCGGCTGCTGACCCGAAAGACGCGGGTTCGATCCCGGCCGCGGCGGCTGAATTTCGATGGAGGCGAAATTCTATAGGCCCGTGTTCTCTGCGATGTCAGTGCACGTTAAAGAACCCCGGGTGGTCGAAATTTCCGGAGCCCTTCACTACGGCGTCCCTCATAGCCTCAGTCGCTTTGGGACGTTAAACCGCAATAAGCCAAACCAATCATGGAACAAAATACACGCGGACACAAATCTTTGGCTTATATTTCGCGGACGTCAGAGCAGTTATATTCCTACACTCGTCTTTACAGCTCGGAAAAGCACCAGGTAATGCTCTACCCAGTGATCCACAAGTAACCAAGAACCATCTGAGCATTGCGGAGTTTCGAATGCCGATTTGATAGTCTCAGTAAGTCTCTTCGCCAATTAAACAGCAGGGAATGTAGTGTCGCTGGCGCCGGCAAGATTTCTGGGGCATTGCAAAATGCGCTGGTGTTTTGGAGGGGTTCGTGCACTAAACAACAAAACACTTAAAAGGAAGAAACAGCGCGAAGAAACACGGACGCACGAAGAAACGACACACACACGAGCGTTGTGTCCGTGTGTCCGCGTTTCTTCACGCCATGTCCGTGTGTCGGTGTTTGTTCGCGCTGTTTCTTCCTGTTAAAGGCATTACCAACTAGCCCGGAACCTTGCTCTTCTGAACAAAACACGTTCGAATGTTTTGGCTTCGCTAGCCGCCGTCCCCTGCGAACTGTCGCCGCACGAGAACCTCGCAGTGTTAGAATAACACCAATGTTGAAGCTGGCTTTGTCTTTGGAATACCTGCGGTGCTTCTGGCACAGTCTCAACAAAGAGCGCGAAAGAATACGCGCACGCAGCATTACGCCATTGGCACTGCCCACCAATCAACGACTCGCAGGTTCAGGCTAACCTAGTCTAAGTTAGGAGACACTGCGCACTTGGAAATTGCCGCTCAGTGAACTTCTTTGCGGCAGTCTCGCCATTTGGGGAGAGGAACCCAAGTTTCGCCAAACTCAATCCTCTCTGGCTCGCTGCGTCTGCCCAGATTTTAATACTCTCTACTTCGGAGCGCGCTTTCGAAGCCCCAGAGAGGAGCGCGCAGAACGAATTCTATTCCCTGCTCGCAAAAGGATTTAGGGAAATTGCTATGGCGAACCCTGTAGACGTCTCTGCAGTGTACCCTCGACTGAGGCGATTTTCCGTTATGAGTGTCGTCCTCGATCTTGAGAATAAAAGTGCTTCATATGTCCTGCAATGCAAACTAATAATGCGAATTATGTGGGTACCACGTACTGTCACATTAAGATTTGTTTGCATCTATTCTGGTCATTTAATTTTACCTAAGCCATGCAAATATCTTTCTTGTAAATGATGTTTATTTTTTTCATCTTCCAATTCATTTTAGTGAATTACCGAAAGCGGTTACAGGGATCGCTGCTCACGACTTCAGAGAACCACATATTTTACGTGTCTTATCGCTGTGGGCTCATAACTTATGAATCTCGAAAAAGCTGCCACGGAATACTAAATGACCTGCCACTGTATAAACTCTATAAAACGGCTAAACTTGAAGCTGAAATGAGACGTGCGTGTGAGTTAAACCTAAAATCTCAGCTGCTCTTTCTTTTCAGCCTATTTACACTGATCACTCAGATTTCTACCCACTTCATCGTGCTTTCTATTTGCCTCGCTGGATGTTTACGTACGGAAGACAAGTAGTTGTGTACCGGGGCGGAGAAATGCCAGGGCACAATGTCTCGCTAGGGAAGGAAGGTTGTGCTGTTAAGCGTGTTTGCTTCTCATCAATCCGCCAACCCTCTGGATTTCTCACGAAGCTGTTTATGTAAACAATAAGGAAACTTGTACGCATGGCATGAAGAAACAAAAAAGCGAGAAGGCTGCGACTTCAGTTCCATTTTCCAGATACGCGTCATTAAGCCAGGACATAAAAATTTTGCTAGGGACGGGAACGTTTGTTTGCCTTAGCTGAATATACAGCGGGAACCGGGATGTCAGCGCCTGAGGCGTTGGCAGTGCAAGTAAGCAGAGCGGAAGGCGTGGCTTCTCTGCAGTACACATTCGGTAAGACGAGCAGAGTTCTTATGAAGATAAGAGCTGACGACGAACAGACTTCTTTCTTTTTTCCATATTGCTCAATCAGGCATTACTTCCTACTGCAGAAAGGAGTGAGCGTTCAACTATGCCGACTGGCCCAACAGCACATCATTTAGTCCGTTTGTTGGCACGCACAGTCTACAGCGATTTTAAGGTTATCACCTTCGTTCCGGCTGAAACGGACCAAGAATGTTGTCCTGACGTGACAGTGACTTAGTCCGGAACAAGACTGACAGTGCAGAATGGAGACATACTTCTGGTAGGTAAGCTTATGTATAAGTTAGGTTTTCTTGAAAAAATAAGCTGTTAGGGCTGTTTTATGTGAGTAGGTTAAGCCTGAAATGATCACCTTCAAATCACGTTAATAGTGCTGCTTTCCGTGCCGAAAAAAATTGACTAGGAGATGCAGAGCTACGGGAAAGCCGGATAATAACATGGAACCGATGATAACGCAATGAAAGCTGGCCTGTTTGCATGATTTCAGTGTGCAGGTAGCAAGGTTGACATTTCAGAATTGTGGACATCTGGGAAAAAAAATTCCACTGAATTTGCCGCACATCCCGATTTTAGGATATTGGCCCTGTTTTAATCATTTATTGAACACATTTCTGTTTTTTTTAAATAATACTGAAGTGATAGTATAATACCCATGCTACTTTTGTCAGCAAACCAAAAAGAAAAGCTTCGGTCCAGTCCGAGTCACATTAAACCGGACACAGAGTGCTTGGAAACTTAAGTCAAGGAGGGCTGGTAATCAACCAGAAATTAGAGTCCACCTATGACGAGCCTGGATTGTCCAAATCCGCTTACAAGTTAAAGGAACACTGATGACTAATTGAAGTTGTCCCGCATCGACAGACTGCCGCAGTCAAACACAGTAATTTCACTTAGAAAAGACCTCAGAAAAAAGTGCAGGTATCGCCACCACTGCAGATTCAGCACATAAACAGCGGTGTGTGCATGGGCGCGAATCCCCGAGGATAGGCGAAACCATCATTCACTTGGAAACGGTGACCCCGAGAGGCGAGATTGAATCGAGTGGCAGAAAAGTTCTTAAATGGAAGTTTCTCAACAATAAATGCGTCTTTTCTGCTGGCAGGAAAGATATGAACATACCTAGAAACAGCCATATAATATATGTTCACTAAGAAAGATAATTGCACGTATACTTCTCCTCATTGTTGATTTCAGTTAGAAAGTTCGTCACAACCCTATTAAGAACTTCCAACGAGTTGAAGGAAGATCGTGAAAAGCTGACAACAAAACGTTCGCTTAGCCACACACAGTACCGACGGAGGCGCGTATCATACAAACGTAGCAGTGTCGTCGCTAGCACAGCGGTCAAGCACCACTTCCATCGCGCACTCCCAGCACGATGCTCCCCGAACGCGTGCGTGCGGGCGAGTGGTAGCAATACTGCGGCAAAGACCGCGATCGTTTAGCTCCGATTTCATGGGCCATTTCGGCCGTGGAGGGGACACCGGTCTGACTGCCAGCACCGTCGCGCGTCATCAGAGCAGAGCCGCGGGGGCAGCAAATGGATACGGAGAGGACAGCCACACGGTGCGGAACGCGACTTTCGAATATGGACGAGGCGGCGAGCGGGGCAGCCTGTTGAAGCGGCCTCTTTCGATGACACGGAGAGAGGGGGCGGCGTTGCGTTATTTATGTCGCGCTGCCGAGCGCGCGACCCAAGAACAATTTCTGTCGCAACGACTTTGTGCGCTGCCACGAAATCGATTTGGGCAAGGGCGAGTGGAAGGAGGCGAGTGCCTCCCCTTTCCTCATCCTCCTCACAACCAGTGAGTGTGCGGGGGCAGCACTGCTCCACTCTGGGCGAAGTTCCGGCGCTCGGTGGGCTGCGGAACTATCGCGACATGGTGCGGCAGTGACAGAGACTGGCCAGCGCTATTCGCGACACGGGGTCGGCGCGTGCAGGAAACGTTCTTTCGTGCCTTTTAACCCGCCGCGGTGGCTCAGTGGTTACGGCGCTCGGCTGCTGGCCGGAAAGACGCGGCGGGGGATTTCGATGGAGGCGAAATTCTAGAGCCCGTGTGCTGTGCGATGTCATTGCACGTTAAAGAACCCCAGGTTGTAGAAATTTCCGGGGCCCTTCACTACGGCGTCCCTCATAGCCTGAGTCGCTTTGGGACGTTGAAGCCCAATAAATCAAATCAAATAAATCAAACCTTTCCTGCCTTTGTTTTTTCGTAGGCAGTACACATGCGATTTTTGATGACAGCATACGCTTCTATGGTGGGACAGTGTGTCTAAGTATCAATACACGGAAAACAAAAGCAATATTCGGCAATCTCGGAAGGCAACACGAGTTTACGACGGGTAGCGAAGCATTACAAATGACAACTGAATAATCTAGTTAGGGCAGGAAGTGACCACAGATGTGAACCACGAGTGTGAAATGCTAAAATATAAGTTGTTGGGCGAGTTCGTGACGATGTTCCATATCTACAGCGCGGTAAACAAGACAAGATGAAAAGAAATATCTAAAGACAAACACAGCGCAGTGTTTGCCTTTACATGTTTCTTCTAATCTTGTCCCGTTTATCGCGCTTTAGATAGAAATAACTAAGAGGGTGAGAATGAGGTGGGTATGGAGAAATCAGAGAAGAGCGCAGTCCTATGCCAGACGCGACTACCAGCGCGAGCGCGCTAGCTCGCGCAAAGGCGGCGCTTCGTCTTTATTTTCGACACACTCCCGCGCCCGACGCTGTTGGTTATGGGCTCGCCTTCAGGAAGTACAGCCGCTGAACCGGGGCCTTATCTCTTGCCTGGGAAAAAAGCGCAGAGCGCAGGATGGGATTTGCCGTCGTGGCTCGGGAACAGGCAGGTGACGCGGGCATTCGTCCCCAAAATGGTGGGCATGTGGTCATCGTGCTCGAGGACGACATCACCGAACTGGAGCTGAGTCAGAGCACAAGAGGCAGCTTGATGGGCTGAGAGCGGATGTAGAGATTATTTACGCCGCCAGCAAGTCCATAGACGCTCGGTGACTACCTGTGGATGGAGGGCGCGATTTTGAAGATCTGCTCTTGTGAGTGGCGGTTCCACTGCACCCAACTGCTGCGGGAGGCATGTAGTATGCTTGCCAAGCCAAGGTACGTCAATGGCAGGTTGTTGTTGTTGGCTTCTACCTCACAAAAAAAGGTCTGCAGCTCCTCGAAGGTTAGAGAACAGCGTCCAAGAATGCTCTTCATTGTGTCCCTGGTGAGTCGGATCATCCGCTCCCACTGTCTGCGTCAAGTGGTAGCTCTTTATTGTCCTTTGTAACACATCCCAAAAATAAACCCCTTCCCAGTAATGCAAACAACATGGTCTATTGTTTCGGGCATTTACAAATTAAGCAGTTCGTTCCCCGCGGCAAAAAGAAAACCTTTCCGTCTAAATACTTTTAAAGAACTTTTTAAAATTACACACCGGGACGCTGCCAGTTTTTCTCAGCCTTGCCAGCTCGATGGTTTGGAACGAACAAAGGCGCGTCTAGTGAATACGGTGTTGTCTTAGAAGGGTGCTTTAGAGACGTACTGTGGTTTATATTAGTAATTATGAGAAATTACAGAAGCAGTTACGCGAGTAGCAAAGTACATTTCCACTACTTTTCTGCTTCGCTTGGCACGCACGTAGCACCATCCGGCGGCGCCCACTAAAACCACTCCCTCCTCCTCCTCGCAATGTACGCCACTGCCCGAAAAGATATAGCTCACGACAGCAGCGCTTCCCGCTAGTCTCGTTTGGGCGCATTGGGGCCGTGCGGGGGCGCAGGAATCACGTGCTGAACGGCGAACAACGCAGCGCACATCGAAGGGGCGTTCACCACGAAGCTTGCGGCTTGCTGCTCGTTCGTTCGGCACGGAAGCTATGCTGGCGTTCGTGGCATCGGGTTTGTTGAGAGGCCTCCTAGAGACTCCGAGCGATTTGTCGAACGGGCAAGGCGTCGCGCCGAACGGGCGATGGCGCTCCGCGGACTACCTGGCAGGCTGCGACACGTGGTCGCGATCCGCTCTTAAAGGCGAAGCTTAAGCGTCCTCCAACATTTTTTTTCTTTTAAGCAGCAGTTCACTACAGTTAACAATTTAACCTCCTCACTCTGTGACGTAACATCTGGTGTGCCTCAAGGAAGTGCTTTTGGTCCCTTATTGTTTTTAATATTCATTGATTTATCCACTGGTATATCTTCTTCCCTGCGACGTTTTGCGGATGGCTGCTTTATTTACCGCGCTATTAATTCCACAAATAATCGCCTTGCTCTTCAAAGTGACGTGAACTTCATTTCAGACTCGCGCAGTAGATAGGAAAAGACGCTTAACTGGACTAAATGTGAGATTATCTCTTTCAGCCACAAGCGTACAAACTCTACCTCCTCGTACCTCATAGATAGCAGTCTCGGGCATCGTCATACAAGTATTTAGGTATCCATCTGACGACTAATCTTCCATGTGCTGCGCACATTCACCTCATTTGTGCCTAAGGCTCTAGATCACTAAGGTACCTGCGTCGAAACTTGCGAAGCGCTCACAGAAACGTAAGAAAGCTGGCATATCTGACAGTCGTACGGCCACAACTAGAATTTGCATCACCTACATGGTCCCCATATCAAAACTACCTAAGCAGCATGCTAGAATCAATCCATAATTGAGCCGGTCGTTTCATTACTTGTAACTATGTTTCCCACTAGAGCATAACAAGGATCTAACTTGATATTGGCCTCGAGCCTTCCGACATACGTCAATCCATCGCTCTTTTTACTTCATAAATATCTTTACAGCAACAAACCATCTCAATTGCCTCTCGAAGCGCCTTCACGCACTTCACGACGCCTACATAATCAGTAGAGAATAAAACATGTACACGAAACAACTGAAGCTTTTAATTTATCTGCACTTCAAGTACCACCGGTCTTTAGAAGGATCTTCCCTGACAGTAGCGCATGCATCTGCAGCCATCAACCACTCCAGGATCAGCTACGTAGACATATGGAAGCTTCTTTTCTCTTTGTTTTTGTGTATCAGAGTGTATTTTTGTTTCTTCTTTGTTATTGCGTTTTGTTTTGGTTTCTTGCGCGCCTTACAACTTTTGCAACGACTGATGCTTGTAATAGGACTAAAGCATTTTTTGCTTAGGTGTGTATCTGACATATGTCCTGTATTCATGTTTCTTCTACGCACCTTGTACCTTTGTATGTTTTTGCCTGTGAGTTTTGCCGTGTACAGTAGTTTCTTTTTACTTTTTGCCTTGCGTCTCATGTTGCGTTAATTAGTTGCTCTTGTACATGAGTTGATTTTGTCCCTCCCCGCCCTACTCAATGCCCTACTGGGCCCTGTAAGTTATTACGAATAAATAAATAAATAAACAAATAAAATAAATGAGTACACGGTTATACTTATTTATATTCAGCAGGAGGCCCAAAAGTCTGAACTACAAACACGGCCTCCTATGGCTAATATGAACGAAACATAATATGCCAGTGCACGCGTTACACTCCGCAGTGAAAAAAAGGAAAGGAAATAAACAATCAACAGAAGACAAACAAATGTAGAGTGAGTGGATGTGATGCAGAATTTTTAAGGACAAGAACATATTAAACATCTAAGTATCCAAACATGCGGTGCTTTAACATTTTTGAGAACTTGTACAATGACATTGGTGATTTCAGGGAAGGGTGCAAGTTATTTCAGGCGGAGATGCATGGTAAAGAAATATGCCACATGCTTGCCATAATTGGTCTGTTCTTTTCATAATAAGAAATTGTTTGACAAAGCAAAACGTGTCTGTCCATTATTAATAATTATACTTCCAAAGAAGAAATCGACACAAATACATTCAGTGATGATTTTAAGGAGGAAAAGCAGGACCTGAAATTTGTCTAGTTGTTAAAGGGATAGGATATGGAATGACAGGAACAAAGGTGCAGATGGTTGGGTAAAAGAAGAGAAAGTAATGATTATAAGCGCATGATCTTGCATAGTAAGAAGTCTAGAAAGATAAGCTCTCTATGTTCTGCCCATGATATGGTACAGTAATTAATACGGTAGTGCATAAACGCGTAATAAATAGAGAGCAATGTATTAAGACATAAAAAAGGTCGGGTTCTGATAAGAGCCCCCATTACAAAACGAATTTTATTAACACCACTGGCAACATGATGATTAAGCTGTAAGTTATAGTCAACAAGCATGCCTAGAAATGTAGCAAAATGTGTTTATGGTATGGCAACATTGTTGATATAGACAGGTATGAATTTTTCTTTTAGAGGTGTTGAATAGCACACAACTGGTTTTAGACGGCTTAATTTTAATACATTAATGTGTAATGTAATGTATGATACTGTGATAATGTTTCTCATTGTAATGTGTTGTAGAGAAATAAACTTTCAATCTCTATTTCATAGTTATGGTGACTCCAGTTCTCCAAGGATGATAGCAATGAGTGAAGATTATATTTAATTCAGAAGACGTGTTACCTATGTTATGATGGTTGGGTCGTCGGCGTAGGAGAGACATTGTGTTGTACTTAAATAGTGCGAAAGTCATTAACATGTGGTAAAAAAGGAGAGGCCCAAGAATTGAACCTTGGGGCACTCCTTTATTAATCATTCTATGAGATGACAATATACTTTCAGTACACACGTTCTGGTACCAATCAGAAAAAAAGCTTTGATCAGCGTCATTGCTAGACCTGTAATGCCACAGGTTTCTAGTTTACAAAAAAATACAATAGTTAGGTTTATCCAAGGCTTTAATAGTAAAGAATTCCACTTAAAATCCGCTGTTCTGCCCACGCATATCTCCATTCTCGTCCAGCACACGCCTGCTCTACCACAACGTAGCCGAGATAGCAGAAGTGGGCGCCGGAGTGACTCAGAAACGGCGATAGTGCATCATTAAAATGTGCACGACTGAGAAGAACTCCGAGTCTTTCGTAACTCTCAGGTAATGAACTCCCCGGTTGCATGCTATAATGCGCAGACGTCTCCATTTTGAGTGCAAAAAGGAGGGATGCTCACTGGGTAGAACGCTCGGAACCCATTGCTGCGTTTGTGTAGGGCAAACCTGGTGAAAGCAAAGCTCTCTTCCTGTTCCATCACTACGTCCGTGCTCGTATTTTTTGCGCTCCTGTGTCGTTCCTCAATTTGCACAACCACGCAGTCCTAAGTGCACTAAAAGAAGAGAGGTCCGCGCAAGTAAAGACAGCGGGTAAAGCTGATTTCAGGAGCAGCCTTCGGCAATGAATTGTGGCGATCGCAAAAGTTAAGCGTCTACGTGAGCGCACTGCCAACGAAAGAAGCGCACTGCCTACCTGTCAGAAACAGGTGTCGCCTAAAACAGATCCAAAATGTCCTTATGCTCTTTCTTTTTCGCCAAGCGTGCTTCTCAAGGAGGAGATTTTGAATTGCTGATGAAGTTCAAAACAAGTCCCTGCGAGTCTTATCACATTAGAATTGCAAATTAAATTAGCTTCTTATACTTCAGTTTCCATCAAAAATACTCAAAGGTGTGAAAAGGCTTCATTTTCTTCCAACATGACGAAATGACACTGCTCAGGTTGGGCTTTCATTACAAAGTCGATAAAAAGTCCGGTCATTGTTCATCGCCGCGAGCAGAACTACGCTTGCATGACTCGCAAAATCCTTATAGATAAGAAGAATGCTAACGTCATCTCCCTCTTTGGCTATCAATGCGAATTCTCCTTAGAGTGTGTTAACTGCATCCTCTCTGAAAGGTTCCATAAAACAGAAGCGGCTGTTCCAAATAGCGATAAGAGCATGAAACTTCGGGCTCGTTCCTGACCTCAGATAGTGCTTATATGGTGCATTTCATTTCTTGTACTCGTTTCTCCAACGTACAATTGGCGCTTTCGAGGTTTTTTTATGTCCTTGCGGATGGCGAAAGTTGTCGGTGTGGCTTCTTCATGAGCAACTCGCAGGTAACAAACTTACCAGGTAAATGCTGCAATGCACAGACGACCGCATTTAAAAAGGAAAAAAAAATTCTTGGACCGCAGCAGCGAGAGAAACCGCGTTGACGAAGTTCTGAAGCTGATATGGATATTAATTACGGTGGGCTAGATGACTTTCAGCAGTTAAGAAGCCTAATAGCGATACATCAAAAGTTAGCTATTGAGTAATAGTTAACCAGCTTGCTAGTTCGCATGTCTATAGCTGATGTATTACAGCGCTGACAAGCAACGCCGGAAAAAGCACTTTTATAGCTAAAAAGCCTATTACAAAAATTGAGTAAAATCTTATGTGAAATACCCCCATAGTAGAGCGCGTTCTTTACAAAACTTTAAAGAATAAAATTTTTGAAAAACTGTTCTTCAAAAAATTTTTAAAGAGAGATATTAGGCCTTAACTGGGGAAGACGATCTTAATGTTCAAACAATGAACGATAATCTCCCATCTATCGTTTTAAAGTGCGCAGTAGAAGTAGGCAGTAGGATTTTTAGACAGGATACTGGCAAGCTATCAAAGGAGACGAAAGGTCTGATTAAGAAACGCCATAGCATGAAGCGTATAACCCTTCAGACAAAATAGAAATGCAGAGCTATCAAAGTTAATAAATAAGCGCTCAGTAGCCCACATAAGGAAGTTTATTATAGTGAGAATCGTGCATGCTCTAACGAAGATAGGTAGCCTCAAAGCGGTGAAGAGGAAACTAGGCATAGCCAAAGATCAGACGTATGCGTTAAGACACAAACAGACAATGCCATTAGAAATATGAATGAGGTTAGTTAAAATAGCCGAAGAGTTGTACACAAAGCTGTACTGTATTCAATGCGATTAGGACGTTAATGAGAGAGGCAGTAGAGCACAGCAGTGGGACATCCTGCCATTAACGAAAAAGGAAGTAAAGAAAGCCTTAGAAGAAAAGGGGAAAAGGAGCTGGTCAGGACCAAGTAACAGATCAGTTGACGGATGGGAGATTGTGCTAGAAAAATTGGCCACGCTGTATACGGAATGCCTTATGGCTTCGAGCATACCAGAATCTTGGAAGAACGCTAAAATTATCTTAATTAATAAGAATGGAGACGTCCAGGACTTCAAAAATCACCGACCAATCAGCTTACTGCCCGTTGCATACAACGTACTCACTAAGGTAATCGCTAGCAGTCAGGACAACCTGAGACTTTAATGAACCAAATGATCAGGCAGGCTTTTGTTAAGGATACTCGACAAGTGACCATATTTACAATATCAATCAGTTTATAGTGAAATGCGCACAATGTAACCAACTCTTCTATGCAGCCTTCATTGACTGCGAGAATGCATTTGAATAAATGGAAACCTCAGCAGTCATGCAGGCATTGTGGAATAAGGGTGTAGAAGAGTCTTATGTGAAAATACTGGAAAATATCTATAACTGCTTGGCTACCGTAGTCCTCCCTAAGTCAGCATCAAAAATCTTCTAAGGAAGGATGTCATGCAGGGAGACACGATCTGTTCAATGTTATTCGCCGCCTCTTTCAATGAGGTATCCAAGGCCTGGATTGAGAATAGTTGGGGATAAGAGTTAATGAAGAATAGCTAATTTAACTGCGATTCATTGATGACATTGTTTTGCTAAGTCACTCTGGAGATGAGCTGCAAAGCATGATCAATGAATTACACAGGCAGAGCAGAACGATGGGTCTAAAAATTAATATACAGGAAACCAAAGCAATCTTCGGCAGTCTCACAAGGGAACAGCAGTTTTCATTGGTAGGTAGGCGCTGGGTGTGGTAAGCGAATACATCTACTTAGGGCAGGTAGTGGCTGCTGATCCAGATCATGAGAGCGAAATAAATAGAATAAGAATGAGGTGGAGCGCAGATGGCCGGTTCTCTGAGGTCATGAATGGCAGTTTACAAATATCCCGGAAGAGAAAAGTCTACAACTGCTATATCTTACCGGTACTCACCTATGCGGCAGAAACGTGGAGGCTAACAAAGAGGGGTTAGCTTACGTTAAGGAAAGAAAATTGATAGGTGTAACATTAAAGACCGGAAGAGGGCAGAGTGGGTGTGGGACCAAGCGCGGATTAATGATATTCTAGTCGAAATCAAGGAAAAGAAATGGGCTTGGGAGGGCATGCAATGCGAAAGAAAGATAAGCACTGAGCCTTAACAGTAAAGGAGCGGCTTCCAAGAGAAGGCGAGCGTAGCAGGTGGCTTCAAAAAGTTAAGTGGGCGGATGAGACAAAAGATTGCGGGGATACGGTGGCCGCAGCTGGCAAGGGACAGGGTTGATTCGAGAGACATGAGAGAGGCTTTTTCCCTGCAGTGGGCGCAGTCAGGCTGATGATGGTAGTATCAAACCTTATTTGGTTGAGTTATAATTACTGGATATTGTGTTTTAAAAGAACAACGGTGATGATGAATTCAAAATCGAACTGAGCGCATGTGCTTGCGTTCTAGTTAGCAGAATGGAACAGTCTTAGAAAAAACCTCCTAAACATCGTTGTGCTTGTCAGCCCACTTAGGCTGAGATACAAGCCAAAGCGGGTTGATTACTCCGCGGACTTCCTTTGCACAGGACATTGGCAGCGAGCATTAGCCCAACAACGTTCTCGTCTGGGGCGTATGTAGCGTTTAATGGTTGTGATGCTCCTACAAGACAAAGTCTGTCGACAAAAATTACTCTGCACTGAATTGTTTCATTATCCTAGACGAAGTTCAAACTTCTCCACATAAATAGACTTTTCGGGTGCACGACTCCGTTTCCGTAAACTGTATTACCTGTAAAGGAAAACCTTCGATGTCACCCCCCCCCCCCCCCCCCCCAGGGACGAAGCTCCTGAATGAACATATTTGTCGATCACATAAAAAAATTCAATTGAAAACAAAATGTTCATGAGGCCTCGATTACCGTACTTATCTGAACACATCCATAATATGTGTGAGTCAGTAACTAGTAACAGGCCCAAATATCGAAAGATTATCCTGGCCCACAACCGACGAAGTTCCCAATTGTAGATTAGAAGCATTGGTTCACTGGGCAGCCTAACCGAAAGTATCCCACAGGCAAGCAAAGCCAGTAAAGGGAATTATCCTGGTACAGTCCGAGCTACAACGACGCCACCCACACGAATCATTTCACGACGACTCTTTCGGTGTGAATAATGCTAACTCATGAGGTAAATCATGAAAAAGCACTCCTTCTTCTGCGGCTGCAGAAGTGCAAGCGATGGCACATGCCGTCCTGTGGCATCATGGTCGTTGTCCTCTATTTATTCGTGAGCATTAGAGGGTCTGTGGAAGTGGAAATGGCAACCGCCGTTACGCGTGACCTTTTGACGTCATTACAAACTGCTGACCGGCCTGCTAGCAAACTTCTGAGCGTGGCAGGTGGCAGTTAAATTGACGCTAGGTCGCGAGTTGTTGCTCGGGAAGAGCAACCTGTGTCTCAGAAGCCCCGTCGGTGGCTTTGCTTGCAGCAGCCACCTGCCATCGCAGGCCAGTGGCGCACTGCTTCGCCGCTGCACCACTGTGCCAGGAGGGGTATGAGGACTCACCGCGATCTATGAATGTGAAGTAGAGAATGGCCATTTCCGCGTATATGACAACTAAACCATTCACGATTTCGCGTCGTACTCGTAAGGCGGAGCTAAAACAGAATCAGCAGAAAATAGAAATGCTAACGCATTCAAACGATGCAGTGAGGACCGCCTAGAGTTTCTTTTAAATATTACACAACCGTAAGCATTGCTATGGGCTGACTACTTATAACATAGTAAATAGATCAGCAATTGTACATCGTCGTGTAATAATAAAAATAAGCATAAAAAATTGAAAGACAGTTACAATAGTGGGTAACGAGAGATTTTAGTGCAGATCCTCACACGAGACCTGCCACCGCTGGCAGGATGGCGCGTTATGCTGCTGCCGGCATGTGACGTGTTAGCCGCCGTCTGGGATCTTCCTGTGGCAGCCACGTTCCAGGGGGCGTTTCGCTCTTCTTCTTGGACAACCGATTACGCCGACAACGCTGACGCTCACGATCACGCGGAATGCAGGTACGGGCGCCTAAGAGCTGCGCTGTAAAATGCGACACAAATGTAAAGGGCAAAAGAACATAATGCATGATTTGAGGCTTGCATTGTTGTGCATATCTGACTGGACGCTACAGAAGCGATCAGGAACTGTTTTTCAAAATAACAAGAATCGAATTAAATTTAACTCACATAAACACTTGCACAGCTTGCTGTCCAACTTTTCTTCCTGCACTGGGAAAGAAACGGAGCTGACGAACTGACTGAAACAAATTGCTCGGCGATTTGGGCTCCCAGATTTGCTTTGTTTCTCCGCGTTCTTCTATCACCGCCAGCAATCAGCCCCAACTTTCCTTTTTTTTTTCAACTTGAGGTAGCGCTGTTTTCTGCTTTTTATTATATTTTTTTAAGAGCACCAATCCGAATGAGTTCAGATGCAGGGATATGCAGAATGACCAGGAAGTAATGAGTACAGAATCATAGTACAAGCACAGTTAGGGTAGTTAACATTGGAGCGAAGCGGCTAGTGTCAAGGCTCGGTTGGTTTCGCTATGCGATGAGGTTCTACGGATGAAGGGTATGTCGGAAGACGGGTGTTCGAGATTTCATGAAATTTGACACCAGAAGAGGCACGGGAACGACCACAGTACAGATGAAGAGAAGAGGTGCAGACAGATGTTCGGGCGAAAAGGTCCGTAGCGACCACAGTTAAAGATAGTATGAAGTGTGTGTGTTGTGGTGGGTTTAATGGCACATAGGCAGCTATGTGCCATTTAAGCTATGTGCCACACCACGCACCCAGCAGAAAATGTAGAAAAACATTCTGCAGAATTTTATAAAAATGTGAAATGTAGTCGGTGGTGTAGAGGGCCTATAAACGTTAGTTATACTACCCAGTGATGCTAATTGAAGGAAAGACATTTCAAAAAAGGCTACTGGTAAACGCTTTAGAAAAGTCAGGAAACCTTTGCAAACATCCTTGGCTGGGCAATGATGTCGAGGCTTCCAACCAATCGAATCTCTCTCTGAAACGAGAGAGTGGCAGAGGTGCGGGTCAAAGAGTCTCCTTGTAATAAATTGAATATATTTTATTCTACATTTTTTTCAGAACATACTCTCTCTTTAAAAATTTAAAAACCTGTTAAATCACAACAATCCCGTGTGGACCTGCGCATTATGTGGGGTCGTCACAAAGTGCATCTTCACCTAAGAGCAAAGTACAAAAAAATGGCATGCGTTCGTTGTAAAAAACTGCAAAATGCTTTTACCTCAGTGTTTCGAGTTTTATGTATGAAAATAAAACATGGTTTACAGTTTGCTCTTCGCATAATTCACGTTGGGGCCTGTCTTCTTTTGTCAGTAGAAAATTATGCGCGAGATGTCTGTGTCCTATACGAAGACGGCAGATAATGATTTCCTTAACACGTTCCTGGTGGGTGCAGGACTTCCATTCACCTAAAGTTGGTTTTACTAAGTGTAGTTTATTATTTATTTCGTTGTGCCAAGCCGTCTGACATTTTGGTCCTTAACTTCTGCTGTACTAAGGCAGTTCTTAAAGGGCATATCTACTTTTTTATTTCCTTGCCATGAGCTTGAGCAGCGCATAAATCTCCTCTCTCGTTGCCTTTTATTCCGACATGACTCGGGAGCCAACAGAGTTTTATGTTTTGTCCTCAAGCTGTGGCTGTTACTATGTTTTGTATGACGTCACCAAGTATGGGAGTGATTGAATTTCTGGAGTGGAGAGCTGTAAGTACACCTACAGAGTCTATGTAAATAATACTGGCTGTGAGGTTCTCGTTTACTATTTGCTCAATGGCTACGCAGACGGCGTATCATTCGGCAGTGAAGATTGACGTACACTGTAGGTGCCTTACTTTCTCATTCCAGTTGCCTTGTACCGCTGCGCTTCCAACATAAACATCTGTTTTTGAGCCGTCTGAGAAAAAGGAGTGAAAGTACAGTATTTTTCCTCGAGCGCAAGTAATTCTTGTGTTATATGTGCTGTAGAGTTTGTTTCTTATGGAAGTGTGTAAAAGTGAAAACACAGGTTGCAGTAATTTAGTACAATGGGGGCAATGGATCTCGTCTTCCAACAGCGCCTGGTAATATGTCTAGTACGCCGAATTTTCGGCTCATCTCTTCAAAATGTAAAAGCAGTTGTTTGTTAGTTTTCGGACTGTGGTTAAACAGTGTTATAGATGGCCACCACTGTTACCCACTGTTGGCTTTTATTAGATTGTTTAGTTAGCTTGTTTTTTGCTTATTCATGTCATTTCCCGCTGCTCGTGTTCTGTTTGAATTTTGGTATTACTGCTCAAATTGTGATGTGTTTCTGCAATCCACTCCTGCTTGGGCCTCACGGCCTGAAGCATGTCATAAAAAAAATAATTAAAACAATTTGGTCCTGGCAAGCTGTCAGCGAAAAAATTAAACTGGGGACGCGGCTGGATGTATTGACTGCGACAGCATGAGTTGCTGATTTCTGCTTTGAGCGCATGTTTTAAACGTGCACAAAAAGAAATTTCGGCCGCTCGACATGAGATGAAATATTTAAATCGTCCGTATAGGTTCGGTCTAAAGCTAAGAAACAGTTAATTTGCTGATTGAGGTGCTTATGATTAAGTTTTGAAGTTTGAAAAAGATACAAAAAAATTTGTGCATCCTCAACCACATTGTTAAAAAACATTTAGAAGTTGGCCGGCCCCCAAATATTCCAAGGAATTCACGAAAGTGAATTTGTGGATTATTGACGACCAATGGGTAGATCAAGGTGGTTTGGTGGGAATTAGTGAACGGATTAAACTGGAGTAGTGGGCGATAAAATGTGAAATAGCAAGCGGATTAATGCGGATTCCTGGGCTGACTAAGATGAAAGAGTGGGTCGGATTTGCATAATTTGTTATGATAATTCAGTGGAATAAATTTGAACGCTTTGGTCCTCATATTTTTTTGGCGGTGCTGATAACATCACGACAGTCTCGACCAATCAGAGAATTGCCTTGCCGAGAAACCCAGTGGTTTTTGCTGCACGGAAACCTAAATTGTATCGCATTAAAAGGGGTTAAAAGGATGTTTACGGCACGTTTGTTGGATTATAGTGTTTACTGTCACAGCTGCACCGTAAGGGCGTGATTTACGTCAACTGGAAGTATCGATAGCCCATGTATAATTATTGGAGAGGATATAGGCGCAGCAAGGTGTGAGGGTAGTTCTGCACCTGGGACATTTGTAAGCGGTTGTGCCCATCAAGAAAGCAGCACATCAGCACAGAATATTTGCTCGTTGAGTTGCTTTTTAAGGCCTGTAACTATCTCGAAGCATTCGAATGGTGCAAAAAAAGGCTAAGGCACTTTCAGAATTGCCTACAAAAAGCCTCTTCGGCAAGCAGTTTTCAAGATCGCTCATCGTAAACAACTGTAAGTGTGAGCACAGATCAAATGTTATAGTAAGCCCTGTATAAGTTCATCGCACCTTGAGCAAGCCCATGATTAATCTACACCACTAAATGACAAAATGATAGCAGCAGTCAAACAGAAGGCACAACTGCAATATATAGACCAAATAATAATCAAAGAATATACTGACATACAACTCAAAATGTAGAATTAACATTGGGCACTAGCCAACGGCAGTGATACAAGTGGGGGCGTGGCTCTGAAGTAACATGCGGATATAGGAATTGGACTTCGCTGTGAATCTTTGCCAAGAAGCAGCTATTCGCCTTTGGAAAATCCCGAAGCGAAAAATACAAATTCTGCTATAATAAGCTAATATTCGGTAGCACCACCTACACTAATGACCACGTTTCATAGTCGTTCCCTGCCCTCCATAACTACTCCATGACCCTTCTGAAGAGCCAAATCTCTTCCCCTTGGCCATTCTTAGCACTAACATCCGCCGCCTTTCATCTAAGCTTGACCCCCTCGTCAAAGTCTGTCGACGAACAACGCAAGACGAACAGCAACATAATTCTACTAACCAAAGCATGGCCAAATTCGTCTATAGGAGACGCTGATATAGTTTCTATATCCTCCGACTTAATATCTTTCGATATGACAGGATAAACAGGCGAGGAGGAGGCGTACTAATAGGTGCTCAGAATTTATGTCGTTGTTGCCAGATGAAACTTGCATTCCCTCTAGAACTGTTTTTCATTAAATGCCATGCTTCGGTCCCTCCAGTTACCATTGGCGTTTGCTATTGAACCCCTAATCTAACCGATTCCTTTTGCTCACTTCTATGAAGCACTCCGCGTCAAAACTACGTCACATCAGCACAGTCCCATTCTACTTTATAGTGAGTGTAATTTTCCTGATGTTGTCTGGTCCGATCTCCCTGCTGTTACATCGAAAGATAGCAACGAAAGTGAACTTGTTACATGTGCATAACCTTTGGCTTGTCTCGGCTCGTATCTAACCCTACAAGGCAAACTGATCATTCTTCTAATATTCTTGATCTCGTCTTCACTTCCCTTCCTGGTGACTTTTCACCGCCACTTGATGTACCTGGGCTTAGTGACTACTCCGTAGTACTAAACAATTTCTTACCAACTGCCATGCCTGAAAAAGCAAAAAAGAAAACTAACCTTATATTACAAAGGGAACAACGCAGGCATGAACACAGAACTATCCGATATTTGGGGGTTGCGGGGCCTCGCCTTCTCAAACTGGCTACTAAAACTAACTGGTCCTTCTTCAAATACCAAGTGCATCAAGTGATAAACACATTCCTACTATTACCGTCACCGAAAAATCATCGTCACTATGGTTTAAGAACGAACTGAAGCGCCTCAACAGCAAAAAAAGAGAATGCTTTTTCGAATCGCCAACCACCAGAATGCCGCTTTCGCGTTGAAAAAGTATCAGTCTGCTGAACAAAACATTCCTATCTTTAGCAAGCCAAACAAACGTTCCTTTTTTTCATCCGCATCACCGTGCATGCTGCGCACCAACCCTGACAAGTTTTAGAAAACTCTTAACTCTACACAGCACAGGCCTCTAACATTACACAACGATGACAACATTCTCCTTCCGGCACATGATGTCTGTCGCACTCTTAATTCCATTTTCTGCTCAGTTTTTACCAAAGAACCTGACGGCGAATTACCATACTTCCCTGTCTTCGATCATTCAGCTATGCCAGACATCTTATTCGATCCTAATGGAATTATGAAAGTAATCAAACCATTCAAAGTGCCATCTTCGTCTTGATGGCTTAAATTCGAAAGTGCTAAAAATAATAACAACATTGTTAATGTCTACTTGTGCCACCTTTTCAATAGTCCTTATCAATCATCAGGCGTGCCCCCATAAGGCTGGAAAATCGGTAGGATCGTACCAGCCCCCCCCCCCCCCCCAAAACGGTTCCTTTTTTTGATATAAAAACTGCTGTCGTATATCCCTCACAAGCACCTTTTGAAAGCTAATGGAACATGTTATTTATTTTCACATCATAAAATTTCTAGTCTCGGTCAAAATTTTCACCCTAACCAGCATGGTTTTTTAAAAGGGCTTTCCTCTGACTCCCAACAAGCTCTTTTTATCAACGACCTTAGTTCGCGTCTTAAACATTCTTGTTGACATGCTCTTCCTTGACTTTGAAAAAGCGTTCGATAAAGTACTGCACAAAAAATTGCTACTAAAACTCTCGCGTCTAAACCTTAATGATTTGGTAATGTAGTGGCGAAAAGTTTTTGACTAACAGATAGCAATTCGTCGACGCTAACACATCGTCGTCTCCTCGATCTACGGTTACTTGAGGAGTTCTTCAAGGCAGAGTGCTCGGACCCTTGCTTTTTCTCATTTTCAATAATGACCTTCCTTCTAAAGTTACCCCCAACATCTGAGTATTCGCCGACGGCTGCGTAATTTATCGGCCGATTTTTACAAGCACTGACGCTGACACCCTTCAACAAGATCTAACTCGAATCGAAACTTGGTGCAAACCTTGGTTGATGTCCCTTAATAATGCTAAAACATGTAAGATTGCTTTTCATGGCAGGCAATCCCACATTTCCTCTAAATATGTTCTTTTCGGTTCTGAAGTGTCTTCAAGTTTTACCTGCAAGTATTTGGGCATTACTTTAACTCATACCCTAACATGATCTTCACATATCACGGACATCGCTAATGGCGGTAACGGCTCCCTTGGCTTTCTACGCCGCAATCTTCCTTTTTCTACCCCTTCCATCAAATTATTAGCTTACAAAACTTTCGTCCGACCTAAATTAGAATTCGCTTCAGCAGTATGGAACACTCATCTGTCAAAGATCTCACCAACGCTCGAAAAAATATAAAAACGCGCAATCCGCTTGATTTATTGTGATTACTCATATTTTACTTGTGTGTCTTCTCTAAAATCCAGAGCCTCCTTGTCTATTCTTGAAACGGATTGTGAATATTCCGTAAGTTCTACCATTCACCTTTAGGAGCGTCAATCATATCAGCAGCACATCGTCCCTTCAGCCGCATTGACCACAACAAGACCATGTACGCTGCAAGACCTATATCTCTCATTTACAATCTTTTTTGTCACATCTTCTCGGGACTGGAACGATCTGCCGCCAGAAGCCGTACACCTTACTAACCACATTAAATTCAAGAAGAAGATCGAGGCCATCATCTTGTAGAGTCATACCCATCCCTGATAAAATGCCTGATACCCGGTGTCTTGGAGGGAATAAATATATAAATCGATGTGATGGCCAGCGCCAACTTGCCTATTAAACTAAAGTAGGTGTTTTCTTATTTCCTACTCGTTAAAACTTTTCGTCCTACCCTAGTTCTTGAAAATTCTAAGCTATTTTCTTTCTGAATTCCAAGCTATACTTTACTTTTGTGAGAGTCCGTGCAATTTTGTCATTATTTATTTATTTATTTATTTATTTATTGTACCCTCAGGGCCATAGGCATTACAGAGGGGAGTGGGTTAATTAGGATAAAGAACAATGAATACAATACAGTGAAAACAGGTAGTACAGAATAAATTTTCTCCAAATTAAAACAAACAACATTCACAAAGCGTAAATAACATAAAATCAATGTACATAACACAGTAGAAACAGATATTACACATGAATCAACTTCTTTCAGAATAAACAATGTTAGCTATTGCGTCGTGAAAGGTTTTGTTATCTGCAATGGCTGCAATATCGGGGGGAAGGCGGTTCCATTCCACAGATGTGCGAGGAAGATATGAGTGAAAAGAAGATTTGGTGTGGCATGTTGGGATACCAACCTTGTGGCGGTGATCGATGCGACGTGAAATGTATTCTGGGGGTGATATGAAATAGTCGTGAAGCGTAACGTGATGATATAGCTTGTGAAATAGTGTTAGGCGACCAACTTTACGGCGAGATTGTAACGGTGGGAGTGACACGTTAGATTTCATGGCTGTGATGCTTGCCGTACGGTTGTAATTTGAAAGAATGAAGCGAACGGAATTATTTTGGACTAGTTCCAAGGAATATACAAGGTTATCATGTGTAGGGTCCCATATTGATGCTGCATATTCTAGTTTAGGACGTATAAGTGTTTTATAGAGTATAAGCTTAAGAGATGAGGGAGCGGCTGAGAAATTGCGACGTAAGTACCCTAACATGCGGTTAGCGTTATTAATAACGTAGTCAATATGAATAGACCATGTTAAATTTTGAGTGATATGAATACCTAGGTACTTGTATGTTTTTACCCAATCAAGAGGAGTGCCGTTAAGATAATATGAAGGAAGAGCGTTAGGTGCACGGGAAACACGCAAAGCTTTACATTTATTAATGTTTAATTCCATATTCCATGTAGTGCACCAGTCTGACACCAAATTGAGGTCTGACTGGAGAGTGTCAGTATCGTTAACGTTATATATTTCCCGAAATATTACACAATCGTCAGCAAAAAGGTGAATGTTGGAAGATATGGCAGAAGGAAGGTCATTAATATAGATTAAGAATAGGAGTGGTCCAAGGACCGATCCCTGTGGAACACCAGATAGCACGTTAGCAATCGGTGAATTAGTGTTATTTGCATGCACAAATTGCCAACGGTTAAGAAGGAAAGATTTAATCCAGTCGAAGACGTTAGGATTGAGATTAAGATGACTCAATTTATGTAGCAGCAATTTATGACATACTTTGTCAAAGGCTTTGGAAAAATCCAAAAAAATGCAGTCAGCACAGGATGAGTTGTCAAGTATGCGGTATAGCTTATCAGTGAAGGCAAGTAATTGAGTTTCACACGAGTATGTTTGACGAAAACCATGTTGCGCAGGTGTGAAAAATGAATTCTCATCGAGAAAGGTAACGACATGCTTGAAAATGATATGTTCTAGTAATTTGCAGCATGTGCTAGTGAGCGAAATGGGACGAAAGTTTTGAGGGAAGTGCTTACCACCGGACTTGTGAAGTGGAACCACCTTCCCAATTTTCCAGTCGTTAGGAAGGCTTGCTGTGTCGAGTGACTGTTGAAAAAGTTTGGTTAGTATAACTGAACTATAAGCACAAGTATTTTTTAGAAATTTAGCGCTAATCGCATCAGAACCAGGTGAAGAATCATTTTTCAGGGATTCAATTAATTTGGCTATGCCAGGTGGATCGATAGTTATAGGTGACATTGTCGGGAACCTGTGGTGCTGTATGTGAGGCAGATTAACGCTTGAAATGGAGGAAAAGCTTTCAACGAATGTGTTATTCAGCACGGAAGCACAAAGATCACTGGGGATAAGGTTACCGGAGGCATCTTGTAGTCTAATTAATGGGTCGTTCTCAGGGTGTATAACGCGCCAGAATTTCTTAACACTCGTTTTCAAAATAGTTGGTAATGTGGCAGACAAAAAGGTATTCTTTGTTTGTTTAATCGCGTTGACGTAAGCGTCGGAAGCAGACTTGTACTTCGCCCATCGCGCGTTAGATGGTGAAAGCTTCGCGCGGCGGTATAAACGTTTCTTTTTGTTAGATAATCGTTTGATGTGAGAGTTGTGCCAAGGTGCTTGTGGATTAGAGGTGACGATGCGCTTAGGGATATACTTATCAGTTAGTTCGTGAACCTTCGTTTTGAATGATATCCAGTTTTCTTCGACAGAGTAGTAGTCGGAGTTAGCAATAAAGTAATCAACAAATATGCCCAGTTCATTGTTAATAGCGGCAATGTTGGCGCGTTTGTAATCTAGAATGATCTTTTTTATTTTGCTCGGTTTTGGACGTGGTATATTAATGCAAAAATTGAGCAGAACGTGATCACTGATGCCTGGAAGATATGTTATATCAGTAGCTAACTCTGGATTAGTTGCTAGAATTAGATCAAGAGTGTTCGAAGCGTTATTCACTGTCCTTGTGGCTTTTGTTACTAACTGAGTTAGCGAAAACATGGCGCATAGTTCTAAGAATTCTTTAGCTTGATACGAAGGGGAAGATAAAGAAGGCTGCTGAGCAGTCCATGAAATAGTTGGAAAATTAAAGTCTCCAAGTAGAAAAAGTGGTGATGAAGGAAATCGTGCGCGAACAAGATTTATAGCATCGTGAAGTTCGTTAGTGAATGTAGACCAATAAGAAGGAGAACGGTAGCAGACGCCAATAATCAGTTTAAGATGACCTATCACTATTGACGCAAATATTAGTTCTAATTCGCTGAAGACTTGGATACATGAAGATGGAATGTCTTTAGAAATAGCAAGTAAGGCACCGCCGCCACGTTTGGCTATTCTATCGCAACGATATACCGAGTACCGATGAGCGTTTTGGAAGATTTCGGAATCCGATACATGCGTTGGGAGCAAGGTTTCGGTTAGCGCTATAATGTCAGCTGAGCATGTGTCTATGGCAGAAGATAAAGAAGTATGCTTGTTAAGTAGGCTCCTGACGTTAGTATAAAGAACTGATATCGACGATAGCAACTGTCCACTACCCCTCGCGATTCCCTACGGTGAAGCGGAAGATCCAGCCACAGAATCCAATCTAGACGATTCGCCACGTGCCACGATTTCTTCAACAGTGTCCTTGGTAGGGTTATACATGAAGCATTTTTTATTGATATGCAGTTTGTTATAGCGTATCTTAAAAGAGCGAGGGCCAGCGTGAATATTACCAAATTCAAAAAGTTTTTTCCGAGCCTGGCGCGTAGCCGGTGAGAAATCTTCACTGATTGTGATGTTATCCGTTTTAAATTGGTTACGAAGGGTTAATATCTTGTCTTTCATTTTAGTGTCCGAAAATTTGGCTATGATTGGTCGACACTTCTCATCTGAAAAAACGCCCAGGCGATGTGCACGTTGAATTGAACTGGAGGGGCATACTTCGACAATCTTAGTCAAGGCTTCCAGGAGTTTCGATTCAGTGTCTGCCCAAGTCTCTTCCTCATCGGGTATACCCCTAAATATTAGATTTTCACGTCGCGATCTATCTTCGGCTTCATCAAGGCGAGACTGCAGCAAATCATTTCGAGTGCGTTGGTCTTCTACAGATTTCTTTAAAGATGAGAGCTCCTGATCCATGTAGTCGATTTTCTTTCCCTTTTCCTCGAGTTCATCAAGCCTCTTGTGCATGCCAGCTAACTTTGATTCAATGTTCTTCTGACTATTCCTAATGTCTTTAATATCAGCTGCTAATTCGACCTGATCTTTAGAGCTTTGCAGCGTACGAGAATGTACATCCTTAAGCAGCTTAAACATAACTTTCATTTGTTCAGACGGATTGTCTGGCAGGTTGTCTATGTCAAGGGAGCGAGTCATAGGACCCGGGTTAGATTCAATGTCGCCAGAGCGCAAAAGCAGAGAAATCATTGAAAAGCATTCACAAGCAACATCAAAGCACACCCGCGGGCACGGGAACAGAAGTAAACAGCGATCGTCGCTTTTTCTAGCGTGCAAAGAATAGTGCGTACAAACCTGCACGGTAAAGAAGCGAAGCATGGACAAGCGCTACCAATACTGCAGTCTTTTTCTCGCTCCTCTGCACTTATGATCTGATAAATTTTATTTCAGTATCCCTATGACCAGCGGTTCATGCATACTAACCATTTCCTCTTTCATTTTATAGCCTTATGTATTGGCTGATATTGCCACGTATCATTGTAGTGTTTGTTCGTTCACGCTCAAGGCTGCAGGAAAGGGTTGCTATCACTTTTGTTCGTGACGCGAGAAGCGACCAGACCAATCTCGATTGACCGCTGCCATGAAAGGCTGCATCTAGGTTTTTCTAGATTACTGTAGATGATCTTGTCCTGTTATCTGGAAGTTTCCTTGCCGCCTTTAAATTGAGCGATGCCGCGAGCGGCGGACATTCGTAGTTCGACGACCGACGAGCACGTTTGTTGCTTACGCCGCCGCCGAGTGATTCAGTTCTTTTACGGGCGCAAGTCAGCCCAAATAAAGAGCTTCGTTTCCAAGACTGGTTGGTGTCTTCCTGACTGCTGGACTGCCGTCACTAGAACGTGACATCTGGTGGAGGTGCGGGGTAGCCTTCCATGTACCGGACACCCCCTACAAGCCGTGACGACAGCCCTCTGAGTCATCAACCGCAGGACCTGAGTCCAGTCCACCGCGCTAGCCGACGCCTGCAAGGGGACGCACCAGAGTTCGGGAATCTGCCGGACACTACCCGGAAGCGGAAGCCAGCCGCAACGTCTACCATGAGCTTGCCCCAGACGACGACTCCAATCATTCTTCACCAGCCCCGGGTGCCACCAACCTTCGACGCTTCGCCTGGCGCCGACCCCGAAGAATGGCTGGAGCAGTTCGACAGTGTGGCTGTCTTCAACAACTGGGACGATACCACGAAACTTAGGTACGTCTTCTTCGCCTTGGAGGGACTAGCAAAAGTCTGGTTTGAGAATGAGGAAGCTAACCTCACGAACTGGGAAACCTTCAAGGAGCAGCTTCTAAAGACCTTCACGAACGTCGTGCGAAAGGAGAGAGCCCAGCAGCTGCTACAGTCTCGCATACAACGCCCAAACGAGACCGTTGCTGTGTACACTGAGGAAATGAAGCGTCTCTTCCGGCGTGCCGACGCGAGCATGAAGGAAGAAGAGAAGGTGAAGTTGCTTATGCGAGCAGTTAGAGCAACTATTTGCCGGCCTCGTCCGCAACCCACCGAAAACCGTCGCGGAATTCGTAGAAGAGGCATCCACAATGGAGAAAACTCTTCACGCCCGAGCCCGCCAGTATGACCGCCAGCAGCGCTTTTTGTCAGCAAGCTGCATGGACACCGCTAACAACGATAACCTACGGGAGGTTATACGTGAAGTTGTGCGAGAGGAGCTCCGACGATTGCTGCCAACGGGAACGCAGCCGCAACTTTCATCGCTCACTGACGTCATCCGGGACGAGGTTCAGCAGGCCTTGGGTGTGACGCCGACACCCACGCAGCCTATGCAGCCCCCAGCTATGACTTACGCCGCAGCTGTGCGGCGTCCTGCACCTCGACGACGAGACCCAAGCCCCTATCGCCCTCAGCCAGCTGCGTTGGACCGCCGCCCACTCGCCCCAACCCGCCCGTCCTACGAGCGACGCGCGCAGCCGAGGAAATGCGACGAGTGGAGAACTCCCGACCAGCGCCGCCCACTATGCTTCCACTGTGGCGAAACCGGTCACGTCCTCCGGCACTGCCCATACAGAAGATTGGGCATCCGAGGGTTCTCTTACGACGCTCCACGACCCCAACCCGGCCAGCGACCAGCCGAAATCGAGGAGTTTTTACCTCGGGAAGAATACTCATCGCCGAGCCGCCTATCACGTTCCCCGTCGCCATCGTCCCCGCGCTTTGTATCTCCTAGCCGAGGTTACGCCGTGCGTGGACGCTCCCCCAGCCCCCGAAGGTTAAACTAAATAAAGCAGCCTCTGGAGGTGAGGTTGCTTCTAAGCGCAATGACAAAGATCCTCCATCGACGAATACTCAAGACAATGCCTCTACTACTACGACAACACCGACGACGGCGACACCGACGACGGCGACACCGACGACGACGACACCGACGACGACGACGACGACGCGGCCAGACTTGAAGCTTTTACCGCTGCCCAGTGAAGAAACGTCGCAGTACGCCCACCGCAGCCTCACTACTCGACGAAGCCGAGATCGGACACCGAAGACAACGTGCAATGCGAAAACGCGAACAAGTGACCTTGAAGTTATGATCGACGATCACGCGGTTACTGCCTTGGTGGACACGGGAGCTGACTACTCTGTCATGAGTGGCCCACTCGCTGTCCGACTCAGGAAGGTAACAACAACCTGGGATGGCCCGCTGATCCGCACCGCAGGTGGCAACCTGATTACGCCGTCAGGACGCTGCACCGCGAGAGTTACTGTAAATGGGAGAACCTTTGCGACAACCTTCCTGATCCTACAGCAATGCTCGAGAGACGTGATTTTGGGAATGGACTTCCTGAACAAACATCGGGCGATCATCAACCTTCGATCTAAGTCGATCAAGCTTTCCACGTAAAAAGCCATACCTGTTGCGACGGGCGCGACGTTGCCTTAAACGTCCTCGATGAAGCATTGAGCGTGCCGCCCCGATCAAGTGTTCTCGTCGGCATAGGTACTGGAGACATCAAAAATGCCGAAGGCGTTATCGAGGGGAACACCCAGTTACTCCTGGATCGAGGATTGGGCTTCGCGAGGGGAGTCGCCGAAATGCGAAATGGCCAAGCCCAGGTGTTGCTAACCAACTTCACGGAAGAATACCGGCATCTAAACAAAGGTACGACGATCGCTTTCCTCGACGAGCTGGCAGACATCAGTGACGTATTGGCCCTACCCTACCAATCCGCAGAACCATCTGACCAAGGCCATCAACCCACGTTCGACATCAACCCGGCATTACCCCAGAGCAGACAAGACCAAATAAGCAGTCTTCTTCAAAGGTACACCGATTGCTTCTCATCAGCATCGAATGTGCGACGAATCCGGCTTGCCAAGCACCGCATTGTCACAGACGAACACGCACGACCACTGTGACAGAGCCCCTACCGCGTATCGCCGCTAGAACGCCAAGCTATTCGAAAGCGAGTTGAGGAAATGCTTCGTGACAACGTCATCCAGCCATCGAGGAGCCCCTGGGCAGCACCGGTCGTCCTAGTGAAAAAGAAAGACGGCACCCTTCGCTTTTGCGTCGATTACCGCCGCCTGAACAACATTACGAAGAAGGATGTCTACCCCCTCCCCCGCATCGACGATACACTGGACCGGCTGTGCAACGCTAAGTACTTCTCATCGATGGACCTGAAGAGCGGCTACTGGCAAATTGAAGTCGACGAAAGAGGTCGCGAGAAGACTGCGTTCATCACGCCAGACGGACTCTTCGAGTTCAAGGTGATGCCATTCGGCCTCTGCTCTGCCCCAGCGACGTTCCAGCGAGTAATGGATACTGTGCTCGCAGGCTTGAAGTGGCAGATTGGCCTAGTCTACTTAGATGACGTTGTTGTCTTCTCCTTAAGCTTTGAAGACCACCTCAGAAGGCTTCGGATAGTGCTGGAAACGATCAAGTCTTCAGGCCTGACACTGAAACCAGAGAAGTGCCACTTCGCCTACGAGGAGCTGCTGTTCCTTGGTCACGTCGTAAGCAAGGATGGAGTTCGCCCAGACCCCCAGAAGACGGCTGCGATCGCACAGTTTCCACAGCCTAATGACAAGAAGGCTATACGCAGATTGCTTGGATTGTGCACTTATTACCGACGATTCGTCAAGAACTTTTCGCGCATCGCTCAACCTTTGACCCAACTTACCAAGGCTGACGTGCCTTTTAAATGGGAAGGGCCACAAGAGGAAGCTTTCAACGAGCTGAAGCGCCGCTTACAGTCCCCTCCTGTGCTCGGGCACTTTGATGAAAACGCCGAAACCGAAGTTCATACCGATGCAAGCGGGGTGGGCTTAGGAGCGGTCCTCGTTCAGAAAAATGGCAGACAGGAGAAAGTTATCGCGTACGCTAGCCGTTCACTGTCGAGAGCCGAAGCCAACCATTCGACGACAGAGAAAGAATGTCTCGCCATTATTTGGGACACGTCCAAATTTCGCCCCTACCTATACGGACAACCATTCAAGGTTGTTAGGGATCACCATGCTCTGTGCTGGCTGGCCAATTTGAAAGATCCCTCCGGCCGCCTTGCTCGTTGGAGCCTGCGTCTTCAAGAATTCGACATAACTGTAGTCTACAAATCTGGCCGCAAGCATTCCGATGCAGACTGCTTGTCACGAGCTCCTGTCGACGCAGCACCCGAAGAGGAAGACGACGACGCTTTCTTAGGACCGGTAAGCGCCAGCAGTACCGCGCAGCAGCAGCACTCGGATCCTGACTTGCAAAGCCTAGTTGATTATCTGAAAGGCAAGACCGCATCGCCTCCCCGAGGGTTCAAGCGTCAACTGTCGTCCTTCGTCCTTCACAATAGTGTCCTCCTGAAGAAGAACTTCGCGCCGAACAGGACAGTGCATCTTCTTGTCGTGCCCAAAAATCTCAGGAAAGAAATTATGCAGGCATGTCATGATGAGTCGACTGCAGGACATCTCGTGATTGCTCGCACGCTGCACCGCATCCAGGAGAAGTACTATTGGCCACGGCTAGCTACCGACGTTTCCCATTACGTGAAAACGTGCCGTGAGTGTCAGCGACGCAAAACGCCTCCGACTAGACCATCCGGAGTCCTGAACCCCATACCACCGCCAACTAAGCCTTTTCAGCAAATAGGGATGAACCTCCTCGGCCCCTTTCCGACCTCTTCATCAGGAAACAAGTGGATCATCGTGGCCACCGACTACATGACCCGCTACGCCGAAGCAAAAGCGTTGCTTAGTGGTACCGCAACAGAAGTCGCAAAATTTTTTGTCGAACATATTCTCCGGCGACACGGCGCCCCGGAAGTGCTCATCACAGACAGAGGAACGGCGTTTACAGCGGAGCTGACGCAAACCATTTTAAACTACAGCCAGACAAGCCTTCGGAGGACAACTGCCTATCACCCACAAACCAACGGACTCAGAGAGCGTCTGAACAAGACCATCGCAGACATGCTCTCCATGTACATCGACGCCAAACACAAGACGTGGGACTCCATTCTGCCCTACGTAATCTTCGCCTATAATACTGCCGTCCAGGAGACAACCAGGTTTACCCCATTCCAGCTGGTATACGGCAGGAAGCCCTCGACAACACTCGACGCAATGCTCCCGCACGTTTCCGACGAAGACAACCTCGACGTCGCCGCCTACCTTCATCGCGCCGAGGAAGCCCGAAGACTTGCGCGGCTTCGCATTCAAGACCAGCAGCACACCGACGCCCGACGCTACAATATGCGCCGACGAGACACGCATTACAAGCCAGGTGATCGTGTTTGGATATGGACGCCGGTTCGCCGCCGTGGATTGAGTGAAAAGTTGCTGCGACGCTACTTTGGCCCGTACAGGGTTGTCCGTCGCATCGGTGACCTGGACTATGAAGTCATCCCCGACGGCACGACAGCATCTCAGCGACGCCGCACACGCCCGGAATTCGTACATGTCGTACGGCTGAAGCCATATTATGAACGCTAAAGGACTCGAAGTTTTTATTCTCCGTGTTTATTTTCATTTTAAAGCATCGAGACGATGCTTCTTTGGAAGGGGGGTAATGCCACGTATCATTGTAGTTCTTGTTCGTTCACGCTCAAGGCTGCAGGAAAGGGTTGTTACCACTTTTGTTCGTGACGCGAGAAGCGACCAGACTAATCTCGATTGATCGCTGCCATGAAAGGCTGCATCTAGATTTTGCTAGATTACTGTAGATGATCTTGTCCTGTTATCTGGAAGCTTCCTTGCCGCCTTTAAATTGAGCGATGCCGCGAGCGGCGGACATTCCTAGTTCGACGACCGACGAGCACGTTTGTTGCTGCCCGAGCTCGTCCAGAACCAGCGAAGTTTTTTCGGCGCTGGCTTGCTGAGAAGTTTTGACAAGTGCAGGCGGGCCTCGGATCCACTGCGACCCCGAGGATCCGCAACCAGCCTCCCAGCCCAGGCGCCGTGCCTTTGCCGGTGCTCGGGCAACTTCCTGGCCTTCAAGCAGCAGCCCAGTCGGCCGCCCTTGACGTCATGGGAGGCCCGGGACCTGCTGCCCCTCCGGTGTTCCGTGCGCCGCCCCCAAAGGCGCACTGTTTTTCGTTCACAGTTACATCCGACGCGACAGCTGACGACATCGTCGACGGCATCGAGTTGGTTGTCGGCCCGAAAGGGCTAGAGAGCCTCCAGCACCATTGAGGCATGAAGTTCTGCGTCGCCATGGCCTCGGCTGCGGCGGCGGAGAAGATGCTCGTGGAAGGCGCCTTCAACGTGAACGGCACTTCCGTCCCAGTAGCCTGCGTGGGTCCTGCCGTGGTCCACGTGACGGCTTTTCGTGTGCCGCTGTTCGTGGGAGACGCGGCGCTGGCAGCGGCACTGAGCTCTTTCGGCAAGGTGCTGGACATCACCCACCCCGTCCTCAAGGGCCGTTGTCACGTCGGCAACGGGACGCGCGTGGTCCGGATCGAGATGAAGCAGGCGGTGCCGAACTTCTTGACCGTCCAGGGCCACCGCGTCATGTTTGACTACCGAGGCGTCCGGAAGGTGTGTTCCCGCTGCGGGCAGGACGGCCACATCGGCGCGGCGTGTCGAACGCCGCGGTGCGCTCGCTGCGAGGTGTTCGGCCACGACACGGCCGGATGCGGAGCGGCTTGCAGGCGCTGCGGTGGAAGCCACGCCACAGCGGACTGCCTGCGGCCACGGTCCTATGCGGCGGCCGCCGCCTCGAGGAAGGAACCGAGTAAGGACAACGTGGCCGCAGAAACGCGGAGCCCACCAACCGTCCGGACGCCTGTTGCCGACGAGCACCCAACGACCAGCCGCCCGAGGGAGCCCGAACCCGCCCCCGCGACGGAGGTGCCCGTGAAGGAGCAGCTCGAGGGGACGCCTTCAAACGAGGTGGAGCCGTTCGGTGCTGTTTTCGCGGAACCCTTGCCGCCGCTACCCCGCACAGGTTCCTTCAACACCGAGAGCAGCAGCGGCGATGAGTCGAGCGTGGCGTCGGGCGACCTGGTGGACGTACCGGACAAAGTCACGCCGCTTCGCCTGACAGGCGACTTGACGTGCGGCCAGGTGTCAGGAACGACGACTCCTGGAGGTGCGGACGACGCGCGCTTCCCGTCACCAGCCAGCCACACCCTCCCATCGGCGACCCTGGCGTCGGCATCGGCTTCAGCTGCGAGCGTCGCCAAGACCGGTGAGCAACCGGTGAGCGAGGCCACAAGCGCCGACGGCCCCGAAAACATGGACTTTTCCCGACCAGACTTCAAACGTGCCCACCCCCAATCATCGGAATCCGAAGGGACTGTTAACGAACGTTCTAGCAAAAAAGTGCCGCGCGCGCCAAGCGCCGCCCATGGCAGCGCTCTTTAGGTTGTATGCTATGCCGTCGGTGCTCTTGGCAGTCATGGCGGTTGTGCATCTCCTCTCCCTGAATGTTCGGGGATTTCAATCCGTAGACAGACAGAGAGAGGTGATGCACTTTGCCAGGGCTAGGGGCGTCGACATCCTGTTTTTACAGGAATGCAACTTCCGTACTTCACTTGATGTGCTGAATTTCACCACCCGGTTTTCTGTTTTTGCTTATTTTTCGTTGACTGATTTTCATATGTGCGGTGTTGGTGTCGTTTTTGTAAACCCCTGCCTGCGCGCGGGTGCTCATTGCACTTTCGGGCTGGACGGCCGCACTCTTGCGGTCGACTTCACACTAAACCAGCGGCGGGTACGTGCGTTGGTTGTATATGCGCCAGCACGGCGGACTAATAGTTCTGATTTTTTTGAGCGCCTCGACTCATTCCTCCTTGATCCCTACCCCACTTTCATCGTCGGTGACTTCAATTGTGTACTTAACATCGACCGTGACGTCCGCGGACAGGGTCACGGTCGCCGTTATTGCGGTGCCCCCGCGCTCCGCGATCTCGTGACTCAGTTCCGCTTGTCTGACGCGTGGGTGCAGCTTCACGGGGATGCCTTTGGAGCGACGTTTGAGAGAGCACAGTCAGCGAGTCGGATAGACAAATTCTATTTTCCACCAGAGCTCGCTTCTTTTGTCGTTAGCTGCGAAGTTCTCGCGTTCCCTGCAGGCACGCCGGTGATTTCCGATCACCACCCCTTGTCAGTCAGGCTCGACTTTGGTGAGGACACCCCACGTACTGTTACGTGGCGCATGGACACGAGCCTACTGGCGGACCCGGAAAGCGTGGCGTCGCTGCGTACGGCGTTGGCAGCATCGTGCAGGAGCTTCGTTGCGACTGATTCATGGGACACACTCAAGGCTCGTTGGCAAGCAACCCTGGTGGCGGCCGGTCAAGACCGCAGACGCCGGGTAACTCATGCACTGAATGACACCCTCAAGCGCATCCGTATAGTGCAAAGGGGAGCACCCTTAACCTTTGCCATGAGCGATTACCTGAGTCTACTTAAAGCACGTTACCACGTGTTGCTCTGCCAGTCATCACGGGCAGCTAGTCGTGCACACCAGCTCGGGCGGCCGATATCAGACCCGGCTGTGCTACGACACGTACGCGCAGGCACGGCAGAGGAATTCGCTCCCGCTACTGTGCCTTTCGTGACACTCCCAGACGGCACCCAAAGCAAAACCACGGCCGATATCTGCACGATCTTCGCAAGCCACTTTTCGAACCTGTTCTCTACGGACAGTTGGCTACATCTTCAAGATGGTTATGACGGGCTTCTACAAAGTTTTTTTGGAAACTTGCCACGAGTAGCTGAAGAGTTGCATGAAAACCTTTGCGCACCAGCCACAAGCCAAGAGCTGCACGCCATCCTGCAGAGTATGAATGCAGCCTCTGCCCCCGGTCCAGACGGCATTCCAACAAGTTTTTATTCAAACTTTTTTTACGAGATCCAAGGAGCGCTCCTGAAGATGGTCAACGGCTTCCTCGCGGATGGGTTACGTCCAAACTCTTTCCGCGAATGTCGCATCATACTCATTCCGAAAGCGGGCGGTGACCCCTCCGACCCGCAAGCATGGCGGCCCATAAGCCTCTTAAACGCAGATTACAAAATAGTCACATCTTTACTGAACACAAGAATGCGGACGATCCTACCTCACCTAATCCACCGGGCTCAAACCAGCAGCGTGCCTGACCGCTCTGTATTTGATGCATTGGCACTCACTAGAGACCTGTTCACATTTGCCAGCAGGACGGGCTTCAGCGGGTGCTTTGTTTCACTAGACCAGGCGAAAGCATTCGATCGGGTGGAACACTCGTATCTGTTCGGAGTCCTTGAAGCCTTCGGATTCCCTCCGCAAATTGTCAGCAGGCTGCGCTTACTTTACGCAGACCTGAATGCTCGTCTCTCCGTAAACGGCCACCAGAGCGCTCCCTTCTCAGTCACCAGGGGCATAAGGCAAGGATGCCCTCTCTCCCCAACATTCTTCGTGTTGTGCCTGGATCCACTCATCCGGCGCATTAACGACAGCCCATCCATACGCGGCTTCCCTCTGCCTGGCCAGGGCCAAATCAAGGTATCGGCCTACGCCGATGACGTGTCGCTTTTCCTCAAGGACGAGGATAGCTACGCCGCTTTTTCGCGGCTGTTTCTCGAGTACAGCGATATATCTGGGGCCCTATTGAACAGGGAAAAAAGGAAGGCACTAAGGTTTGGCACCTTCACACCGAACCTTGCGGGCGAGGTGGAGTGGGTGCAGGGAGTGAAAGTCCTGGGAGTAGTATTCCTCGCCAGCGGAGAAGTAGCCCGCGAAACCTGGACTAACCTCCGCACGAACGCTGAGAAACGCCTCTCGGTGGCGTCAACTTTCCGCCTTTCAATGGCAGAGCGCTGCTATATAGTTAAGTCCACAATCCTAGCCGCATGTTTTTTTGTCGCCCGCGTCGCAAACCCACCGCGCACGTTTGCGCGCAGGCTAACCTCGGCCTGTGGCTCTTTCGTTTGGGCGGGCAAAACCGAACTTGTGTCACGAATGTTCATGCGCCTTCCATCGTACATGGGTGGGTTTGGTATACCTTGTATCCGCACCATGTGCAATGTGCTCGCCTTGCGAGGAGTACGAGATCTTGTACGCAACCCAGACTATCCCGGGAGAACACTCCTCACATATTTTCTGGGTACAGCGCGTAACGTGTTTTTTTCACAACACGTGGTTGGCCCTACAGCCGAGCAGCCGCCGGCATTTTTCGTTAATGTGCGTCGCACACTGACGTCGTTGACTGCCAGCGTGCCCGATCTGGATGTTGATGAAACCCCACCCTCCAGAATGTGTGAAGCACTAACGGTCGCTGCGCTGACCCGCGAACAACTCCAGAAAACGAGACGGGCACGCTGGCGCCAACTGACCTCAGCTACGCTTCCTGCAGATGTCAGGGACTTCGGCTGGCTGCGAGGCTGGCGGGTCCTGCCCACAAGAGACCGCCTTGCGGCGTGGGGCGTGGCGCCCTCCGCCCGATGCCCGCAGTGCGGTCTGCTTGAAACTTTGCAGCACGCAATGTTTGAGTGTGTAGTTGCGCGCACTTTTTGGACATTAGTGTCACGCATGTTTTTAACCCGCCTGGAAGCGCGCACTAGTTCTCCCGAAGTGTTTCAAAATATGCTCTTGTGTGTCGGCATGTTCGTTTTGTGGCGGCAGCGTGGAGTGGCATCCTTAAATGGGCGTCCGCAAAGAACAATGTTCCCAATGTTGCAGCGCCTGCGCACGCGCCTCTTTGAACAAGCATGCATGGACGCTCTGTCAATGAGCGAGGCTGAGTTCTTGCGCAAATGGTCGACATACTTTATCGTCCTGCGCGGCGGTCGAGTATCGGCATTTTTACTGCATTACTGACATGCTCAGTGCTGCGTCACTGCGCATGTGCTTGAATGATCAGAGAATTAAGTTCATCTGTTTTGTTGTATTTTCTATGCTATGACAGATAAAATAAACTTCTCTTTCTACGCCGCCGCCGAGTGATTCAGTTCTTTTACGGGCGCAAGTCAGCCCAAATAAAGAAGTTCGTTTCCAAGACTGGTTGGTGTCTTCCTGACTGCTGGACTGCCTTCACTAGAACGTGACAATATTCTATGAAAACACATGCTTAATGTTTGCTACATTGCTCCCGCAGGCTACTAAAGTACCATATGCGTGCTCATTACTTACTGCGATTTAGCTTGGTTGCTAGGTAATCTGTTTTAGCCTGAAATAGAAGGATGCTTTCTTGAATTATCATAAATCATTTCCGTCGTTCATTCCGGCTCCGTACTCGCACAGTGATTGTACACCGTTGTCTGTTAAGGTGAAGACTGTGGGTAAACGAGCAGTAGCACTTTTAGTGTTCTTTGTTAAAAACGTCAGCAGCTATGCGAACTCCCCGCACACTCAGCCGGTACCGCGCACCAGCTTCACCGTCATCAGATGGGGCACTCGGTTGAAGAAAAACTGCGTGAAAACGCCTCGAAACACCGCGTTTGCGTTTGCGAAACACCGCGTTGCAGCCACCGTAGTTATGATATAGCCGAAAGTTGCGACGTGGACAGATGTCGCGTTCAGGGAAGACAATGGATCCATCCGAGGCGGAGGGCTCGGTCTTAACACTGCACGCACGCGGGTGGCGAAAGCCAGACAATTACGATAGGTCGAACACAGGACGAACGCTCGCGGGAAGTTTCACGTAAACCAACTTCACGACAACTTGCTCAATTCCGAGCCAACACATTTCTCGTACCGTCATGTACACGTCGTAGCCCTCCCAAAAGAGAATAAAATATAATGAGACCAACGCGTAGTATTAAAAACAAATGCAACAATTGCGAAATCGCGATGCGGGAAAACTAGCGCTGATCATCCGCACTACGATGTCTACAATCGCCATTAAATATTTTTCGTACTAGTTATTGATGAGTGCTCCCTAGAGTGCGCCGTCTGTTGTGATGTTGTTTATTAGGGTGCTAGCCTAATTTTCATCACTCCTCCTGCTCCAAGTGAGTCCGTTCGCGTTCCTTGGCATTCTTTTTGTTTGCGTCTGGCAAATGTGCAGTGCTTAATTTTCTTCGAAATTGAGCTCAAATTTTGTTTCTAAGCTTCCTTTCATGAAATAAGGGTACTAGTTACTCATTATACCCAAGCGCCCAAGCGCGGCAATATGGTTAGAAAGGAAATAGCTTGTGCAGAAAGGCCGCCGCGGTGGCTCAGTGGCTATGGTGCTCGGCTGCTGACCCAAAAGACGCGGGTTCGATCCCGGCCGCGGCGGCTGGAATTTCTTTGGAGGAGAAATTCTAGAGGCCCGTGTACTGTACGATGTCAGTGCACGTTAAAGAACCCCAGGTGGTCGAAATTTCCGGAGCCCTCCACTACGGCGTCTCTCATAGCCTTAGTCGCTTTGGGACGTTAAAAACCCCATAAACCATAAAGCTTGTGCAGAAACTTCGCAGCTAAGGAATTCATCCTGGCGCGAGGATCGAACCAGGAGCACAGCATATCCAGGACAGGCGCTCTAACTACAAACTAAGATGACTAGAACGGCTAGCAAGCATACGGTAGAGCGACACCAAATCGATGTACGACTTGAAGTGGGAAAGGTGTGAGCTCAATCTTTAGCAGAATCCCCCTATACATTGTACTTCGAGAATGTGGCTTCCTTCTTTTCAACTCATTTACTTTTATCTGAGGCAATAAAGTGCTGGAGCAGGCTTCCTCGCACTTTTTTCCTGTTTTCCCGAGAGCCGTTGTGCTGAGGTTTGGAAGTGTGTGCACTCATAGCGCGTAAGGGTGCGATACTATTGCGGTTTTCATTTCCTAGCTCAGGAAAAGATAAGCATTTAGATTTATTTGCTTAGGCTTTTTTAAGAAGAAAGAAGCTGTTCATTTGCGCATAAGAATTCATGCAAATTTCCGCGCGCACCAACTTTGTGGCTTGTGGTTAGCAGCAGAGGAACCGTCAGAGCTCGGAGGCAGACGCCGTGCTGTGATCGTGTACAGCTGTTCAGCCTGTGCAGCTGGTCAGGCACTGTTCCGGTTCGTGGTTCCGGTTCCGGTTCGACTGGTTGAGGCGGAGACGTCATTTCGACTTTACCTTTAACCTCTCTTTACCTGCTTTTCCTCTCCTCTGTCTTCCGGTCCTTAGAGTGAAGGCAGAAAAAGCGAGCGCATTACGCTACCCCCTTCCACCAGGGATAAGGGATTTCCCTATATACATTTGTCCAGACAATCTACACGTCAGCGCCAATTCCTCCTGTAGCGGTAGGAGGAAAGACAAATGGAGCGTCGTATCGTTGTCATGGTAACGGTATCCAACTAAAAAAACTTGGTCGCTGAGCAGGATTTGCACCAACGTCGGAGGTGCCAAAGCAGCTTCATATGGCCGCGGCCCAGAAAATGCGTACATCGCCGCAGCCTGTCGTGGTGCGTGCAGGTGCGCTACCTATTTATTTTTTAAAACATTAGTCTCCTTCAGTCACCAGCTGCGTTGAAGAAGTTGAAAACTAAGCGGAGTTTCCTACCCCTGGGGCCACTCTAGGGGTTGCACGAGCGATGAGCCGCGGCCAGGCGGATCACCTGACCGCGCCAAACCGTAGGGACCACTCCCAGTTTAACTCGAAAAACATCCTCAGTGTCTTGCAGCGCACACGGGAGGGGGGTTCGGGTGTCTACATATACGCCGACGCTTTCACCGTTTTCCCCTCGGGAGCTCATGCACAGACACCGCATAAAATCGCTTTCTCGCGGCGGACATTTGGGTTTCGCAGCCACTTTTCACACAAAATACGACATCGGAGTCCAGGCGCAAAGTATCCGTCAGTGTCAGCGCATAGCCAGCCGCCCGGAGTGCGATGCATTCTAAGCACGTCCGAGAGAAGCTTTTGAGAGCGACTTTGGCATATGTCGGCACGCTGTGCGACGGGCTGGCATCGACGCTTTCAGGGCGAGCGTGCTCCACGGCGGCTTTCACGATGTCCACGCCTCGTCCCGCATAGAAAATTGCATTCCGATGTTTCGGTTTTCGCGCGATTGCGAAACCAGAAAAACCAGACTAGCGGTGACACCACACTTGTCCAAATATTGGTCTGCGGCCTTTTTTATTGAAATATGTGTCTAGGAAGCTTAGCGTGTTTAGTGCTGTATCAGTGTTGGGGGTTTTAGCGAAAGGCTTGCTTTTACTCTGTTCGATTCTGGCTAAAAAAAAGTTTAGACGGAAGGAAAGAAACGGCGGTGCGATAAGGGATCAGGAAAAAATATGCACCAAATAGCTTAACCCTGGTTTACTGGAAAAGGCAGGATCCCAGGGCGCTTTTTGCTTGGTCCTCCGTAATGTGAAACCTTTTCTTCGCTTGTCATTTTCTGCTTCTGCAGCCAACATTTTTTTATCGGTGGCCATAGAAATTGCACTAATAGGAATGAAATGTCGTTTTGTGAGTGATGCTACAATACCTTGTATTTTTATAATTGTTATCAGTTTCTTTCTCAGCGCTGACAGTTTTTGACACACACACACCCATATTGTGAACACGATCACGATGCACATTGGAGACTTTATAAAATAAGGGTAGGCCTGGTAACAAGGTGCTACATGCAGAGTGTCACGCAGGCAGAGCGAAGATGCAGTATTCCTGGAAGGAGACGTTATTAACACTAATCGAAAACAAGAAGGCTCACATTACTTCTCGTCTCGGTAAAACGGTTTCGCAGTCAGCCAGGCTCAGGAAAGTTCAGGCTATTGAACTGCTAATTTAGGCCCACTTTCAATGCTGCCAGGAGAGTCAATGTTCTCTATCAACCAGAATTCTTTTTTTCTTTCAAAGAAATGGTAACCTTGGAGCAGGAAATCACACATAAGGTCTGGGCTGCTTTTTTATTGCAATTACGGTTAAAAGAGCTATAACCATGCAGCGTGAACTACATCTGCTGGTTTGAACACACGAGAGTTGGAGTGTGCAAGGACTTCTATCAATTCACTCTTTAATGTAACGTACCGTCTTTGTCAAAAGTAACGAGGCTGCATGGTTTGCTTCTAGCTCGTACAGTGGAGCCCTTACAGCTTCCCTGAAGCTGAAATGGTCGTTAAAGGGAAGGACTGGGGTCTTGTTACCTTCCAACGCCTTTTGATATTTAGGAGAGCCACAGGGGCTCCACTATGCAAACTGGAACCAAACCATGAAGCCTGGTTACTTTTGGCAAAGACGGTACCTCACAGGAATCCTTGTGTTAAGTGAACTGCGAGTGACCAATGGGCCATTGTTCAAAATATCGCACGATTTCGAAAGAAGCCTCCTTAATGATCCAAGTTGCCGCGCCACTCACTACCTTGGCACTTGAGCAGGTAATGTCACTTGGCGTTATTCGTGCCCTTTGCAGGATGTTTTACTAATGGCAGTGAAGGACCAAAATAACCCAAACAACAACTGTGCTTACCCAATGGTGAATGCACGCGGGCAGACATAAAAAGAACAGCCCAGTGTTTCACACTTCTCCGTCTTCCACTGCGTTATGTAACGCTAAAGAATGTGCCCATCACTCACCCATTTCGTCGATCTTGGGCGTGAGAGCCAATGTGATGCCGATGAGCAGCAGCGCTATGGTGAGGATCACGGCGCTCACCGTCACCACGATCATCTCGGCCTTCTTATCGCGCTTGCCCTCTCCCTCCTGGCTGTTGTCCTCCTCGTCGTCCTCGCCAGGCTTCCTCTTCAGCCTCCGCTTCTTCTTCCTGCGCCGCTTGCGGTCCTCCCTGGTGGACGCCGCCCCGGACCAGGCGCCCTCGGACCGAGCCGTGGCCACGGTGTCGCAGTCAGATGCCAGGTCCTCGTCCACTTCGACCACTAGGCGGCTGCTTTGGCATCGGCTCGCTGACGGCTCCTCGGATTGGGACGAGCGGCTCTGGGAGCGCCGGTGGTGGTGCTTGTGGTGCTTCCGGTGGTGGTGCTTACGATGCCGCCGAGGCTGGCTGTCGCTTCGAGACAGCTCGGCTTCTTCAAGGGCTGACGACGAGGCGCCCTGTCCCAACCAGGCCGCGACGCGGCTGTCTCTGTCGGCGACGTCGTCGGCACCGTCGCAGTCGGTGATCACGATGCGACACTCGTCGTCCTTGGGCACTTTAGGTTTCGCCCCCGTGTTGGGCATTCTGGCTTCGGTTTTCACGCAGTCTCCGGGAGCTGTAGCGATCGGAGAGCTCATCTCTCCCTGGACAACAAGAGGCCCTTCAAGTAGGCTCTCCGAAGAGCGTGGTTTCGGTCGTCGTCGTTTATCGGTAATGTCATAAAACTGCGAGGTCGCTTGAGGTCTCCAAGTGGCCTGCCCACTCGTTCTTGAACAGAAGATGCGTGTCACGTCTCCTCGCAAGAACCGAAGACGGCAACGATGAAGAGCGCAGCTCTTGCCGCATGTTCTTTGGGCACCATCAAAGCTTCCCCTCTCTTGCTGAGCGGTGATCGTTAAACCACGCGGCGCCTCCGAGCGCTCCCGCGCGTCGATTAGGCTGATTGACTCTTGGCGAGGAAAAAGGAAGAGGCGCAGACGAGCGCTCTTATCTTCTTGCCCAGCTGATAGCGCTGTCCAGAACACTCCCTAATTGCCGTTTTAACCCTAAGCGCCACGTTATGTTCCAAGTGCGCGATGAGGGCCAGTTGGTGGGTCGTGCTTTTACTCGCGCTTTTTTTTACGCCTCGATATCTCTCGCGCCTATACGGGAAAAAGGGATTGCCGTAAACGACATCATTAAAGCGCAATTATGACTAATTTTCGTCGAAGCGACCCGCACAGCGGACACTTCACTTTCGGTCATTCTCTCGCACGCGACTTAGTCGCCGGCCCTCGCTGTGACGGAAACGTAATCGCAAAATCAATATTGCCTCGCTAATCTTCGAGCTCGTTTGACGCACCACTTTCCACGTGAGCGAGGGGTGTGAGATAAGCGATGTTCCTTTTCGCTGCCAATGTCATTTTTCTGCCTCCAAACCTGAACGCCCGAAGGTAAAACCAAAAACCTAGGGAGTAGTAGGCAGGATTTATTCCTTTCGCCCTCCAAGAGCTGCTGTGTATGCTGCTGCCTCTTCTATCTTAATACGCGCGAAAGGCAGGCAACTGTTCCCTCTTCCGGCTTTCTGTCGTGAAGAGTTTGGGCGCGTTATTCGTCTTGATTACGCCTGCCTACTCCACTTTCCAAGCTTATCCCCTGAGAGATTCTGCTCAGCTTTTCTGATGCTGTTTCTTTTTATCAACCCCTGCCAGGTGTGATTTGAATCACTAAACACGTTTTTTTTTATGCTCTTCCAGGGACCTGATTTCTATGAGGGGGGTATTTCGCTCTGATAGCGTAACTCCTGATTACGAACATGAACTTTTATCACGATCACTGTCTACGAGATGTTTAAAGTGAACGCGACTGTTTCCGCTGTCTATTTCGTCGAACGACGCAGTCGAATTTTCGCTTAAGTTTGGAATAGAACCTCCGATCTATATTTCTTCCAAAAAGTGTGCTAAAAATAAAAGAAAATGGTGGTAACACTGTTATGCTGTAAGCCCTTTCAGAGGAAATTTACGGGACATAAAACGAAAAAGAGGAATGCACAAAACTTTTTCTTAGATCGCCCAAGTTCTCTTACCTGCTATCTCGTAATTCTATTGCTTATACGGGTTTGCCTCAAAGCCCCTGGTGTCAGCAAGTGGAGAAAGGGGTAGAAAATTTGGCGAACAACCAATATTGTCAGCAACACGCTGGACAGATAAACGAAAATTTCAAGTACAGCAACAAAAAAAAAAGGCTTGAACCTGGGACCTCAGCTGTTATCGATTGGAGCGTTTCTTTCTTCTCCCAAAGTAGATTTTACGACTGGCCGCCCGAGTCCCATGCCAACCTGGCTTCCCACTGCGTGCCTCTACTTTTCGCTACCCAGAGCAGCGTCGGAGGCTCGCCGCGGTTCGTGATCGTAAAGAACCTAGGAGCAGGCCAACGTTCAGCAGCAAATGCACCTCGTGCGCCCTTCGACGCTGTAGCGGATTCTGAACGCAGTGAACTCCTCTAGGGCTGATTCTCTCTACTCGAAAGCCTAGCAAAAAAAAAAAAGCCGCAGCGTCAAGAATGGATAAAGCCGTTAAAGGAAGTCGCTTTGTCGGGCGCAAACTCACGTACGGCACGTTCGCAGCTCAGATATGTGAGGACACTCAGTCCCGCCACACATTCTCTTCCCTCTCCGACTGCTCGCTTCGTTTCTATTGCGCGTTAAAGATGCAGTTTACTTCGAAGATGCCAGTTATAGTGAGTGATCGGGACGAAAATACTTGATCGAAAAGAATATCATAAACATGCTGTGACGGAAGGCTCTACTGAATGAATGGATGTCATATTCGGGGACACTTGTCCCAGAGAGCAAAAAAAAAAAGATGGTTCAATAACAGCTTCTGCGAAGCTTTTTCGACTTTTAGGCGTGCCTTAAGAGAGAGAGAGCTCTGAAACTACAAACGTTTTAAGCCACCAGAAAAATCTTTCTGTCTGCTCCTAAGCTACTCGTTATGTGGCGTTTATGTGTTGATTTCGTAGCACTTCTTTTCTCTACCCCTAAGCCAGGCATATCCCCAGTGACTAACTTCCTGGGTGTTCCTTGAGATAGATGAGCTCTGTGCTTGAGGACAATACGAGTGCAAGGCAGCACAAGAACCGGCGAAAAAGCTCTCAACCGAGGTGTACTTTTTAAGACGCCTCCTTTGTCGGCCTTTAGATGGCACCTTACAGCGGCTTCTATGACTGCGATCGTTCGACGAATCAGGAACGTATCGCGCGCTACTGGGAACGGAGTTCGCTGGCACTGCACAACAAAAGGAATCCTGGTGTGCTGAGCTGCGCACCTAGGGCCCCTCTCTCTTCGAGCCCTGGAGAGTGAGTGATACGGCCCAGAGGCAGGCGCAGTCCACTAGGGCCGCCAAGCGGAGTGACAAAACGTGTTGCCGACCTAAAAGCGCTCAGGACGCGCACGTTGTTCACTTCACGCACGGGCGCACCACCACTGCTGCTGCACACGGCACGCACCGAGCACGCACTGCCGAGCACCGGCGGCCACGGAGCACACGTCACTTCAATTCTTTCCGTTGCTGTTGCTTTCTTTTTGGCCGGCGCCTCCCTCGTAGCCTTTATCGCACTTCCTATTCCGCCCAAGCTTTCATAGAAAGAGCGCAGTCGATAGCCAACGTCCACACCTGCATCGCCTGTTCCTCCTGCGGATGACAAAAGCTGTTTTGCTCTCCTTCTCAGAGGGAAACCAGGCACTTTTTGTTTCGCCCAGAGTTGAGACGGGAGGCTGTACTTCGCACTGATGTAGTTAAGTAACACGGCTGATTGCAGCGCAAACGAGCTTCAACATGCTCTGTCGTCTAGAGTCTGCGAGAGTACAAACAGGTCATCAATGACGGAGTCGGGACGTTCAACAGGAATACACCAAAGAGCACCAATCGATAGTGGGGACTAGTTCTTTGGTTGAACTACAAGTTAGATTATAATAATGACGACGCGCCTTATTACTCTTACGTGCGTAAACTCGATTATTCTCCAGCTTTCATATTCTGACCAATGCCGGGCAAAAACCCACTCGTCATTTATTTTTATTCCCACTCAGTCATTTATTTTTATTCCCACTCAGTTTTGCTCCCACGGAACGAACAATGATAGTTTTCAGTTATATGTTTAAAAAGATTTATATTGCTTCGAGACAACAGCTGGCGCCGAGCTTTTCTATGAGCAGAGCTTCAATTTTCAACGCAGCGCTCTGAAACAATATTATTTCCAAGAACTGTACAACAGTTTTACAATATTTTATGATAATTGCAAAATGTACTTGAAACCATTGCCATATACCCGATAACTTTTAATTGTTTGAAAAATCTTGAGATCTGTATAGTTTCGAAGTCCTTCCCTCTCGAAAGTATTAAGGACAAGTTGCCAACACGCACGAAAGCGTCGAACAACGCAAAAAAATATTACACAATTAGCATTCCGTAGACTAATGAACTCCGCCTTTGATACCAGAGCAATTACGAGGCTGCGCAACAGCGTTACCGCCCTATTAAGGAGCACCCTTCACAGAGATTGAACAGATTTTGTCAGAAGAACTCGGCAAGTTTAAGTACACTCATGCTCTCACTACGCACTGTCGAGTCGCTTCGGTAACGGACCGTCGCGGGGATTTCTAGTCAACAGGTTGAACGGCGAGAACTGGTCTCACTCTTGTCGAGCCGAAAGCAACATTGTTAGTAGTGCTGCGCTCAACCATTCAGATCTTCGTATTTCTCAAGGGTCTGTTGAGCAAGAAGCACTTTTCTGAGCGCACATTAAGCCATGGACTTCGCCATCCCGGCGTCGAGAACTCCGAAGTGTCCACGCGGTAAAATTCAGCCAACGACGCTTTTCGGAAACTCGCACTGGTCCTGAGGCGAGGCCTTCGGAGTTTGAGGAAGAGCGAAGTCACAGCATTTGACTTCTTAGTGATGACGCGCGCTCTTGCTCAAGGGTGAAGCTGGTCGGGAAAACCGATTATCCGTCACACCGGGAGGGTTCTTGTAGAGTGAAGAGGATGAATCAATACCAGCATCTGTGAAATCATCAACGCTCAAGAGAGCTCAAAGGCCATGTCCAAAAAGCGAGTCGCCGAGGACGGCCGACCCATAGCACGTGAAACGGCTCGCTCACAAACACCCTTTGTAGTGATGTACACAAGAGTTGATGCGCGCCTACAAGTGCAGCATCAGAGTGACCTAGAACACTTCGGTCGCTTCAGACGGACGTCAAGAGGGCGTGCTGTTGCATGGCCGAAATTCTTTTCAGCAACCTGTGAAGCACGTCACTGACGAAGCCGGTAGAGAACCGTCGCAAAGTCCAGATGTGTTCAGATGCTGCCGCTGAAGTGTCAAGTTCAGTGAGAGACTCCGGAGCGACACTTTTCCGCCCACCAGCGCAGCCTCGCTGCCGAGTTGTGTAGCAAGGCCACCAAACAAGCAACACGTAGTTGCAATCCACCGCTTACTGAAGGCTCTCAACGCTCTCTGCGACACTGACACGTCTGGGTACCAGGCATTGGAGGCGCTGTTCGAGACACGCTGCGCTAGAAACGCGTCCACAACACGAAGCAGTGCGTAGCCGTCAGCTTTCGCCGCCCACCTCACACTCGTCGCGTCACTTGGGAACGACGCTCAGGTAGACGTCCAGGAGGGCGGTCAAGAGCAGCTTCCTGCTGGACGCACTCGGCAGTGCGCGCGCTCAGACCGAGTGGTGGCCGCTGGAGGCAGCAGCGTCCGCGCCTCGCCCGGACCGGAGCGGGTTTGTTGGGCAAGTGCGCGGGCGGCCCGGGCCCAGCGCGCGCGCGTTCGAATCGATCCCAGCCGGGAAGGGAGTGGGCGAGGCTGTGCCGCCGCCGCCGCCGCTGGGTGCTCCGGCTGCTGCTACCGGGGATCCGCTGTTGCTCTCGCGATGCTCGATCCTGTCTGACGCAGGCTGAGGAGAAGCACAGGTGGGCGCCCGGACTCGCTCGCCGTGTGAAGGGAGGAAGGCCGGCGCCTTGCCGGACCGGCGTTGACCTTTCGGTTTGGTTTGGCTTGGTTTATTGGGGTTTAACGTCCCGAAGCAACTCGGGCTGTGAGGGACGCCGTGGTGAAGGGCTCCGGATATTTCGACCACCTGGGGTTCTTTATCATGCACTGACATCGGACAGTACGTGGGCCACTAGACTTTCGCCTCCGTCGAAATTCGGACGCCGCAGCCGGGATCGAACCCGCGACTTTCAGGTCAACAGCCGAGCGCCGTAACCACTCAGCCACCGCGGCGGGGCGTGCGTTGACCTTTGGTTCGACGAAAGGAATGCAGGGACGATGCAGCGGCTTGAGCGAATAACTGCGTAGAAAAATTTGAAAGCGCTGACTGAAAAGTCGATAACATAAAGAAGGAATAGTTTACTTCCACTTTACCGAAGAGTCTCAATTCTTCCCCTCTCTTAAGTTCATAGAACTGCTTTGAGCTAATGACGAGCTACAATCACTGCCCTCTCTTTTCCGTAGCCCTCATGTTGCCTTGGCCTTGTTTATTTCTTTATCAGGGATATATACACACAAAAGAATATGGAAATATATAAACCGCTACTTTCAGGCACAGTAGCGACTATAAAATACTGAGCTTACCTAGCAAAGATAAGGAGGTATTTTATAGCAGACGCTAGAGTATAGTGCTGATGTGTCCGTGTACAATTCAAACCAACTTTCATATTCCCTGTCTGGAACGAAACGCGTGGGAAAAGTTGAATAGCGGAAGCGTCACGATGAGAGTAGCGCGAGAGATCAGGACTACAGGAAGAAGTATTACAGGACACGATCTCTATTTCACAGCTAAATCTTTACTGGAAGAGCACGGAATAGTGAACACAATTAATAAAATACGCCAACAGAAAGCCAAGTGGTAAACAACGGCAGATAAACAACGCAATGTAAAAGGTTGAAGTTCGATTTTCGGTTGCTTATGTCTGACAAGAACGGCTCCTTCGCGGTTCTTCCTGAGAGCATGTATGTTATCTAAGGGCGGAATGTAGAGAACAACTTCAACGCAGCCAATGTGAAAGCGTCGAAAGTTAAAAAACAGGGCATCGAGTGACATAAACGCATGAACGTGGACAGTTTTGCCTCGCCAGCCACAAAAGCGAAAGCCCTGCATTTAGAAATATTTTGGTCGGTAAAAACCTACAAGCCTGCCATCCGTTTCCGAATTATTTTCACGAAAAAAATACATGATAAAAGGTAACGTCCTGCTTCCTACCAAAGCAAGTTTCCAATCTTTAAGGTAGAAGACCCATTTTTGATCCCTAACTCTGAAACAATGGTGCATTTTTGTACAGGTTCAACCCTGGGCCGACCAAAGCTAGTGGTATCGATTTCACGACTCCTTTTATTCTCGACCTCACATTTGCTTTCGTGGGTAGCGTAAAGATATGTAATTGCGATTCAATAAGTAGAGCAGTTTCAGAAATAGTTCAGGAGCCACGGTGGAGTCATTCCATAAAATTGTTTAATTCCACCGCAAGTCCGTCTATGCTGCCTGGGATGACATTGTGCTCCTATTGACGTCCGGTGTCTCTATCGGTTCTTGCGTGCCACCCTTTCTCGCAGACATTTTTTTCAATCGCATTGATAGGTATGTTGCAAACATAGGCAGCATCGAAACTACATGCATCTTCGATGCTGGCTTTCGATACATTTTGATCATCGGTATTAGGTATCGCTGGCCAAAAATGAAAATATCGCAATATCGGCATTGAAAATATATTTTTATTATATCATGTATTTTAACCTTACTGGATATTAATAAAAAAATTGGCTGTGGCTTAGCTAAGGTTAAGCATGGATATCTCGAAGCGAAAAGCTCTCGCTGCATTTCAGCCAACTCCCAAGCTGCCACTTCTGGATCGGTGTTTCTGCGCCGTCCGACTGTTGCTTCTTCTTCTCCTTCCATGGCGAGTGTCTGCGCCGTGCGTGACGTCACTAGGTTTCGCGTATGCGCAGAAGTGTCAAATCTGTGGTGTGGCTCACGTGAAGCGCGGTGTTGACTAGCCTAGTGAAGCTTTTCGCTTCAAAATATGCAGCAGGCTATGAGGCTGCTGTGAGACAGACGGCGCCGCACGCTAGGCGGAAGCACACTGAAAAAAAAGGGGATGGGGTAGCATTAGGAAGAGATGATGCCAACTCCGTTGGCCCAGTCAGTCTTCTCCCTTCCTACGTTCGTTGTATGGCAGATAGACGGTGCGTATGATCATCGTCATCATCCTGACTACGCCCACTGCAGGGCAAAAGGCCTTTCCCACGTCTCTCCAATTAACCCTGTCCTTTGCCAGCTGCGCCCATCCTATCCTTACAATTAAACAGCGCAAAGACAAACAAGACAAGTAAGGAAACACCACAAAGCGCTGTCTTCAACAAAATTTTATTTCTGCGCGCAGCGTGTACATATACCGTATCGCGCTCATGCAGAGCAGCGAAACGAAACAAGGGAAGATGTCGCGCTTTATCTGGCATCGGCATCACATTGCACTAGGAACCACTCTCCTACGACCAGGCAAGCAAAACAAAGGCTAAAAACTACAGCGCACAAGCCAGGAGGCACAGAATCATAGATAAGCGACATAGATTACCTTCAACAAAACCTAGACCGCATTCAAGCATGGTGCGAAAAATGGAGCATGTCTTTGAATGGGGCTAAATGCTACTGTGTTTCCTTTACGCGCAGGCGCACTCCAATTGGCTCGGAGTATGTTTAAATGAGCAGCTTTATCTAAAGTGTCGGATTATAAATATCTTGGTGTTTACTTTTCAGCTGACCTTGCCTGGAGAAAACAGGTTGATTACATAGCAACAAAGGCGTCGAGAATGTTAAATTTTTAAAAGGAATTTTATGGATGCTCCTCAAAAGGTTAATGAGCTTTTATGGAACCCCCAAGCCGGAACCCACTGTGCTATTCTGTAGCGAGGTCAGTATCGTGCAGCGCGGTTTGTTACTAACAGCTATAGTATTGATGTTCGTAGTATCAGCATTAAACAGGATTAGGAGTGGAACTCCCTTAAGGAGCGCCGACTACCGATTAAACTCGAATTTCTCTACCGCATTTATTTTAATAAAACTGCCATAAACCCTAAAAAACATTTTGCGGGGGCGTTACAAAAGAAAGACTTTACATATAGCTCGCCTCGTAGCAATGAATCTTATGAAGTTGTTTAAAGCAACTTCATGTCAAGGTTAGTGGTTCAAGACACTTTGAAAACTCTGACAAAATGCTGGACATATCAGCGTAACCAGAGAGATCTTGTGCCTTGGTCATAACAAGGTTATCATCTACATACCTGAAAATGCCTGCCACATTCGACCCTCTACATCTGCTTTCAAGTTCACGCTCTTGTTCCGCATACAAAAATATTGCTCAGAACAGGGACAACGCAGGAGCTTATGCATATTTCGTTTTTTTTTTTGAGTCACGATATTGCCTTCCGAAACTGCAAAAGTGGATTTCAAGCATGTAGCAAGCAATTCCAGAAAGTTATCCACTGTCAAACCACTACCGTTCTGAAATGAAATTACACCTTGGTGATCTACGTAGTGATCACCAAATTACACCTTGGTGATCAAAAGGGTCGTCAACAGTTAGACAGTTCAAAGTCTGCTGCAGGAATCTTGCAAAAGACTTTTGCTAAGTTTTTCTTTCAGAGATAATGACCCTCAAAGGGCAATCCACTTTGTGAGTTTTAGCAGCAAAGAAAAGTTCCAAATCGATCTTTTCCGCCTTGTATATAGATCGTACAAGCTTGTCGAAATTCATGGTACTGCAAATTCTTAACGTGGCACTCTTTACACGCTCCAGGCGTACATCGTTCCTATTTTCATACACCGAGAGCACTGCTTCTTTTGTTCTGGCCTTATACGCAACCTCAGAAAGCACCACAAATCCCTATTCTTTGTCAGCCGGAAGAAGTGCTAGTGAGTTCTCCAGAAAAAAAAAGCAGTTCTCTGGTTGGGTAACACTCGACTAAGGACCTCACACCAGGAGACCACGTCCACACCCCACACCCTCCACCCTCCGAAAGATATCTCGCACTCTCAGAGTCCGCGGCAAGGCTAGACACCTGCCTCACCATTGCCAGCGGTTCTACTGTTGTTCTCCTCGGCTCCACGACGGACTCCATGGTCCACGGCTCGCAGCTGAGTACCTCCTGCACAAATCACGGTAGCTGGACGTCACCGATGGTGTGGACAGGGTTACCAAGGACCGGTATCTTCGGTGGAAGCATCCGGGGAAGCGAAGGCAGAACTTCAAGCCACCGGAACTTTGTTGTCATGTCAATTTCCCAGTATGCGCATAACATGCCCATAGCCGAAGGTGGTCGTTGTAGATACAGGCGTGTCGTTGCCACTCTGTGCGAAGGAGTCTGTAGATCCTGTTACTAAAGCTACTTGACGGTGCCGCGCCACCGAACGGTGCTAGAAGATCAGGAGGTAGGATCCTGTGGCGGATGCAGAAGCCGAGTGACCTGGTCTTGCAGGAGGCCACCGCTACCACTGGCACCACGCGACATTGATGGAAACGCCATGCGACAAAATGAACTTGCTTAACACCATTTGCTAGGCGTGTTGGTAAATCATGCTTACAATTACACAGCGCAAAGAGGAACAGCCACGGACAAGTAAGGAAACACCACAAAGCGCTGACTTGAAAAAAACTTTACTGCAGCGCGCACAGCGTATACATATACCGCATCGCGTGCATGCGCGTATATCAGCATATCTCCGAAATGTAGTGCACGGGGAATATCGGAAGCATATAACGAAAAAAGCAGGGGTCCAAAAGAGACCCTTGGGGCACTCCCGTGTGTATGCGTTGTGGTGACGATGATAGATTATTCATTCCGACTACCTGATGACGTTAATCAAAGTAACTACAAAACAGCTGGAAAATCGGTTCTCTAAAGCCGTAGTGTTTTAGCTTGTACAAAAGGATGGAATGGTCAGCGGTATCAAAAGCCCTTCGTAAGTCGAGAAAGACCACAGCCTACAAGCTTGTTATTTAAAGCAGAGTTCCGGGCAAGCGTGGATTCGCCCTCAGGCTGTCTGAGTTTGTGAGAAGAAAACAACGTAGCGTGAAAAAAATCTTTGCTCTTACACCACAGCTAGCGCTCAAACATTCTCCTTGCATTTTCTCAACCGACCCGTGATTTTTTATTATATTTTCTAGTCAACTATCTTTTAGGCAAGAAATGTTTGCACGGTTAATATCACATAGATTAGCACTACAGATAGAAACGTCCCTCTATTCTTTCCTTGGTTTCACTGGCTATTAGCTTTCTTGATACGCGTGCCGTCACGATGCCCTCAGTTTCCTATCATAGTCTGCTGTGGCCCGAATACAACTGATAGAGGCTATGCGCACTGCATGTGTAAATGTACAGACGCGGACAAAAGTAAACGGAGCACGCAACTGTCTTCGAATATTTTTCACGCGTCACCTAACTGAAATTTCCAGCAGTGGTACGCGTATGCTGGGGGCGGAGGTTGGTGGGCTTTCTTGTAGACAAACAATGCTTCTTCATCACCAATGGAGAAAGCGTGATTGCACTTCGAACGCAATAGCGTGCTCCGTTCACTTATGGCCGCGCCTTTACATCCCAGCTGGTAAATAAGTAGCATGGTTTCTGTGCTATATGAACTCCTGAGCGCGCAAGATTTTGCGAGACGCTCACGTGAAATGTGCTACACGAACCCCTCTCTCCCTGGATAACGCCAACCTCCTTTACCACTGGTTTATAGACACGGGTCACAACAAACCAGGCCTTCATTGACCCCTGATCTTCCGCCGTTCTTGGTGTCCATCACTGGTTCATGCCACTACGCGCTTTTAGCACAAGAGAAAAATGGCCAACAAGGACCCCCGCTGGCTGTGGAACAAAATGCGCCACTTGGGCAACGAACACACCGAAGGCGATGGCTCAGATTCGAGCCGAAGTCATGTCCTCCCCATGTCAAGCTGCGTTGATGATTGTTAGGAGTGCATGCACACGGTGGTCTGTGAGCAAAGACCAAATAGCTCATGCACTGACTAGTCTTAAACTACTCCGGAATGTTTTCCAGATGTTCAGGTCTACGTTTTGCTCAGCATCGGTAGCGAACAAGGTGGATCCGCGAGTGTAAAAGAGTTGAAAGACTAAAACGTTGAAATCACGCATATGGAACATAACTGGAAGGTATACGCGAGCTTGTGTTTCTTCGCTGAGCTGCTGCGTTTTTTGCTATCAATCATAGGCGCTATCTCAAGGTTGAAGGCGTAGGCAAAGGCACAAGGACAAAAGAGCCGTCACTCTTCAGCAGCCCCCTGCGTCTGCGACGGCGGGGACAGTTTTGAGCCATCTGGGCGAAACATGTTGAACGCCCCATTTGTATGGGATAGAGAAGAACGCGCGCCGCTCGTCGAGCGCTTCACGTGGTCCATACGACAGAATAGGCAAAAACACTTTAAACCGCGCCAGAAGTCGTGAGGTACATTTTATTTGATGCGAATTGTGCTTGAAGATAGCAAGGAGAGAGGGATAAATATTCGCTTAGTGGCGTAGCAGCAAGTTAGATGTGCTGTACTTTGAAAAAACAAAAGTCTTTGAACATTCCCTTAACGCTGAAAACTGTAGTATTCACCGCTAAGCAGAGACACGGCTTCAGGCAGCTCTTGTCGAGATCCACGCTCATTTGAAACGGTTTGCGGTGAAACTAGATTATCGCTTATCTGGCGTTAACAACCGATTTAACAATTTCTGTAGTTCCCTGTGAGTATGAAACAAAATCTACAGGAACATACTACGCTCGTTTTCGTTGCATTTACGTCAGTTTACACCTAGGTTGGACTATATGTATTTGACTTTTGTTTCTCAGTGGCAGTATTTTTGAATTATGGTACTGTATTTCAAGTGTAATAAGGTAGTAATTACTCATTGGCATCCACCCAAACGCAGCCATACGGCTACAAAGGAAAGCTATACAGCTTTCTCAGAAACTTCGTAGTTAAAGAAAAATTCGTCCTGGTCCGGGGTTCGAACCCGGAACCACCGCCACACCGGAGCAGTCGCTCTACCAATTGAGCTAACCGGGACGGCAAGCTTATGGTAGGGCGAGAGCGAATTGATCAGTAACTCGAAGTGGGAAGAGTGTTGCTCAAATGTTTAGGGGAATCCCCCAAGGTGGAGTAGATTTGTAATAAGGTAGTAATTACTCATTGGCATCCACCCAAACGCAGCCATACGGCTACAAAGGAAAGCTATACAGCTTTCTCAGAAACTTCGTAGTTAAAGAAAAATTCGTCCTGGTCCGGGGTTCGAACCCGGAACCACCGCCACACCGGAGCAGTCGCTCTACCAATTGAGCTAACCGGGACGGCAAGCTTATGGTAGGGCGAGAGCGAATTGATCAGTAACTCGAAGTGGGAAGAGTGTTGCTCAAAGTGTAAGAAGCAGTTATTCATTTCGCGTACCTTTTTTTTCCTGCCTGTGTTCGGAATTCACGCTGACCGCGGTTGTACTTCAGCAATAACGAGGAAAATTGGACTTGCTTTGTCAGATTCGCAGTGGCCTTCAAGACACCGTGGCAGAGGTCTTTTAGATTAATGTCGGTGCCCTCGGGATATGTAGTACTCGCGCGAATTTCAGTGTGCTACTCTTTCTTGCTCTTCGGCTCCACCAAAATCGAATTTGGTTTGAACACAATAACACAGCCGCAGTGGCGGAAAGCTCATGCGACTGCTACCAACAAGAAGTGAAATTACATGTTTTCGCAAGCCTTTTAGCTGGTGAGCTTTCAGAATGCACGTCTGAAAGTAAATTATTCCACGACATCGGCACAAAGATTATGCAGAACTTTAAAGCGACGCTTCCAAAGTGAGTGCCTGCTTTTGATGTGCAGCTGTTTGTGGTATATGAAAGGAACTGCAAGGACTGAACTCCGTTTACTGCATCCTCACGGCAGACCAGGAGTGGCCTATCTAAGCGATTAATAACAGAAGAAAATGAATAACAGAGAATTTTTGCATAAATCCTATAAACGTGCGAAAGCAGAATTGCAATAACGGTGGCTTGTCTCGCTACTTTGCTGTTGGATTTTTAATGTTGGCTTATCATGCCGTTTTTGAAGTCGTACTATCATTGTGTACGCATCTTTTCATCGAAATGAAGCACAAATGTTTGTTCGCCCTTCAAAGGAGCACACGCCTTTGTTCACCCCCGAAATTTCTTATTCCATTTTTGATTATTTATTTTATTTTAATATTTTATGCTTCTTTCATGTGATTTTTTACTTTTCTTTTTATTTCAAGCTCTTAAAGTCATAGTGGCTCATGAGTTATCATGGACTTGGGATCTTATGTTGGCCTCATGTCATAACATGTTATAGTGTTGCTATGGCCCGGTTTGTATGCTCTTGGCACAAACCCACATACATCGCAAAGTCTTGCTCGGGGTTTACTCACCGGAATAGTGCTTTCCCACGAATAACTACGGACAAAATGGCAAACCTCGTTATGTAGACGGATGCCCTTAGTGCGCAGAAAGTGGCAGCCTTAAGAACTACAAAAACTCGTGTTTATTGAGAATTCTCATCTTGCTTCACAGCGCATGAAATTTGCGCCTCAAGATAATTTTGTATGAAATGTTGGGCACAGTTTTTCTTGTTTACAGCGTTGAGCACTTAGGACGTGAATGATCCCTTCGGCGAGGAATAAGGTATCCGTCTAAGAAATGAGAAAAAAAGAAACACAGAACGCTGGAAAAATTCAAAGGAAGATAAGAAAAAAGCGGTAAAAAGTAAGCGGTAAAAAAAAAGCGGTAAACCGCGCAGGGAACACGAAGCGCTGAACGCAGGCGGCCCTGGGCTTCGGCTTCAGCCGCCGATGATTCTCGCCTCGGGCGAATGGCAAGCGCGTTTAGAGCTCGCGCTACTCTGGCGCCATTTTGCGCGAGCGACGCATACCTTACCGATGACGCAATCGGCGAGAAGATCCCGGAGTGCCGTACCCTCATCCTCCGCTTTCCTCCTCGCGCTCTTATCGCTGTCGCCGCCTTTCATCCTCCGCTGCGTGCCACGCCTTGGACAGCGAGGAACGCCGCTCAAACCGGGAGCGTATTCGGCAACTGCAGTCTATATAGCCGTGCCAGAAACCCTATTTATAGACCACGGGGACCGAAGTGGGTCACCCAAGAGGGATAACAAACCCAACAGTCTGCGCATAACCATATACCAAGCTGCATTTTTTTGTGCTTAAAGCCCAGAAGTGATTGGCCAGCGGTGTGAGATATTAGTAAGGAAAGATGGCAAAAAGCGTTACTCTCATAGCTTCCTAATCGGCGTTTTATCCCTCTAAGCAACCCAATCATTGACCTAAAGAATTGAGCGCACCCAGGATAGGCATGCCGTTAAAAGAGAAAAAAAATCAAAATGCATTAAAAAACGCAACTATGAACTACTACTCCAAAGCGCCGGTACGAAGCCGCCACGTTTTGAACGTCTTGCGATAGCCATTCCTAATGTGGATGCGACCCGTCGCCAGATAGCGGTGCCATCCGTAACCCTTGTTACTGACGCCTAACAGTTGTGCTCGAAAATGGGAATTAGGTAGGTGCTTGCTTGCGAAGTGGCTAAAGATATCCTGTTAGTGTGCGTTTGAAACGTGCTGCATCAATGTTACCAAACTCTCTGACTGCTTGGCTCGAAACTAGTTCCTTCAGCAGCCGCCGTTAGGGCACAGAGACATCATCATAATCAGCATCACTATGTCTACTGCATGACGTAAACCTTTCCGGCTATCTCTGTCCTGCGCCAGCTGCGGCCATCGTATCCCGGCATATTTTTTACGTCATCCGCCCACCTAACTTTCTGCCGCCCCCTTCTACGCTTGCCTTCTCTTGGAATCCACTCCGTTGTTCTTAAGGACCAGTGGTTAACTTGCTTTGGAATCGCATGCTCTGACCTAGCCGGTTTCTTCTTCTTGATTTCGATTAGGATGTCACTAACCAGCGTTTCATCCCTGACGCACTTGTGCCCTCTTCTTGTGTCTTACCTTTACATCTATCATTTTCCCTTCCATTCTATCCTTAATTGATGTTGAACCCATTTCGTTAGGCTCCGCGTGACAGCCGCATAGCTGAGTACCAGTAAGATACAGCTGTTATGTACTTTTCATTGGAGGGATATTGGTAAACTGCCACTGATGATCTGAGAGAAGCTGCCATATGCGCTCTGCACCATTGTTGTTGTTCTAGTTATTTCTCTCTTGTTATCCGGATCTGCAGCCACTGCTTGCACAAAGTAGGAATGCTCCCTAACCACTTAAAGAGCCGCGCTACCAATAGGAAACTGCTGTTGCCCTTCGAGACTCTAGAACATTACGTTGGTTTTCTGCATGGTAATTTAAGACCCACCGTTTTGCGTTGCCTAAGTCGTTGGTCATGCTTTGCGATTCATCCCGTGAGTGGTTTATCAAAGAGAATATTAAAAGCGAATCCCAGATTACTGAGGTATATCACGTTAACTCTCATATTCACCTTTTCCCAATTTAAGCCACTGAATATCTCGTGTAAACAGGAGGTGAATAGCATTGGCGAAATCGTGTCTCTTCGGCTGACACCCTTCCTTATTGGAACTTTATTGCTGACTTTATGGCGGTGTAGGATTGATGTGCAGCCTTTATATATACCTTCCAGTATTTTTACATAACACTCTACTAAACCCTGATCCCGCAACGCCTGCATGACCGGTTAGGTTTCGATTGAATGAAATGCTTCCGCGTAAGCAATGAGGATTATATATGGGGGCTGGTTATATTCTGCGCATTTGTGATTAATGTGATTGACAATGTCCACATGTTCTCTTGTCGAGTATCATTTACAAAAGCCTGCCTGATGATTTGGTTAACTGAAGTCTAAGGTTGTCCTGGCTCAATTAGCCATTACTTTAGTAAATTACTTATAGGAAACGCTGAGCAAGCTGATCGGTTTTTAATTTTTCAATCCTTTAACATCGCCTTTCTTGTGGTTCGAGATGATTTTAGTGTTCTTCCAAGCTTCTGGTACGCTCGAGGTCATAAGCCTTTGCGTATACAGCGCTGCTAGTTTGTCTAGCGCCATCTCCCCACCATCCTTCAACAAAGGTGCGGTTACCAGGGCCTCACCAGCTGTTTTTCCTCTTTCCGTTACTCCTATGGCTTCCTTTTCTTCATCTTTCGTTACTGGCGAGATGTCCCAGTGCTGTGCGCGACAAGTCTCTCATTAGGCGTCCTCATCGCTTTGGATACTGTATAGGTTTGTGTAGAACTCTTCGGTTAGTTTAACTAGCTTACCATATTGCTAATGACATTGCCCTCTTTGTCTCTTAACTAATACATCAGATCTTTGGCTATGACTAGTTTTCTCTTCGCCGCTTTTAGGCTACCTTCACTCTTTAGAGCATGCTCGATTCCCGCCATATTAAAATTCCTTATGTCGGCTACCTTTCACTTACTAACTTAGACAGCTCTGCCAGTTCTATTCTGTTTGTAGGGCTAGACGCTTTAATGCTTTGGCGTTTCTTAATCAGTTCTTTCGTCTCCCCATACAGTTTTCTGGCATTCATTCGAATCATCCTACCACCTAATTCTACTGCGCACTCCGCAATGATAGCTGCTGAATTATTGTACATTGCTTGAAGATTAATGTCGTCTTGGTCAGTAAATTTAAGCCGAGCCTCTGTTCCGCAGAGAGATCCTGAATTCCTCTAGTCTTCCTGTTAAGGCTAACTCGTTCACATGCCCTGTCCAAGCCCATTTCTTCCTCTTGATTTCAACTAGGATGTCATTAACCCGCGTTTGTTCTCTCACACACTCCCCCCATTACCGATCTCTTAACGTTACACCTACAATTTTTTTTCCATAGCTCGCTGTGCTGTCCGTAACTTAAGCTGAACCCTCTTTGTTAGCCGCCATGTTTCTGCCCCATAAATGAGTACCGGTAAGATGCAGCTGTTTATCAAGAGGGATGTTGCTAAACTGCCATTCACGATCTGACAGAACTTGCCACATGCGCTCTTCCTCATTCTTATCCTTCTAGTTATTTCCCTCTCACGATCCGGATCAGCGGTCACTACCTGCCCTTAGTAGACATATTGCCGCGAATCTTTGTAGAATTCGTTTGTTGTGTTTATTTGTTCATGCTTCAAGGCTGGCGGCACGCCGCTTTATCGCTTCGTTTGTGACGCAAGACGCACCTAGAATTATCTCGACTGATCGCATCCAGGCAGAGCCGATTCTACTTTGTTCCAGAATGTTCTAGTAACTTCCCAAGCTTTATCTCGAATGTTCGCTATTAGCTTTAAAAGAGCATGGCCGACCGCGGCGCGCATTCTGTTCGACGACCGCCGAGCATGCTTGTTGCTACGCCGCCGCCGAGTGATTCAGTTCTTTGCGGGCGCAAGACAGCCCGAATAAAGAGTTTCGTTTCGCAGACATTCTCGCTGTGTTCCTGTTCGCCGGACTGCAGTCGCCACTACGTGACATCTGGTGGAGGTGCTGACCTGCTATCCAGCTATGCCCCTCACAATGGAATCTGGTGCACAGCCAACGCCGTGGTGCTTCGCCAGCCTCGTGAGTCACCGTCTTGCCGTGGAGAACCACACGAGGATGTAGAAGACTGGCTAGACATGTACGACCGTGTGGCAGCGCTGAACGCCTGGGACGACAGCACCAAGCTACGAAACGTTTATTTTGCATTGGATGGCACTGCGAAAGGTGGTTTGAAAACCACGAATCTTCCCTCGCGACCTGGGCGACCCTCAAGAAGCAGTTAGTGTTCACTAGCGTCGTACGGAAGGAAAGAGCAGAGCTCCTGCTGTAGTCACGCATTCAGCTCCCAAACTAGACCGTGGCTGTGTATGTGGAAGAAATGAAACGCCTTTTCACATGCTCCAACCCTGACATGACTGAGGAAAACAAGCTCAACTTTCTTCGATGCGCGGCGTAAAGGAGGAACTGTTCACTGATCTGATTCGAGATCCTCCAAAAACCGTCGCTGGGTTTTTAGTTGAAGCTTCCACCATTGAAAAGACCTTTGACGCCAGGACCCGTCACTGCAATCGGCCACTTAGAGCGCTCACGACAAGCCCTCTAGAAGGTACCCTTGCAAGCGGGGATAAGCTGCAAGATTTCTTACGGGAAATTGTTCGAGAAGAACTTCGTCGTCTATTGCCATCCCCAACGCAGCAGACGCAGCAGACTCAGGTGGCGTCGCTCACGGACATCATCCGCGAATAAGTACAGCATGCACTTGGCTCCCCGTCACAGACGACACCAACGGAAGTTGAAGCCATGAACAAATAAACACAACAAACAAACGCTACAAATATTCGCGGCAATATTATCTTACTACTTCCAGCACCTCGCTACCAATTGCGAACTGCTGTACCCTTGTTAGACTGTTGAACATTACTTTGCTTTTCTGCATGTTATTTTTTAGTCCCGCCGTTTTGCTCAGCCTCTCTAACTAATTATCATACTTTGCAGTTCACGTTCTGAGTGACGTAGCAAGGCAACGTCTTGAACGAATCGCAAATTGCTTAGGTATTCTCCATTAACTCTTATCCCCAACTGTTCCCATTTCAAGCCCCGGAATACCTGCTGTGAACAGGTAGTGGATAACATTGGTGAGATCGTGTCTTCCTTCCTGACACCTTTCCTTATTGGAATTTTATTGCTGACTTTATGGAGGAATGTGGTAGGGGTGCAATAGTTATAAATATCTTCCAATATTTTCACATAACACTCTTCTACACGCTGATTCCGCAATGCCTGCAAGACAGCTGAGGTCTCCACTGATTAAAATTTTTCTCGTAATATAATGAAGGCTATATAGAAGGGCTGGTTATATTCTACGGATTTCTCTGTCACATGGTATATAGCGTGATTGTGGTGTATTGTAAGTATCCTTTACGAAAGCGTGCCTCATCATTTGGTTGATTGAAATCTAAGGTTTTTTGAGCTTGGCGATGATAGCCTTAGCTGCTTATGCGCCATTAGACCCAACACAACACAACACAAATCTAAGGTTTTCGTGACTCCATTAGCGATTACCTTAGTATATACCTTGTAGGCAACGGAGAGTAAGCTTAACGGTTTGTAATTCTTCAAGTCCGTGACGTCTGCTTTCTTATGAATTAGGACTATGTTAGCGTTCTTCGAAGCTTCTGGTACACTCAAGGTGAAAAGGCATTGCGTATACAGGGTGGCTGGTTTTTCTAGCACAGTCTCTCCTCCGTGATTCAACAAATATGCTGTATGGGGGTTTATTCTTGTAGTAACGCTCAAAGGGCTAGAAGCAGTTGTCGCTCTCTAGCACCAGCGTGCCAGCCCTAGCAGTCAGAGCTGTGACCCCCAACCCGCGGTGCGGTGAGTCGCAACCACGGCGGGTTCGGGCCAGAGGGGACAAACACGAGTATGCTACTCGGAGGAGCGTTTATTGCTCCCGAGCAATACAATGCAGCAGCAACAATACAACCGCCGTAACGAGGGAGAGTGTTCCGCTCGCGTACGGGGGGTGAAAAGCACAAAGGAAAGAACGCACACAAAATGTGGGGGAAGAAGGTTCCGCTCACCTCGCGTGGCTCCTCGCTCACGGCCCGCGGCGGTCAAATCACACACGGTGGCCGGGCGATAAGGGCAGCGGTCTCCGTGGCAGATCTCTGATCTATGCGTGTGCACGGCTCCCGCCAGAAGACGAGCGAGCCTCGGGAGAAACGCGTCTCCTCCCGGGCTGTGGAGAGGAGGTCTCTCCGTTCTAAGAGGGGAAAGAGGGAAAGTCTCCGCGGCGGCGTCGCGGCGGGGAGCGAAAGGAAGCGGGGGTGGCGAGAGTGCCCTCCCTCGGAAAACCTCCCGAACGGCGCGCGCATAGCATCGCGTGATAATTACGCGCGGCCGTTACAATGGGGCAGGGGATTCATGTGTATCCCCACAGCTGTTATGTGCGGTTAGCTGATTTCGCCTTTTGCATCGCTCCTAATGCTTTCTTTATTTCCTCCTTCGTTACTGGCGGGATGTCCCATTGCTGTGCTCTACTGCCTCTCTCAGTAACGTTCTGATTACTTTCACTGCTGTAAAGATTTGTGTAAAACCCTTGAGCTACTTTGATTATCTTATCCATATTTCAAATGACAGTGCCCACTTTGTCTCTTAGTTCATACGTCTGGGTTTTATTTATACCTAGTTTTCTCTTCACTGCTCTTAGGCTACCTGCGGTGTATAAGGCACGCTAGATTTTCTCCATGTTGATCTTCCTGATGACGGCTACCTTGCGCTTGTTCATTAACTTCGATAGCTCTGCTAGTTATATTCTGTCTCAGGTCTTTATCAGGTCTTTAGCCTCCTGAGATAGCTTCCGGTATCCTGCAGAACCATCCTACCGCCTACTTCTACGGTGTAATCCGTAACGATAGCTATGAAATTACAGATCATTCTTTTAACACTACGGTCGTCTTCTTCAGTTAAAGCGGAAAATCTGTTTTACAGCGACATTCTGAATTCCTCTACCTTCCCTCTTACCTCTAACTCGTTAACAGCCTTCCGCTTCACTAGTTTCCTTCGTTCCCTCTTGAAATCGATGCTAATACGAGGCCTTACCATTCTGTAGTCGCTGCAACGGACCTTTCCGAAGACCTCCACATCCTCGACGGTGCCAGAGTGAGCGCACAGTAGGAAGTCTATTTCATTTGTAGTCCCACCATTGGGGCTCTTCCACGTCCACTTCCTGTTCGGAAGGTATTCATGAACCGTAAATAATTTCTATCTGCGAACTCTACTCATAGTTCTCCCGTGCTATTCCTAGAACGTATTCCATAGTCACCTACCGCCGGGTTTCCAGTCTGCTTCTTCCCTACCTTCGCATTGAAGTCGCCCATCAGTGCAGTGTACTGTGATTTTACTTCGGTCATTGCCGATTCCACATCTACATAGAAGCTTTCAACGACCTGGGCATCAAGGCTTGATGTAGGCGCGTAGGCTTGCACTATATTCAGCTTGTACCTCTTATTAAGCGTAATTACTATAGCTGCCATGCTCTCGGTAGCGCTATAAAAATCCTCTATGTTGCCAGCATATCCTCATCGATGTGGAATCTCACACCTCTTTCTTGTTTGTCTGCTAATGCACGATAGCACAGTACGTGCCCGCTCTTTAGTACTGCATATGCCTCACCTGTTCTCCTAACTTCACTAAGCCCTATGACATCCAATTTAATCCCCTCTAATTCCTTCAACAGCAGTGCTAAGCTAGCCTCACTGCATAAGGTTCTAGCGTTAAATGCTGCCAGGCTCAGATTAGAAGGGCGGCCTGTTCGGAGCCAGCGATTCTTAGCACCTTTAACTGCGTCACAGGGCTGACCACCGCCTTGTTCAGTTGCTCCGCAGCCGCTGGGGGCTGAGGGCCGAGGGTTAATTCGTTTATTCATAGAAGGTTGCGGCCAATTACTACACCAGGGTGGCCAAATCCCGTTCTGGTGGCGGAGTGCGTTGTCGGTTCTGGTGACCGAGATGAGGCCGCGCCCCAGGCCTGGTTACGCATTTTCATCGACACGCGGAGATTTTTTAAAAATCCGTTGGAGAATTCCGCGGCACTGGGATTTCAACTCCAGTCCTCTTGGACGCGAGGTGGATGCTCTACCTCTACGCCATCGCTGAACTGCCTCAACTTCACCCAACGACAAATGTAGCGTTGGAAGCACAGGAGCAAAGGAGCGCTAAATTTTTTGGCACGAACTCTGCGCAGTAGAAAAACTGCGCTCTCTGTGTGTACGTGTTTCCTGTTTCTAGTTGCCCCCGTTCATTCGCGCACTTTAATTGTGAACGATACCAAGTCTCCCAAACAGCATCCATTATTAACTTCATCCAAGTATTGGGTCTCGTTAAAAATCGAGTTTCTGGCTCTTTCTGTCTAGGTGACGGTTTTCTTCCTGTAAAAGGCGCATATTTTGGCGGGAAAGGTAAGTTTAAAAAGCCTTCCCGCCAGTCCATTTAGCCTCACAGCATCCTTACCGAAAAGGAGTGCTTGCCACATGACACATTTGTGAGTGAATGGTGGTGTAGCGGAACCTCTGGTACCCTTGGTCAAAATTCGTTGTCGAAGCACTTGCGATATCGGCCGGGGATTGCGACACTCACATTTCATATTCTCACATTATCTTGTTTATAAAAGCATCTTTTCCTGAATAACACATCGCGGGCTGGTTGGTTCATCACAAAGCAGAACAGCGCAAGCTACACACGGACAAGAAAGTGAACGAACATACACAGCGCTGACTTACAATTGAAGGTTTATTTTTCCAGACACTTCGGTAAATACACAGCAGCATCAAGAAAACAAAAGCAACCGAGTCTGATAAATAGGCGTCGCCGCCAGAAATCACACCGGAGAACTCCGATCATCCAGCTACCGATAAGAACTGCAATTCCTTAGCTATAAGGGCTATGGAGGGGGTGCTGACACAACTTTCTTTAAGATGCGCGATTTTCACAGCTTCAATGATTTCTCGAGTGGTTTTGTTATCGCACCTGCGCAGCACGCTCGTGTTCTCACGACCCATTTGATTTACGCGCTTGCAGAGGCTTGGCAAGCAATCCGGAGCTGAAAATAAAACATCTATTCCTACTCTTTTTCCTATCATTCTTAAGTTCTGTGAGATGCCATGTACGTAGGGAATGACTGCAATCTTATCCTTATCTCTTATTCTTTTTTCTTTGACTCTCAACAAGGCCTCAGCCACTGAGGATAAAAGCTTCAGCGGGTAACCAGCCTGCTGTAATCGGCGCGTCTGGGCTAAAAAGCTGTTTTCCAGTTTGTGGTTGCAGGATTTCTTTAATGCATTGTTAAAGCATGAATTGATAATGCTGCGCTTTTCCTGTGAGTAGCCATTTTGTGACGAGAAAGCGGCACCCTTTTGATTGAGGCCAGCCTCTATTTGTCTTCAGTGCGCCTGTAAATCCTAGAAAAAAAGCAGGTGTTGGTGAATGAAAAGTGCTGGAGGTTTGGTCTTGTTACGCATGCAGTAACCCAAGGGTCTAGTCTGGGGCCATTTCTGTTTCTTATTTTTATAAACTATAATACTGGCTGGGCTATGCCTAACACGCGACTGTAAGCGAAAGGTTGTGTTCTGTACACTGTAGGGTTGACTGAAACCGATTCCACATAGATTCTGAATGATCTCGGGAGCTTTCTGAGCAGGTGTTGCTCCAATAGGAGGTCGCTAAATGGTAAAGAAATGGTCCTCGTATTCCTCACAAAGAAAGGAAACAGACTAAAATCGCAGTACACCCTACACAGAGACATGATTTATTGCTAAACTATGCCTAAAAACTCGGGTATTGGTGCAAGACTGAAGAACAGAGCTCTATACATAATTGGCGCTTAATATTTGCGCAGCTGGTAAAGCTGATGAATCTCTTAGATGTCGTGAGCGTAATTTATGGCATGTGTAAAGAAGTTACAGAGGCGGCGTACAAGCATACGTCAGGTTGATTTTTAATATACACACTGAACGCGAACCTACCGAAAAGATGCCCAGCTGGGCAGAAACTCCCTGGTGCTCTAGCGAATTCCCTTTGGGGAATTCGCTTTATTCCCTGAAAACGGCATAAACGACTTATGCTCTACATGGCAGTTTTTTTTGGGAGCAATAGCAATATGGGAATCGGAAGAGCCGAAGTGATACCACTGTAACTTTATTTGCCGCTCACATGCGCATTGTAAAGATACAGTGCACACTACACACTAAACAGGTATTACAAGAGATAGAAAGTTTATCGTTGTTCATTCGATTCAAAACTACGCATCACCAGACGCGAGCACCGCTAAGACGGAGCACATGACACCTTAAACACCAATGTCACATCAGCTGCGAAATCACAGTGGGGTAAAGTCTGCAACCGTTGATTAACCGCCTCTAACGGAGCCTCTATCGGGCATTCCGAACGGAGCAGAAAAAAATTCGCTGGGGTTTAGCTTGGGTTAAACCTGTTAGGCTGCGTAAGCATCCATAGCGTTCCATTCGGGGTCATCACCGGTTGTAGACGATTCGGTTTCGATAGAGGCGCGGTGCGCCCCTCTAGCAGCGTCTTGAGCGCGCCGCTTAGCAAGGCTCTGTTTGCGTTCTTCGTCTGTCTCCGAAGCCCGTTGTCGTTTCCTGGCTTCGTCAAGTGACGTAGTCGCTCTTCCTGCATATCAGGCGGCATAACGACGACGGAGCCGGCAAGCGAGCGAACGCATTTACCAGGAGGAAACGAAGCCGCTCACAGGCATGCCCGAGCTCTTCTATACCGGGCGTCTCCCCCTGATGACCATGAAGGGTGCCGCGACCTGATAGGTTTAGCAGCGTATGCTGACAATCTAGCGCCATACAGAACAGCCTGAAAGGAGTAGCCAACACCACACATATCCCTCAACGAGTTAGAAGAGAACACCCTCAGGAGACTACAAACCAACACATACCCAACATCAGCTAAATTACACCAGTGGTACCCTACACTATACTCTCCGCAGTGCCCACACTATGGAGAGGTAGCTAACCTCTACCACATGGTGTGGGTATGCCAATTTAATCCCTTAGTTGACCCCATTCCAAACCCCTCCGTGGAGCAGTGGGAGGCTATTCTGCGCAGCGATGATCCTGACCGTCAGCGCTGCCTGGTGGGGAGGGCCAGCGCAGCAGCAACAGCCAGTGGACTGCCGGACTAGGCGGCCCACCCACATGGTCTCAGAATATTGAGCAATTAAAGATGTTTTCAATCAATAAATTAATCTCTGGATGGCCAGAAACCAGTCCACGCTTTCCCGGAAGTAAGTTCGGGCAGGTCTTGCGTCTTTGTCACAATGGTAGCCTGTCATTCTGGAGCGCCATATACAGTGGAGGCCTATCAGCATTATTAAGTCAAACAATACCCCATCCTCAATTTCTACAGGTAAGTACCGGATGCCATACGGGTCAAGTGGTAATTCTTTCTTTGGGGTTCGCTGCAATACATCCCCAAAATAAACCCCTTCCCAACAGTGCAAAAACACGTCGTCTATTCTTTCCAGCTTTCTTTCAATTAAACAGTGAGATCCCCAAGGTAAAAAAATTCCATTCCTTCTAGAGATTTTTTAACCGGTAAGGTGCCAGTGTGCAGCTTAAAAGAAGAGGTTTTTGTTCCTGGCGGCCCCTGCATTTTTTTTTAACCCTCTTTAAAACATCTCTGCCTGGGTCTCCACTGTACAAGGCCCTGTATAAGGGCACTGGGAAAACTATATCGCACAAAGCACGGTACAGTTTCTTCCGTTTCACTGTCGACAGAAAATCATTTGAAAACCGCGCGGAAAGGAATCTCACACTCTATACAATTTTCCGGTAAAAGCCGCTGATCCTAAAGTAAACCTCCGTAGTAGAGACTACATACTCCGGCAGCATGCACCGCAGCCCAGCTTGGCGTAGGGTGCGAAAAACGGGTCTCTTGTGTCCCCCCAAAAAACAAAAAACGATTGACCAGCTGCCGCAAAAACAAATGGCCCAGTCCCAGCCCTCCGTCCTGTACCCGTCTGAATAGGTTGGTCCGGCGGCAGTGCTCCCATTGAGACGACCAGATGAAGACTGCGAAAATCCTGTGTAGCTTTTCAATGTTTAACCTTGAACTGTGCAACACCTGCATTACGAATCAGAGCCTGCTGATAAAGAACAAGTTGCAAACAGTGGCTCTGGGAAAAATGAACACGGTTGTTCTTTTCCACTTATCCGCACTCTCCCAAATCTCTTTGACCTGACCTTTCCAATACTGTTCACTGCCTCGATAATCATCGAGCGGAACGCCCAAGTACTTATCTGCTGTCGTCATCCAAGGCACACTGGCGAGCCGTTCAGGCGTATATGGCCACCTTCCATGCCACAGGCCGAGGCACTTCGACCAATTAACCCCACTGAATTCGCGTACAAATTTAACCGCCTCGCTTTCGCCTCCCTCGTCAACCGCAAACATTGCAATATCATCTGCGTACGCCAATAGCTTTACTTCGGCTGCTTGTAAACTGAATCCATTGATACTCCCGTTTTTCAGTATTTTCAAACAAAGGCTCTCGACGTAAATACAACATAAAAGGGGGCTGCGGGGAGAGCCCTGGCGCACCGAACGCTGCACGCTAAAGGCGGCCCCCAAACACTTGTTAACGATCAATCTCATCGTGCAGTTCCGGTATGCCAGGACCACACCCTCACGAATAACAGAACCTACATTAACGTGGCCTAATACAGCAAACAAAAGTTCATGGGCGACGCAGTCAAATTTTCTAGATGAATTTGGAGAATACCCACCCGACCATCAGTGCCATCACATCATTCTAAGACACTGCGCGCTTCGTGAATATTGGTAAAAATGGACCGGAATTTAATTCCGCAGGTCTGATGGGGACTAACTAAGTAATGAATGATAGTCTGCAAACTTTGGGCCAAAACCTTCATGAAAGTTTGTGCTCGACGTTAGTAAGTGCTATTGGTTGGTATGCTGTAACCTGTCGTAATCTATCAATGTCTTCCGTTTTGGGAACCAGAACAGTATGGGACGACCCATATGACGGAGGCAGTGCTTTTAATTTAAAGGCTTCATTAAAGATTACGTTCAAGACCGGGAAAATAACATGTTTGAATTCTTTATAGAAAGCCGCACGGAGCCCGTCCGGTCCAGGTGACTTACCAGGGTTTAAACTGTCTATTGCTTGCTACACTTCCCCTTGCCTCATGTCCCACTCTAATCTGTCTTTTGTTTCGTCGTCAAGACGCAGTATGTGGGCTAGAAACACCTCCTTAAATGTGCTAACATCAACCGGATGCGATGCGAAGAGCGCCTGATAATGCTCGAAAAAGGCTGCTTTGATGTCATGTCGATACCGTTAACGAAGGCTGAGCTTGCGCCTCGCTCTGGTTTGCGAATGGCGGTTTGGCGCCGTTGCGAGCGAAACGAGACAAGTTCTGACTTTGCCTCGACACGGCTGCCCTGAGGAATGTTCTTGAAGCCCTGCCGTCTCACGCCCATCTCGGTGTCATGGTAAGTGATTTTACGTCTTAAACAGCGTTGTGCGATGAAGACGTGAACAAGCTTGTCTACAGCGCTGGAGCATTGTGCTGCGTAATAGAGCATTAGATGAATAAAGTTTTATAGCTGCTTTATATGCCACCAAAGGTAACTTTAGTAGCATATGCAGTAACCCTAGGTCGTTTTATATGACCATGCGCCAGCGCTTCAGCGACTGCACTGTCAGTCAATACCATTACCTGCGTTATAATTTCGCCTTCGTTTCGCAAATCACCACACGAGCGCTCTGTACAAGTCTGCTTGCGTCTGCACTGAAGTTCACCTTGCAAGTGGATGCAGGTTTTCGGCATTTTTATTTTAGCGCTCTCCGAAGCAATTGGGTCATTTTAGTTGGGATATGTGCAACATTTTTGACCAGTGGTACTTTCATGTATGGTCGCAGAACGCGGTATGTGGCGTCGCTATCAACTTAAAAAAAAAATGATCACATCTCTATTTTTAAAATGCCAAGGTTCCCAGAAAAAAAAAATATATAATTTTGCTTAACGCGCGGATCGCAACAAATGAATGCGCCCAAAGTTTCTGAAGTGCGTTCTTGTTTTGTGCCGTTATAGATGCGGCCGCCACATTTAGAATTACAACCTGATTACTCATTGGCTTTAACACAGGGGTGCTATCGCTTTGTCACTGGAACACGAGCGAAAGTAAGAAAGAAACGGCTGCCAGTTCTCGCCTTATCTTCTCTCGTTCGCCGAGACATAGCTACGATAGGTGCAGTATAAATAGGCTGTTACTGTCTGAAAATATACCAGCTGCTTTAATTTCAAAGGACCACGTACTTCGTTGCTTTGTTCACCTATCAGGTTTGGCATCAGTAATTCGAACTAGCTACATTTTCTTCATAATGATTTTTTGGTATCAAACCTGACTGGACATTGTTCTGTTTAGGTTTTAATTTATGAAGAACTGCAAGGTTGCATCCGTTCGATCTACTAGCAGTACCAAACCGTTAAGAGTTCAGTCGCAAAGAAAGCCGCCCCCTGCAACAGGTGTAGGTATTGTTACGTGGCGGCCAGCCGAAGAATGAGGCGTGGTGAACGATGGCTATGAGATGATTTAATGGCCGCTGGCCTAGCGCGAGCGCTAAGTCCCGCGCCACTGCCAGCTTCGTCTTCGTCACACTACCCGTCGTCTTCGTCACAGTATTTTCTTGCGAAACGGTTTGTTAGCCTAGGCAGCTACTGAAATAGCAGCTGTATATTTATCTGAGCATCTGATGACTACGCTTTAGGGGCAGAATTTACTCAAAGCATTGATACCATGAGCTTTAGCGAAGTTTGGGTTTTATTCACTGACTAATTATTGATTGAAAAATGGTGCTGGCACGAAGGCCTCGGGTTTCGTTCGTTGCAAAGAGAGGCGGACTGCTAAAAGTGGCAGTAAGGAGTTGCTGACTCCCGAGGATATTTTTTAAAATCCAAACGTAGTTACTTGTGGAATTAAAAAAGAGAGATTAACAGGGATAAGGAGTGAGTGCAACTGCCGTAGCAATGCATAGTTCTGAAATTGATCGAATATTTTGATGACAAACCAGGTGCAGCGTACCGACAGGCTGCTATTTTGCGATTTGCATCGCTACTGCCTCATTCTCACGCACCTTCACTACCGGTATTTCATCTAACAATTAAAATACATGTTGAGCTGAATGTCTTGTCGGTATACTTGCACGAAACTATAAAGGAGTAGTAACCATTATTTGCTTTTGCAACTGTGGTTTTTCAAATTCATTTCATTTTAAATGGTAATTGCACGTGGTAATTGCTTGTTTGCACCACCCCCTTGATAACATTCAAAATAGACAGCCATCGTCTTTAGTAAAAACTTCAAGAAATTAGCAACGGGGGCACATTTCAAATTATGTGGTTTTCATTAAGCTTGCACAGAATCTGCAGAACATTTCATAGTATTGAAACCCGCGGCTAGAAACCAGCTAAATGAGCTCACATAAAATAGAAATGTTAACAGAGCGAAAGAGCCACAGGCCGACGTTAGCCTGCGAGCAAACGTGCGCGGTGGGTTTGCGACGCGGGCGACAAAAAAAACATGCGGCTAGGATTGTGTACTTAACTATATAGCAGCGCTCTGCCATTGAAAGGCGGAAAGTTGACGCCACCGAGAGGCGTTTCTCAGCGTTCGTGCGGAGGTTAGTCCAGGTTTCGCGGGCTACTTCTCCGCTGGCGAGGAATACTACTCCCAGGACTTTCACTCCCTGCACCCACTCCACCTCGCCCGCAAGGTTCGGTGTGAAGGTGCCAAACCTTAGTGCCTTGCTTTTTACCCTGTTCAATAGGGCCCCCGATATCTCGCTGTACTCGAGAAACAGCCGCGAAAAAGCGGCGTAGCTATCCTCGTCCTTGAGGAAAAGCGACACGTCATCGGCGTAGGCCGATACCTTGATTTGGCCCTGGCCAGGCAGAGGGAAGCCGCGTATGGATGGGCTGTCGTTAATGCGCCGGATGAGTGCATCCAGGCATAACACGAAGAATGTTGGGGAGAGAGGGCATCCTTGCCTTATGCCCCGGGTGACTGAGAAGGGAGCGCTCTGGTGGCCGTTTACGGAGAGACGAGCATTCAGGTCTGCGTAAAGTAAGCGCAGCCTGCTGACAACTTGCGGAGGGAATCCGGAGGCTGCAAGGACTCCGAACAGGTACGAGTGTTCCACCCGATCGAATGCTTTCGCCTGGTCAAGCGAAACAAAGCACCCGCTGAAGCCCGTCCTACTGGCAAATGTGAACAGGTCTCTAGTGAGTGCCAATGAATCAAACACAGAGCGGTCAGGCACGCTGCTGGTTTGAGCCCGGTGGATTAGGTGAGGTAGGATCGTCCGCATTCTTGTGTTCAGTAAAGATGTGACTATTTTGTAGTCTGCGTTTAAGAGGCTTATGGGCCGCCATGCTTGCGGGTCGGAGGGGTCAGCGCCCGCTTTCGGAATGAGTATGATGCGACATTCGCGGAAAGAGTTCGGACGTAACCCATCCGCGAGAAAGCCGTTGACCATTTTCAGCAGTGCTCCTTGGATCTGGTAAAAAAACGTTGAATAAAAACTTGTTGGAATGCCGTCTGGACCGGGGGCAGAGACTGCATTCATACTCTGCAGGATGGCGTGCAGCTCTTGGCTTGTGGCTGGTGCGCAAAGGTTTTCATGCAACTCTTCAGCTACTGGTGGCAAGTTTCCAAAAAAACTTTGTAGAAGGCCGTCATAACCATCCTGAAGATGTAGCCAACTGTCCGTAGAGAACAGGTTCGAAAAGTGGCTTGCGAAGATCGTGCAGATATCGGCCGTGGTTTTGTTTTGGGTGCCGTCTGGGAGTGTCACGAAAGGCACAGTAGCGGGAGCGAATTCCTCTGCCGTGCCTGCGCGTACTTGTCGTAGCACAGCCGGGTCTGATATCGGCCGCCCGAGCTGGTGTGCACGACTAGCTGCCCGTGATGACTGGGAGAGCAACACGTGGTAACGTGTTTTAAGTAGACTCAGGTAATCGCTCATGGCAAAGGTTAAGGGTGCTCCCCTTTGCACTATACGGATGCGCTTGAGGGTGTCATTCAGCCGCGCCGATGTAGCCGTCCTGCCCGCAGCGGGAACACACCTTCCGGACGCCTCGGTAGTCAAACATGACGCGGTGGCCCTGGACGGTCAAGAAGTTCGGCACCGGCTGCTTCATCTCGATCCGGACCACGCGCGTCCCGTTGCCGACGTGCCGACGGCCCTTGAGGACGGGATGGGTGATGTCAAGTACCTTGCCGTAGGAGCTCAGTGCCGCTGCCAGCGCCGCGTCTCCCACGAACAGCGGCACACGAAAAGCCGTCACGTCGACCACGGCAGGACCCACGCAGGCTACTGGGACGGAAGTGCCGTTCACGTTGAAGGCGCCTTCCACGAGCATCTTCTCCGCCGTCGCAGCCGAGGCCATGGCGACGCAGAACTTCATGCCTCCATGGTGCTGGAGGCTCTCTAGCCCTTTCGGGCCGACAACCAACTCGATGCCGTCGACGATGTCGTCAGCTGTCGCGTCGGAAGTAACTGTGAACGAAAAACAATGCGCCTTTGGGGGCGGCGCACGGAACACCGGAGGGGCAGCAGGTCCCGGGCCTCCCATGACGTCACGGGTGGCCGGCTGGGCTGCTGCTTGCACGACCTTCACGCAGTTTGCCCGAGCACCGGCAAAGGCACGGCGCCTGGGCGGGGAGGCTGGTTGCGGAACCTCCGGGTCGCAGTGGATCCGGGGCCCGCCTGCACTTGTCGTTGAAACTTCTCAGGAAGCCAGCGCCGAAAAAAACTTCGCTGGTTCTGGACCAGCTCGGGCAGCAACAAGCGTTCTCGGCGGTCGTCGATCTACGAATGCCCTCCGCTCGCGGCATCGCTCAATTTAAAGCCGGCAAGGAAACTTCCAGATAGCAGGACAAGATCATCTACAGTAATCTGGAAAAACCTAGATGCAGCCTTTCATGGCTGTGATCAATCGAGATTAGACTGGTCGCTTCTCGCGTCACGAACTTAAATGATAACAGCCCTTTCCTGCAGCCTTGAGCGTGAACGAACAAACACTACAATGATACGTGGCATTACCCCCCTTCCAAAGAAGCATCGTCTCGATGCTTTAAAATGAAAATAAACATGGAGAATGAAAACTTCGAGTCCATTAGCGTTCATAATATGGCTTCAGGCGTACGACATGTACGACTTCCGGGCGTGGGTGGCGTCGCTGAGATGCTGTCATGCCGTCAGTGATGACTTCATAGTCGAGGTCACCGATGCGACGGAGAACCCTGTACGGGCCAAAGTAGCGTCGCAGCAACTTTTCACTCAATCCACGGCGGCGAACTGGCGTCCATATCCAAACACGATCACCTGGCTTGTAATGCGTGTCTCGGCGGCGCAGATTGTAGCGTCGAGCGTCGATGTGCTGCTGGTCTTGAATGCGAAGCCGCGCAAGTCTTCGGGCTTCCTTGGCGCGATGAAGGTAGGCGGCGACGTCGAGGTTGTCTTCGTCGGAAACATGCGGGAGGATTGCGTCGAGTGTTGTCGTGGGCTTCCTGCCGTATACCAGCTGGAATGGGGTAAACCTGGTTGTCTCCTGGACGGCAGTATTATAGCCGAAGATCACGTAGGGCAGAATGGAGTCCCACGTCTTGTGTTCGGCGTCGATGTACATGGAGAGCATGTCTGCGATGGTCTTGTTCAGACGCTCTGTGAGCCCGTTGGTTCGTGAATGATAGGCAGTTGTCCTCCGATGGCTTGTCTGACTGTAGTTGAGAATGGCTTGCGTCAGCTCCGCTGTAAACGCCGTTCCTCTGTCTGTGATGAGCACTTCGGGGGCGCCGCGTCGCAGGAGAATTTGTTCAACAAAAAATTTAGCGACTTCTGTTGCGGTACCATTAGGCAACGCTTTTGCTTCGGCGTATCGGGCCATGTAGTCGGTGGCCACGATGATCCAATTGTTACCCAATGATGAAGTCGGAAAGGGGCCGAGGAGGTCCATCCCAATTTGCTGAAAGGGCTTAGTTGGAGGTGGTATGGGGTTCAGGAGTCCGGCTGGTCTAGTCGGAGGCGTTTTACGTCGCTGACACTCACGGCACGTTTTCACGTAATGATAAACATCGGCAGCTAACCGCGCCAAATGTACTTCTCCTGGATGCGGTGCAACGTGCGAGCAATACCGAGATGCCCTGCAGTCGGCTCATCATGGCATGCCTGCATAATTTCTTGCCTGAGATTTTTGGGCACGACAAGAAGATGCACTGTCCTGTTGGGCGCGAAGTTCTTCTTCAGGAAGACATTATTGTGAACGACGAAGGACGACAGTTGGCGCTTGAACCCTCGGGGAGGCGATGCGGTCTTTCCTTTCAGATAAGCAACTAGGCTTTGCAACTCAGGATCCGTGCGCTGCTGCTGCGCGAAACTGCTCGCGCTTACCGGTCCTAAGAAAGCTTCGTCGTCTTCCTCTTCCGGTGCTGCGTCGACGGGGGCTCGGGACAAGCAGTCCGCGTCGGAATGCTTGCGGCCAGATTTGTAGACTACAGTTATGTCAAATTCTTGAAGACGCAAGCTCCAACGAGCAAGGCGGCCAGAGGGATCCTTCAAATTGGTAAGCCAGCACAGAGCATGGTGGTCGCTCACAACCTTGAATGGTCGTCCGTACAGGTAGGGTCGAAATTTGGACGCGGGCCAAATAATGGCGAGACATTCTTTCTCGGTCGTCGAATAGTTAGCTTCTGCTTTCGACAGTGAACGACTTGCGTACGCGATAACTTTCTCCTGTTTACCATCTTTCTGAACGAGGACCGCTCCTACGCCTACACTGCTTGCATCTGTATGAATTTCGGTTTCGGCGTTTTCATCAAAGTGTCCGAGCACAGGAGGGGACTGTAAGCGGCGCTTCAGCTCTTTGAAAGCTTCCTCTTGCGGCCTTTCCCATTTAAAAGGCACGTCAGCCTTGGTAAGTTCGGTCAAAGGTTGAGCGATGCGCGAAAAGTTCCTGACGAATCGCCGGTAATAAGCGCACAATCCAAGGAATCTGCGCATAGCTTTCTTGTCATTAGGCTGTGGAAACTCTGCGATCGCAGCCGTCTTCTGGGGGTCGGGGCGAACTCCATTCTTGCTTACGACGTGACCAAGGAACAGCAGCTCCTCGTAGGCGAAGTGGCACTTCTCTGGTTTCAGTGTTAATCCTGAAGTCTTGATTGTTTCCAGCACTGTCCGAAGCCTTCTTAGATGGTCTTCAAAGCTTGAGAAGAAGACAACAACGTCATCTAAGTAAACTAGACAAATTTGCCACTTCAAGCCTGCGAGCACCGTATCCTTTACTCGCTGGAACGTCGCTGGGGCAGAGCTGAGGCCGAAGGGCATCACCTTGAACTCGGAGAGTCCGTCTGGCGTGATGAACGCAGTCTTCTCACGATCTCTGTCGTCGACTTCAATTTGCCAGTAGCCGCTCTTCAGGTCCATCGATGAGAAGTACTTAGCGTTGCATAGCCGATCCAATGTGTCGTCGATGCGAGGGAGGGGGTAGACATCCTTCTTCGTAATGCTGTTCAGGCGGCGGTAATCGACGCAAAAGCGAAGGGTGCCATCTTTCTTTTTCACTAGGACGACTGGAGCTGCCCAAGGGCTCCTAGATGGCTGGATCACGTTGTCACGAAGCATTTCCTCAACTTGCTTGCGAATAGCTTGGCGTTCTAGCGGCGATACGCGGTAGGGGCTCTGTCGCCAGGGTCGGGCGTGTTCGTCTGTGACAATGCGGTGCTTCGCAAGCCGGGTTCGTCGCACATTCGATGCTGATGAGAAGCAATCGCTGTACTTTTGAAGAAGACTGCGTATTTGGTCTTGTCTGCTCCGTGGTAATGCCGGGTTGATATCATACGTTCGTTGATGGCCTTGGTCAGATGGTTCTATGGGTTGGTCGGGTAGGGCAAATATGTCTGTGATGTCTGCCAGCTCGTCGAGGAACGCGATCGTCGTACCTTTGTTTAGATGCCGGTATTCTTCGGTGAAGTTGGTTAGCAGCACCTGGGCTTGGCCATTTCGGATTTGGGCGACTCCCCTTGCGACCCCCAGCCCTCGATCAAGGAGTAACTGGGTGTTCCCCTCGACGACGCCTTCGACAGTTTCGATGTCTCCGGTACCTACGCAGGCGACGACACTTGATCGGGGCGGCACGCTCAGTGCTTCGTCGAGGACGTTTAAGGCAACGCGATGAGTCGCTGTCGTCGCTGCAGATATGGCTTTGTCCGTGGAAAGCTTGATCGACTTGTATCGAAGGTAGATGATCGCCCGATGTTCATTCAGGAAGTCCATTCCCAAAATCACGTCTCGTGAGCATTTCTGTAGGACCAGGAAGGTTATAGCATAGGTTCGCCCATTTACTGTAACTCTCGCGGTGCAGCGTCCTGACGGCGTAATAAGGTTACCACCTGCGGTGCGGATCAGCGGACCATCCCAAGTTGTTGTCACTTTTCTGAGTCAGCTCCCGTGTCGACAAAAGCAGTAACCGCGTGACCGTCGACCGAAACTTCAAGGTCACTTGTTCGCGTTCTCGTATTGTACGTTGTCTTCGGTGTACGATCTCGGCTTCGTCGTGTAGTGAGGCTGCGGTGGGCGTACTCCGACGTTATTTCTATGGGCAGCGGTAAAGGCGTCAAGTCTGGCCGCGTCGTCGTCGTCGTCGTCGTCGTCGTCGTCGTCGGTGTCGTCGTCGTCGGTGTGGTCGTCGTAGTTGAGGCATGGTCTTGAGTACTCGTCGATGGAGGATCTTTGTCATTGCGCTTAGAAGCAACCTCACCTCCAGAGGCTGCTTTCTTCGGATGGCGTTGCGCACACGAACAAACGTACACAGGAAGAGGCAGAAGACAGAAAGAGCGCAAACTATCAACTAGATTTATTGCTTTCGCAACAGAATATATATGCAGCATACACACGTGCAAAACAGAATAGGGAGAGGGAAAAAGAAAGGACAGGGGGGAAGGGGAATTTCAAGTCATCGAGGCTGTTTATTTAGTTTAACCTTCGGGGGCTGGGGGAGCGTCCACGCACGGCGTAACCTCGGCTAGGAGATACAAAGCGCGGGGACAATGGCGACGGGGAACGTGATAGGCGGTTCGGCGATGAGCATTCTAGTATTCTTCCCGACGCAAAAACTCCTCGATTTCGGCTGGTCGCTGGCCGGGTCGGGGTCGTGGAGCGTCGTAAGAGAACCCTCGGATGCCCAGTCTTCGGCATGGTCAGTACCGGAGGACGTGACCGGCTTCGCCGCAGTGGAAGCATAGTGGGCGGCGCTGGTCGGGAGTTCTCCACTCGTCGCATTTCCTCGGCTGTGTGCGACGCTCGTAAGACGGGCGGGTTGGCGCGAGAGGGCGGCGGTCCAACGCAGCTGGCTGAGGGCGATAGGGGCTTGAGTCCCGTCGTCGAGGTGCAGGACGGCGCACAGCTGCGGCGTAAGTCATGGCTGGGGGCTCCATAGGCTGCGTGGCGGTCGGCGTCACACCCAAGGCCTGTTGAACTTCATCGCGGATGGCGTCTGTGAGCGATGAAAGCTGCGGCTGCGTTCCCGTTGGCAGCAATCGGCGGAGCTCCTCTCGCACAACATGACGGATAACCACCCGCAGGTTATCGTTGTTAGCGGTGTCCAGGCAGTTTGCTGAGAAGATGCCCTGCTGGCGGTCATACTGGCGGGCTCAGGCATCAAGAGTTTTTTCCATAGTGGATGCCTCTTCTACGAATTCCACGACGGTTTTCGGTGGGTTCCGTACGAGGCCGGCAAAGAGTTGCTCTTTAACTCCTCGCATAAGAAGCTTTACTTTTTCTTCTTCTTTCATGTCTGCGTCGGCACGTCAGAAGAGACGCTTCATCTCCTCAGTGTACATTGCAACGGTCTCGTTTGGATGTTGTATGCGAGACTGTAGCAGCTGCTTGGCTCTCTCCTTTCTCACGACGTTTGTGAAGGTCTTGAGAAGCTGCTCTTTAAAGGTTTCCCAATTCGCGAGGCTGGCTTCCTCATTCTCAAACCAGACTCTTGCTGGTCCCTCCAGGGCAAAGAAGACGTACCTAAATTTCATGGCATCGTACCAGTTGTTAAAGACAGCCACACGGTCGAACTGCTACAGCCATTCTTCGGGGTCGGCGCCAGGCGAAGCATCGAAGGTTGGTGGCACCCGGGGTTGCTGCAGAATGATTGGAGTCGTCGTCTGGGGCAAGCTCATGGTGGATTTGCTGCTGGCTTTCGCTTCCGGGTAGGGTCCGGCAGAGTCCCGAACTCAGGTGCGTCCCCTAGCAGACGTCGGCTTGCGCGGTGGACTGGAGTCAGGTCCTCCGGTGAATGACTCAGAGGGCTGGCGTCACGACTTGCTGGGGTGTCCGGTACATAGAAGGCTATCCAGTACCTCCATCAGATGTCACGTTGTAGTGACGGCAGTGCAACGGTCAGTAAGACACCAGAAAGACTTGCAAACGAAGCTCTTTATTTGTGCTGACTTGCGCCCGCAAAAGAACTGAATCACTCGGTGGCCGCGTAAGCAACAAGCGTGCTCGTCAATCGTCGAACTACGAATGCCCTCCGCTCGCGGCATCTCTCAATTTAAAGCCAGAAAGGAAACTTCCAGATAGCAGGACAAGATCATCTACAGTAATCTGGAAAAACCTAGATGCAGCCTTTCATGGCTGTGATCAATCGAGATTAGACTGGTCGCTTCTCGCGTCACGAACAAAAATGGTAACAGCCCTTTCCTGCAGCCTTGAGCGTGGACGAACAAACACTACAATGATACGTGGCACTACCATACTTCATGTTCTCACAGGATCGCTAGTCACTATTTGGAACTAAGATGATGAATATTTGTTGGCTTGCAGTAAAAATCTGAGAAGGCACAGGTAAAGTAGGAGGCAACCGTGTTATTGTGCTGTGGATAAAAAAATATTATGTAGTGATGTTGGTGCTTTACAAGGAATTAATTTTAAGTTATGTGCACCGCCTTCTTTAAGCTGCGTGAAATAATATATTTTTGATCACAGTGCATGTACTAATCCTCTTGCAGAACGTAGCCTACGTCTCTATGTGAACCTTAGTGAAGGTGGAAACAAAGTAAGAACCACATACTGTGGTGTTTGTTTACGTCGACCCTTAAGTGTCTGAAGGAAGCAGATGAAGAGAAACTTCTGTTACACACTAAGAATGTGTTTATTTTGCGGAGTTTCGTATAAGTTACGCTTTGCCAGTGTGGTTTAGAACCACATTTCTGTTCTTTCCTTTTCAAAGCACTTCATAATCTGCTTTTGCAGGTCCCCTTCCCGGGCCTCTTCCCAGCACCTGTACTGGGTTGCTTCCCTTATCCATGCTCCCACATCCTTTTTTGCAGAATTTGGCGCTGGTCTGATTTGGTGCTGGTCTGATTTGGCGCTGTTCTGAGCACTGTTTGTAATTGTTCATTGTAGTAATCTCATTGATGCTGTGCAGTGATACGCTGGAGTGCCATTTGAAACCTGGGTCCTACAAAAGTAAGCGCAATGTTTTTGCACTTTCAAAAATTTGCAGCCATCTACCTGCTCAGTGAAGTTATTAAACTAGCAAAACAAACACAATAATCAACTCTATAGTAAGTGTCTGCGTCTGTCAGGTCTTCAAACTCGTTTTTTTAGCCTGCTTCCTCAAACATCAGAAAATGTGGGGCAAAACATAAATGCAGAGGTAATGGTGACTTAAGACGGACATGCAGGCCCCCTCTAGGTGTGCTCTTACTGCTGCTCATTACTTCCACTATTTATCGAGATCTTTGCGTGTCTGCAGAGTGCAATATCCGCCTTAAGGAAATTAACACAGAGCCTGCACTTGTGCTCCTAGGAACAGTGTGCATTGCATGCCATTGCGTGCCATCACTCTTACTCTTGCACTTAATAGAACACAAGCGTGCAAACTTCAGAGGCAGGAGACATTAGAAATACCACACTTCCAATAATGTTTCTGATGTGTTTAGGAAAAAAAAATAATTGCATGCATTTGTTTTAGGGATGAGTTGCACTAGACAGGTAAGCGAGCACCATTAATTACTGACTGTGAGTGTGCCATTTAACTGCAGTGGTGCCGATCGTAGGAGGGTGCTTCACTGACCACAGCCAACACTGCCTACACACTGCAATTTTAGCAGTATGTGTCCCACCATTGTAGGCTGCATACTTGTCACCAAGCTAAGAAGACAATTAGTGTATGAACGTGATCTCCGGAGGCAGTTCTGCAAATAGCCCAACGGTTAGCTTCTAAGCCGTGCATTTGGGTTTTTGTAGCATCTATAGATGTGTCACATTTCAGAGGGGAGATTATGATAAGACATAGTCCTGGCGGAAGTTAGGACAGACGACACGTATACAGTGCTAAAGGGCTGACACATATTCTGCTATAGTGGCTTATGAAAGAAGGGTGAACTAAGTATAGGGTTTTAATAAATATGTAGCTGCGAATATGAACAAAATTAATCGCATTCAAGAAGACGGTAGTAGTGATCGTAGTTAGATTTAGTTAGAGGTACAAGTTGAAGGCTGTTAGTGTCTATTCACTGACCTAGTCATAACGAGTTTAATAAAAAGGTCTGTGAACATATAGAAGCGGCAGTGAACAAAGTAAAATGCACGTAGTACGCATTGCTAATAGGAGACTTTATAGTGAAGGCAGAGATGAAGCATGCAGTAGGAGGATATCGCATAAATTTGGAATAACGTCAGTGCTAATAAGTACATTTCGCGAAAAAAAAGTAATCTACTTGGTACGTGAGGCAGTTGAGAATACTATTATTTGTTGCCATGGGCATCAGCAGGCTCATCACATTTATCTCGACAAGATATATTGACGCCTTATTCATACTTCGCAGTTTATTCCAAGATGAAAGCCTACAAGCTGACGCAGGAAATGAAACACGATGCAGTCCTCGTAGCCCTGGCCGCATTGCATAGCGATTTGAAAATTGCCACCGTTCTGAATGCAGCGAAGGCTTTTGTTTACAAGGTGTGGAAAGAGCTAATGTGCTTTGATATTGACATAGCGTCTCTAGGGCAAAGAAAAAGGCACAGTCAGCTGGGAGATCCAGCCAAAATGCGCGATTTTTTCCAGCGACGGCAGTAAGTCATCTTGCTTGTCGATAAGGTCATTACCTAGGAACTCGTAAGTCGTAAAGTCGACTGTCAGGCTCGTTCTGCATGAGGACTTGATTTACCATTTCTAAGTAATGAAGAGTGGCATATGGTGTTTAATTAAACTTGGGAGAATCGTCTGGTCCAAGCGCATGTTGAGCAAGCTGAAGGAGCCTGAGGAGCGTCTAACACTATAGATTTTTTTTCAGGTGAGGAGAACTTTGATAAAGACCAAAAAGCTAACCACCGTAATTAGTTCTTTCTACACCTTGTAGATGAAAGGCTTTGCTATGTTCTGAATGGTGGAAATTTCAAACTCACTGTGGAGTGCGGCAAGGACGGTGAGGCCCGCATGACGTTTCATTTCCTGCATCAAGTGCAGGTTCCTATGCAGCACAGCAACTAAGTGCACAGTATGAATGATAAGGTGTTAATATACAAGGACCTGCACGCCTAGACAGATGAGGTGAGACTGCTGGTATCTATAGCGAGATTGAATAGTGTTCGCAGATGCCTTGCGCACCTCGCGCACCTCGTAAGAATCATAAATGCTTTCTCCAAAAAAGCAAAGGAAAGCATGATTCAGTGATAATCTAACGAAATCAACTAAAGAAATGGACATGGCTAAGGCATGTCATGCAAAGATCTGAAAACCGACAGCCGCTGAGGTGGTTCAGTGGTTATGGTGCTCGGTTGCGGACCCGAAAGACGCGGGTTGGATCCCGGCTGCGGCGGTTGAATTTCTATGGAGGCGAAATTCTAGAGGCCCTTTGTACTGTCCGCTGTAAGTGCACGTTAAAGAACCCCAGGTGGTCAAAATTTCAGAAGCGCTTCACTACACCGCGTCTCATAGCCTTAGTCTCTTTGGGACTTTAAACCCTATACACCAAACAAAACCAGATAACCGATGACCCTTAGGTGAAGTACCTCAAGAGAAGATAAAAGTCAGAAGGGGTGGTAGAGTGTCATGTGCGAGGATGACATTAGGTAATTTGTGAAGATAGGGTGGGTGCAGCTGGCAGAGGAAAGTGCTGATAGAGAGTATTAGTAGCTTTGTCATACAGTGGAAGTAGGTGGAATGCTGCTGATGATGATTATATAGCCCCGTACTAATTCAAACTGCATTGTCATGCTTTGCCCCGTGTCTTTAGAAATGATGACATGCTTTTTAGGACGAGTAGTAGGATATTTCTGCTGACAAGAGGTGCAGCTGAGCAGAAACACTTAATGCTATGCATGGTAATCATTGCTGCAGTGGTAATTGAATCCCACAATATTACTGCAAGATATAAGTCTGCAATAAAGCTAGCGTGTCCGTGACTCAGTACACATATGTTCTAGTGCATAAGTAAGCGATAGACGGGCGATAGACGAACATAGGTGTTATATGTTCCTATTTATTATCTCCTATTTAATTTAACTCCTATTTATTTAATTGATTTAACTCCTCCTATTTAACTCCTCCTATTTATTTACCTCCTATTTATTTAATTTAACTCCTAATTTAGCTCCTATTTATCTAACCGAACACAATACGTCCGTATAGGAAACGCAATTTCTCCTTCTGCTCCCGTACTTTCCGGTGTACCGCAAGGTTCAGTACTTGGACCACTTCTCTTTTTGATTTATCTAAATGATTTGACATTTGATTCCCCGGTCCGATGCCGGTTTTTCGCAGATGATTGTATTGTGTATCATAACATTCAATAATTGCACGATCAGGCTGCCATACATGATTCCCTAACAGCAATCAATAATTCGTGTCAGTCCTGGCGCATGAACTTAAGCGCCTCAAAATGCACACACATGGTGATGACAAGGAAGAAAACACCATTAATCTGTACATATAAAATCAACAATGCAGCAATTAAGCTGGTTGAAAAATTTAAATACCTGGGTGTAGTAATTTACTCAAAGCTAACCTGCAGCGCTCACGTTCAATACGTCGTTTCGGCGTCGCTAAGGATGCTATGGCTACTTAAACACCGGCTGAAACATTGCACCAGTAGGACTAAACTCGCTGCCTACACGACACTCATTAGACCATTGCTCGATTATGCCGATGTTGTGTGGGATTCCCAATCAAAAACTGACATCAGTAACATTGAAAACGTGCAAAACAAAGCGCTTAGGTTTATTTATAATACTTACAGTAGAAGAGCCTCGATCACTGATCTCAGAACACGGTCCGGCCTCCCAACATTAGAATTTCGGCGTAGACTCCATCGCCTATACACTTTGTTTAGTAGAGTTAATAAACAAACAAAAATGGATTCCGACATCTACATCACCTTTAATAAAAGAAGAGAAACAAGAGGCAAGCACAGCAAAACAATTGTGATGCCACATGCTAAGACTATAGCGCGTATCGCTTCTCGTTCTTCCCTCGAACTATAGCAGAGTGGAATGCTCTACCGCAAGAAGTCGCCAATATGACCTCGGTCGAATCCTTTGCGTCTGCCGTGCACTCTTTGCAATGAAGCGCGTTAACTTTAGTTTGTCCAGTTTCCTGTTTTTGCAGTTTGCAGATGTGTTTTTTGTTCTTTTTAATGACGTCAGTGTCCGTTTTTTTGTAATTTTGTATAAGCGGCTTTTGCTCACGCAATAGTCTGTATTGCAAGCCATTTCCTTATGCATTCTTGTCACTCATATTCTTGTTTACTTTGATTTGTAGTGCCGACTTTGACTTGTCTTTCCTGTACTTACTCACTCCTGCCTGGACTGATAAGAGGCAGTTGGCAGTATCAAATAAATAAATAAATAAATATCAACGAAGCCTCGGCCCTGCAGTGGGCGCAGTCAGGCTGATGATGATGGTGATCACATAGACATCATATGTTTAGACCTGTCAACAGCATTTGACCGCGTCTCACACTCGCAACTCCTTACAAAATTACTTAATTCTGTTTGCATATCAATATTGGCCGATAGATTAAAGCATATCTTACTAATAGAAAGCAATTTGTCAAAGTAAACGACCAGAAATACTGCCTGTAACTTCAGGTGTTCCACTGTGCCCCGTACTGAGCCTTGTCCTGTTTTTATGTTACTTTATTGACAAAGCTGATGAGCTCGACAGCGTTCCAGAGCGCTTATTCACTGATAACGGCCTACTATACTCGCATATATATATAGTCGCATATATACTAATATACTGACGTCAGTATCCTCAAGTATACGCACGTAAATAAGATTTAACGTCCTGAAGATCAGCTAGTAGTGAATTAAGCATAAATACCATCAGCGACTGGTGCAAAAAGTGGAAGATGAAAATAAACTGCGAAATAACAGCGTCTACGAGAATAACAAGGAAAATGAAAAACATTACAGCTTTTAAGTATGATCTCAGGGGTGGAGTTCGATTGCAAACAGGTCAAGTTAAATACATAAGCGTCGGCATATCACAAGACCTAAACTTCAATACTCACTTTAATAATCTGTGCAGCTCAGCCGCAAGAAAGTTTTAGTCTTTAAGACGGAGATTAAAAATAAGTCCTCCAAAATTTCAAAAATGACAGCCTACCTAACCTTAGTACGTCACATGTTCGAATACGCTAGGGTTGTGTGGGATCCTTATAGAAAGAATCGCCCCGCCGCGGTGGCTCAGTGGTTACGGCGCTCGGCTGCTGACCCGAAAGACGCGGGTTCGATCCCGGCCGCGGCGGCCGAATTTCGATGAAGGCGAAATTCTAGAGGCCCGTGTGCTGTGCGATGTCAGTGCACGTTAAAGAACCCCAGGTGGTCGAAATTTCCGGAGCCCTTCACTACGGCGTCCCTCATAGCCTGAGTTGCTTCGGAACGTTAAACCCCAATAAACCAATAAACCAATCTTATAGAAAGAATGAAATAAAAAGATAACAAAGAATCTGAAGGCGAGCAGCAACGTTTATCCTTTCAAAATACAGTATAATGTTCTACGGCACGGCTATGTTAACTTGCCGAAACTATCCGAAAGACTAGAGGTTACTAGGTTAAAGTTTTCCACTGAATGTGCACGAAATACTTCAATTTAAGCATCGAAAGTTATATTAAAAGGAGGTCATCATGCTCAGCGAGACGCAGTCACCCAGATCAAATTATGCTCGTAACTACGAGAACAGGGATAATAACTATTCCTTTTTACCACACATTATCGAAACACCGAACTCATTACCATTCCACATTGCAAAAATGGATTCGAGAAGCAAATCTGAAAAAGCTGTAATGAATGACCTTGCGTTCGATGACAGTTTTAGCACCAACTCGTCATGTTGTGTTCATGCTCCTCTGACTTGCATGAATTGGTAAATTTATTATGTATATCTTTTTTCTTTGCAACACTGAGGCTATTATCAAAGCGCATGATGCCAATATGCTGGTATATATTGTGTCTTGACAGTGAAAGCGCTCAAAAGGACAAGGACGACAGAAAAGGAAAGACATACAAAGCGCTTTGTATGTCTTTCCTTTTCTGTCGTCCTTGTCCTTTTGAGCGCTTTCACTGTCAAGATGGAAAACCAACTCGCCCACTCAATTCCATTATATATTGTGTATTGTTTGCAATGTGGGTATTTTTCTACTACTGCTTATTCACGTCCGCACTTGTGGTGTCCAGCAGTGTAACCATGAAGAAAAAAAAGAACCGCCCTGTAACGGCCCCATAGGACAGCAGCGTCCATAAATAAATGAATAAATAAATTTGTATAAGAAATGTAGGCCGCAGATTTTTTTCTTGCTGTCCGTTTAAAAATGACTCCTGCGCAAACATGGAGGTAATTGGTGTACGGCTCATATTCCCTGTCCCTGAAGCTGTTTTAGACTGTGTAGCTAGCTCTCAAGCCACTAACAGTACTTATTGGAAGGGCCGTACACCCTTTGTGAGAAGATTAGAGCGCAGCGGGTTTGCTTCCGAGCCACACGCCGTGGCTCGTGCTGCATTCTCAGCGTTCCGAATTCCCTGACTGTAGGATTTTTAGTCCTGGCCTCTCCAACGGGTAGAACCTTCAAGAATGCTACAGAAGCAACAGTTGAGTGCAGTGGGGTCGTGCGGGGACCCTGGGGCGTGCCCCGAATTCCTGTTACAATAAAGTTTTTCTCCCTCTCTCTCCCACTACACGGCCTATGAAAAATTCCCCTGGGCTCTAAACTTTTCTCAAAGGTTGTACATCTGCCGTTCAAGCAAAACCAGATCATGATCAACTCGATCAAAGGCTTTCACCACATCAAAAGAAATGACATCTGTTTCCCTTCCGTCATAAAGAGCACGCTGATAGAACTGCAAAAAAAGAGCACAGGTTCGTGTCTATTCCCTTCCCTTTAAAGGGGCTCCAAAGAATATGTGGTATGCTCTGGATTTTAAGGGACGCGCTTCAGGAATATTCTTCAGCAAGAATTTTTTAATGTGTTTATTAAGAGCTGAGTAATGTGTAGTCAAAATTATGTCAGCGTTTTCGCACCTTTCCCTCTTCTTTCGTCAGATTTTTGTACTCGAAAGGTCGGCACTTCGCTTCCCCCCCCCCCCCCCCTCCCCGAAGTCGGCCCCATCGCTGGCTGCCTAAGCGCGCGGGAATGCTCCGGGCGGCGGAACTTCCTGACCCGCCGGAGCGATACGGCTGACTGGCCGCGGCCGAGGTAGCTGCGTGACGTCTGAGGGTATAACTAATAGCTAATTCTTAACTAATACAAGCGAGCGAGTCAATCGAAGGAGGCGGAGAGGACGAAAAAGTCGCCAGAAAGGGCTCGTCAATCGCGCGTGACTCCAAATTCTCTGCTGCGTGTAGAAGTGGAAAATTTGGCTGAGGTGTTCATGGCAACGCAATGTAGTGATTGATTGAGTTTTGTGCTCTCCTCAGAAGGACTTTCAGGACCCTTTGAAAAAGAATCATAGAAGCATGACAGCTCAAATATAACCATTTCAAAATCCTTTAACTCGCCTCGATATATGTTTCAAAGTTAATTGGTGTATTCTTGTGTGTGCCATAGTGTGAGTTTTCTAATAGACGGAATGGCGCACTGAGCGCCAGTAACAGTTTAAAGTTTCTGGCCTGCATTATTTAAATATGCTTATGTATCCTTTCTGCCGCAAACATTTCGAAAAAATTTGTTTGGAGGACCTTCAATGTTAGAACTCACATTAAAGAAAAGAACCAGCCTTCAAGCGTATCGCTTTCCGAAAGACAAATTTCTGCACTCATCACAACGCCCCCCAAATCATCACGGGGTGAACAATTCCACGCGTGTCATCTTTCAGCGCGGTCACACTCGGCGTGTTTCTATCATGAGTTTCTCGCTTTAACGAGCCGGCAGCTCATTCGCACTACTAACTTGCGAACTCTGTCTAGACTTCGCATCGAATAGAAAACACAACTGCCCCACCGCATTGCACTCAGCCAGTTTCCCGCTTTGTGCTTATCGCCTTTCCTACCGCCCATCCACGAGAGCTGAGTAGCAAAGCGCAGTCACGATGATCGTCCGGGCACAAAACATAGCCGGTCTCCGCCGCGGAGCGCTGCGCTGGGTCGGCGGCCCCACGAGACACGCGGGCATCTGCGAATCGCCGAGCCCGCAGTCAGCTCATCGCCAAATTGCGGCCCCTTTTTCGCCGGCGACCGCAGAGAGAGAGCGCCGACTCATTATTTATCACCCTGAGCTCGTCCCTTGAGCGTTTCGTTTCTGTTTTTCTTCCATCTGCTTGCAGCAGCAGGCTCTTCGACTTGTGCGAGACCTAATCAGGCATTTTTTTTTCTTCACCAAAGCTGCGAACAGCCTCTCGCTCGTGGCTCGAGAGTTTCGCCACGCTCCGCTAAAGGCTCGTTGACCCACAACTTTTGCCCTCTGAAGTCACCGCACGGGCGCCCGATGCAAAGCAGCGCCGGTCACGTGGTCCGCTCCCAAGCGAGGCAACCGCGGATCGCTTCGCTTGGAGCGAAGCGGGAGGGTGGCCTTTCAACCGTTCCCACTTTTGTCAGCCGTGTCTGTGCCTCTCTAATCGCTCTTATTTCACGAGCCATTACCCAGGCATTCTCTGCCGCGTGTTTACTTTGCAGCGCACAATAGTCGGCGTTTCAGGCGCGTGCCTCGCTTTACGTGATCTCGATCGAGCACTGTCGAAGCGTTCGGGTTTAAGAGCAGAAACCTAGCACCTCTAATGAACTTTACGCGCAGACTTTAGCTTTTGTATAGTCCATGTGGGCATGAATCGAATTGACACTGACGCACAGAACCTACAAATAACACGCAGTTGGAAAAGAACTCGTGCGTTAACCTTTTATATTGAGTTGTACATTGTAGTTGGATTTCTGACTTGTATTCATTTCACATAAACATGTGATTTGCGGCTAGTAAAGCTAGCAAGAGCGACTCTGCCACCCGGAAGATGCAGGTTCGATCCTGGCCGCAGCGATGGCATTTCGGTGGAGCGTAATGCCAGAGGCGCATGTGCTGTGCGCTGTCTGGTGGTGGAAATTATCCGAACCTCTCCAGCATGACGTCCTTCACAGCTCGAGTCTCTTTGAGATGTTAAACCCTAGAAACGAAAGCAAATATATTTAATTTCACAGTTTGATTTTTTTTTGAACGCAGCTGTTTGGCGCCCGTTTCTGCGCTTCGCAGCGTCGCCGTCGCCGTTGTCCATTGTAACCAGCAGTGGACACCTTAGTCGCTCTTTAAGCTGCGAAACCAATGGAGCGGGAGCTTGGAAAGCAAAGGAAAAGCGCATAACTGCCCTCTTGCAACAGTGGACACCTCAATCGTGCTTTAAGCTACGTGGCGGTAGTGACAAATGTGCGCTGCAGGCGTTGGCATTGACAACGTTGTGACATTTTAAGGAAAGGAAGCGCACATAATTGGTTACATGGGTCAGTGGACGCCTGAATCGTGCTTGTAGGTACGTGGGGTGATGAGAGAGAAATGTGGGCTGCAGGCGTTGACAACATGGTGCCAGAAACGCAGCGCTGAAGCCATAGGCCGTCGGCGTTTTTTGTGTTCATTGGCGTTGGCGTTGACAACGTTTTACTCTCCTATCAAAGGAAGTGCGCATAAGTGGCTCCCTGGGCCAGCGGACGCCTGAATCGCGCTTATAGGTACGTGGGGCGATGAGTGAGAGGTGTGGGCTGCATGCGTCAGCGCTGACAACGGCGAGTGAACTCTAGCGATCAACCATTAGCGGCCACCTGCCAGGGTGGCAGAGTGGGTGGGGACTTTAATGCAGATATAAAGACAAACAGGAATTTCTTACCACTTATGCAAGAGAACATCCCGTTCCTCTCGCTCGTAACGCTTCCCACGGCTGTGAAAACCTCGCGAAATGCATAAACCTCATCTCTGAGAGCGAGGCATTGGTGCAGGAAGTCGTGCGTATATCCATCTATTTCTCCGACCACAAAGCTTCCTTCATGGCAATCAACAACTCTTAATGGAGTGTTCCTTGAAGAAGGGAAATGTGTGAAAAATCATATGTTTCCAACTGCACATACATGTCTTGCTCAAATTCTTTGCCCGGATCTATCGAAGAGCTGAAACAGCTGATGAGCTGCGCTCAAACTTCGCATTAGGAAGTAGCGTAATCGTCGGCAATTTTTTTTATGATGCGAACATAAACGTATTAGAGCATATGTACACCATAGGAGCCTGCCTCCTAAGCCTGATGGAAAAATAAACATGCTCATTGTTCACTACCACGCTTCGCTTCGGGACGTTAAACCCATCAGTTTACAATTTTCCCCCGTGTTCGAAAAATGCTGCCAACCTCTTCTTAGCCTATCCATTCATTCCCTTCCCCAACGCAGTGCCGTTGCGGTGGCATCATACAGAGACAGTTATAGGGCTGCGCAATCGTCATTCTCTTTGCCCCTTGACTTTCGCGCCAGTGATAATGAACGCATAGCGCGTAGTAATACAAATTATCGGCTTATTTCTGTGGTAGTAACGCGGCAGTGAACGGAGTGAGCATAAAAAAAAACTCGCTGATGACACTTCAAAAACACTAGGCTTCATTCATTCATTAGGCTTCACTTTCATTATCACCACCTTCCATCCGTGAACTTTCGTGCGTAACTTGCATCGGCACGAAGCTGGAATTCACATCACCAATTGGGTCCCTTCATAAGGCTTACTTATTGCAATTGAGCAAACAAGGGGAGGGGTATGAGGGGCTTGTTATAAATATGAAAGAAGCCAACAGCCACAGAAACCAAGGGGCACAGGTTTTTTTTAGCTTATTTATTCATTTTGTGGTGTTGATCAATTTAGAATATTGCTGAATATGTTATCGCTTAAAGCTAATTGATTAGAAAAGCAGAAAAAAAACAACCACATGCCGCCGGTGGGATCCGAACCCACGACCTCCGAATTACGCGTCCGGTGCTCTACCTCTGAGCTGCGGCGACGGCTGTCAGATCTTCTGTTTTCGGGGGTATTTATGTTTACAAGTAACCTAAGCTTGAGAGTATTCACCAGCGCCACCCACGTTCATAAGCGGCGGACGTAGAACGTCCCGAGTTACCGCAGGTGTGACGTAGAACGTCATCGAACGGAGAGGGTGGAAGCTGTGTGAGAACCCTCTTATGCTTCCTATGGCATCAAGGATGCCAGAACCAAGGCCCTCGCTAAGCAATTAAGCAAACAAGGGGAGGGGAAATTGCAATTGAGTTATTCCAGAACAGCGCATCCTGCTATATATCTTCAAATTTTTTACTTTCGCCACTGCATCAGCAGTATTAAGCCACCTATCGGTATTAGCCCCTCAGCCCTCACACGCACTATTTCTCACCTATCTGTGTTCCATAAACTATATCACTACTTTTCCAGTCAACTGTTGGCACGTCATTCCTTTTGCGTAGCTCCATGAGCATCCAGCATTTACACGCTTAAACTAGCGCCTTTAACGAATCTTCTTTACCACACTGTTAACAAATTTGCACCATTAATGATGCAGCACTGCTGAGCACAACCTTGTCACAGCCTCGTTTTTTTTTTGCTGTTCTTTTTAAAGGGTGTAACGCGTACATTCACACCTTTAGCTCACCCACGCACCCTATACAATGGTGTTGCAGCGCGACAGGGTGCAAGGGTGTGTCGACTTGCACGTTCAGCCTGAGTAGCTCATGAAGCTATTGGGCGCGAGCGCCACCACTGGAGGGAATGGCGCTAGCGTCGATTTTGCGTAGCAAGTGGAATCACGGGTCTCCTCTTGCTGTTGCTGAAGCGGACGGTCGACTGAATTTTGTGCGTTTTAAATGATAAAAGTCATGTTGTCATCTGCATTTTTCGTTTTTAGTGAGTGCCAGCATTGCGCACTTTAATCGTGTGTCGTCGCTTGTACTGTTACAGTTTATTTAAGCTTTTGTCATGGTCGCTTACTGCTCTGTGCCTAAATGCCGGACTTACGCGGCGGAACCAGGCGTCAGCTTCCACTTCTACCCGAAGGACAGGAAGCTGCGAGAAGCTTGGTTAGTCAAGCTGCGAATGGGAAAAGGTGCGAGTGTACATTCTCGTGTGTGCAGCAAACATTTCAGCGAGCAAGATTTCGTCTATGGAGTTGGCGCTAAACTGTTCGCTGAGTAGCGGCCAAAGTTGCGGCGCGTATTTGCGTCCGCGCACGTATCACTTGTGGAGTTAACGAAGGATGTTTGTTGACAGGGTGGAAAAGGCGCTGGCTCCTAAGCGAAGCAGTGCCATCCCAGAACCTGCCTGTTTGGCCTTTGGATAGCCAGCCATCTGCTCGGCGTCGCCGAAACAGGGTACAGGGCGGAGGTAAGCTGAATGTGCATGGCAGCGTCGGGCGCGATTACGCAGTTTTAATTTCGCGCATAGCACTCCTTGCGTAGCATAGCTACATGTTTGCAAGTAAGTATTAATTTGTGTCTCAAATAATACTTTTTTGCTTGCTGCGCCTTTGTGCGGGGAGCGTTTGGTAACGTGGTGTTGAACTGGCGTGTAATTGATGAATGAATGCATTCATTGTGCCGCGAGACTCATAAAAGCAAACTAATGCTTGCCGGTGGCGTGTAACTTCCATGATTGAGCTCATTTGTTATTTTGGCGCTCGTAGGCTTGCTGATGTTATCTTATCTTACAAGTGCTAGAACCAGTATCTGCTAATCGTGCTCGTATCATTGTTTACATTTTGTGCCACTTGCACGCGCATGACGAATATGTACGAACGCATTTTAAAACGGCTTGGCTAAATTTACACATGCATCTGTACTGAAAATCAGTGTACATCATTGCTAAGCTAAAACTTGTTTCCACAAATGTGCTATGCAGAGGTCGAGCTTTAAACGGCCAACGTTAATAAAATACAAAGACCAGGTGCTGTTCGCCTGATCCCCTAAGTATCAACTGCAAGCTTCTTCATTTGTTAGTCAAGAATTTCATTAGAGTGGAATTAAGGCTGATATTGCAGTGCGTGCAGCCGGGCTGGAGAATTTATACCTACTTGCATAGCAAAGGCTGTGGCTAACTGTTTTAATTATTTGCTTTTATGCAGCTAGAAGTATGCAGTACCACTGTGGGAGAAACACATATCTGAAGCTCATATTTCATTTTCAGAAGATAGGCCGTTCAGCAACATTTTCCCTAAAGAGAACCTGGTACCGTTGCCTGTATGCGAACCAGAAATCGAAGCAAGTGCATCTTGCTCAGGAGAAATTGAAGACAGTGGACCTGACTCAGGGTTCGACGCAGATATCAATCCCGGTCCAGGTGGCAATCAAGGTATCATTGTCAGCGGGATTATTTATATATTTATTGCATTTGATGACTACAAAAATAAATGTACATTATTTGCTTCAGATATCCCTGCCGAGCTTCATGCCATAAAGAAGGAGATTGGCGTGCAAGTCGACACGCTCGATGCTGCACGAAAACAACCACTGAACACGGCAAACATCCAGGTAGAAAAAGATCTGAACATCTTAACTGGGATTCCCTGCTTCCAGCTGTTCTATAACCTATGCGATGTTTATACTGACAGCCGGATGCTGATGCAAGCAAAACGATTTTGCTTATCAAACGAAGATGCGGTGCTATTAACCCTCATCAAGCTTCACTACAACATGTCATTCGCACTGCTTGGTGTGCTTTTTGGCATTCATCGCACCACGGCATCAGTGATCTTCAAGGCCAGTGTTGTAGTCTTGGCTGCAATAATGAAAAATGCAGTCTTTTGGCCGAGCAAGGAAGCTGTTGTTGATAACTTGATGGTGTACTTCAAGGAGTATTCAAGTGTCAGAACTGTGCTAGACTGTACGGAGATCCCGATTCTGAGGCCGAAGGATATGGAGTTCCAGCTGTTAACGTATAGCTGGTACAAGGGTGTGTACACAGCTAAGATTTTAGTTTGTGAGACACCGGGAGGTCACATTAGTTACGTAAGGGAAGCTTATGGTGGCCGAGCATCTGACTCCCATATAACAAAGGAGAGCAAGATTCTAGAAAGATTTCTACCTTCAGTTGATAGCGTTATGGTGAATAAGGGTTTTTAATAGACAAAATCTGCCTTGAGCACAACATCACAATGGTGCGTCCACCGTTCCTACGCAAGAGAAACCAACTAACAAAACATGAAGCTGAAAAAAATCAAAGCATCGCAGCAGCTCGGGTTCATGTTGAACGTGCGATTCAGCGCATGAAAGTATTCAAGATTTTGACGGGGAACTTGGGCACCGAGCTTTTTGCTTACATTGACGACATTATAAAAGTCATTGCGGGAATAGTGAATCTCTCGAAGCCTATCTTCAGCAGTGACAAGTATTTAGTAAAGTAGAAGACTACCGAAGTGCATGGGCAATATGTTTCAGCACAGTTTCTTCTTTGGATTGTGTTTCCTACGGCTCCTTTTTTTGTTTGCTTGAACGAAGGGGTGGGAATTTTTCTACATTTTCTTGAGTGAGTTGCACATTGTGTTTGCCCTTCTGTTTATTTGTTCTTATCACCAGTTTTCATCCTCTACCTCACGTTTGTTACATCCTTTACAGATGTGCTTAGGCGTCTTGCTTCTCTTGACCGAAATGTTTTCCTGTAATCTTTTAGTGTTTTCATTCTGTTCATGCTTTTTTCTTCTTTATGTCAATAAATAATTAAGCGGCAAACAGCATGAAACTAAGTGTGCAAGTTGAGTTTTCACAGTCTCAGTAACACCAAAGTTTCAAATGCATGAACACACTCTTTATTGCCAACCGTTGGCATAGTAAAAATGAATGAATGGTGGACACCAGTTGTCACTGAGTTGCAAGGTAAGGCAACACATAGGACTTGAAAAAGTGAACAGCCCTCTCCACAACATCATTGAAAAAAGAACTCTTGAACTCTACAGGAAACAACAAGAAGTTTTCGTTGTCTTGGAACACAAAAACATCAGCACTAGACACCCTTGCCAATCCCATCTGTACCTGCACTTGACAGAAGTACCTGCTGGTCTTTTTCAGACAGAAGCTTACGCCTTCTCTTGTTAATTCTTTTGCTTTGAATTTTTCTAAGCTTATGGGGAACTTCACTTCAAGTACTCTTGGAGTGCAGCAGTCGCATGTGACTAGCCCATCTGGACTGGCACCAATGCATGGATGCTGGTCTGAAATTAAAAGTCCACACTGGTGGACATTTACATTTTGATGCTGACTTGCAGCTAAATAGGCCATCTTTGCTGTTTCTTCTAGCAGAGTGCCTCTTGCCATTGCAGGTATCTGCACTGAGGTTTCTCGCAATAAAACTTTGTTAAATTATTTACCATGTCAATTTCTGTGTTTGTGTATTGCTGTTGGAGGTGGCTGTAAATTTCTTCTGTTGAGTGTGCTCCGGCTGCAATGGATTTCCTGGCAGCTTCAACAAGTGCTGGTGGGTTTTTCACACCAAGTTTCCTGGGCTTCTTGAACTTGTAACACTATCAACAGTGGATGTGATTGGCTGTGTGGGTACAAGTGGTGCTGTGTCAGTGCACGATGGATCCACAGTCTTGCTGCCTAAACCTTTACTTGACAGTTCACAATGACTTCCTGAAATGAAAGAAATAAAAATTTATTGGTGTGCTTTGAAACAAAAAATAAATTTCTGTGCATTTTTTGCGTTTGGTTATGTTGCTCTCTAAACAGAGATGCATACTGTAGCATCTACGTTTTCCTGAAACTATTTATTTATGGGTAACTAAACAACTGGTTCAAATAACAAATACAAACAGTGGCAGTGCACTATATGAAACGGTTTACACGCAGTAAAAAAGCTTGGTAATTATAGGTATTGGTACCTTTCAATTGACATGCTATAACGAGGTGCTAAGTCACAAATCAGTTTACATCAAATAAAACTATAAAAATATTCCACTTACTGTCTTTACTGTGGCGGAGTGCTACGCAGTTTTATGGCAATTCTTGAAGCAGCCTCTTCAGCATGTTGCCATCAGGCACCTTGACATTGTCTCGTTTAGCCTGAAACACAAAAGGTTCAATCAGCCTACTTTCCTGAGCACACTAATAGCATTTTCATTTCATGGCACTTTTTAATCCTCATTATGATGTTGAAAACTGAACCTAGTACAGCTCTGATGCTGTTGCACGGCTACTTTCAACAAACTTTGTGCGCCTTAACTTGATCAGTAGTCCAGAAGTTCTCGAGGTGCATTGGATGAGGCTGCAGTGGTCTTAGTCATGCTCGAAATGAGAACTTTTCACATAAAATTGCAGACAATATTTTTGTGAGTATGCCAAGCAATGTTTCAAAGTAAATTTTTGATTTTGATGCTGTTTCTTCTTGCTTAACACATGCATCCTCTCAGAAATAATTAAAAACTATCTATTATATTGTTTGGCTGTATTAAATTAAATATTCCAGCTGTGGTGGACAAACAACTTCGATAACAGCTATGGCTTGTTAGTCTCGATGCACTCTGTGCAAAGTGCACTCAAAAACTATAAGGAACATTGGCCTCAGTGATTGTCCACAGCCCTTATCTCACACCAGTATTATGAACAGAGCAAGCACTTGAAATCATGAAAAGAGTCACTGTCAAAAAAGGTTTGTAACTTTGACTAAACTGAAGCATGCATCGTACTTAGTATGCTGCAGGAGAGGCATTCACACATAGAAGTGCATGAGTGCAAACACCTGTGCCACTGTATTCATAATCAAATGAAACAGCAGCAAACTGCTGTTTTCTCTTATGAAGGGTACATAAACCTGAAAGTACTCTGACTCGCTGTATCCTAGTTCATGAGCAAAATAAGGATGACAAACTATCCACTTTATTTTTCTGCTACAAATTTCGTGTATGTTTCGACCAAAACCAGACTTGCACCACAACAAACACCTAGCATTGCTACAGGTTTAAGTGCAGTCATTGCTAATCATAATACATATGCTAACATAATAATATTTTGTGATACTCTATCCTCCTCTTATTTCAATTTGATGCAACATGCATCATGACTTACCTTTTTGGTACAGTGTAGGTCCACTATCTTCCTTGGTGCATATTTTCCTTTCACAACGGCTTTTTTTTATCTTTTTCCCATTGCTTTATTTATTTATTTATCACAGTACCCACAGCGCCGTGAGGCATTACAGTGGGGGGGAAGACCACTCAAACACAGTCGAAGAAGCAGGAAATGCAGATAAAAAGAAGATAGGCAAGCAACTGAATTTACAATCAAACAAGCAGACAGGTAACACTTTACAATCATTGAAGAAACAAGGGCTTAATTACAATGCATATTTCGCAGTGAGGAAAAAAAAAACATCAATGGAGGTAATGGTAGCAATATCATGGGGGAGTTTATTCCCTTCTCGAATTGTTTGGGGGAAGAAGGACATCTTGAAGAAGTTCGTTTTACACCAGATCTCTTTAATTTTAAAGGCATGATCAAGACGCGGTGAGACATAATCGTGATGTCGCAAATAATGTTCCCTGTTAATACCAGTCTTATTGTGAAAGACACTGTGGAGAAATTTTAGTCTAAGAAGTTTCCTTCGCTGCTGGGGCAAATCAGTAGATGACATGAGGTCGAAGGTCTCTGCATGATGAATGCACAGCAGCAGAGCAACCATGTGCTTGCACTTGTGCTGGCTATAAAAAATAAAGAACGCATAACCAACTTTGCTTTCCAAAAACAAAGCACGCATATCATGCTTTACCAAACACATCTGTCATTATAATGTTCTCACTTGTTTCAGCAGTAGATGCAGCTTACATGTTGCAATGTTTCATAATATTTGTGTAGTAATATGTACAGTATAATTCACAAAAAAGTGCCTGCAGAGCAAAAGATAAACTACAACAGTTATATTCCAATCATGAAACCAACGTTAGTATCATACCCTGCTTTGCAAGTGCAAGATGCAGCAGTCACTGTCCTTCCTTTTATTTCTATCTCCAGCTCGTGAGGGTCTTTGTTGACAGCGGAGGTCTGAAGGATAAGCGCAACAAATGTGACTTCATCGTCTTTGCAAACCTTCACGCTGCACACCACTACGTGCTTTGCGTCATAGACAGCCTCCCCTTCTATCAAAGGCCGGGAGGTCTCAAATTTCTTCTCAATGAAGTCATTGATGCTTGACAACGGAAGTTTCACTCAAATGAAATAAAAGATTTTGCAGCGTGACAAAAAATAACACGCACGCGCCTCAACTGGAGTGATAATTTCGAATGGCCGAGCAAGCCAATAAACACAAATTAGAACATTACAGATTGTGACCTCATGAGGAAAGAGTCAGCAAAATTACCGTGCGCGGGATAATCAAACATTCGCCCGAAGCTCGAATGGCAATACCTTCGCGGTCGGTGCGCGAGAATGCGCGGCGTGAAATGCAGAACACTGACATTTAAACATTTATCCGCGTCGTCTACAACTGCCCAACACGACTGCTGTACAAAGTTTATGGGGGCTATTCTTGTAGTAACGCTCAAAGGGCTAGAAGCAGTTGTCGCTCTCTAGCACCAGCGTGCCAGCCCTAGCAGTCAGAGCTGTGACCCCCAACCCGCGGTGCGGTGAGTCGCAACCACGGCGGGTTCGGGCCAGAGGGGACAAACACGAGTATGCTACTCGGAGGAGCGTTTATTGCTCCCAAGCAATACAATGCAGCAGCAACAATACAACCGCCGTAACGAGGGAGAGTGTTCCGCTCGCGTACGGGGGTGAAAAACACAAAGGAAAGAACGCACGCAAAAATGTGGGGGAAGAAGGTTCCGCTCACCTCGCGTGGTTCCTCGCTCACGGCCCGCGGCGGTCAAGTCACACGCGATGGCCGGGCGATAAGGGCAGCGGTCTCCGTGGCAGATCTCTGATCCGTGCGTGTGCACGGCTCCCGCCGGAACACCAGCGAGCCTCGGGAGAAACGCGTCTCTTCCCGGGCTGTGGAGAGGAGGTCTCTCCGTTGTAAGAGGGGAAAGAGGGAAAGTCTCCGCGGCGGAATCGCGGCGGGGAGCGAAAGGAAGCGGGGGTTGCGTGAGTGCCCTCCCGAGGGAGGGCACTCACGTGATAATTACGTGATAATTACGCGCGGCCGTTACAATGGGGCAGGGGATTCAAGTGTATCCCCATATCCCCCCCTCCTTAAAACTGCCCTACGGCCGAAAAGAGACCGCGTTCACCGAAGGGTGTACCGAGTGGGGCCGGCGAAACACCGTTTAACTTTAAAAACCAATAATGAAAAGATTCAGCTCACAGCCAGCAGTGCCGTCGTCGAAGGCCGTGGACGCCAGGGCAGGAAGGCAGTGTAGACGACCGCCATGGACGACCGTGGAGCCCAGGGTTGAAGGGGGTCGATGACCGCAGGTCCCGTGTGTCGGCCAGGGCAGCTTTGCCGGGACGCGCGGGCGGCAGGCAGGCTCAGGGCAATTACGCACCGTGTCGTCCCGTTGCACACCGTATACGGCAGGCCTCCACTCAGCTGGTTGAGCCGCCCGCTCTTGGCTCGCCCTCTTTTCCTCTCGATGGGGGTGGCAAACGCGCGCCGACCCATTTTCCCTCTGCCGTGGAGGACTTGCGAGACGGGCCCAGCGGGGCACCAGGCTTCTCTCGTGGGCGAAGCCGCTGCCGCGCGGACAGGGGGACTCCAAGGCGGCTTCTCTGCTGCAGTTTTCGCCGCAGTAGACACAGGCCCCGGTTTCTCCGAATTCTCGCTCGCTCGTCCCGCGGCCGACCGGAAGCTGTTTTTCGGCATGGTTGTTCGGTGGTGACAGCGGGCTCTTGGTTTTGAATGCGGCCGCACTCCAAACAGCCTGGCTCTCTGTGTTCGAAGCAACGGTCGTTGCGGCGTCCGCTGGTTCTCCTCCGGGCACGCTGTGAAGGCTGGCCTTCGGCTGCAAGGCTATCTTTTCTTTCTAGTTACATTACCAATTTACACATTTTTTTTTTCTTTGAGCTAGTCTAACCCCGCTCGGTCTTTTCCGACGAGAAAGCGTGTGCTTGCTCTGGAAGCCGTGGTGCGAAATATAGAAGGGCTGTTCCGTCCATATTAAGCAGGAGAAATTACTCCCTGCGCGTTGGTCAGAGTTGTTTCTGCCGTGGGCGCAAGTTGTAACGAGGTGCTGGGCTCTGTTGTCGAGCCTTGCCTCTCGGTGCGGCTGCTTGCTGGCGGGGGAGGGTCCTGGGGTAAGGTCCCATGACGTCACAAGCCGCAATTTGCCAAGGAACCTGGCTATTGATCGGCTGCATGAGCCCAGGTGGGCGCCCACCACGTGGCTTGACCCTTTGACACACGTCGCACGAGCGGGCGTAGCGTATCGCATCCCGCTTAATGCCAGGCCAGGTAGCGAGGCGGCACAACTTGAAGTAAGTCTTAGGGCCACTCGCATGCCCAGCGATGCACGTGTCATGAAAGTAGCGTAAAAGTGCTCCTCTCAACGTGCGTGGAATCACCACCTTGAAGGACTCGTGTGTATCCATCTCGGAGGCGATATATCTCAGCAGGATGCCATCGGAGTCGAGCAGATAGGAACCCATAGCGCTCACAGCATTACCAGCTGTGTTCGAGCGCCCCGCACGGACAACAATACCAGTTGCCTTCATGTGCGCCGCGGCCGCGCCGCCCGGCTCCCTGAGCCCGTCGAACACTTTTCGACAAAATGGATCCTCCCGCTGTGCCTCCAACAGCTCCTTTCTGCTGAAAACGCTCACCACTGAACTGATGCCTTCCAGTGATTCACGCTTTCACCCTGGGAAGGCGGGGTGTCCCCTCGGGGCATTGTGTGAGCTGCGCGGCAGTCGCGCTGCTCTGGCTGTCGGGCGCGGCGGAGTGGGCATGCAGTGTTGTTACTTCCCAAGCCGTCAACGGGCGCGCGCGAAAGTGCGTCCGCCACCACGTTGTTCTTGCCCCTCCTGTAGCGCACGGTAAAGTCGTAACGCTGGAGGAGTAGCGCCCATCGCGCTAGGCGTCCGAACGGCTCGCCTAGGCGTCTAAGCCAAGTGAGTGCCGTGACCAGGATGTTGCTGCTGAGAAGCCGTATTGGACAACCACAGCATGGACTGGATGTCAATCCCGCTCGCCGCCATGGCTAGTCTGTATGTCGGCAGTCGGTCACACAGACACTCGGTTTGTCACACCTCTGGCCCCACGTTGGGCGCCAAGAATATGGGGGTTATTCTTGTAGCAACGCTCAAAGGGCTAGAAGCAGTTGTCGCTTTCTAGCACCAGCGTGCCAGCCCTAGCAGTCAGAGCTGTGACCCCCAACCCGCGGTGCGGTGAGTCGCAACCACGGCGGGTTCGGGCCAGAGGGGACAAACACGAGTATGCTACTCGGAGGAGCGTTTATTGCTCCCGAGCAATACAATGCAGCAGCAACAATACAACCGCCGTAACGAGGGAGAGTGTTCCGCTCGCGTACGGGGGTGAAAAAAATTACCGACGATTACGTTACTTCCTAATGCGAAATTTGAGCGCAGCAAATAAGCTGTTTCACCTTTTCGATAGATTGAGGCAAAGAAATCGAGCAACACATGTATGCGCTATCACAGAGTTTTTTTTTTATTTTTCACACGTATTCCTTTAACAAAGATTCCACTAACAGTTCTTGACAGTCATGAAGGAAGCTTTGTGGTCGGAGAAATAGACTGATATATGTTCGACTTGGTACACCAATGCTTGATTCTCAAAGACGAGATCTATACAAGTGCCTCGCGAGGTTGTCACAGCCGTGGGACGCGTTACGAGCGAGAGGAACGGGATGTTCTCCCGCATAAGTGTTAGGAAATTGCTGTTTGTCTTTATGTCAACATTAAAGTCCCCCACTACTAACATCGGTGTGGATCGATGGACGGTTAATGCGAGTTGCAGGAAGTGCACGACGTCTTTCGTGAGTGCAGTAGGGGCGAAGTAGGCAGCTACTACCAGCAAGCCGTTGGGCAACTTTGCGGCGCACAGTTCGCCAACTTCATGTGACGTGCCAAACATTTCGACTGGTATTGCAGAGAGACCTGTGCGCAAGTAGATAGCGACTCCCGCCGCTCTGTTGTGGTCTCTGCGAGCACCACAGCAGTATAGGAAATCTATGATTTCGAGAGGCTCTTCGGGATCCATCCAGGTTTCAGCAAAGCAAAGTACAGAGGAATGGCGCAGAATGTGATCGTGGTGTACGTCCTTGGCATGTGCGGCAAGGGAGCGTACGTTAAGAATGTGGTTGTGAATGATGAATCAAGTGCTGCCAACGAATGACGCGTCCATTGGCTGTCTGCGTGTGTTACTGATGTGTGGTTAACATGTTAAGCTTCGCCTGTAAGAGTGGAACGCGACAGCGTCTTGCAACGCTGCCAGGGAGTCCACAGAACGCCATCGCCAATTCGGCTGTACGCCTTGCTGGACGGTAAATTTATTTTTTGAGGAAAGGAAATGTATCTCTCTCGCATATCTGGGTGGACACCTGCACATCGCCGTAAGGGAAAGGGGGAAGATGGGAGTGAACGAAGACGCCGTATTAGCTAGACGCGCCTTTATTCATTCCAAACCATTCAGCTGGCATTACGGAGTGGCTAGCGTGCTCGTATCGCACTCCGGAGGCCCTGGTTCGATTCCCCAACTCGACCAATTTCGTTCTCGGTTTTATTGATTTATGCGGTCTAACTAGAAAGGTTAATTAGGCTATTTCATATTTATATTATTGTATTTCTATCCATCGTGTTCTGTCATTAACCTGTCAATTGTTGGAACTGTCTAGGATGTTCGACACAACGTATATGAAACGAGCAACGTCTTACTGAGTGGGGAAGTGCTGGTGGTGGAGGGAACGCGGCTTCGTACTTATGTTTTTTTCCCAGCAGCGTCTCCTTCCGCGGACGCTGTTGTCGCTCCGGCGCGCGTCTTTCTTTTCTTTTCTTCTGACATCTTCATTCTCCTCTATATTAATTAGGCTAATTGATTAATTAAGCAATTAACTAAACTCAGTCCAACTTAGTTGCAGCATCACTATACGATCCCTTTGATTGGTTGCATGGTTACTAGCCAAAGTACAATTGGCCCCATTTGAAATTCGCGCACTGTGACGTCACGAGCATTTCGACCAATTGAAAAGCGTGACATTGGGGGCGGAGCTGGTTACGAGGCCGACGCCGACGCCGACGCCGACGCCGACGCGAAACCCAGGAACGGACGCCAAAGAGCTGCGCTCTAAAACACAAAGGAAAGAGCGCACGCAAAAATGTGGGGGAAGAAGGTTCCGCTCACCTCGCGTGGCTCCTCGCTCACGGCCCGCGGCGGTCAAGTCACACACGGTGGCCGGGCGATAAGGGCAGCGGTCTCCGTGGCCGATCTCTGATCCATGCGTGCGCACAGCTCCCGCCAGAAGACCAGCGAGCCTCGGGAGAAACGCGTCTCTTCCCGGGCTGTGGAGAGGAGGTCTCTCCGTTGTAAGAGGGGAAAGAGGGAAAGTCTCCGCGGCGGCGTCGCGGCGGGGAGCGAAAGGAAGCGGGGGTGGCGTAAGTGCCCTCCCTCGCAAAACCTCCCGAACGGCGCGCGCATAGCATCGCGTGATAATTACGCGCGGCCGTTACAATGGGGCAGGGGATTCATGTGTATCCCCACAAGTTCTAGGGAGCAGTCGAAAGACGCCGCTTCCGCCGGCGCTGCCTGAAAGCGCTCGGCACCTGTCACAGAGAAATCTTATTACCGATATTCAGTGACCGCTTACCTCTGACTGGTGTGGCACCTTCAGTTCTCTCCATAGCATCAACAACGGTGGTCGTTGCACGATCGCTGCCACTTCAACAGCTCGCTCACACGGTAACGTATTTTTTTGTTGCCGAGTGAGTGGGCCTGATGCCTCAAATTGAGCCTAAACAGGTCCGGCCCCAAGTGCATTTATTAAATGAATAAAAAAAATCAGGGGGCACTTTGACTGTCTAAAGTGCGTAGAGGCGAAAGCGTTTTCCGCACCACTTTGACTGCTTCTGTGGCACTGGTGACGTCACATGTAATTGAGTACTAATTACTAAGTGATAACAAATCACTAATTAATGGTTAATTACTGATTAATAGCAGAATACTAAGTAAATGCTAATTAACGACGCTTAAGCTTCGCCTTTAGGAGTGTAACGCGACAGTGTGTTGTAGCGCTGCCAGGGAGTCCACGGAACGCCACCACTCGTTCGGCGCGATGCCTTGCCCTTTGAACGCAACGCTTTTTGAGGGAAGGAAATGGCGCAGTAATTTTCTGTCATCTCGGTGAACACCTGAACCGCTCCCTAGAGGAAGGGAGGAAGTGGGAGTGAAAGGAGAAAGACAAAGATGGCCGGTAATGAAGAAAATGAAAATTGTATTTGAGGAAAGGAAATTACGCAGTAACTGTCTCGCATACCTCGGTGGACACCCGTCAAAATTCAAGGGGGAAATTTTTTGACCTAAAGTGCGGTCACTGATGTGTGGTTAAGATGTTAAGCTTCGCCTCTAAGAGTGGAACGCGACAGCCTTTTGCAACACTGCCAGGGAGTCCATAGAACGCCATCGCCCATTTGGTTCGACGCCTCGCTCGTCGGTAAATTGGTTTTTGAGGAAAGGAAATGTATCTGTCTCTCATATGTCGGTGGACACCTAAACCTCGCCGGAAGGGAAGGGAGGAGGATGGGAGTGAGTGAAGACACCGTATTCACTAGATGCGCCTTTGTTCATTCCAAACCATCGAGCTAGCATGGCGGAGCGGATAGCGTGCTCGTCTCGCACTCTGAAGACCGGGGTTCGATTCCCGAGCTCGACCAATTTCCTACTCGGTTTTATTTATTTATATGGCCTGTCTTGAAAAGGTAATTAGGCTAATTGGTATTGGGTAATCAAGCAGTTAACTGAGCTCAGTCCCACTTACTTGGAGCATCACTATACGATCCCTTCAATTGGTTGCATGGTTACTAGCCAAAGTACAATTGGCCCCGTTTGAAATTCGCGCACTGTGACGTCACGACCGTTTCGACCAATTGAAAAGCGTGACATTTCTGTCGACAACTGCTGCTTACAACGATGAGACATTAAAGGCTTTCGCCTGAATACACTATTAGCGCACAGCCAAACTACCTGGGAAAGCGTCGCACAGTAGCAGCTCAACGCGCGTTATCCCACTTAGTGCGTCAGGCGCGAGCAGCCGAGAGGTGGCGCCACGGTATGTCCTCGCGCCCAATAGCTTTATTCTCGAATGGCAGAACTAAAACCACTTTTTAAACTGAAAAAGAACAGCGCAAACTGACATCTACCATGTCTTCACTATAGTGGATCCGGCTTAAGGACTTCCAGATATATATTTTCTTCAGTTTGCACAGTCCGTTTTTCTCGATACAGGTATCCAATCATGAGCGGTTGGAAATATAAATGAATAGAGTTTACTGCGCATCAGCAAATTGCGTCGTTGTGTTCATACTCATTTGCATCATGACTATCATGTCATGCTCTAGCGTGTCACAGACAACCAGCATTGGGATTTTTGCAAGGTTTTTTAACGCATATACGGATGCAGAATTCGCCGTTAAGATTAAGCTCACCTTCCTATCTGTAGCCTTTGCTGTTTCTTCGGTTCCTATAACACAATGCTTCTTTTTGAGTCGGCACGCATCCAGTGCCTTTATTTTCCTTCTTAATGTACCATGCTCCAACTCCCCCAGCTCCTCCGTATTTCATGGAATATACTTTGCATGCAGCTCACAGTAAGAGTACCAAATGCAGAATATGTACAGGGTCCGTCAAAAGTTCCCAGGCCACATGGTCCGCTTTTCATCGGTATATCTTGGCACTTAAGATTCCGATATAGCTATCGAGGTTCTCAGATGGTAGAACGATCCTTCTTCTATTCTCTGCAGATATTTTGAGCTTAGAGGGTATCTCAACAGCCAGACTATGCTGCTCAAAAGCAAACCCTGTGGCCTTGGAACTTTTGACGGACCCTGTACCTTGTTGCAATATCAATTGCGCTATTCGGATAGGTTGTTTCATAGATGGTGTTCCAATTCACATATATGCATTAAAGAGACATACAAGTTATGGCTATAGACCGTGCAAACATCACAACCTTGTGTCCGGCTTCGACTAAGCAGTGAGATCCCACCGGGCGTGGGTAGACAACTCCCGGGAACATCATTACTCCTTCCCGACTAAAGTAACTTTGGGGAGCAAAATCTCTCTAATAAATTACTGCCAAAGCAGTGCTAACCTCCTTGTTGGTGCGTTTCTGCAAGCTTTTGGTAAACTTTTGTGCAATGTTACGCCCATGAAGAAGAATTCACGATACTTAAGTGACAGTTTCAACATCGTCCACGTTGCATTTTCAGATAAAGGCAAGTGTTACAGCATAGCATTAAAGAGCAAAAATAAAATCCAAGGTGCCGCCACAGTCAAAATTAATTTACACTCAACACTTTTTCTTTCAAGAATGTTTTTATCCATGCTGAATGCCATATAAGCATATAAGCGTAGGCATATTTGTGCACATAGCCAAAACATGCAAATCGTTAATTATATGACAGAAATGCAGTGAGGCTCCAGCAAAGATATGCAACCTTCAAATAATCAGTGTTGAAATGAAGGGCTGAATAAAGAAGTGAATATAAATCTGGGCACAGTGATGGTCTCAGCACAACAGGCTGCATTCACTCCATTTTGCATGTGTTGTTTCTAAATAATATGAACATTGTATCAAGTGCACAGTCAAATGGATTCTGCCAGTAAAGATTATTTCTTCGACAGGCAGTACAAGCCACAAGTAATGTTTTCTGTCTGGATGCGTGAGGAAATGTTTGAGTATAGAATACTTTTCCATGTAGCTGGCTCACAGCAAATGCACATTTATGTCAATATAGAGAAGAAAACAACTGCCTATTACTATAGTCGGATTATGCCTATTACTAACTCAAGAACACAGTGGCAAGCCCCCCTCAAGCTGGCCATCCAGCCAATGGCATCGGTCATTGCTGTGCCATCATGGTTAGTCCTCTTGCACTTGCCATCCACATGCAGTGCTGCACTAGCAGGTTAAATAGGGTGAACTGTATCACCACGCTAGCCAGTAGATGGCACTTTCTGGAATGGCTGCTCTGACAGGCGTTGGCTACTGTGTTCCCGTGTGGTATCAGGCTACAGACATTTAGAACGCACAACGCAAATTTTCATGACATCAACACAGAAAACTTAAAACAGTATTCGTTGTAATAAAAAGCCGAAGACAAAGAAATGAAAATAATCCAAATCGCGTGGTACACAGTGTCATGACATCAACATAGAAAAATTCAAAACATTATTCATTACAATAAAAAGCTGTAGATAAAAAAATGAATTGCTAAACTCAAAACACACATTGTAGAGACACGCAACGCACTATAGTTAAAACATTATCTGTTGCAATAAAAATCTCAGGAGAAAGACACTAAAACAATGCATGGACTAAGCAGTTTCTGAAGTCAGAAACTATATGAGACCATGATGTGCACAAACATACTTTCTCTTTTCGAAAACATGAAAGGTTAGAGCATCTATTCCGTAGCTCGATATATTTGTCAAAACCTCTGTTCCGGGAATTCTCGAGATCACGTACCCATGCAAATTCTCATCAAATTCAACTGCCTCGAGCTTCTCTAGATGGAGCAAAGCACACCGACTCACTCAAAGAATTCCTGTACTCATGCTAAAACTTGCCTGGTTTAAAGCCATGTCTGTCAGTTTAATGCTGGCAATTTCGTACGCAGTGCCATCAAGATTAACTGAAGGCAAAAGAATAATGTTTGCAGTGCTCGTAGAATTAGCAGGTATGTAATTTTTCACACCTGAAGGAACAGGCTCGTACGACACAGGTTTGCACCTTCTTGTGGTTGCATTCATACTGCAGCGTGGCAGCCGCGCTCAGTTTCGCTAGTGGAAGACGACGACGACCTCGGAGGCCTGTAGCTCGCTTGCTGACCCAACACTTGGCCAGGACTGCTGTCGGACGCCGTAAGTGACCCGGATTAAACTGAGCCAGCACTCCCTTTGCATTTTGTGGAGGCTGCTGTACCTTCCCCCTCTCATCCTGGCGCTCCATAGACGCACCTTAGTTCCGGCGTCCGTTGTGCCTGAAGTCACCAGCCAGACAGCCCCATCCCTTCGTCTACCAATGTCTGTCCCTGCGGGCTCCGGCAGCGCGACCCCAGCGTCTTCAGCGGCGCCGAGGACCACGAGGTCGTCGAGCGTGGCCGACCACGAGCGTGGCCGACCACGCTCGTGCGACGACTGGTCGTCGCACGAGCGTGTCAGCGCTTACAGCAAGTGGGACGATGCTACCAAGCTTGGCAATGTTCTATTCTGCCTATCCGACGTGGCTAATTTGTCATTTCGCAACCACGAGGCCGACTTGCCTACCCGGTGTCCCTTCAAGACCAGTTTCTCGGAGGTATTCGGCCGCGCCCCTGTGCGGAAACTGCGCACCGTACAACGCCTCCACGCTCGCGCTCAGCACCCGAACTAAACTTTCACGAGTTACATCGAGGATTTAGCAAAACGTTTTGCTGGGCAAGTTGGAAGTAATTCATATTGTGGACCAGCGCAAAACGGACAAAGGACCAAGGAAAGAAACGAAAAGACTACAAAGCGCCCGTGTTGTCTTTTCTTTTCTTTCCTTGGTCATTTGTCCGTTTTGCGCTGTTCCACAATATGATTTACATCACGGATGTTGTCGACCTATGCAAGCGCCTCAACTCATCGATGCCAGAGACTGATAAAATTAAAATACTGGAGGGTATCTCGAAGGCTATCAAAAGTTGGTCGCGCGCAAACAGTGAACTTTGCCAAAGTTATGATATCCTGAAGAAACAGTGTGCTTCTACGCGCCGTTCCGGCGTGCATGACGAGTTGCTTCCTGCGCCGGTGGTTTGCGGTCTCGCTTCTGACCCTTACGTCACTGCTGCCCGAGATGAAGTCATTTACACGGGACGAGGTGACCCGCTGTCACTTCTGGCAGTGTATGTGACTCTGCGCCATCATCCCTCGATCCCACGCTTCAGCGCGCCATCCAGGAGCAGGTAGCCGATGTTTTGCCCTCCAGACCTCGGCTTTCGCCCGTGACCGCTCCACCCACCTACGCCGTTGTTGACGCCAGACCAAGGCGCCCCGACGCTTACGTATCCGACCCATCCGTCGCGCCTCCGTCACCACCGCAGGCACCTCCCCGTAGTTACCCGGCGCCTCGCCGTGCCGTCATGAACCCATGGCGCACCCCAGACAATCACCCCATCTGCTGTGCCTGTTGCTTTCCCAGCCATGTTGCATGGCTCTGTCGCCAAAACGTGTCGAGTTTCTGTGATGGTGCACGCCTGCTCTGCTACCACCATACGCCTCGTTCGCCACCTCTTTCCTCCGGCTCCTCGACGGATTCTTCCCATCTTGATCTCCCTAACTACTCTTCACGCCGATCGCTTACTACCCGTCGCCGATCTCTCTCACCCATGCACCATCGCTCCCCTTCCCGCCCGGACGAAAACTAACGGCCGCAGTTCCAGAGGCAAGAACTGTGGTTCCATAAGCCAAATTCCTCCTTCTTCCCCCGCCGCCGATGTTGTCGAAGTGTTCGTGGATGGTGTCGCCGTTTTCGCCGTTATGGACACTGGTGCTGTGTCTCTGTTACTAGTGCCGACCTTTTTGCTGGGCTGGTTGGTTTATTGTGTGGGTTTCTAAGTGGACACAGGCCACCACCCACCGCGGGTTCGAGCTTCGCGCGAGCCAAGGGCCCCGATCAGCCGTCACCACACACACACTGGGACACCGATGCGGTGCACTCAACCTCCGCTGGGAGGAGAGCGATTCGCCGCAAAGAAATAGGCCTCCAAGTTCACAAAGGAGACGTTTATTCACGTCGTCCTCCAGCTGGTACACACACACTCAATAGTCACCCCGTCCCGGGGGCGCGCGAGGAGCAAGGCTCCGCTGCGCGCACGAAGCGACTCGAGCAATGTGCGCCGCTAGCACACCGCTGCAGGAGAATGTCCCCGCGGCAGTGCTGTGATCTCTCTCCCGTGTCGACCGTTGGACCGGTTGCTAAAGAGAATGGGCAATAAACGCAAGGTACGCCTGTCGGAGGTCGCTGGACCCCGCTGGACAGGCTCGAGCCGCTGCAGGTCAGAGGACACGTGCGGGCGAGCTCGAGTATATGCACTGGTCCGAGCGGCAAAGGCCGGCAGGGAAAAACAGTAGTACGCACCTTACGCTGTCTCGGAGGGATCCCTCTCTCTGGGCCCCGCTCGGACGGTCGCGCGGCGCGCGGCCGCCCAAAGCGGGTCCCGAATTCCCGCCAAAAGGCGCCAATGGCAAAAGCCCTTGGGGAGCCGGGGCGGAGCTGTGGCTAAATGACAGTGATTAGTCACCCAGCCGCCTCTCCACCGCCTGAGGCGGGAGCAAGGGAAAGAGGAGAAACAACGCGGGAGGCCGGCACAGCCGCGCAAAGGCGACGGCGGAAAGCCAGGATTCCCACATCCCCCTCTCCTTAAATGCCCTCCTACCCATCGGCAAAGCACGCGGCCACAATAAATAAATCAATACACAAAAAATAAGCTACACTTCAGTTCCAAAATAAAGAAACGAATACACACAAAAAAAACTAGCTACACTTCAGTTCCAGACAGAACAACGTAAGAAAACAAAGGGAAAACAAGGCAAACAACACTTGCATACGCTTCAGTAAATCAAAACAGCTTGCAGATTATATACACGGTACACAAGGCGATGTGAATTCAACTGTACAACTATGTGACAGGTGGATGTCAGCCTCAAAGTTCGATGGCGCGGCCCAATGGGCCGGTCGGCGACTCACCGCTCGCAGGCTTCAAGTTGAACGGGTTGGGAGGGCCGACGACTGATGGCGGTCTTCTTTCCGTTGATGACGGCGGGGCCGCGGCAGAGCACTAACCTCGCGCCCTTGGGCACGACATCACGTTCAGGCACAAGACAGTTAGTACACCCCCCCTCACGCCGGCTGAAACGGGCGAGGACGTTCGGTGGCGTCCTGATGTGTAATCTTGGCCACAGCGAGGGGTCCTTCTCATCCTCGCGCTCACGCAGAAGCACACAACGGCACAACTCACAGGCGTCGCCTTGGCTCATGGTTACGTGCGCACACAGCCACAAACACAAACACACGTACACCGGCACGTGCGCGGACACCGGTCGGCGACAACGATCCCCTCATCAGAAGCGTCCAGAGGCGCCGCGACGAGGGTCAAAGGGTGCACTTTCCGCCCCCCATCGCCCCAAAAGCCCCGCCAACTTCCCCTCCATACGGGCCGCACAGAACTCGCGCACCGCGACACACGGCTCCTTAACGAGCCAACCACCCACAGTCGGGCCGGAAATGAGAAAAGGCGCGCTGTACAAACGACACCTAATCCATTCCTTCTAGCAGATAAGAGCAAGCACGAGCGGGCTGAAGTTTGCCTATGTACATCTCGGTACGTTAGAACAAAAACAGACGAGCAAGCGGGGAAACGAAAGTGGCTAGAAAACTGACTCAAGCGAACAAATAAATAAACAGATAAACACACAAGGCTGGAACTGATCATGCTGCCAAAACAACAACAACAAAAAAAAAACACACCGTGCTTCGCCTGGGTAGGGCCTGACGAGAAAGCACGCCAGCTAGCTGAGGCTGCGTGCCTTCGGTTGCGGAAAAGTCCGCCGTCCGGCATCAATAACACCGGTGACCGTCGCCTCAGATTGTACCGGTGCTCGGTACGCTTGCGTTCCGCAGCACCAGTTGTGCCTTTGCGCTTGCCTTTGATACCAATGGGTACCGGCGCAAGCTCGTCAGACCGTGACGCGTAGGCCTTCAGGTCTATGAACCCCTGCTTGCTCCTGGGGAAAGGCCCCATCAAATCGCAGGTGGCCATCTGCCACGGACGCACACTGTCAATCGGTTTCATCATTCCCGGCGGCTTGCCGCCCCGTGACTTCACCGCTTGACAGACATGGCAGGAACGGCAATAGCGGAAAATGTCACGCTTCATGCCAGGCCACGTCACCGAATGACTCAGTTTTGCAAAAACTTTGGAGCAACTCAGATGACCGGCCAGTGGTTCGTCATGAGAGAATCTCAACAGTGCACCTCTCAGACTTTTGGGGATAACCACCTTGAACGGGTCGATGGACTCGCCATCGGTGGCTATGCATTGCAGCACGAGCCCGTCATGGTCCAGCAAATATGACTCCCCGGGGTTCGCCGCGACACACGCTGGCTTCTGCCCCCCTGCGCCCGCTACAATACCAGTAGCGTCACGGCGCTCCGTCTCCCTGAGACCGTCGCTCACCTCGCGACAAAAGGGGTCATTTTTCTGGGCTTTCAGTAGCTCTTTAGGGCTGAAAACGATTCCAGTCATCATAGAGGGGAGCCTGGTCTCGTCCCCACTCAGGTTTGCAGCCAAAATTTCCGTTCGCGTCGGCAACTCCGAGGCGCTCACGAGGAGCTTTGCCTCTCGTCCGCTTTGCGAAGCGCTGCTTGCCTGGTTAGCGGAATGGGTTAACCCGTTTGCGGGCTCCCCCTCCTTGCCGCCCGGCGGCTCGTCCGCTGTTTCGCCCCCTCCGCCTACAGGCGTCAAGGCGCCGCTGGAGAGTGGGGCACGGGATAGCGCGTCAGCTACCACGTTCGTACTCCCCTTTCGATACTGCACGGAAAAGTCGTAATGCTGTATCAGGAGAGCCCAGCGCGCCAGCCGACCCTCAGGCTCGCGGAGTCGCATCAGCCAACTGAGCGCACTGTGGTCTGTCTGCACCACGAATTGCGTTCCATCAAGGTAGACATCGAATTTGCGCAGTGCAAACACGATGGCGAGGCACTCCTTCTCGGTCACGGAACAATTCCTCTCCGAGGGCAGCAAGAAGCGGCTGGCAAAGGCCAGCGGTTGCAGCACGCCATCGAATTCCTGTAGGAGAACTGCTCCTAAACCCAGATCACTCGCGTCAGTCTGGACTACGAACTGTCTGGTCAGGTCGGGTAGCCTGAGCTGCGCTGTCTCGGCAATGGCACTAGACAGGAGGCGAAAGGATCGCTCTTGCTCGGGCTCCCATCGCCACGCGGCAGTCTTTCCCAAGAGCTAGGTCAAGGGTGCCTGCACGCGGGCACAGGACGATAAAAGTTGGCCATTCCCACACAACGGCGCAGGCCGCGTACGTCCTTGGGCGCGGGAAATTCGAGTATGGCTCGAAGTTTCTCCGCATCTGGCTCAATGGAGCCCCGGCCTCAGCGACTTCACCCCTGCCTCAGTGGAGGCTTGGGCGGGCTGAACGAACGAGGGAGGCAAGGCTCCTAGTTCGCTGAGCGGCGTGGTTTCCACAGGGAGCCGGGCCAGCGCCTCGCCGTTCCCAGAGCAGAATTGACTGCTCGCGGGGCACGGCTCCTGCTGTTCGAAACTGCCGGTTGCGGCAGCGTGACACGAACTGCTTTCGCACTGGGCGGAAAGCGTGCACAGCTGAGGCATGTGACCAGCGGATGCACCGCAGGGTGCTCCGGGTACAGCTCCAATGGGAGCCGCGTGGTCGACATTTTGGGCTGTGTCGCCGTAAACCCCAATGGGGGCCGCGGCCCACCACGGTGTCTAGCTATTCGTAGGAACAGCAGCCAGCGGATAAAACGACGCTACAACTCCGTAGGGAGCCGACATGTAGCTGCCGAGTGCCCCGCTGGGGGTGTTAGACATGATGCGCAAGCGTGATCGTCAAGGCGACCTGCTCGGCTAATGTGCCATCAAAGGCGTAAGCGCCAATGACTTAGCACGTTGGGCGCCAGTTGTGGGTTTCTAAGTGGACACAGGCCACCACCCACCGCGGGTTCGAGCTTCGCGCGAGCCAAGGGCCCCGATCAGCCGTCACCACACACACACTGGGACACCGATGCGGTGCACTCAACCTCCGCTGGGAGGAGAGCGATTCGCCGCAAAGAAATAGGCCTCCAAGTTCACAAAGGAGACGTTTATTGACGTCGTCCTCCAGCTGGTACACACACACTCAATAGTCACCCCGTCCCGGGGGCGCGCGAGGAGCAAGGCTCCGCTGCGCGCACGAAGCGACTCGAGCAATGTGCGCCGCTAGCACGCCGCTGCAGGAGAATGTCCCCGCGGCAGTGCTGTGATCTCTCTCCCGTGTCGACCGTTGGGCCGGTTGCGAGAGAGAGTGGGCAATAAACGCAAGGTACGCCTGTCGGAGGTCGCTGGACCCCGCTGGACAGGCTCGAGCCGCTGCAGGTCAGAGGACACGTGCGGGCGAGCTCGAGTATATGCACTGGTCCGAGCGGCAAAGGCCAGCAGGGACAAACAGTAGTACGCACCTTACGCTGTCTCGGAGGGATCCCTCTCTCTGGACCCCGGTCGGACGGTCGCGCGGCGCGCGGCCGCCCAAAGCGGGTCCCGAATTCCCGCCAAAAGGCGCCAATGGCAAAGGCCCTTGGGGAGCCGGGGCGGAGCTGTGGCTAAATGACAGTGATTAGTCACCCAGCCGCCTCTCCACCGCCTGAGGCGGGAGCAAGGGAAAGAGGAGAAACAACGCGGGAGGCCGGCACAGCCGCGCAAAGGCGACGGCGGAAAGCCAGGATTCCTCTGTCCCTTGCTCCCGCCTCAGGCGGTGGAGAGGCGGCTGGGTGACTAATCACTGTCATTTATTTTATTTATTTAGGGTATTTAAATAGATAAAATAAATGACAGTGATTAGTCACCCAGCCGCCTCTCCACCGCCTGAGGCGGGAGCAAGGGAAAGAGGAGAAACAAGGCGGGAGGCCGGCACAGCCGCGCAAAGGCGACGGCGGAAAGCCAGGATTCCCACAATTGTGACATGAATAAAACAGCGCGAGAGAAAAAGCCCGAAGGCAAAACGAAGAAGGGACAGTAAAGAGCTCTGAACAGCGCTCGCTGAACAGCGAAACAGCGCTCTTTCCTGTCCCTTCTTCGTTTCGCCTTCGGGCTTCTTCTTTCGCGCTGTTTCACTCATGTCACTAGCACCAACCTTTGCCGCAAACTAACTAACATGATGGCATCGAGCTTTTCTCTCCGCACTGCCAACTCGCACCGTATCCAACCTATGGCGGCATGCACACCTCGCCTCGATATATGGGACATTTTGTACGTCGCCGAGTTTCTTGTGCTGTCCGGCTGCTCTCATGACATCATTCTTTCTCTGACTTTCTCTAACTTCATCATGCGATCATTGACTGTGCCCGTGCCGGCATTGAACTGTCTCCACTTTGTCTCCTCCCCCCCCCCCCCCCCCCCGTGCGATACATCTGTCCGTGCCGGTAAAATGCTTGTTACTGCCGATACTGACATCCCTGCCTGCTCTGCCGCCCTGGTCATGCGCCTGCTTGTCTGATTCAACTGTACTCTCCAATCCGGCTCGTGCTGCCCGTCGCAACTTCTTCCTCCTTCCTTTCGCCCTTATGACTATCTGCGATGGCCACAGCGCAATTTACGTCACAAACCCTTTTTCTCGTCCGTCAACGCTTCTGCGTGGTGAATGTGTAGGACACGTTCTGACGAGCTCGCCTCTCTGCAGATAACTGCTCTCGATTTGCCTGCTGCGGCGCCAATCCAAGACTCCTTTTCTGTTTTTTCCACGCTCTATTGATGCCAGCCTTTCGCCAGCCCAATGCGATCAGCTCGACAAATTACTTCAGCGTTTCCGTAAGTCCTTCGACTTCCCGCAAGCATCACTGGGCCGCACGTCCGTCGTCATTCTTCGCTTCCCGGCGGCGTACCATCTTGGGCCACTTTGTCTCTAAAGAAGTTGTTCTTTCCGATCCTACCAAACTGCGCGCTGTCGCCGAGTTCCCACGACCCATTTCCCTTAAAGAGCTGCATAGATTTATACGCCTATTTCCTTATTTCCGCCGCTTCGTCCAGAATTTCACTTCCATCCTTTCTCCTCTGACTGAACTGCTTGCCGGCGGCCCCAACCTCTCTTCTTGGACACCTGCCTGTGACGCCGCTTTCTCCACGCTTCGGGGCCTTCTGGTGTCCCCACCGATCCTTCGCCATTTTGACCCCTGTACACGCACGAAAATTCACACTGATGCCAGCGGCTAGGGCCCCGGCGCTGTTCTTGGCCAACGGAAATCCGGTAACCCCGAACATGTTGCGTAGGCCAGTCGCACTTTGACCAAAGCCGAAAAAAATTATTCCGTGATGGAAAAAGAGTACTTGGCGATCACGTGGGCTATTGGAAAGTTGCGACCTTACATATATGGCGACCCATTCCTTGCTGCACCTGATCACCATTTCCTCTGCTCGTTGTGTTCCCTCAAAGACCCTCTGGTCGTCTTGCTCGTTGGGCGCTGCGTTTACAAGAATATGACTTTGAAGTCGTCTATCGCTGTGGCCGTATGCATTCTGATGCCGACGCCCTATCCCGCTCGCCTTTTTCCTGTGACTCCGCCTCCACATCTCTGGGCACCAGTGACTCCTCTTCTTATAACATCACCGACATGCCTTTTGAACAACGCCGGGACCCCTGGATCGCATCCTTCCGCACTTTCCTATCTAAACCCTCTGCACGTCCGGCGACCCGGACTCTCCGCCGTCAAGCCCGCCCCTCTGCTACACGTGATGGCCTGCTTTACTACCCCAACTACCTTCCCGATGGGCAGAAATGGCTCCTTGTCATTCCTCGGCATCTACTGGCGGGGAATGTACCGCTTCATCTGCCAGTACATCTGCTCCTGCCCAGAGTGTCAACGTCTCATAACCCCTCCTCGCCGTTCTCCCGCTCCGCTGCAGTCCTTGTCCTGCCCCACGCGCCCATTCGACCGCGTCGGAATTGATCTCCACGGTCCCCTTCCCATCACTACGGCTGGCCACCTCCGGGTCATCATGGCGGTAGATCACCTCACCCGCTGCGTAGAAACCTCATCCTTGACATCCGCGTCTGCGGAAGACGTTGCCTCCTTCATTCTGCATCATCTCCGTCTGCGCCATGGTTACCCTAAGGAAATTCTGAGCGAACGGCGCCGTGTCTTCCTCTGAGACACCGTCGAAGCACTCCTTCGACAATGCCGCATCGTTCGCCGATCTACAACGGCCTACCACCCTCAAACGAATGGCATTACTGAACGTTTCAACGGCACCTTGAGCAATATGCTGGCCATGTACGCTGCATCCGGCCACACAGATTGAGACCGAATTAAGCTTACAATTCTGCCTCACAGAGTACAAAGTGGCTTCTTAGTTTTTCTGTATGTCCGCGAGCCCACTAGCACAATGCATACCGTGCTCCCGTGTCGCCCTAATGTGTCTGAGCCCGTGATTCTTTCTCAAGCAGCCACATATGCTGAAGAATGCCGCCAGTTTGTGCGATCTCTCACTAGACAGCATCAGAATCACCAGAAGCATCTTCAAGACCTTACCCGTCCTTTTCCGTCGTATACTCCAGACTCACTCGTGTGGCTTTGCGTTCTGTCCAGTTGTCCCGGCCTCTCCACGAAACTCGTTTCGAAGTACCAAGGCCTGTACCCTGCCATCTGCCAGACTTCTCCGGTGAATTACTTTACTGAACTGCTTTCGTTGCCCCAGGACGCACGCTATCATGGCCGTGAAATAGTGCGCGTGGGCCACCTCAAACTGTGTTATGATACGCCTCTTATACGAGTTCCTCATGTCAACAGGATGCCTCCTTTTCCACCCTGAGGTAATTGTAGCTCGGAAGCCGCGCTCAGTTTTAGTAGTGAGGGAGCACGACGACCTGCCGGCCTGTAGCTCGCTTGCTGAGCGATCGGTTGTCCAGGACTGTTGTCGGACGACCCGGATTCAACTGAGCCACAGGCCCCTTTACAATGCCGGTGTTTTCGCTACACTGTAGATATATTCCATGTGCACGGTCCCGATTTGCCAGAGTGGATGCAATACTTTTCATGTTTCGCAGCTTTCTCGCAAGGTTCCTGAATTACTGATGTTTGGCTTCGACACGCATCGACAAAACCCGAACAATTGTTCCATACATCAGCAGTACTTCGGATATTTGAATTCAATTCTTCATTTCTTCCGAAATATTACATTCTAGAAAGCGTGAAGAACTAAAATCTGAGTCTACAGCTCGACCAGGCCATTGAGCTTTGTTCATGGCAGTGGTGATTCGATATCAGCAGGTATCATTCAGTTTGGTTGAAAATGAGGGCAGCAGAAAAGCGATAAACGCAAACCGTAGAATACAAACCATCTTTTAAATTAGAGTTATAAATACATCGCAATACCACATTATCAAGGAGAAAAACGAAACAAAAAGTTTGCATTTACGCAAAGAAAAATTAAAACAAGCAATTACATTGTGGTACTTACTACTTGTTTAGAAAATACGTTCTCAGAAAGTGAAATTTGCAAGGTGCATGTATTTTTCGAAACACCTCTTTGAGAGAGAGAGAGAGAGAGAGAAAAGGACGGAAAGGCAGGGAGGTTAACCAGGCGATGCCCAGTTGGCTAACCTACACTTGGGGAGGGGAACAAAGGGGAAGAAAGGAAAAAGAGCGGCAAGGAAATGAGTCTTCTAAGTGACCAGCGACCACTATGTCACAGGGACAGAGGGCGCGCACTGAACACTTAATGATTATAGGCGCGAATGCAACCCCGAGTCCCTTAGGAAATTCAGGAGCGCTTTCACCGCTTTCCGTTGTCTGGAAGGTTGTGTCCGAGGCCCCAGAACGTTAGACTCTGTTAAAGGACGCGAGTCCAAGCGGAGCAGAGAAGCAACTAGGCAACTGCGCTCTCGCTCAAAACGAGGGCAGTCACAGAGGAGGTGGCTGATCGTCTCGTCACAACCACACTGGCCACACGCAGGAGAGTCAGCCATTGAGATGAGATGGGAATAGGCGTTTGTGAACGCCACTCCCAGCCACAGGCGGCACAACAGCGTAGTATCACTGCGGGGGAGGCCGAATGGTATATGATGTTGGAGCAAGAGGTTGAAGTGATGCGAGCGGGGTGTCCAACCTCCAGGGGCAGACCACGACGTTACAGTCAGGTTTCAGGCGAGCAGTTGAAGGTGCCTTGCTGCGTCAGCTCTTGTCAGTGATATGCGGACAGTGTTGGTTGTCTCGTGAGCCGATCGAGCAGCATCGTCAGCCAAGGCGTTACCAACAATGCCGCTATGGCCTGGTACCCACTGGAAGATGATTTCATGCTCTTGTTCGATTGCCTGGTGATGCAGATATCATATCTCCGCTATAAGTTGTTCATGGTCGCTATGTCTCAAGGCAGATTGAAGACATTGTAGGGCAGCCTTTGAATCACAGAAAACAGCCCATTTTTGAGGTGATTGTTGTGAGATATACTGTACCGCCGCAAGAAGTGCGGCCAACTCTGCTCCAGTAGAGGTAGTCCGATGCGAAATTTGTTGGTGAATTTGAGTCTGTCGCGCAGGAACGACCACAGCGCAAGCAGAACTAGTAGAGGTTACTGATCCATCCGTATAGACGTGAGTACGGTCCCAATATTCGAAGTGGAGCATGGACAGTGTCAGTTGCTTAATGGCTGGCGTCGATAAATGAAATCTACAGAAAAGCATGTGACAATCTTTGTGAATACGTTGGTACAGTTTGCACCCCTTTTTGGCTCGTGGTATACAACTCCCCTACATACCAGGACAAGGGGCGAAATAAACATAGCTGTGAGGCACTTAATTGTCCCATTTTTTCTGAACTCTTTTGCCGAAAGTCGTTCTGGTTTGACTTGTCCTCATTACAGTACTCATACGACACAACGGCACTGTTTAACAATTCCAATGTGAAAGTTCCATCCTTAATAAATAAGGGGATAACTTCTTTCAACAAGGGAGGTATAACTCCTTCGTGTAGGTCGCGCATTAAGTCCTGCGATAAGTGTTGAGTTGGTTCGAAACCACAAAATGCGAACGGCATATTCAGATCGTACAGCATAGAAGGTCAAGCAGCTGACACCAGAGAGGGCAAACTTAGGCGGTAATTATTCAATGATGGTATTGGTTCTTGAAAGTCAAATGATCTGTGTTTGATGCCAATCTCGCGGTGCAATGCCATGCAGTGACAGAATATTTTTGCATGATTGAAACTGTATCAGAATCCACCTAGTCGACCTAACGACAGATTATCGCCTGTAATAATGAGCACGAACAATTTACGACTTTCCCATTTACAGTAAATCCATCTGTTTAAGTCGTTGTTCATCTTTTACAAGCGATTCAAGTATTTTCTTCAAGCCATGCTTGGTAACAAGGTTTTCCTTAGCCAGTAATCTGAAATGAATGGATGAAAGTAGCGATGTGTCCATAGAAGTATTTAGCAATTTGTAATATACTGCCGTCAACTTTTGTTTATCACTTCTGCTGGAAAGGGCATCTCAAATTAATCCATGTACAGCTGCAAACAAAGCTGCCTTGGATCACCCTGGATGTACACGCGATTTTTTAAAAGCTCCTGCATCAAAGATGCTAACCAGGAATTAGCCTGAATTTGGCGCATTTAGAGACCTTTTCGCGCCACAGAAGTCCTACTGTGATTTCTCTGAAACCTTTATCAAAGAAAAATAGCAAAATATTTGTTTTTCCCCTCTACTGTCATTGCCTAAACAAATATTTTTTGGATCTACAAGTGGCAGGCAGCACTTCCAATACTCTGTCTTTCATATTGACTTAGCAGCTTCCCAAGGTAATTCTCAACGAATGGCTCAACAATGACTCCAACCTCATTTGAAGACAACCCACAATGCTCAACTAAGGCATCCATGTACAAAACAGCGTCACTTGAAATTTGTTTCACAGTCGAGCTTGGCAATCGATCCCTTCCTTCCATATCAGCTGATAAAGATCAAATTGCTTGACGAAGTCCCTCTTGCAACTAAGTGTTCTGTGGGTGCAGCTGCCAGTCCCATCCAAGGTGTCAGCATCTTCACCCAACGACGTTCCTGCAAAGCTATTAAGTTGCTGTCCATGACTGCCGCACGTTGCGCTGACTCTTTCTACCTTCAGTGTCTTGTACAAATTTTCCGCCATCGAAACTTGCGGCATGCTTCCTGTAGGCTCCATAAGCACCATACCTTTTTAAGCACCCTTGAACACCACAAAGCCAATCTTTTTCGTGTCCATGCTCTACGTGGAAGTGCCTGAACAGTGAAATCAACGTGACCCTTCTTTTTTTTGTACTTGGGGCACTGGAAAAGGCGGACTCCTGGCATGTGAAAAATAACATATAGCACCCAGCTATCTTAAAAAAGCATAAGTATAACTTGTTCATAAAAATGCAGTATTTATGGTTTCGCATGCAGACCGAAGACATGAAAATAACACGGGGAGTCATTAGTGAAGTTTACAGGCCCAGCTGAGGATTGCTAAACTCTATTACGGTGCAACTTTGCACACAGCAGGAAGCAGAACAGGCATGAGGATATCCCCATCCAGGACGTCATTTACCCCTGCATTTCATATTTGCAACTGTGCTCACTAAAGATATCGTGAGTAAAAAAAAACTTCCTGTGTACTTCACCAAAAAGAACTAAAGGAAGTTGTTATCAATAAGAAGTTAGCGATTATTGTTTTAAAGTCTGTGAAAGCACATCTTTCAAAGAATGCTGTAAGCAGCCAGAAGTGTCTAGATTACAAATTCTACCAACCTCATCCAAAAAACTCCCTGCCATCAAAAGAAGGAATTGAAAGTTGTGTTTCGAAGAAAAAAAGAAACCTTAGTGTGTTGTGGCACCCATGATCGGAATGTTACTGAAGAATTTATAAAAATCTCTGCCTCTCCCTTAACCGAGAGTAGAGTAAGCATGAAATGTTTACGAGCATAACACATTGGTCGTAATGGTACAAGTCAAAATCTTGAAATGGGTATAGTGTTCACCACACCACACCACACCACACCACACCACACCACACCACACTCTTCTTGTTGCGTCGAAACGATCGCCTGCAATTGTGCCGGCTTGGGTAGGCAGCCGCGAACCGTGGCGGCCTTGTCGCTTTCGGGAGCGGCCGCATAATCATGGCGTTGTCGGCAGCGGCGAGCAGTCTTCTGCTGTGGCGTATCACTCGCTAAGCGATCGCTTTCCGCAAGACGCTTCCTACCTCTCCTTTCATCAGACTCCATTGCTTGGCTTAAGCAGCTGTAACGGTGGCGGCACTGAAATGCAGGACGATGCAGAAGCGTACACGGACATGATGAGACGCAGGCCTGACAAGCATGTATATGCAGCGCGTTCGAATACTCCGCGAGCGTGTATACATCTGCCTGCCAAAGGGAGAAACTTCTTGAGCTGAAGGCCCAGCTGCCGGTCTTTTACATGCGTGAGTGTGGGACCGCAGCGCCATCCTTGGGGACGGCGCGGAAGCCCGGCCTTCTCTCTTATAGAATCTCGTTAAATCTCGCATGGTGCCGGATGCTCTCGGATGAGTGGAATTCTGTGCCCGGATGTTGGCTCTCGGTCTCGGCGTGACGTCAGCACACTGCCGACAACGGGAGCTAAAAGCATTTCATGCTTAAATACGTTTTGTGCCAGAAGCACATGGCCACCTAAATTCATTATGCATTGGCAATGCGATAGCATGCGAAGCTGTTGATGCCTTTGTAAGAAGTCACTGGTGAGGCTTGTGGAACCCAGGCTGCTCTATGCCTCCCAATACAAAACAACGGCAAACTACACAAAACCACCTTAGAACTTCGTTCCCTAGAGCTTCCCTCACCAGGACTGCTGCTAGCATTGTGCGACGAGCACAAGCATAGATGCTCCTGTCACTTCAATTCACCCACCTCTTCACCTAAACTCTTTAACGTGCACTGACATCGCACAGCCCACGAGTGCCTTTAGTGTTTCGCCCTCAACGAAACGCAGCCGCCGCGACTGGGTTCGGACCCGGTTAGTTCGTCTCAGTAACCAAGCGCTTTAACCACTGAGCCACAGCAGCGAAGAACAAAAACGCAGCAACTCGCTCTTACCTTTCACAAATATGTGCTTAAATCTGCCGCCGAGTCGCTTTAAACCACAAAACACGTTGTACTTTACATCCACCTCTGGTGAGAGAAAAATAACGAAATCAGAATAACCAACGGCATCTACGAAAAAGCAAAGTCAGCGAAACTCGCAGCCACACAAGGAGCCGAGAAGGAACGAAGCCCGTACTGGCCGTACTGCTCGTACTTTCGAGTTCGTTGTTTTTTGAGAAATGAGCAAAGTTGCAAGCAACGAAGCGAAAATGATTACATTTGCAACGCAGCAGCAAAAAAGAAGATATTTTCATTCTTTCGAACTTTCTGGAGACATTATTTAATAAGTACAAATGATGAGTTGATTTTGTTTTTTGTTGAGGCTTATTGTCGGCCTCCGTTTCGAGTAAAAATTGTAGCCATGGCCGCATCAGGATTTGTTTGCATGGAGGAAAAAAAAACTGAGGAGGGAGTGCGACGCCAACCGGCCAGCCTTCGCAAGCCAAGTGCTCATGAAGTCGTGCCCTGCTCATTTTTCATTCTTCCAGTCAGTTCCACAGCATGCAAAGTTATTTTTTACGCGTAGGGCTGGCGTTGGTGAAACGAACGGACAGAGTTCAGAAGAATTTCCAAGAAAATACGCCTGCTTCAACCAATGAAGCGCGATACTCCAAGTATACTGAGGGTATCATCATCATCATCATCATCAGCCTGACTACACCCACTGCAGGGCAAAGGCCTCTCCCATGTCTCTCCAATTAACCCTGTCCGAGGGTATAGACGTGCACTACGTGAAGGGTGTCCGCCTACCTCCCATGTGCGCATCCAGTCCCCCTTTTTATGAGTTGCGTGGTGGCTGCTATGGCCTTTTTTAGTCGCTTAATTGTGCCTCCGTTTTTTCCATCCTGTTCAAGGTATGGTATGGCCCTGGGGTACCTGTCTGCCCTGAATTCGGATTTCTACGGGGGTTTCGTATGTCCGTCCCTTAGGCGGTATAACCAGTTATTACGATTTTTCTGGCGAGCACGCAAGTCCGATTCTTGAGGTGAGTTTAGTAATGGTAAGGCGGTGAGTAATGGTAGCGCATCCAGAAGTGCTCTTCTTTGCTAGTCCTAGCCTTTCATTCCCTATTGGTCTGCAAGCTTCCCCCCTAGTTAGAAATCACAGCTACCTATCAGTACAATGTTTGGCTTTTTCGTCATTCACCTTTGCTTATTTTACTTCGTCGAACCCTTAATTTGTGTTATCGTCGTGACTCTGTAGAAGTATGGTGGCCTGTATGCTACTAAGGTGCTGTGCTTACAAGCTCATTATTGACTTTTATGTCATAATAGCGGTAACGGCAAAATTAGGCACTACTCCTAATTTTGTAGAAATCAAACCAAAATGAATGGTTTTTAAACACTTCCAAAGTGCGTTATTCTTTATAAAGCACTGAAAAGAGCGAACCAGTTGTTTGCCGCAAAACGTAAGGTACTATTCTTGACAAACACATTGTTGCTTCATTGGGGTTTAGCGTCCCAAAGCAACCCAGGCTATGAGGGACGCCGTAGTGAAGGGCTCCGGAAATTTCGACCGCCTGGGGTTCTTTAACGTGCACTGACATCGCACAGTACACGGGCCTGGAGAATTTCGCCTCAACCGAAATTCGGGTCGAACCCGCGTCTTTCGGGCCAGTAGCCGAACGCCGTAACCACTGAGCCACCGCGGCGGGGACAAACACGTTGTAAAGGATAGCTTAAGTAAAACATTGCTGTCCACACTCAGAGCATGAGTGCCCGCCAGCCAGTCGTACCATCTCTTCATCATGTTAGGTTTTTGGTAGGGTACGATAGAAGAAGTAATGTATATATAGATGCACTATACAAAATTTGTTATTCTCCATGGGATATGCGTCCAGGCGAACGTAAACTGATAGGATAAGTGTCATCGCAATAGAAGTAATTAACTAAACACACTAATTAAATTTTTATTCAGTGCAGTTAGCATGCATGTTTATATTGTAAACTTAGAGATAGTAGCACTGTGCGTGTCTACTCGTTCTTGGTCCCTTGTCCTGTTTGCGCCATTGCTCCGAAGTAGCACTTGATGACTATTTTATTTTGTACACTTGTAGTAACACGCCTGTGCCCTGAGATATGGACGCCTAAAATGTCAGCCCAATCCGTCTAATTACGGATGCCAGACCATGGCACTCGGCACGAAGTTCTTCCCTGGTGTGATGCAGCTGTTGCTTATGGCGATCGGTTTGAAAAGAAAGTGCAGTGCAAGTGACGGGGACTATTTTTCAGTCTTGCCCAACAGTTTGTCTCACTACACTTGGCTGCAGTCGAAGTCTTAAGCGGTACCAGGTCTTATCACCCACTCTAGTAGCAATGGCTTAATCAAACAGGGCTCACCTCCCGTCGCCCTAACATTCTTCTGTTTCGCTAGCCAAGAACGAAAAGTAACCACCGTTGCCTGTCAGTCTACATTCTTGCCAGATACAGTGTCCCACATAACAACTGCATCACATCAGCGTGGAGCTTCATGCTAGTGCCGCATTCTTGCATGCGTGATTATACGGATTAGACTGCAATTTTAGACGTGCATATCTCAGGGCACATGCGCGCTACTAAAATTGTACAAAATATAATAGTAATCGAATGCTGCTATTTCTAAGTTTTCAGTAGAAACACGCATGCTAATGGCAGTGAATTAAAAGGTAATTAAAAGACGTGCTGAATTCGGAAATGCACAAGCGTTGAAAGTAATTGCGTGCGATGCCTTTTCATGACATTTGTGATTCAGCATTTCGTGTTGAACCTAAAAGATATGTGCAACAGCTTTTTTGGAAATCTAACCTGTTGACGACGAATTTAAGTTTTGTGAATTTGCTTCTGTTGTGATGCGTGGTTCATCAGACGCGCGCGTTCATGAGCGCGCGTTCATGCGAAGAAGCAGACAAGTTTCCAGGGGCGAACGCGGCGTATATTCCCACATGTTCGTCGGTGCGTGGCTGGCCGAGAATAACCCACCCGTAGGTTACGGCGCACGCCTTTTATTAGTATTTGGCGCGCATGCGCATTAGCGACGGCGGCGGCGATAGCCGGACACCACATCACTCCCCTTTTATATTGGCTAATTTAACAAGCTAAACTCCAGCTTGATATCCGTCCGGTGGTCGACGGTCTCTGTTCGGGTAGCGTCTTGCACCCGCCGTCTGGAAACGCTTGCGAAGCGGCAGGACCACTGGTGGTAAGGCCGGAGGATGTCACTGAATCGACGCTTGGTGGAAACGCCAGGAACTCGTCTCCCTCCTGGTTGGATGCCTCGCGGTCCGGATCCGTGATCCGCGCGAGCAGCTGGTCCTTGTGACGACGCCAGGTGAAACTGCCTCTGGGTGCGGTAGCACGAACGGTAAAAGACAAAGCGCCGGACTGCCCCACAACAACACCAGAGACCAAGTTTGGTCTGCCTCGATAATTGCGAGCCATCACTTGGTCACCGACTGCTATGTCACGATCACGACGTGGGCGAGCAACGGATTGCTTGAACTGATTATATGCAACCCTTCCTCCCACCACTGGCTTGACAACATCGAGTCCATTTCGCAGCCGTCGTCCTAGTAGCAACTTTGCTGGTGACTCAGTTGTCGCATGGGGAGAGTTGCGATAGGTAAGCAAAAACTTGTGAAGCCTCAGATGTAATGTGTCCGCTCCGCTAGACTTACGAAGAGCGTTTTTAAGTGTCTGAATAAAACGCTCTGCAAGCCCGTTTGAGCTGGGATGATACGGTGCAGTAAGCACGTGACGACAGCCCAATTCTTTTACAAAAAGCTTGAACTCTTTGGAAGTAAACTGTGGGCCGTTATCAGTGACCATGGCTTCTAGGAAACCAAACCGCGCAAACAGCTCTCTCAGTTTGTCCACTGTAGCGCCCGACGTAGACGAGTGCATAACAAACACTTCCGGCCACTTGGAATGCGCGTCCACGACCACAAGAAACATTGCGTTCAAAAAGGGGCCAGCAAAATCTATATGTACGCGCAGCCATGGTGCTGTTGGCCAAGACCAAGGATGCAAGGGCGCTTTACACGGCTCGGAACGCTGTTCTTGACAACTTACGCAGGCCTTGACAGGATGCTCGAGGTCCGCCTCGATGGACGGCCACCACACGCAGCTGCGTGCCACTGGCTTGCTGCGCACGATGCCTGGGTGCCCCTCGTGGAGTTCGTCCAGCAGCAAGTTGCGCAACTTTGCCGGCACGATCACTCGCATCCCGAACATGATGCAGCCTTGGTGAACTGTGAGCTCGTTGCGTCTGTCAAAAAAAGGCTTCAAATCTTTCAGTCACAGACTCCGGCCACCCTACGTTTACGAAATCTATCACTCTACAAAGCAAGGGGTCCCGAGCTGTTGTTCGAGCAATGTCCTGGCTTGAAACTGGCATTGATTGCAAGTTTCCTCTCTTTCTTGTGTTTCGTCTTTCACCACTGATAGCGGCAGGCGCAAACAGAAATCGGCTTCAGCGTTCTCGCTTGACTTTCTGAAGATAAGCGAATACCGGTACGCTGACAGCGTCACAGCCCAACGCTGCAAACGCGCTGCTGTGATAGTCGGAATACCGGTTTTTGGGCCCAAGATTATTTGAAGCGGTTTATGTTCGGTGACTAATGTGAACGAACGACTGAAAATGTAGAAATGAAACTTCTTAACACCAAATATTATTGCAAAGGCCTCTTTCTCAAGCTGGGTGTATTTCTCGGCATCGGTCAAGGTACGCGATGCGAAAGCGATTGGCTTTGTGCTGCCATCATCCGAAACATGAGAAAGAACCGGGCCTAAACCATAGTGCGACGCGTCGCATGATAGCTGCAACGGTTTGCACGGGTCGTAGTGCGCCAAAATCGGCGGAGACGCTAGAAAGCTCTTTATCTTGATAAACGCTTCCCGGCAACGCTCATCCCAGCACCACGGGGCGTTTTTACGTAGCAGCCTGAAAAATGGTTGTGCCACCGTTGCTAGGTTAGGAAGGAACTTGCCGTAGAAATTGACTCCCAGGAACGACTGCAGCTGCTGCCTGTTAGGGGCTGGAGCCTTGAGGAGTGCGTCAACCTTCTCCGTCGTTGCAGAGATGCCTTGTGCGCTGATTCTGTGTCCGAGGTAGCGAAGTTCCTGTTGGAAAAACGAACACTTCTCTTTCTTGACACGAACGCCTCTTTCAAGAAGTCGTTTTAACACAGCTTCGAGATTGGTGAAATGCTCTTCGTCACTTTTACCAGTGACCAGAATGTCGTCTAGGTAGCAGCAAACGCCGTGCAAGCCCTTCAGCATGGTGTCAATTATTATTTGGAAAATCCCAGGTGCGGACGAAATTCCAAACGCGAGTCGATTAACAGCAAACAATCCTTTCTGCGTATTTAACGTGAGGTATTGTTTTGACGACTCAGACATGACCACTTGCTGATAGGCCCGGCTGAGATCAATCTTCGAGAAATGCTTACCCCCCGACAAGGCTGTGAACAGGTCGTCCACCTTTGGTAATGGGTGACGGTCGACGTCAAGGCACGGGTTAGCGGTCGTCTTGTAGTCGCCGCAAATCCGTATGCTACCATCTTGCTTGATTACGGGTACCACCGGCGTAGCGTATTCTGACGTCATAACCGGCGATATAATTCCCAGTTGTTCCATTTTGGCCAACTCAGCGTCGAAAGCTTTTTGCAACGCGAACGGAACATTCCTGGCTTTAAGGAATCTCGGCTTCATACCAGGTTTAAGAAAAAGTTCGGCGCGTTCTTCTGTTATCGTGCCTAACTCGTCTTTGAAAAGAGGTTGGTACTTCGCCAGCAATGCGTCAAGACTCTTTTGAACGCTGATATGAGTAGGAGTGCCTGACCTTGTAATGTTGTTCAGGTTCCAGATTTTCGCCCACTCCAGCCGGACGGCGCGGAGCCACTCCCGGCCCAGTAGAGGTGGTCCTTTGTGGTCTACGACGTAGAGTGGAAGAATTACCGAATGGTCGCAGTGCTGCACGTTGACCGAAGAGACGCCTTGGGGTTGTACCAGTGCTCCTGTGTAGGTACGAAGTTTAACTGTAGTAGGCACCAGTACAGCCGAAGGAAAGAGCTTACGGAACTGAGTCTTTCACATCACGGAAACAGCCGCTCCCAAGACACCGCTGATGGTCATCTGTACGGTGACAGCGTCGCACTGAGCTGCCGACACGCCGTTAAGACTGAGGGTCGAAGCTTTCCGAGACACAGCTGTCAGCATCTTCACATTCTGTTTCATTTGCTTTTTCTTGAAGAAAGTCTTACCACTGCGTCTGCAGGCTCTGGATATGCCCTTTCTTGTTGCAACTGAAACAGGTGGCGTCCAAGTGAGGGCATGCTTCACTCGTGTGTTTTGGCGCACCACAGCGAAAACAGCTTTTGCGTGTTTTCTGCGCCTCAGCCTGCATCTTGTGCACATCGCTGACTGCGGCGTCTGTGCCGCGTGCTTTAGCAGCACTATTCTTAGCCGCTTCCATTGCAAGAGCCCTCTACACCGCTTTCGGGAACGTAAGCTTGCTATCTTCCGTGAAAAACACTCGCTGAATGTCTTCTCGTAGCAGGCCACACACGAAGCGGTCCCGAAGGGACTCTTCAAGGGCGCTTCCAAACTCGCACGTTTGCGACAGTTTACGAAGCTCGGCAACATAACTAGATATGGACTCGCCTTCTCGTTGACACCTCCGGTGAAACTTGGCCCGTTCTCCAATGACGGACGGCTTCGGAGACAGGTGGTCGCTCAAAACTTTCTTGAGGACATCGAAACTTTTCGTAGAAGGCAGGTCTGGAGAAGTTAATGACTTCAACAACCCGTACGTCTTCGGACCGATAATGCTCAAAACGGCCTGTACCTTGTCGCCGTCGGGTACTCCGTTGACAATCAGGAACGACGTAAGCCGCTCTTCGTACGAAGCACAATCGCTAGCGGACTCGTCGAAGGGTTCCAGTTGGCCCAGTCGCCTAGCGAAGTGCGTCACTGCTGCCTCGGCCCCAGTCATGACGACAGTCACCGGCTCCGCACGCTGCAAAGACGATAGTCTTCTTCACCGAGTGAAATTCGGAAACACTTGCAAGCCCACGCCACCAACTCCCGGGAATGCACGGGGAAATTCAGGCAGCTCAAGGTGCCCGGCCGCAAGGCTAGGCGCTCCGAGTTCCCTGGAAAACAGCGACCTGGCCGGCAGCCCAGTCATCCCAATTCAGGTGCCGGTGGCGGAACGCCGCGTGGGGCTGACGGCATCGACAACAAAACGTCATCATCATCATCCTCGTTGAAGTCACCGCCCGGGAACAAGACTACGCCCCCACCGTCACCGCCCAGCGGCAGGGACGCTGGCCACTTCCCTGAGCTCAAGACAAATGGCGCTGCCGGCGCCCGGGCATCAGCGTCTCAACACGGCAAACAACAGGTGAGCAGCTGGGCTGAGATCGCCTCCTCCTCCTCCCATTCCCCCGCGTCCCCAGTTACCGTCTCCGCACTCGACGCGGAATACAAAAAACAGATCGACGTGCTACGGGCACAGAATGAGCTTTTGCTCAACAAAATTCAAAATTTAGAATCAAAATTGGCGTCCGCCGCTCCGAGCCCGCAGAACTCGGACACAATGGAGAGCGACGCGGAGATCTCGCCTGCCCTCGTGACAGCCATCTCCGCGATGGAGGAGCGCTTAACCTCTAAATTACGATCTATGATCGAGACCGCCATGGACCAAATCTTGACCAAGGTCAAATCTGCCGTCCCCGCGGTAGTATCAAAACACATCTTGGACAACCCCGCCTCCTCCGTCGGACGGGGCCCATTAGGGACGTATCCCGTCCTTCAAAATTCAACCGTCTGATTATTGATTCGGACAATGAGGACAGCTGCCCCGCTCCTTCCATCATCACCCCCTTGATGGCGCAAGTAGCTGGCTCTGAGGCAGCCAATCCCTCCTCCTCCCCCCAAGAATTTTAAATCATGGCGAGACACCTTAATCAAAGGAGTTCCGCCATCTCCAATTCGGCCATGTCAACTTCAATAACACAGTGGAACTGTAGAGGCTTTAAGGACCGCACTAAGCGGGCCAATTTCCGCCTCTACCTTGAAACTTTCGGGTCCTTACCAGCCGTGGTTGCCCTCCAAGAGCCAGGCCTGGGCGCCACAATTTCAAATTACACGACGTTCCAACAGGACCCCGTGTCTTGTCTTCTCGTTCACAAAGACTACACAGCCAACCTAGTGGATCTCGACCTCAAGCTCGAGTATTCCTATGTAATGGTGACTATCCTACCACTCCGCCGCAGGGACTCGCCGTTGCATATACTCAACGTGTACTGCGCTCCCAAACTCAAGCGAGTGACTTTTGCGGACCTCTTTAGCCGCGCGCTAAGAGTAGCGGGCCGCGATCCCCTGCTGATTGTGGGCGACTTTAATGCTCCCAGTCAGCTGTGGGGGTATCGCAAGCAGGAGTCGCGCGGACGTAGGCTGGCGGAGCTTGCGTCCACGTTGGGCCTCACCCTCCACACGGACCCCGTCCACCCAACACGGCTAGGAAACTCCGTGACACGGGATACGTGCCCGGACTTAACCTTCACTCGCAACATACAACACGCAGACTGGCTCAACACCGAGGAGACCCTCGGTAGCGACCACTGCATCATTAACACTACACTACGCACACGCCCTCTCAAGCGTCCTAGAACACAAGCCCGTATCCCAGATTGGACGAAATTCAGGCAAAATTTTAACTCACTTGATAATACACCCATTTCCGCGCAAGGCTACACAGCATGGTCCCAACAGCTGCTGGCACACCTTTCCTCGCATGAAACACACATCCAGCTCTCAGAGGCGGTCACGGACGTGGATAACCACCTTCTACACCTCTGGGAAGCCCGTCGCAGCCTCGTCCACCGTTGGCGACGCCAGAAACACTATAGAAAGCTTAAAGCTCGAATTGCCGAGCTTACCCAGAAAGCGGCAGAGTACGCGGCCCAACTCGCCGACTCCAACTGGGTAGATAGATGCAACACGGCCGCGCGACAAATGTCCAGCCGAAACACGTGGCGTCTCTTTCGAGCCCTAATCGACCCAACCCAAACACGAACCGAAACACAAAAACATTTGCAGCGAGCCATGCACGCTTTTCCTGGCAACACGACTCAACTGGCACAGAAACTTCGGGACCAGTATTTGTGTACAGCCCAAGACCCCCGTGGATCTGCGTACTCTTATGCAGGCAGAGAGAACACGGAGCTGGATCAACCTTTCCAGCTCCATTATCTGCGGGCGGCTCTCGCCAAAATCAAACGGGGCACTGCACCAGGACGGGATAAGGTCACCGTCAAGCTTTTGACGAACCTGCCCGACTTGGCATACCAGTCCCTCCTGGAATACGTCAATGCGATTTGGCGCGGGGACACCCCCCTGCCAATCGAATGGAAAACGGCTTTGGTCACTTTTATTCCTAAAGCTGGCAAACCAATTGACACAGATAACCTCCGCCCCATCTCTCTCACCTCATGTGTGGGCAAACTAATGGAGACGATGGTGCGGGATCGGTTATCTACATATCTTGAATACAAACATGTCTTTGCGAGCACGATGTTCGGATTCCGCCCACACAGATCCGCACAGGATGTCCTCCTGCAACTCAATCGTTAAGTCCTTGACCCCCTCGAATGCCCCCATAATGACCGGGTCGTACTCGCCTTGGATCTCAAAGGGGCATTTGACAATGTAACACATGAGATCATACTCACTAACCTAAGTCACACCGACTGTGGCCTCAACACATTTCGATACATAAGCCAATTTTTAATGGATCGTCAATCCTACATTCGAATTCAAGATAGAGACCATGGTCCTTACCTACTCGGCACGCGGGGAACCCCTCAAGGCGCGGTACTTTCCCCGCTGCTCTTCAATCTGGCCATGATGCACCTGCCGGCCCAGCTGAGTGGTGTCGCCGGCGTGCAGCACGCCCTGTACGCCGATGACATCACTCTGTGGGCCACGCAGGGCAGCACAGGGGATATTGAAACCAGCCTGCAAACAGCGGCGACGATAGTAGACCGCTACGCCCGCCGCTGCGGTCTTCAATGTTCCCCTCAAAAATCGGAATTTGTGCACCTCCGCCCCTCACAGAAGTGCACAACTAAAATATCTCTTTCTCTCGAGAGTGGTCCCATACGCGAAAGTGATGAGATACGGGTACTCGGACTCTACATCCACAAACACAGGCGGCCAGACACTACATTGGTTAAACTCCGTAAGGTGGGGGACCAGGTGGGCCGCATGGTCCGCCGGGTTTCCAACAAACGCGGAGGGCTACGAAGTAAGGATGCCTTGCGGCTGGCAAACGCCTTCGTAACTAGTCGAATTCTCTATTCGACTCCTTATTTCCACCTACGGAAACAAGAGGAGGATGCCCTTGAGGTCATCCTTCGCAAAATTGTTAAACGTGCCCTTGACCTCCCCATCACTACTTCGAACAGCCGGCTTATGGCCCTTGGGGTGGTGAATACTTTCCGGGAGCTCCGGGAGGCGCACCTTACAAACCAGTACACGCGTTTGTCGCTAACGGAGTCGGGTCGCCGCCTTCTTGCTCGACTCCATATACAACACACCCCTCCAATGGAAGACAGGTTTCGCATCCCGGAACTGTGGAGACGTGCCCTCCACGTGCGGCCTCTTCCAGCAAACATGTCACATGAAGACCATAATGGTCGGCGCCTGGCACGAGCGGAAGCGCTAGCCCGATATTATGGCAACAAAACAGGTGTATACTACGTGGACGCCTCCGGCCCTCACCACGGGGGATGGTACACGGCCGCGGTAGTTCACAACAGCAACACAGTTAACGGCCTCACTTTCAGAGCCCGCAGTGCAACACAAGCAGAAGAGGTCGCGATTGCTCTCGCGGCCTCACATTCCAATTCAAAATACATAATTACCGACTCGCAAGGGGCCTGTCGGAACGTCGAACAAGGCAGCACTCCCTTCCTAGCCTATCGAATATACCAAAATTGCATACGGGATAAGGACCCCGCACACCGTCACCTCATATGGGCCCCTGCTCATCAGGGGTTGGCAGGAAACGAGGCAGCAGACGCAGCCGCCCGCGCGCTCTCTCACCGGGCTGTTTTCTCCTCCCCACCTGATCAGGAACCCGATTTTAATCCGGTTTATACGTTCAAAAATATCGCAACCTACTTTCAAGATAGCCATCGCCTTTACCCTAGCCCATGTAAAGGCCTCAAGAAGGCGGATGAGCGGCTTCTTCTCCGCCTCTTCACCAATACATTGCTGTGCCCGGCAGCACTAAAACATTTTGACCCCTCCTTTAGCGGCAACTGCCCGCACTGTGGTGCGGTGTCTTCGGACACCTATCACATGGTGTGGGCCTGCCCCTCCAACCCGGCCATTCCCCCTATCCCCAACCCAACCCGGGAGGACTGGGAGGCGACCCTGCTCGGCTGCCACGACTTACAGGCCCAACAAGCCTTAGTCGGGCGCGCCCGGGCGGCGGCTACCGCCACTGGGGTCCCAAACTAGGGACCTCCACCTAGTGTTTGTAAGGATCGGTCCCTTACGGGCCGATCCAAACACCTCCTGTTCTGAATCAATGTTTTCACCACCACCACCCTTCCAAAACTGAAGAACGCCGTCTTCTATCCCGTCCTCGTCGCCAGTTGTTGTGATGCGTGGTTCATCAGACGCGCGCGTTCATGAGCGCGCGTTCATGCGAAGGAGCAGACAAGTTTCCAGGGGCGAATGCGGCGTTTATTCCCACATGTTCGTCGGTGCGTGGCTGGCCGAGAATAACCCACCCATATGTTACGGCGCACGCCTATTATTAGTATTTGGCGCGCATGCGCATTAGCGACGGCGGCGATAGCCGGACACCACAGCTTCGAGGAATGAGTTCTTCACAATGTCTTTCTTTCTAAACACCATTAGGGAAGGGAATAAATTACCGAGTTGTGCTTTTTGCGTTGCATAAAAAGACGCATCGTTTGGAGTGCTGTCAAACCGAATGTGTAAAGATTTTTGTTACAGTTTCTTCTACTGCATAGTTTTTAGTATACCCAAGGGCACAGGTGGCATACCTCATGCATTCCTTATTCTGTATCCTCGCCACTGTAACGCTTTTGGCGCTTTGGGTTTAGGACATAAAAAAAGATCGTGATATTATACTGTGAAAGCAGTAAAACTGTAACCGGAGATATAAATATTTATTTGCAAAAAACATAAGTAATTCTCAATTTTCTGAACAGGAAACAACAGTTTACAATAGCCGGTGAGCACTGCAAGCAGTAGTGCAGGCAGTGACCACATGTACCGACCACAAGACAGAACTCCTTTAGAGAATAAGAATGGGGCGAAGTGAATTTGGCAGGTACTCGTAGATAATGAGTAGCTACTGATTAGTATCGCTTCGGAGCAAATTGTATTGTATCTCGCCACTACTCACACAAGGGGCAGAATCTTGTAGGCGGAAAAAAGTTTCGAAATTAAGGAGATTGCGAAGGTAAAAACGGAAAGGAAAGCGACTGCTGTAATCGTGATCTTAAAGAGACAGGATAATGCAACGAAATTAGCTGAAATACAGAGACAAAGGAAACGGGAGGAGAAAGATATAAGGAACAACAAGCGCTACCACCAACTGATTTATTGAGGTCTAAAGTAGAGAATATAAAGATATGATCACGCGCAAAGACGGCATGCAGTACGGACACACATATAACGCAACCGCAGTTTGATATGGCAAATAGGAATTCAGACAAGCACATTCAGCATCATATATCTGCAGAGAAGTGTCACTTGCGCAGCGATCAGACAGATGGTTTATATGGAAGGCTGCTAGAAGAAGCGGAGTCTACATTGGCGCTCTGCCAAGAATATTGGTGTTTTAAAATCAAGCCCTACACGTGCTTACACAAGAAGAGAAATGCAGCAGAGGGTTCGAGATTTTCTTTATATTTTTATATATTTTCCACATTCTCGTAGCGGATGATTGATGCAGCGGCCAGTTTGGCCTACAAAGGAACGCCGGTATGAAAGGAGAAAACCGTACACCACTTCTGTGGCGCAACTAACATAGGCGGTGCCATTTCTCTTGCAGCCCCCGTCGCAACCGCTAGAAATGCAACAACAATGTTTTTAAAGTTTGTTGGGGGCTCAAGACGCCAAAAGCACATGGTGTATGCCGGCTCCTTTCTTAAGATTGTGCGACACCTCTTGCACGTATGGGACCATTGCCGGCCTTGAAGAAGGGAGATCAGGTCTTATTTTTTGTCAGAATTTTTGTTTTTGCAGGAGGGCTTCAGCAACTGCTGGTATGACCGTTCCAGGGAAGCCTGTCATCCTGCATTCAATAAGGGCACAATTTTTGAAGTGCAGATTGCAAACAGAGAGTCAATAGCTCTTTTCACTACTTCCGAGTGTGCTGAGTCGCAGCTCAACAATCTTTGTTGGCACGTGAGGATACAGGTAACAACATGGTTGGTACAGAACGTAAGCTTGAGACCTCAGAAGCGTAACTCTTGATTGTCAGTGAATTCATGTGTAAAAACCAACCCTCGTCCTTTTTGAATAAATGGAGTGAAAACCTGTAAAACAACTTGGTGAAGGGTTGTAAAGGTAAGCACGTTTAGGGCTCGATTAAAAAAAAAAAACTATTTTGGGGAGGAGCGCCAATGTAAAAGCTCGGCTTTTTCTAGAGGCCTTCCATATCAAAAATCTATCTGATCGCTGCGCGAGTGACACTTGTTTCAAGATTCATGACGCTGAATTTGTGTTTTTCTCAATTTTGTTTGGCCACATCACACTGCGGTTGCGCTATGTGTGTGCCTCTAGTGCCCGCCGTTTCTGCGTATGCTCATATTTTTATTTGTATTCTCTGGTTTACACATAAATAAAACAGTTCGTAGTAGCGCTTGTTCATTGTCATGCGTGTTTCGGCCCATCTCTTTTGCCTCTGTTATTCCGCTAATTTCTGTACATTATGCAACACCAACTAACTCGACAGCACACTCCTGATGCAGGAAGAGAGCAGAGTGGATCCAATGCAAGTTAATTAAATGCTAGCTGATATCGAGAGAAGAAATGCGGATGCAGTAGGCGTATAACGAGAAGGGAGCACAGCGGATGGTCTCTTAGGGTAATGGAGTGAACTGCTTGTGCATGCAAAGTAGTGTGCGGATGAGATTGGGAAGTGTGCGGGAATAACAAGCGCGGGAAAGTGTTACCAGGAGGCCACTGGGGTGGGTCTTTATCCTGCAGTAGTGTAGTGAGTCTGGTGATGATGATGATTATAGATGAAATTTGGTTCAGCGAATAAGACGAACACAGAGAAAGGAAACGAGACGCACGAAGCGCTACTAACCAGTGATTTATTCATGGATGCAAAGAACACATTAATAATCGTTCACCACACATGCGCACATTCGGGTGGCTACAGGCTACTTTAGCAGTTATTCATGGCTCACACTTATCTAAGAACATCTTATATGTCTCTAAGAAAAGCGCGGGTAACAAGATAAAGTAGGTAACTTTGAACATGATCAAAGTTTCATGTTCAATATTTATATTCATGATCATTTTCATGTTCAAAGTTATCTACCTTATCTTGTTACCCGCACTTTTTTAGACTTAAGGTGTTCTTAGAGATGTGTGAGCCATGAGTACCTGTTAATGTAGCCTGGAGCCGCCCGAATGTGCGCATGTGTGGTCAACGATTACTAATGTGTTTTTTGCATCCATTAATAAATTTGTTGTTAGTAGCGCTCCGTCTTTGTCGTTTCCTTTCTCTGAGTTCGTCTTTTGCGCTGAACCAAGCTTCAACTATGTCCTACCAACTAGCCCAGCACGAAGTTTTGTTAATGATTATTATATAGCTAAAGGGCAACTTGAATTTCCTCTAAGGGCCCCCTTCCTCCATGCCGTATCCGCAGGTAAAGCACCGTGGCGGTGCACAACCTCGACCTGTCCTGCGGTGCCCTCTCTGCCTGCTTTTCGCGCCTCGCTGCGTGGTGCGGCGCCTTTTTTCGAGGTACTGCGCCAGCGGACGCGCGACGCCTATCCGCGAAGCGCCTCTTGAGCACGTTCGCGCGACATTCATCAGCTGCGTCGCGGGTGAAGAGCCCCCTTCGCGTTGGACGCATGTGCCCGTTGGGTCCACTTCACGCCGAGTTTCACAGAAACTTCTGCTTTTCATTCATTTTCAGTTGTCTCAAACAACCGCGTGCACTCCTCGCAGTTCAAAGCTGATCATTTGTGACTCGAAAAACAGCACGGGAAATACCGCGACGAAAGTCCTGAGGAAAGGGTACGTGGAAAATTATGACAAAGGCAATGCCTGGTTACTGGTTAAATCTCGACGGAAACCTGCACTATGATGTAGAGGAATGACTGAGAGGGTAAAGCGGCGTGAGGCGGAAGTGACCAGCTCCGACACACCACGGATGACCAAGCTCTTGCATGGGTAGGCTAAATGTGCAGTTTGATTTTTTATTGTGGTCCTAAAGGGTGATTCTGGCCCCTGCGATTTATCAACAGTGCAGTCTATATTCTTTAACGGCAGAGGTAATTAGATGCGTGAAACGAGGCAGCAAGCAAGATGGCTTTGTCCTGGGTCTTTTAAAAATCAAATAAAATCAAATCAAATACTTTATTTCCTTTACAATGAAGAAAAAGGAAGCTGAAGCAAAAGGCATGTGACGCCTGACGAGGTCTCAGCTTCTTTGTACTGTTTGGAGTACAGTGCACTTGAAAGGGGTAACGCTTTACAGTGAAAGAAACTTGTGCAGACTGCTTGAAAAATGCTCACAGCAGGGTAGCAAGGCATGGTACCAAATCATATCTCTTCTCTACACAAAGAAAAATTAAATACACTACTGTGTTACAGTACAGTAATACGAATCTCAGACAAAAGTGAAGTACATGTCAAATATGCTTTTTTCGTGTTCGAACACCAAAGCACGAGAGCTTATGAATTACGCATGCCATTTATCAGCAGGTAAGTTTTGATTGTTTCATTAGATATTTCTGAGAAATACTGAATTTAAGATCATTTGAAAAAATGATCTAGGGCAGTACGTACTTGATAGTGTTTTGTTTGCGGTAGTTGGTACGAGTGCTAGGGAACAGCTTCCTCTGTGTCGGAAGGTGATAATGCAATAACAATTGTCTGTAATGGTGGTGTACAGTCGAGTTTGGAAGATGTGTTGGAAGAAATGGTGAAAATATTTTTGATGTGCCTAAAGCAAACTGTGTTTGAGGAATAAAGTTGCTGTAGCCAAATATTGAGGACGACCGTAATACTGTTCGATTATTCGTAATGGCTTCTTTTGTACAGTGATCAATTTGTTTTAACTTCTTTTAATTGTAGCGTTCCGTACAAGAATACAATAAGACAATTTAGAATAGAAAAGGGCATAGTACATAAATAACTTCAACGATTCAGGTATGAAGCGGGCGATTCTATTAAGACAACCAACTGTTTGACAGAGATCAGATACAGGATTAGAAACATGAATATGCTAAGAAAATGTCTCGGAAAACCGAACACCCAGGAATGCTGATTCGATTAATTACTGTGGTCTCGTATTGAATATTAATTGCATACCGTGCAGTGGTATTGATGGGTCGAAACATAATATAGGTAGCTTTTTTCAGAATTGAGCTGCGGTTGTTTGACTGCAACTGTACATGTAATCTAGTTAGCTAAATATTAGTCACAGTTTCTAGGCCAGGCAGTGAAGAGGCATTAAAAAAAGGTTCGTGTGGTCGGCGTACATGACAAGGTCGGGAGAATCTAATAATTGGGTTATGTCATTAATGCACAGTAAGAATAATAAAGGTCGTAATATGGAACCTTGAGGAACACCTTGCGTAATTGCTACCTTATCAGAACAGTGCTCATTTTTACGAACGTACTGTAAGTGGTTTTCCAAATAGCTGGTAAGCAGAGGTAGGGGCATTCCGCATACACTCTAGGCTGGTAATTTATTAAGCAGAATAGTACGCTGTCCACAGTCGAATGCCTCTGGAAAATCCAGAAACAAACCCAACAGTCACCTTAGCTCCTCAATATTATTGGTGATTTTGTCTTTAACAGTGAGCAGTGCTTGTTCGATGGGCCTGCTCTTTAAAAAGTCGTACTGTAAAGGATTTATAACATTATGTTTGCTTAACCCGCAGTTAACTGCACCCTCAAAAACTTTGCATAATACTGGCAACTCTGAAATAGGTCTATAATTGAATATTTCATTCCTGTCGCCACGTTTATGATTGGGAAAAGTCGTGCAATCTTTAAGTCATGAGGTAAAACTCCAATTTAAAACGGGAGTGTTCTCTGATGATCTTGATATTTAATTGAAGTTGAGTGTTCCCTGATATAGACATTTAAAATGTTACACGCAACAACCCATTCGCCGCAGAGGATGTACAGACGGCATCCCAGTTACGGTGAGCCCTCGCACAGCGAACACTAGAGTGGCAGACACTTCCGTGTTCGTCCTAATGTGGGCTCGGGTGGTGGTGAAAACATTTATTTGGAAGTAACAGGAGGTATCCATGAATCATCCCGTAAGGGACCGATCCTTACAAGCACAAGTTGGTATCCCTAGTTTGAGACCCCGACCGACCAGGTCGGGGTCCCAAACTACTGGACCGACAGGTCCAGTAACATGTTTTACTTGAGTGCCCGCAAGGCATACCGCTGCCTTGCACGTAAGCTGGCGACTTGTCGCAACTACTAGTTTCTACAAACTACGCTTGCGCGGCAGCATAGCCGCGGAGACCAGTCAGCCGGTTTGGATAAGCTCCTTGCGTGAAAACTAACAGGTTCTGTCTCTTAGACGATCACTGCCTTCTGCGCACGGCCCGGGTGCTTGACGCTGACTGTACAATATCAGCGAATAGGCTCACTGTACATTCGATGTAGACCGTATATCTATATCTGTGTTGTTCACTGAGGAAACAGACATGTTTTGGAGTATAATTTGCAATGCAGCGTGCAGACAGGGATCAATAAATGATGTAGCCATTTCCTGGTAGCCCAAAGAGGCGGAAAGTTTGCATTCATGCTTCGAGGAAGGAACAGTGGCAACGCAATATTAAATACAGAGAAAAAGGGTTCCGGCAGTTTCTTAGGGTGACGTTTTTCCTTGTACACGTTTAATAAGTGCACTAGAAAAACTATGAGTGTTTATGCGTATTGAGTGTTTATGTTTTCTCGCTGCCTCTTTTCATTTGCATGCTTTTAACAGATTCCGTCTGCACTTGATCTGGTTTGTATAAATTGAGACCTATATACATCTGTTAAACATCTTCCTGATAAATGATTGCAATTTCACAGTGCAATAAATATTCGTGTCCGAATCATGTTCATCGCGTTATGTGAGTTTTGCCGCTTACTGCAATTTTAGATGTTCTTGGGCCTAGCTGAGCTGAGAATCTCGCCAGGATGAATCTTTTTTTTATACCTCGGAAAATAAAGTGAATTGTACACCAGGAAACGCCGTCGATATCTTTGACGTCGTAAAACAACGCCGCTGCATAAGAGTCTAGGGCATTAGAAATTCGAGTGACGGTATTTCATCAATGCGCAACGTGGAAAAGGCAGGTTCAAGAGTTTTCAAAAATTCAGTTCTCTCGTCCGATACTTCTCCCACTATGCCAATTCCGAAACCTTAAAAAGCCGGCTTTCCTTCAATTTTGCAATTTAATAGCGCTACCTATGACCAATAAAGACACGGGTTCGATTCCGGCCGCGCGGTCCAATTTCGACGGAGGCTAAATTCTAGAGGCCCGGGTACTATGCGATGTCAGTGCGCGTAAAAGAACCCCAGGTGGTCGAAATTTCCTGTGTCGTTCACTACGGCATCCTTCACAGACTGAGTCGCTTTGGGACGTTAAACTCCCACAAATCATAAACCATAAAACCAAGAATTAAAACTTCTACACTTCACTTTAGTTAATAATTGGTCGGTTTCAAATACTATCTTATAAAATTCTTTTTTTCAATACTAGTGCGGTTTTCGCAAGGGCTTCTTTGTTACACACAACTGGCCGGTTTAGTTCATGATTTTCGTTTATCCATCGATGTCGGCGGTCAAATTGATGCCGTTTTCCTGGATTATTCGAAAGTATTTAATCGTGTTCCTAATCATAGGCTTATGCTCAAACTCAGTTGAATATTCACCCTGGTGTTATTAGAACGCTGGACTTCAGGTTACCTCCATTAACAACTACAACTCCACTTTTTCTAAAGTCACATCCGGGGCACCGCAGGGGAGCGGTCTTGGCCCACTTCTCTTTTAATATATATTAACGATTTACCCAACTATGTGTCTTTTCGAGTTAGGCTCTTTGCCGATGACTGCGTAATGCACCATAATATAGCTTCTACCACTGACTAACAATGTTTGTAAACTGACCTGGCTGCAGTAACCGCATGGTACACATGTTGCCTTATGCCACTTAGTGCTTCTGTAGATAAGCTTATGTCTTTCCCTCGCAGTTCTTGCATTCACACAACTTATTTCTTAACGATTCGGTCGAACTTGCAACTACTTACAGGTACCTAGGAGTTCATCTACAATCAGAAATAACATGGCTTAACCCCATTAATCTCACCTTAGCATCCCACAACCGCCCACTCAGCCTATTAAAGCGTAACCTCAGACTGGCTCCCTCGCACCTGAAGAAACTTGCGTTCATCACACTCATTCACCCGAAGATTGAATATGCATCAGCCCTCTGAGATCCTGAAAAAGCCTATCTCGTAGCGGACATGGAGTACTTGCAGAACACTGCTGCGTGTCTTATTTTTTCAGACTACTCACTTACTACAAGGGCCCCGCCGCGGTGGCTCAGTGGTTACGGCGCTCGGCTGCTGACCCGAAAGACGCGGGTTCGATCCCGGCTGCGGCGGCTGAATTTCGATGAAGGCGAAATTCTGGAGGCCCGTGTGCAGCGCGATGCCAGTGCACGTTAAAGAACTCCAAGTGGTCGAAATTTCCGGAGCCCTTCACTACGGCGTCCCTCATAGCCTGAGTGGCTTTGGGACATCAAACCCCAATAAACCAAAGCAAACATACTACAAGCGTCACTTCCTTAAAAAATTAAGCCGAAATAGAAAACTTGTATACCCGACGGTAAACTATCACGACTAGCACTTTTCCATAAACTGTATCACCAACCATCGCTCCACCGGGATTTTTTGCAATCACCATCATCTTCTTTCCATGGCTCGACCATACGCACAAAGTCAAAAGCATCGCGCGTTCATCTGCATTTGTAAAGTCGTTCATACAACGCACTATCATAGAGTAGAACAATTAAACAGCGCACATAGCCATTGAATCTAACCACTCCTCATTTCTTGATGTTATCCGTAGCGACGTTGGCATTTGAAATCTGTTTTTTTTTTCACTTTCGGTACTTATGCATTTATTTCTGTTCTTTTGGTTCATTATACGCACGCTGTAGTATTTTTCATTTTTGTTATGCCTTATCGTCTTCTTGAATATGCAATTTGTATTATATTGTTTTGCGTCGCTGGCTTCTTTATTTACTCCGTTGGGCTCATTCTTCTATGTTATCCCTAACCTGTTTATTGTTCTTTTGCTTGTTCTCGCCCCCTATGGAATACTCTCGAAGGAGGGCCTTAATGGGTATGTTGAATAGACGAGTATATAAATACATAAATAAATCTGTTTTTTGCGTGAGATATATTTATGTCACGTAAATATCCCGCCATTGTTCACTCAACTTGGACCAGCCGCTCGAAGGTCCCTTTATAATTTCAAACACCTGCTGTACCCGTGTGCTGTGCGATGTCAGTGCACGTTAAAGAACCCCAGGTGGTCGAAATTTCCAGAGCCCTACACTACGGCGTCTCTAAGCCTCAGTCGCTTTGGGACGTTAAACCCCGATAAACCAAACCAAACCAAACCAAACTAAAAAACGGAATTGGACGAGTACCTTTCCTTAGCGTTCATGTTATTTGGTAGCATGTTTCTCGCTGCACAGTTTATTTGCTTTGAAAAGTGTTCTTTACCCAAAAGTGAACTCTTAAGAACAGTTTTGAGAACTGTTAACCGTGGAAAGCAGGATGTGTAAGCATGTGGCCTGCAGTAAAAAAAAAAAAAAACTACCGATGATTACGCTACTTCCTAATGCGAAATTTGAGCGCAGCTGATCAGCTGTTTCAGCTTTTCGATAGATTGAGGCAAATATATTCGAGCAAGGCACGCATGTACAATTACAGACAACTTGTTAACTTGTTATTTTTCACACATTTTCTTTCTTCAATAAACACTCCACTAACAGTTCTTGATTGTCATGAAGGAAGTTTTGTGGTCGGAGAAATAGCTGGATGTATGCTCGACTTGCTGCACCAATGCCTGGTTCTCAAAGACGAGGTATGTGAAAGTATTTCGCGAGGTTGTCAGAGCCGTGGGAGGCGTTACGAGCGAGACGAACGGGTGTTCTCCCGCATAAGTGGAAAGAAATTCCTGTTTGTGTTTATATGTACATTCAGTCTCTACCCACCCTGCCACCCTAGCAGGTGGCAGTTAATGTTTGATCGCGAGAGTTCGCTCACCGTTATCAGCGCTAACGCATGCAGATAGAGAGAGAGAAACAACTTTATTGCCATAGATTGGCGGGATTTAGGGCAGGTGGGCTTGGTGTGGCCCCCAGGTGGGGGCGACTTCCTGGGCTAACGCATGCAGCCCACATCTCTTTCTCATCATCCCACGTACCTATAAGCGCGATTCAGGAATCCACTGACCCAGGGAGCCAGTTGTGCGCACTTCCTTTCCTTAAAATGATCGGAGTGTAAAACGTTGTCAACGCCGACGCCACTGAACGCAATGAACTCCGAGGGCTTCAGCGCCGCGTTTCTGGCACAACGTTGTCAATGCCTGCAGCCCGCACCTCTCTCTCATCACCTCACGTACCTACTTCAGGCGTCCACAGACCCAAGGAGCCGTTTATGCGCACTTCCTTTCCTTAAAATGGCACAACTTTGTCGATGCCAAAGCCTGCAGCGCACATGTCACTACCGCCAGGTAGCTTAAAGCATGACTGAGGTGTCATGCCTTCCACCCGCCACGGTTGACAGGTGTAGGCTGCACAAGGTTTTCACCTTCGTTGCCCTCAGAATGCCGTCGCATTAAAAGATAAAGCATTCCCAGAGCACGGAATTAGAAGAGCCCAGTATAGAAAGAAGTCTGCTGCCCCTCAAATGGCATATCGGTTGGCCGCATTGTTTGCCGAACCATTCCAGAACGACGTAACATCTCGCTGCTCCACCAAACGAAACCGCGCCTCGGGGCAAAGAAATGTTGGGGGGACGGATTCCAACGAGGTGCTTGGCGAGTATGGCGGGTGATTGAATGCTGCCGGCTATACGCTGCCCACATCTAGGCGTTCGTGCCACGCGAAATGCGTTTCCTCCGCCGCGTGCCCGGCAGCGCAAGCGATCTGGGCATGCGCGGTGCATCACGCAGAGTCGATCTGAATAACTTCCGAGCGACCGGGCGCTCTCCGGCAGTTACGCTTGAGGCTCCGAGGGCCGCAGACGATTGGAAAACGCGCTTGCGAGGGGGAAATGTGCCTCGACTTTCACACGCCTTCGACTCGGCGCGCGAAAATGGACGGGCACTACCCCGCTCGCCTTTTCGAGATTATTTTGCTTTGGACTGTCAAATTTTTCTATCACGTGCTCACATTTTCAAGGAGACAGCCACATAATTTCGGTGTATAATACTTTAATAATAATACTTTATTGCGCCAAATATTAAAAAAAAATGTACAGAAATCCGGCCTGCCAAAGCCTCATAGGGCTTGAGCGGCAGAGCCCGACAGGCAGCGGAACCGCGCAGACATACACACAGGCAAAAAAAAAACACATTCAAAATAACGGACATCAAATTAGTATGACGGTGAGAACAAAATAGACACAAGACTCATGTTACATGAAGGAAAAAAAAAATCCTCATCAGATTAAATCGCAAGGGAGAAAAACCAAAGTGGCATGATAATACCTCAGATCAGTGCAATAAATACAGCAGTAACCAATGAAAACACAAGATTTACTTGACAGGTGGTAAAGCACATGCATGATGTCGTGAACCCTCTAATTAATGTATCGCAGCATCTTTTTTATTTTGTATTTAGTTTTTGCCCGGCGAACACTTGGAGGTAACCTGTTAAAGTGAAAGGGAACGTAATAATCTCTTAAACGCTTTCCATATCTTGTAGACCGTCGGGGAATACAAAAAGGTTCCTTCGGTCGAAGAGACCGTGTGGGAACATACGGAATCTTATAGTCACTAAGCCAAAAAATTTTAAGGACAATCGTTTCCATCAAAAGGCGATGAAAATCAGGTAGAGAAAATACCCTAAAAAGATCAGAATTGGAGGGAAGGCCTAAATCATAGCCGATATTTTTTAATAAAGATCGTAGGAGAGAATTAATCCTGCACTTCCAGCGAACTGCACAGTGACCATAAATCGTTATGCCATAGCGCAGTATGCTATAACCAAGGGCGTTTACGATAACTTTGCGTATTGAAAGCGGCATGTAGTACCTGATGTTGTAAAGCACACAGGAGACGGTTCGGAGCTTTTTACAAACGTGGGACAAGTAATCATTCCATGAAAGAGCACTGTCAAAGTATAATCCTAGGTATTTCACTGTATTTGTATAGCTCAAGGGTACACATTGACATTGGGAACAATCAGATCCGTGCAAGAAAAGGTGATGGTTTAAATCTACCTTCTTCATCGGGCTGTGAAAGCATATAAGCTGAGTCTTAGAGCTGTTAACTTTAATTAGGTTGTTTGAGAACCAGTCCATAGAAATTATTGCTGCAGCTTGAAGAGAAGAAATTGAGTCAGAGTAGTTCGGTGACTGGGTTACAAGTACAGTATCGTCAGCGTACTGGTACAGGCCTACAGGAACAAAGTTTGAAAGGTCATTCACGTAGACGTTAAATAACAGGGGACTAATTATAGAACCTTGCGGGACGCCAGCTTTAATTAACAAAGAAGCGCTCTTTGCCCGGCCAATGGAGATATATTGCGTTCTCTGCAGTAAAAATTTTTCCAAAAGCGAAAGAAACGCTCCACGGAAGCCTAACTTGGACAGATTACACAATAACACACTGTGACACACGCTGTCAAAAGCCTTGCTGACATCCAGAAACAGTGCACACACCACTTGGTTACGTTCAAAAGATCGATTTAACATGTCAGAAAAATCCTCCAAAAGCATTTCCGTCCCTTTACCTTGTACAAAACCATATTGACACGGTGACAGGATTTTGTGCTTATCTAAAAAACTTGTCATTGTAAACAGCAGATGTTTTTCTAATATTTGAGTCAAACAGGGCAAGACTGAAATAGGACGATAATTCTCATACCTATTACGTGCACCACATTTGTGAATTGGGGTAACTATAGCCGCTTTCATGTTCACCGGGATCATGCCGCTTGAGATAATGCTGTTGAACAGCGACAGCAACACGCCTTTAAGTATGTCGAACAAGGTTCGCAAATCATCAACTGAAATGCCATCTATTCCCACAGATCTATTGCGTTTAAGACCAAAAATAATTGAACAGAGGTCATCCTCACTTAGCAAAGGTAGGTGTGCATATTCAACTGTGCTGTTCTTCAGAGTACAAAATAAGGGATTCTGCTGCGCACTGCCCGAAACTTGCGAGAAGAACCTGTTGAATTCATTAGCTATTTTTTCTTCATCAGTGCCGAAATACGACACAAAATCTTTGCCATCATTGTCACGCCTTTTCACACCTCGTAGATTGTTAATCAAAGACCACGTTTTTCTAGTATCAGAGCCTGCATTCTTGAACTTGTTACGAAAATGTACTCTTTTAGCCTGACGAATCATTGCGTTTACTTTATTTCTTGCAACCTTAAACTTGGACCGTAGCAGGATAGATGCAGGTGCCCTTTTCGACTGGGCCCAGAGCAAATCTTTTTCTTTTATAGCTGATAGTATATTTAAGGTCATCCATGAGTTTTCTTTATTGCGCTGCCTGATTTCAACCACGCGAGTAGCCGCTTTCTTAAACTCTTGTAATAGCTCAACAAGCTTATCATAAATGTCTTTCGGGGGCACGTTTTCCAAGAACACTTCCCAATCGTATTCCGATGCCAGTCGGTAAAAGATTTTGGGATCGCAGATGGAAATTTCTTTTTTACCACTATCTGCTGTTGGAGGGTTCGATTTCCGGGCTAAAGAACAACAGACAAAGTAGTGGTCTGACAGCTTTGCTTCGACGATAGCAGATTGTAGGGCACAATTCGGAGCTCTTACATTTATGTGGTCGATGCAAGAGACGACAAGTTGCCCTGACAGAAATTCTTCTCGCGTAGCTTTCTGGATAGTTGGTTGCAGTCCCCATTTTGATAACAGATCAAGATAATCTGAGACCAGAGCCCTAGAAGGGCGAAAGGTATCTATGTTAACATCGCCTATAATACAGATATAATCTTCATGCGAGTGGGCTGAGAGGGCGTTGTCAAGTTCGGCCAAAAAGAGCCTGCCATTGAAGCAGAGGGGTCGGTATACTGAAAAGAGTATCAGAGAGAGAGCTGGCGTGCTCAAACGCAATGCTACTACTTCTGCTTGCTGGAAGTCAGAATTTAGCTCTGTGACAGTCCAACTGTCTCTCACAAAAACTGCGACGCCACCCCCTTTTCTAGCAGGTCGGGTACAGGAAATTGCTTGGTAACCTGGTATTGCATACTGATTGAAAATATCGGCTGAAATATTGACTTCCGTCAGTACAAATACGTAAAATGTAGAACGAGAAGGTGAAGTTAGTGCCATGAATTCATCCCAGTGCTTTCGGATACTGCGGATATTAACGTGCGTCGCGCAAAAAGCAGGTTGTGCGTCACTTGTGAAAAATTTTGTTACTTCGGAAAATGTTGTACATGCAAGGAATTCAAGATCACCCATGCTCAGCAGATCTTATCCAGGTCAGATATCTTCTCAATGCGGATAACAGTCTTGACTTCTTCTGATTTCTTGGCCAGAACTTTGCCGTTACGTGTCCAAACAAATTTGTACTGCTTTTCTTTTCCCTTAGACCTGGCCAATCGGAAAAGCTCCTTGTTTGTCCGTGTCAAATTTTCGTTGAAATACAGTCGAGGGTGAGACTCATCCGTAGGTAAATCGCGAAGCTTTTTCCGTAGAGCAAGCCATACTTCTTTAGACGCCACGTCACGCATCTGAACAAGGATAGGGGGAGACGAACTGTCCTTTTTCGGCAGTCTGTGTATTGAAGCGACTGTATTCGCTTCAAATTCTGGAAACTCTAGTGTCTCAGCTAGATCGCCCATGAAAGAAACCAAATTCTCATTAGGGTTGGTTGGGAGGCCATGTATTTCAAAGTTGCATCGCCTGCTGTACTGTTCAAGATCATTAACTGCGCACCTTGATTGATCCAGCAGCTCAGCTTGAGCGACAACAGTCTCAGAAAGTGATTCCACTCGGGCATGTAGCTGGGTTAACTCAGCTTGGTTCGCTTCTAGGGTAGACATGACAGAGTCATATTTATTAGAAAGGAACTCAATTGACGTTTGGATTTCAGTGACGATTTCAGCCATCTTTTCACCTGTTGCCTTAAATTGGAGCAGTTCCTCCACTTCAGTTGTGAGAGCTTCAACCGTAACTCTCAGTTGGTCAAGTTTGCTGTTAACTGCAGAGAATTCATGACCAAAAGAAACGTCACTATCATCCGAGTCTGAGTGATTGCTTGCACTGGATTCGCATGATGGGCATGTCCAGGTTTCACGCTTAGCAGTCGACATTTTTGAAAAAGCATTTTTCGTGATAGCAGAACAGCTCTTTCCAAAGTGGTAGCTACTTTTGCAACGAGAACAAGTCAAACACTTTCCGTCCACGGGTTTGGAACAAGCAGAGCATGTAACAGGCATTTTTGCAGTCAGCGGCGAAAAAAATATACAATATATCTAGTTTCAGCAATTGGCAAATCAAACTCACCTGCCAAGAGCGAGAAGCAGGGTTAGACAAAGAAGCGGATTGCCGCTGACTGCGATGATGCCTGAGTGTTGACGGTTTATATAGCTGTTGGCAGACACCACGTGATCCTCCACCCGGCTTCTTGCATCCGGGTACTTTGGGCTTGTCGGCTGCACGTGGATGATAACCGACCAGGTGGACGCATGCGCAACGGGACAGTCCTAGTGGCAGCGTCCGAGATCGCCGTGCGGGCGCAGCCGCCCCTTGAAGATCGCGGTACACCTGATCGGCCTGCCAAGAGCGAGAAGCAGGGTTAGACAAAGAAGCGGATTGCCGCTGACTGCGAACAACCTTGTGGCATCGGCTTCTCGGTCTCTCATAAAACATGAAGTCTCTCGTTTATGTATGCTCCGTTTCCAACGAATCTGCGTGTTTAAAAGGTGAGAAAAGAGCATACAGGGCAAATAAGAAAAAAAAAATACTCTTTTCATGCTCAAGTTGGGGGAGACGAGATGCTAAAATGTGCTTTAGGATTAGCGTGTCAAGCTCTTTACGATTAAAGGAGAACTTTTCCGCCAACGCATGGGCAGATAAATTGTCGCTGCCGATTATTTCACGGCTCATGTAAAGGTGAACTCACTGTTCACGTGGCGCCTGAAGATCGTGATGTCCCATGCTTGTCAACATGATGCAACGAAGCCGGCCACGTGACGGTGACGTCATGGTCACATTGATGTCACGTAATCACGAGCTAGTTAAGTGAGCCACAAAACGTGCCTCGCTAGTCTAAAATGACAACTTGCTCTGTTAATCTCCCTGAGAGAACTCTCAGCGAGAAGGGAAGCTGTAGCAACATAGCATAGTGGGCGAGTTATTCCAACTTGGAGGAACAGAACAGCGCAACTAAAATGAAGGACCAGGAAAAGGAGAGTCACGTACAAGCGCTGAACTAACAACGTGGGCCAAACAGGTAGGTGCTTCAACTAACGCCTGTAGGAACACGTAAAATTGTTGGGAGGATCCGGGTCGTCGAAACTGGTCACATTGCAAAACCTGCCACTGCACTCCGTATTTATACCACACTGTTGAGTTGTATCACCAAAAAGACCAACTTTTGTGGGAAATTGCAGAGGCGTATCATTTTATTTTTATTTTCCAAATACTGTTGGCCGGTGAAGGTCATTACAGGGTTGAGGTAAAAAGTTTTTTCACAGCAAAAAGTAAGATTGTTAGAAAAAGAGCAAAACAACAAACAACAATACAAAACATCAGTGCAGAACTGCAACGTATACAAAATGCATTTTAAACCTTCTATTTAATATGTTCGATAAAGGTTCTCGTTAATACCATATCTTCTAAGAAGCAGACTCATGTGTAAGCAGCACTTCTTTGGCGTTGACTGGGCACGATAAAGGACTTTTGGAACTGCATAGATGTCTTTATATGTTTACGAGTCAGCGAATGAGTTATAGTAATAATAATACTTCATTTCCACCAAATCAAATACAATTTGATGTAGGAGGGGAGAAAAAAAAAGCGGCTATCCGCTTGACTGAGTTCTCCTCTCCTGTTCAGACGGCACTGACAGAAAACGAGGAACTAAATTGAACATCATGTCGTCAAGTCATTAAGAACATCAAACGCGGAACTAAATTGAACATCGTCATACATGAATAAAAACATCAATATGAGCAATGTCTGTAACCGAACAGAATACGCAGAAATCAACAAGGGGTATCAGCACAGTAGACGACCAGTCATCAAATAACAAAAAGGGTGGAGAGCAATTCATAAAACCGGAGTGTATGTATTAGCATTTAACCAAATGAACAATCATACTACGCAGAGAGGAGATGGTGATTTCACGGAAGTTTACGCCTGCTTCAATTAACTGGTTTTGTAAATATGGTAGTTGGTAATTAATTCTTTGACGACCGTAGCTAGTTCTTGTGAATGGTAAAACCCATTGTGGTTTGTGGCGATGCGGATATGGTGAATCGGACTGATGCAAAGGAGCCGTAGAGGAAATGGTGTCAATATGGCGCTTTTTCTCAACTGTATACACGCGCAGCAGTCTGTAAGCATAGAGGTTTAATATGGTAATAATGTTGAGGTTAATTAACAAATCCTGAGTTGTGTGTCTAACGGGCAAGTCATAAACTATACGAAGAATTTTTTTCTGAAGTACTAATATCTTGTGTAAGTTAGTATGTGTTGCTGCCCACACTAATGTGCAGTAATTTAGGTGTGAACAGAATAGGGAATTATATAAGACAAGTTTGACTGTCTGTGGTAAAGTATGTCTGTGGTGTGATAGAAAACCTATAACCTTAGATGTCTTCAACATGACATGACTGACATGGTCATCCCACAGCATATTTTCGTGAAAGTAAACACCAAGTGATTTGAATGATTTTACTATTTCAATTTCTTGTGATTTATTTATTCCTTTTATTCCTCGGACGGAAAATTACAGCTTTGGATTTTGACACATTTATTGAAAGAAAATTTGAGTCTGACCATTGCTCTAGATTTTTTAATATGCGATTAGCGTGCATGTTTAGATCGTCACAGGTATCACCAGGTATTAGGATATTAGTGTCATCGGCATAAATGATAAAGCGGGTGGAAGTGTCAATAGTTACAATGTCATTAATGTAGAGATTGAACAGCAGAGGGCCAAGGATGCTGCCCTGAGGGACACCGGTATTAACTGAGCGTTGTGATGATTTAAAGTTTCTAATCTGAACATATTGTTTTCGAGATGATAAATTAGATTTGAAGAGATGCAAAGCTTGTCCTTGTATCCCGTATAGTTCAAGCTTTTCTAAAAGAATACTGTGACTAATCCTGTCGAACGCCTTCGTGAAATCCACAAATATGCCTTGTACTAACATTTTGTTTTCAAAATGTTCTAATATATATTCCTTTTCGTGGAGAAGGGCAAGCTCTGTTGATATATTATCTCTGACTCCATACTGTGAACTAGTAATTATGTTATGAGATTGCAGAAATTTTTCCATTCGTATTAGCACCATTTTCTCTAGACCTTTAAAAAATACTGGAAGAATACTAATTGGTCTGTAATTACCACAGTCATTCTTATTACCCTTTTTATACAGGACAGTCACCTTTGCTATTTGCATATCTGAGGGGAAGGTTGCTGTTTCTAGACATAGGTTGTATATATAAGCAAGAGGAGTAGAGATGTATTCCATGATATATTTCACAGGGCGAATCTGGATGTTGTTGACGTCACAAGAAGTGGAGTTTGATAATTCATGGAATGCTCGTATAATTGCCCTTTCATCAACAGGTGCAAGGAAAAGAGTGGCAGGGCACCTATAGATGCGTCTATGGTGCAGTTCAGATGCAGGTTGAACATATTGTGTGAAATGAGTGTTAAATGCTTCGGCTAAGTTTTCTCCTGCATAATATTTTCCGTCATGAGTCACCTTATCAATGGTAGCGTTGACATACTTAGCATCAAGGGAACGCAGCTTTTCCAAAGTATGTCAGGACGGTCGACTGAGCTAAAGTAATTCTCGTAATAATGTCTCCTTGCAGTGCGGATGTCATTGTTTAACTTATTTCTGTATTTCTTGAATTGTTCAAGAATAGAAATGTTTTTTGATGCAAAAAAAGAACTGTACAGTTTGTTCTGTTTTATACGCGCAAGTAGCTCTAGTGATATCCATGGTTTCCGCACGTTCCTACCTTTTCGTTTGTTTTTAAGAGGGAAATGCTTGACATATATAGAGTTAAACTTTTCTGCAAAGGCTTGATAAGCGTCATTCGCGTTGCTTTTGTTATATACATTGTTCCAGTTAACACCGCGCATCTCTGCACGAAAAGCGTCGAGGGATGCTGCTGTTATGACTTGGATTAAAGATGCATTCTGCTTTCTGAATTTGGATTTCACAGGCTGACAGAATAAATATTCCCATGTGGTCCCTCAAATCACAACAAGTTACCCCGGATATTATGGATGAAGGATTGATATTGATGATAAATAGATCAAGAAGTGTTTCGGAACTCGAGGTTATACGGGTCGGCTCTTTGGTAGTAATCGCCAAACCGAAGCTGCGCAGAATTATACCGAAGTTGACACTATTTGCTGCGTTGGATAACATGTCTATGTTAAAATCACCGCTTATGACTAACTCATATTTATGTTCGCTTATAAAAGTAAGAAAGGACTCGATGTATTCAAAGAACAAAGAAATGTCACCGCTCGGTGGTCTATAAAACATAGAAAACACAGTATTATTGGTTATGACAGTTGTTAGTTCAGTCTTTCTTTTTCCTGGCCGTTCGTTTTAGTTGCGCTGTTTCATGCTTTCAAGGAAAACTGATCTGAAAAAAAAAAGAAAACATTATGCTCCTCTCCTAGTCGTTGCACTTGAAAAAAAAAACACAATTCTCTCCATTACGTAGAATGAAGCGATGCGTATTCATTTCAATTTTCAGATACCAGAGTACTTTCCACGGCGCCATACTCGACGCTGTGCCCGCACCTAGACATCTGCGCGCTTTCCCTGTGTGACGGAAGTGGACTTCATTAAAAGGAAGGCTGACTGTAGGGCCGGCCCCCCTTGGCATGGGTCCTCAGTTCAGGACATCTGTAGCTTCTGCACTCCCGCGGGCCCATAGTGAGAGGTACCATTTCCTGTAGACAGTTTGTGGACTTCTGTTGACGAGGTTTCCTTCACAGGAGGAGTACAACGCTTCCGTAACTCCTGAACATTTTCCCACGTGATAAGGGCGATCACACAAGGAACATTTTAAGTGCAGGCTATCAGACACAACGTTCTTCATACAACCCAGAAAATCGCCAATGCCAACATGTTCAAAAAACGAGGGGCAAGAAAGGTCCAGTCCGGTGGAACAGAACAGGAATTCACGCAAGAAGACACCTTACCTAAGCAGTAAGGCAATAAGGACGATTAAATCCTGCTCGTGTGCTCAGCCGGACTGCGCCTGTTGCTTCGCCGGAATGAGTCTGTTGAGGAATTGTGGAAGCGCTTAAGGGCATCATCAAACATTGCGTAGATGCCTTCATTCCTACCGGCATGAAACAGACGAGGCAACATAGCCCTTCGATAAATCGGCAAATTATTCCATGGAAAACGAATAATAAAACGGTTACGCAAAAATAAACAAAACTCTGCCGTAGTGTCCAATTTGCGCGCTCAAATGAAGAAAAAAAACTTTAGGGGAATCAAAAAACAGTATTTTAGTGAAACGCTCCCGGGATTCCTGAAGTGTTCACCGCAAAAATTCTGGAGGTACTTCTGCGAGAAAAATGTAGAAATATACCAAATAAAAAGTGGATCTGAAATGAGCACGCAAAAGGCGCCGATGTCAGACTGTTTCAGCGTGTTCTGCATATCAGTATTGACAAAAAAACAACAGATGGTGGAAACGATGAGTGCGATGGCTTGGTGTTTGTGCAATGGGCATCGGGAAATCAACCAACCGGGCATATACCACCAACTTATTGAGCTTGATACAAAAAGAACAAGCGGACCAGACGGAATCTCTAGTAAATCTTGAGGCGATATGCTGAATAGGTATCATTTTTCCTAACAATAGTCTTTCGAAAGTCCTTAGCAACCTGTCCACTACCTCAAGATTGGCGCAGCGCTGTAATGACTCCTGTTTTTAAATGTTGCAGTCGAGGTCAAGCATGCATTAGCAAAACATATCATTCTTTTCCTTGAGGCGAATAACTTCTCCTGTTTGTCACAGCATGATTTCCGAGGTGGTTTATCGATTCTTTCACAGCTCATTGATACGGATCATGATATCTATGTAGTTTTAGATGACCGCGAATGAACTGACGTTATGCGTAGATTTTTTCAAGGCATTTGATAAGGTTCGGCATGGTGAATAGATGTTAAAACTTTGGAATGCAGGTTTTCATTCATACATTGTAAACAGGATTGCAGCTTACTTGAGTGAACGCTTACAGTCCGTTCGCATTGGAAACCGCACGTTTAGTTCACGAGAAGTTTTGTCTGGGGTTCCATAAGGGCAGTATTGGGCCCGTTATTGTTTTTGGTTTATATCAATGACTTCCCTAGTGTTGTTGAGTCGCTGTAAAAATGAAACTTTTCGCCGATGACTGCTTAATCTGCACTGGCGTGACCGATTCAACTGATCAAATTAAAATCAACCAATGCCTGCAATGTTTTATGGCTGGTGCGTAAAATGGGAATGGAAATTAATTACTCTACGTCGATATTTGCTCATATCTAAAGAAAGAAAAAAGGTTCCTTTTGATTACAAAATTGGCGCAAACTCCTTGTCGAATATGCGTAGCTTTAAGTATTTGGAAGTAATTATTCGTGATGACCTGTGCTGGTGCATTTATGTGGAGGAGGTGTGTTCTGCCTATCGCAAACTGCGGTATTTGCGAAAAAAATTACAGCATGCGTAAAACATTTGAAGCTCATTGCGCACAAGGCATTTATCCGTTCAGTTTTGGAGTATGCCTCCTTCATTTGATGCGCCACCATGTGTACTTTCACAGCACCGCAGTGCGTTTTGTTTGCTCGGGTTATCGGAAGCCCGAATCTGTAACAGAGATGCTGAAATGTTGCGACGTGGAACTTCTCGAAACACGCGGAGAAAAAACAAAGACTAAAGCTGTTTACATCAACAAAGAAACGTATATTCACCTCCCTCTAAAACACAGTGCGCTTTTAAACAACAATACCGCAATACGGCCTTACAGAACCCACGCAGATGCTTTTCAGAACTCTTTTTTTCCCTTTATGTACTAGTATGTGAAATGATCTTTGGGAATGCACTGTCGCAGCTCAAAATGTCAAAGGGTTTCAGAGCCTTTTGGAATTGTATTACAGGAAACGAGAGAATTGACAAATGCCCTTGATGTTTTTATGAATCCCCGCAGCTTTGTTAGTGCTTCACGTGTACCTTGTTGGTGCTCTTTTTTCTTAGCTCTCTTTTTAAATTTTGTCTCTCTCTCTCTCTCTCTGCTGGTTCCGTATGCGAGCTTTGATGATATTGTTTTTATTTTGTATTGTCAGTGCCTGAGATTTTTTTTTCCTGGAAAATTAAAAGAAAACCCTCTCCTGGAATGGCCCTCTAGTGAAGGCTACGGTATTCTTAAATAAACAAACAAACAAACAAACAAATAAATAAATATTGAAGTAGCACCTCGCTGGAGCAGACTGCGTAGTATTTTTTTTGGCATGCGTGCGTGCAAATGTGTCAAAACGCCCCGGCGGAGTGAAGTGCGTCCGAGCGTGCCTAACGCTGCGTTTCCGAGATGCCTCTTCCATCGTTTGCAGCAAGTTCCGGCCGGTGATCAGCCGTCGAAGGGGGGGTAATTATCGGCTACCAGGCACCTCCCAGGTGATCAGTGCCCAGGCAGCCTCAAAGCCGACGAGAAATGGGTGCTCCTACCTTGATTTGTTTGCTGCCTACAATTACAAATTCTTTGTGAAGCCTCCCCCCCCCCCCCCTTCTGCCACACGTCCACTCCGTAGATACTCTCTTTCTTGTGCTCTACCCTTTTGTCTTTTCCGATGGACTGCCTCTTTGGGAAGTCGTGTTCCGCTGATTATGAGAAGTTGTTTATTTGTTTAGTCGAATGTGGGCAATTTGTTGTCGTTGTTGTTGCTCGTGCTGGTGCTGGCAAACAAAAGCAGCTCCCAATGCATACTCGCGGGAACAAAATCCCTTTTGTTCAAAATCAGCGCCACGACCGCATGAAAGTTCACCATCGTTATCATCAACCTGACTACGCTCACTGCAGGGCAAGGACCCCTCTCATGTCTCTCCAATTAACCCTGAACTGTTCCAGCTGAGGCGCACCCTATCCACGCAAATTTACTAATCTCATCCGTCCACTTAACTTTCTGCCGCCCCCTGCTACGTTTGCCTTCTCTTGGAATCCACTCCATTACACTTAAGGACCAGCGGTTATCTTGCCTTCACATTACATGCCCGGCCGAAGCCCATTTCTTCCTATTGATTTCTTATAGGACGTAATTAACCCGCGTTTGTTCCCTCACCCACTCTGCCCTCTTCCGGTAACTCTTCACGTTAAACGAACCATTTTTCTTTACATGGCGCCCTGCATTCTCCTTAATTTATGTTGAACCCTTTCCTTCAGCCTCCACGTTTCTGCCCCCATAAGTTAGTGCCAGTACGATACAGCTGTCATATACTTTTCTCCTAAGGGGCATTTGCAAAGTGCCAATATCGCTCAATATGTTTCGCAAAAAAGGGCGCATTGCTGATTTATGGGCCTCGGTGGCCTCATGCGCTCACATTAACAGAAACAGGACCAAGAAACCGAGCCTAATGTGATGAGCCACCTAAAAGAAAGTGACGCGCTGTAAGAACACAGACCCGCAACGCGTGACGGCATGTACCCTTTATCGCTGCGCCAAAATATACGTGCTTGTTGCATGAGAGAAAAAAAAAGAGTATGCAAAGATGCATATTACGCTTAAGTTGAACATGTTGTCGGGTTAGTTGGTGTGTTTCTTGTGACATGGTTAAGTTGTACGAAAAAATACACATATACATGACAAGGCATAGGGCGAATGCATATTACTGGCAGAAACATATACAGGAAGATGACGGTGGCTTCCTGAGCGTCTCAAAAAATAAAGTAGAAACATACGAAGCCGAGAAGGCACCATTCGAGACGGGGATAACCTCGAGCCAAGCGTACTCGTGTGCGCATCGGCGCTTCCAGACTACCTCCGACATCGTCTCTACCCCTTTGTTTTGAGATACCGCGCATGCTGCGCTGACAGCCGGGCATAATGTTTCTTGTCGCCTATCGGAGCTTCTCCACGCATTTTGAGAATACGAGCTGTTTTTCCTCAGCATGTTTTCTGTTATGTCTTTTTCTTTCTTCGTTCTCTGCAGTCCATCCCAGTGTGTTTTATACAACACCGTCTATTCACACCTGAATTATGTTGTTGCGGCCGTCGAGGAAAGCAATATCGCCCTGCTAACAGGGCGTCTTCAGTCCTTTCGGTCCTGGCGGCGTCAATTAACACCACAAGACACATATTCCACTGGCGCCTCCATAACAGAAGAAAATAGTATTAATTTTTATTGCCGTAGTTCCTCAAGGATTACCCTTACTATCGCAATTTGTGTTCACACATTTGCATTCAGATGTGTGGTCTAAGGAAGAAGGAGCAACAGTATGGTAGGCATGCGGTAAAGACGGCAAGGTATAGCAACTTTGTAGGCTTATATTACACTAAAGGTTCGCTCTTTTGCGCTCAGATTTTTAAATTTTCTCGAAACCTCATGCAAGCTCATATCTCTTGGTTGGTTGGTAACAACTTTATTCATAGTCCTGCAGAGCTTTCGCCGACGGGGCCTTAGGTCTCCCACGTGGGGACGTCGAGGCGCTGCCTCGCCGTCGCCTCGCGGGCCTGCTGGACGGCCCAGAGTTGGTCCCCGAGGCTGGGGCTGCGCAAGGCAGCGGCCAACCGCGGCGGGAGGGTTCCGGAATTAGCACCGTGAAGGTTTTTGTTGCAGTCCCAGAGCATGTGAGTTAAAGTGGCTACATTGGCGTTGCAGACCTTGCATATATTTGTCGGGTATGTACCGGGGTAAAGCCTGTGGTATAGTTCCGGGTTGGGGTACGTGAGCGTCTGCAGTTGTCTGAGGGTCACCGCGTGCGCCCTGTCCAGCTTGTCGCTGGGCGGAGGGAAGGTTCGGCGGGCCAGGCAGAGGGCCTTGGTAATTTCGTTGTAGCTGATCAAGCAGTCTTTGGTGCTATTCCACGGACGACGGTCGCCGGCGCGGTTCGCGAGCTCGCGCGCCTTGGCGTGTGCCGTCTCGTTGCGGTTGCGATACGTCCTCGATACTTCTCCCATGTGCGCCGGGAACCATTGAATTCTGGTTTGGAATTCTACCTCCTGCTGGACTTGCCGGTTCCTCAGGACTTGGGCCGCTCTCTGTGAGATCCATCCTTTGGCGAAGTTTCTAACCGTCTGACGCGAGTCGCAGAGAACCACGGTGCACGTCGGATCCGTGAGGGCGAGTGCCACCGCCGCTTCCTCCGCCTCTTCTGCGCGTTCGCACGCTACACTTGACGTTATGCGCGTTTTGCCGCACGAATCGACGACCGCAACCGCGAATCGCGAGCGTTCTGCGTATTCCGCGGCGTCAACAAACCTTGTCCCCGTATCGTCTCCATGGCTGTGCAGGAGAGCTCTGGCCCTGGCCACTCTTCTTCCCCGGTTGTGTTCCGGGTGGACGTTTCGTGGAATCGGGTCGACTCTTAGCGTTTGTCTGATCGCGTTTGGAATGGCGACTTTCTGGCCTTGTTGTACGTGGTAACGGATGCCGAGACTTTCCATGATCTGGCGGCCTGCTGTCGTTCCCGTTAATCTTTCCAGTTGTGAAGTGCGCTGCGCCTCGGCGATTTCGCTAAGCGTGTTGTGAAGTATATCTCTGTCGTAAATATTATTGAATATGTAGGCGCTGCGCTTGAACACGTTCTTGGCATGTGCGATTTCCACACTACCATGGCTTCACAGTTGGCAGTGGTGGCCATTGAGTGATTGCCACCACTTCACGCACTTTAGCGTGCGTTCGCAGACAACCTTAGAGCGTGAGGGGGGGGGGGTAGCGGTCTCGGTATCACAGGAGATGTCCTCGACTCAATGTGACTAGCTCAGCCGGAAACCCGCAGCCATGTGGCAAGGGATTTGGGCGTTTGGTGCCCAACTTTCGCCGGTCGAAAGCCAGAGAATGGGTTGGAGCCAAAGGTTCACAAACAAAACAAGCCTTATACAGCAAAAAGACGATACAGACGATTTCACAACCACTCGTACGAGCACATACAAAGTGATCAACAAAACAATGCAACTCGTGCAAAGTTACACTCTAGAGAGATTACAATACAAATGAATTCTTGCACCAAAAGTGCCCTAACACAAGAGAGAGGCAAAAAAAGCACAATTTGTTCACCGGGCACTGCGACAGTCCGACGACCAGTGGCTCATGACAAGGCCGTCCCGCAGCCTGGCGCACGCTGCCTTGGTGGTCCGTTGCTGGGCGCGTGGTGTGTCCCCAGGAGTAGAGCGGACACGCTTCTTTGAAGCTTGAACGGTTGCTCGGGCGTTCAATAAAGAGTTAGGTGTAACGAATGATTGTATGAGGTAGAGAATGACAAACTATTGCTGCGCGCCGAATTCTCTTGATGTGGAGTACTTGGTTAATTAATTAAAGGCCAAAAAGTCAATTAGCCGCTGAAATCGGCACGGACGTTGATATAGTGCATGGATGTTAAAACAGCCTCGGAGGTCGAAATCGTGAGAAAATACGACACTAAGACGGCTGAAGATTAGAAAGAGATTAACAGGCTATTAATTCCGTGTATTAATAAAAAACAACCGCTATGCGTGATGTGAAGTAATTAGATGCGAAAAGTCAATTAGCCGTTAAAATTGGCACGGGCGTCGATACATTGGGAGGACGTCAGAACAACCTCGAATTTGAAAATATTATAAAACGAAGAAAAGGTAAAAAAGAGTAAACCAGGTTTAAAAGGCAATTGATGAATAAAAGTAAAAATAAAATGATTAGCAATGTAAAAAATGCTGGAACAGAAACAAACGAGTTCAAAATTAAGCAAAGGGAGGGAAAGAGTTCCAGTGAAGCAAAGATAGTCAAGTGTGGAACAGGCGTCAGTGCTTTCTTATTCCCTGATTGCGTTTCGCCGCAGTGATATCTAACGTTTTTCGGACCGCAAGCTGCACAAGCCTTCACTGTCATACCGGTGAGTGACTAGAATTAAATCCTCTTCTACATTTTGCGCCCTGAGCTAGCCGATGACGTACTGGGCGACTCTGAAGTTGACACGCCACCAGAACGCGTCCCACTGTTGAGTCACCTGAGGAAAGATACAGGATATGCGTGTTACGGAACTGCGACCCAACCACCCATCCCACTCACTGTAAAGGCCTCAAAAACGCGGAGGAGCATTTGGCCTTTCTGTGCTCGGTCAGTACACATTTCTTTCATTTTTTCTTTCTGAAACCGAAGTTTTTTTTTTTAAATATAGACCTGCTGACGCTGGGAAAGAATGTCAGCTATTTCCTCTACCCTTACCCTGGTGCTGACTGCGAGTCAAGGCCTACATAATGCGCCGCTCAAAGAAGTAGTGTGGTATCGCCATCTGACGGGAACAGCACCAGCTTCTCCGTCTGTACACCAACACGACACTGTCCCAGGCAGTACTAAAGCATTTCAATCCGGCCATCTCAGGGGAGTGCCCACATTGTTGGGAGGTGTTTGCGGACACCTATCAGATGGTGGGGGCTTGCCCCTCAAATCCTTCCTTTCCACCCCGTCCACATCCTACCCGAGAATACTGCGAGGCTGCCCTGTTGCTCCGACCTTCAGACCCAACAAGCCCTGGTGGCTCGAGCCCGGGCCGCCGCAGACGCCCCCCCCCCCCCCCTTGAGTTTATAAAGGTCAGACCCTGAAGGTCTGACCTGAAACCCTCTCTGTACACAGTCTAATAAAATTTTACCACCACTTGACCTAGCGCTTTAATTCCTTTTTAGTGCGAAAGCATTTCTAGGCGGTGTCGGCTGAGTCGTGTCACCAAAACCTGTCCGCAAAACGTGTGTTCAAAACGTGTCCGCATTGATTGTTGTCGAAAAAGGATAATATGAGAGTGTTGCACAATAACATTATGCTTATAGGATGATTAGTTAATTAACTACAGCCAAATATATCAAAAAACGTCTAAATAGCACTGACATCGATACAGTGAGTTGACCGGAAAACGGCCGTGGACGGCAAAGTAGTGAAAAAATAGGGGAAGGAGTGAAAATAAAGTTGGAAATGAATTGAAATGTATTTGATAAGAGATAATTAATCGAAAAAGAAGTTTCATTGACATAGATATCACACGAAGCCACGTCCAAGAAACCGTTGATGTTAGGCTTAGCACGTAAGCAAACCGTTCTCATCGAGACCATCCTCGTGACTGGCTAACAGGGTTGATACAATTCAACAGGTACACTTACTACTTCCTAATTGTTTAATTAATTGTCAGCAAAAACCATTCGGTGGCTGAATAGTCTGGACGGGGATTTAGTAAGTTGAAGGAAAGCAACCACGGCTCCAAATTCGACAAACCAAAATTGCTGATTGAGAGAGAAGATGTAATTAGAGTAAATAAATCGGCCTTTACTTAAAGCGTAAGATAACTGCACTAATTTAGTAGTTTAACGAGCTTTAACTTTTTACTTCATGGCTATGGGGCCTTAGGAATTGTGAAAACACAGAAAAAAAATACATGACTGAAATAAAAATCCAGGGCCGAAAGGGTTAAAGAAAAACAAGCACAGGCAGAATGATAATAAGAACAAATAATGGAAAAAAGGTGGTGGTGGTGCAGAATTCAGCCGATATCAGGGATGTTCTGTTGCATGCGTTGAGCGGAAAAAAACTGGATTAAACTCCACAGCGGTACCGCCATTAAGCGCCGGAAAGAGAGATGACACTAAAGGCAAGTAGGGATAACCAGACAATGTGGACACAAAGGCAAAAGTTAGTTATAAAGGACAACAGGTGACCTGAAGTGAATGCGCCCAAGAAAGGGCACGCGTTCAGATTGTGAAACAAAAGAAAAAATTGAGATTAAACGTGGGTATAATGACGCTTACCTGTGAGAAATCCAGCCGCGACCGAAGATGAAAGGAGACCGTGCTCCAGCATTAGCAAATATAAAAAAGCAAGAGCCGACAAGAAAAGGCTTTTTGGCAGTGGTTGTCCCAACAACGGAACAATGGCAGGATATATAAGCGGGGCAGTTGCACACAGTCAGCTTAGGCGGCGATGTTTGCGGATCCGAGGAGAGACGAGAGCGGGTCATTGTACTCTTCCAGACAATCAGCAGAGCGAATGACACCGGGGTGCACGACTCTGCCTGTTTCGTCTGTTCGCTTCCTTTTATTCCGTTACGTTTACAATAGCTTTTGTGTGTCCTCGAAGGGCCTCAAACAGAGCGCCTCCTGTTGCCACACTGTTCCTCGGTGTTGGTTGAATGGTGCAACTTATTCCTCTCTTCTGTGCCCACTATGACATCTGATGCACTTTTTCTTCGTCAGGCAATAGAAAGATTCTATACGGATAGCAATACTGGTTTCAAAACCGCACTCGCAAGCTTTTGCTTTCTGTCTGCTTAGGTCCAGGTGTAGCCAGGCGTGTAGGAAGGCATTGGGCTGCAGACACTCGGACACGAGGTTGAGTTGTGCGGACATCTTCAAAGCGTTGTCATCATGGGAGATAGCTGGACAGCGATAACTACTAAAATGTTCCTACAATGAGTCGGGCGCGCAAGAAACGGTTGTTGTAAAGTGGCCTCTGGCATTACAGTCAAATGAATGACCTCATGTTACAGTATGTTAAGAGAACATTGGCATAATGCCTCGAATCTTTAAGCTGTTTGTTCATTTTTCAAAGGTTCTCACCCGCGGTCTTATCGCATTGTAATGTCAGACGCGATAAGATTTATATAAGTTGATCGCCTCCCGGTGAAGCTGATTCTGGGTTTTTCCGGACTGTTGTGGTAACTTTGCATGCCCTATCTCGAACTATCAGCTTTGAGTTCAGCATGGCCGAGAGCAGGGGACGGGTATTCTGTTCGACGACCTCTGAACACGCGTGTTGGTACGGCACCGCCGAGTCATTCAGTGCTCTGCGGGCGCAAGTCAGCCCAAATAAAGAGTTCCGTTTGAAAGCCATTTTTGCTGTCTTCTTGCTCATCGTACTGCAGTCACCATTAAGTGACAATATTCGTCAGCCATTTCGTTACAACCCAGAAATAATGAAGACATAATCCACTCGCTCGTAGAAGCTGGTATTTTCGTTGCCTTTTTCGGAAAGAACTCTCCAGACCAATCAAAAGAGTAATCCAGAGCTCCATTTTTGCTTCAATTGAGCTGTTCTTTTACTATGTAGCAGTTAGCCGCATCTCTATCTTATACTCAAACTGCAGGCTGCCGCTATTATTGCACCACTACATATCGGAGTGTAAGAACAATGTGTATTTAGCCGAATATCTGCTGAGTGCCCCGCCGTGGTGGCTCAGTGGTTACGGCACTCGCCTGCTGACCCGAAAGACGCGGTTTCGATCCCAGCCGCGGCGGTCGAATTTCGATGGAGGCGAAAATCTAGAGGCCCGTGTGCTGTGCGATGTCAGTGCACATTAAAGAACCCCAGGTGGTCGAAATTTTCGCAGCCCTTCACTACGGCGTCCCTCATAGCCTGAGTTGATTTGGGACGTTGAACCCCAATAACCAAACCAAACCAATTTCTGCTGAGCATGAATATTCACTGATTGCCGGCCTGATTTTTCGTGTTGCGTCTTCATTTTTCAGGGGTACAGCAGCAAATTGTGCGGGGGGCACCTTTCAGCTAAAGCTGTGCTCTGGTCGGGATCTTCAGCATTGCCGTCAGGTGATTCACAGTCACGTCCAACGCCGTAAACCTGTCTTTCAACGCTCTTGCAGCTATTGCTCGCCAACTGCCCTGACGGAGGATCCTTTGACATGCTCGGCCTGTAAATTTTGGCCGAATAAACGTCTACTACTACTACTACTACTACCACTACCACTACCACTACCACTACCACCGCTACTACTACTACTACTACTACTACTACTACTACTACTACTACCACGACCACGACCACGACCACTACTACTATACTACTATACTACTATACTACTATACTACTACTACTACTACTACTACTACTACTACTACTACTACTACTACTACTACTACTACTACTACTACTACCACCACCACCACCACCACCACCACCACCACCACCACCACCACCACCACCACCACCATCACCACCACCACCTACTCTACTACTACTACTACTACTACTACTACTACTATTACTGCTACTGCTACTGCTACTGCTACTGCTACTGCTACTGCTACTACTACTACTACTACTACTACTACTACTACTACTACTACTACTACTGCTGCTGCTGCTGCTGCTGCTGCTACTACTGCTACTACTGCTACTACTGCTACTACTGCTACTACTGCTACTACTACTACTACTACTACTACTTTTCCGGTTTCTGCGGTACCCTTGCAAACAAGCTGATTGCTTTTTTATCGAGCTGAAACCTTAGCGTCTTTTGCAGCAGCTTCATCGGCATTTAGACTAGAAACGACCTTGTCATAGATTTCTTTGTTGCCTGCCTTTCAGACCAAACCATCTCCAGTGCCTTTGTTATGGTTGGTGGCACTACAGCCGTTTTGCTTAGCCTCTTGGCCTACAGATACGGGCCTTGCTGCTGCCAAAGTCCAATTTCTATCTGCGCTTAAAACATCCATGCAGCTGTTTCCACGAATAACGGCTGTGTCTTTATTTGACCAAGCTGGGTTCCTGGGCGTGCCGCTGGCACTCTGAGGGAACGCTGCCCGCTGTTATCACTTTGACTCGTGAAATCGGCCTCTGCACCAACGCCAAAATACCGGAGGAGAGCATGTTTAGATTCACTGTAGTTGTTGGCATCCTCATCGGACAGGCCCGCTAATCCGCAGCCCACACCAGGCGGGAAGATACCTGCCACATCTTTGACCTTTCGTCCTTGTGAAGCTTCTCTGCTGCTCAAAATTTGCGAGAAAACCTCTCAAGTCGCCGCCTCTTCGAAAATTTAAATGGTCTCCCACCTTTCGCCATCTGAGCCAGTTAAATTTATGCGTGAGCACCTGCAGCGCTCGTTTGCGTTCTATTTCTAGCTGCGCCACGCTTTCACAATGAATAGAATTCTGCACACGATTGTCCCTAACCTCACATATAGCACTCATTATCAACAGAACGCTAATATGGACAGTACGCATTGCTTAGAGATTTACCAAGAAAAAAAAAAGTTTGTCTTTGGCATTCTTTGTAAAACAGTACTTTCTCAGCACATTTAATTCTGCTATATTTAGATAAAGAGCTTTGCATCAAAGGAAATTTTGTGCTTGAACGTATATTTAGGAATTAGGTTTGGTTTGTTTTGGTTTATGGGGTTTAACGGTCCAAAGCGACTCAGGCTATGAGAGACGCCGTAGTGAAGGACTCCGGAAATTTCGACCACCTGGGGTTTTTTAGCGTGCACTGACATCGCACAGTACACGAGCCTCTAGAATTTCTCCTCCAAAGAAATCCTAGCCGCCACCGCCGGGATCGAATCCGCGTCTTTTGGGTCAGCAGCCGAGCCCCTTAACCGCCGAGCCACCGCGGCGGCAATTTTAGGAATTATGGTATAAAAATAAATGCTTACTGTGCATCTCATTACTTGGGCAAGTTTATAACGGATGCAAATACTAGTTCTTCTAACGAGATAAGCACCTGGTTAAAAATTAGTGAAAGCCAGTTCAAAGTTGTGCCATGTAACAGTTTCCTGTCGAGCCGCCGCGATTTGTCAATGGTTACGGCACTCGCTGCAGACCCGAAAGGCGCGGGTTTCATCCCGGCCGCGGCTGTAGAATTTCTTTGGAGGATAAATTCTAGAGGCCCGTGTACTGTGCGATGTCAGTGCACGTTAAAGAACCCCAGGTGGTCGAAATTTACGGAGCTTTTCACTGCGGCGTGTCTCATAGCCTGAGTCACTTTGGGACGTTAAACCCCATAAACCATAGACTAGTTTCCTTTCGATGTTATAGCGCGATGAATATACCTGCGTACTCGTCACATTGCTTTCATTCGCGTTTCCGCCTGTCGCTGTCGGAACGCGCGTTTATCATCAGGTCATCGGTGTGCGCGCCGCTCTATTATATAGCTCGCGTCGCTTGTCCGCCGCGCACCTTTACGCGCCGCTTGGCCACTCTCTGTGGCAGTTTTTTTCTGGGCGGGAAAAACGGAGACCGTCGCTCCGCGCTCCTCCGTCTTCCCACGCGCATGGGCGGGTTCAGCCTGCCCAACCTGCGCACAATGTGCAGCGTGCTTGCTGTTCGAGGCGTCCGCGACCTGGTCGACGCCACCGACTACCCGGGAAGAGGGCTCCTCGCCTACCTTCTCGGGACTTCGCGGCGGCTCTTTTTTGGTGAACTCGTAGGTCCTTCAGCCGAACGGCAGCCGGCGTTCTTCCGGTATGTCTTTCGGACGGCCGAGTCTCTCACCGCCACCCTGCCCGAAGTCGACGTCTCTCAGACGCAGGCCTCCCGCGTTTGCGAGCTCCTTGCCATCCAGGAGGCTACACCTGAACAGCTAGAGCGGAGCAGGCGGGTACGGTGGCGAGACTTGACGTCGCACTGGGTACCACCAGACGTCCGCGACTTCGGCTGGCTGCGAGGCTGGAGAGTCCTCCCAACGGGGGTCCGCATCGCCGCGTGGGGCATCGCTCCTTCTTCTCGGTGTCCCCAGTGCGGTGCGACAGAGACCCTCGAACACGTGCTTTTTGAGTGCGTCGTAGCGCGCACTTTTTGGAGGCTGATGTCGCGCATGTTTTTTGTTAGCCTCGACTCGCACACCAGGCCGCGCGACGCATTTGTGCAGCTCTTGCTGTGTGTTGGGGCCTTTGTTTTGTGGCGCCAGAGAGGCGTCGCTTCCTTGCAGGGCCGGCCTCAACGCGCCATGTTCCCCATGCTGCAGAGGGTTCGGGCGCGCCTGTTTCAACAGGCGTGTTTAGATCATGTGACCCTCCCAGAAGACGAGTTCCTGCGGCGGTGGAGCACCCGCTTCATCGCCGCCAGCGGGGGCCGCGTGACGGTGCGGCTCCTGCCGTATTGAGTGTGTGGTACGCGGTGTCGGTGCGCGTTCATCGTATTCAGTGAGCGTGCTTCCCCGCGATGCCTGGACATTATGGACCCTTTGAACATTTTGTGCTGTGAATGATTTTGTGTGAACGGCGGCAGCAGTCGCCGTCGTGTTCTTGTTTCATAGCTTGTTTGTACCGAGCGACACTAGTCGCTGCCTTGGTGTTTTTGTCTTTGTGAGGGACTATGGTCCCTTTGTATGAATAATCAGTCCAATAAACTTCTCTTCGAGGCTTTCATTCAAGAGAGCACCTGCCCTACTTTGTGACCCCTTGGATTGGCTCTAAGTACTGCGTGCTCCGTACTAATCTGTCCTCGTAGTAACATTCTGCAGTGCAGATTACACACGTATTTGGACTCGACCACTGACCACAATGTCGCTTATAATAGTCTGCGGCATTCGATAAATATTTTAACATCGGAACTTGCCTCGACATGGCGCGATCGGCAAAAAAACAGGAGTCGGCTACAGGATATTTTTGTCGCGGGGAGCGCAGCAACCTAGGCTGCGCCACCGACCCGACCATCCGGCACCTGCTGCTAGATTGGCCGGTTTGAAACGTATGCACACAAAACACAGAGGCCGTGCAGTCGCTTCCGTGGAAGAATGGACGACGCCACAGCACAGGCTGACGCACGTACCGTGCTTCTGTAGACCAGAGTGCCATCCTTATGAATTAATGTTGATTTTCCTCCTGGAGACACCGTTGCAGAAAGAGGAAACGAAAAGGTGGGTTCCACTTTCAAGTGAAACGCTTACAGGACCCTGAAAGCAAGGTTCTTATCGGGCATCCAGTCTATATTCTAAAGATGATTTGCCTGGAATGGAAGGGCCTATGCGAACGAGGCGCCATACATAATAAAAAAAAAAACATCGCCGAGCAAACATGACTGACAGGCACTTATCAAGCGCGAAAAGGTTTTTTTTTTACAAGAGTGTCTCTGTAATACCACACGACACGTTGATGAAGTTACTAGATCCTTAAAGAAACCCACACTCTCGGGTCGAGTCGTACAAACCTATAAACCAGGTGAAAACTACCGCTTTAGCCGAGAACCGTCGGCTACTGTCTTATTTTAGTTTTCATTTATTGGTGTGTACTGCTCGACCGCTGAACACAAGGGTGATACACTAAGGATTGCACTGCCTGCAAACGGCAGCAGCGCAGAAAGCAGAGATCCGACTGGGGAGGCGACGCACGGCACGTGACCGTATGAACAAGCAGACATGCCTCGGTAGAAGTATTCAAAGTTATGATATTGTTGCCATTGACTGATCACCGCCAGAGTGCAGTAGTTTCGTTTTCAACGCATTCCTTGCATCACTGTTACCACGCTTCTATTTCCATTTTAAACACTTCATCCAGCCAGCAGATACGTGTGCACCGGTATATCTTGTAGCCTGTGTAGGCGCGCTTGGTGGGGAATTAACAGCAATTGCAAAGCCGCCTTTTGTGTTCTTTGGTGGCGGAAACTTTCTTTGGAACAGATCGCGGGAACTGGGAGACACTTGTCGTTCTGCGCTGTGTAGGGAAGAGCTCGTTTTGGATTTCGGGAGCGAGTTTATGGTGCTTCCTCTTTGCTTACAACCAAATGGTGCAGCCACAGTTCGTTTCATCTGAGAGGCAGTGCCATAACTTTAATACTTACTTTTACGGTAACACCGCCCTTATGAACAATAAGCAAGCGTTCGTTATAGCTGCTGTCGTTATAGCTGGGCTTGACTGTAATCATATCATAGCGGCCTTAAATTGATTACGTGCCTACTATCCACTGCGCACGAACAAGCTGGAGGCTTAAGACGTGGTTTAATGTTCCGACAACGCAGCCCGCAGGAAAAGACGACCTCATTGGGCTCCCAATCCACTTGTGCACACGCTTAGAAGTCTATGCCACTCTCATTTAGCACATAAAAAATTAAATTTACAGGCATGAAGGAAGGAGAAATTGGGCACTTTGATCAGTTATTATTTTATTTTATCAGCTATTATCTATTCGACAGGTGCTGGTCAACCGCAGTAGCAAGTTGAAAGCTGCCGATATCTGCAGCGAGGGGTCCCGGGACTAGCTGCTGGCGTTCACCACCCTACTCTCTACCCCAGGAGGAGACGCGCATGTAGTGAATACGGTGCTGTCTCAGAAGGTTGCTTTAGATACATGTACTGTGGTGTGCATTCCTTTCGGGTGTACGCCAAGACATGAGAGACAGGCATTTGCTTTCCTTAAAAGCAATATTCGTTTAATTTAGTTTTCCTTACCCTTACGGCGCGGTTCGGGTATCCACCGAGATATGAAAAAGACAGGCGCCGTTTCTTTTCCTTAAAACACATTTTCTTTTCATTTTCCTTCCCTTACAGCGCGGTTCGGGTGACCACCGAGATATGAGTGTTTCCTGGCGCACTGTTTGTATTTCATTTATTTTTTATTTGTGGTATTTTATTTCTGTCATGTATTTTTTTATTTTTGTTTGTGTCAGCGGCGGTGGTGACGGCGGCCACCTGCGCCGTCCGTGACGTCACTCGGTTTCCGTGACGTCACTCGGTTTCGGTTTCCCAGAAGTGGCAAATCTGGCCTCCGGCTCACGCGAAGCGCGGTGTTGACAAGCATGGTGAAGCTTTTCGCTTCAAAAAGACAGACTTTCCTGGTTTTGATCTTTATAGCAAAGATCGTAAAGAAACACGAGGTGGGAGGGTGTTTAATAGCAGCAAGCCAACAATTGTCATGTACGGCAATTAACCTTGCCTCATATCTGGAAATTCTTTGGCCTCTCATTCGAACCTCGCCACAAACAGTATTGCTTGGCGTCTGCTACCGCCCTCCAAATAGTAATCCTGATTTCTGCACAAAATTAAATAAAATACTGTGTGGCGTTGTTACATCACACCCTCACGCACATATTCTATTATTCGGTGACTTCCAAATGTTGATTAGCGCACCCAAACGGCTGCTAACACTGAATAAGATTATTTTCTTGACTTGTGTCTTAATTCTACCTTACGCAACTCATTACGAAGACGACACATGTAGTAGGAAACTCCGCCACTATTCAAGACCTGCTACTAACAAACCATCCGGAAAGCCTAACTTCTTTTTGTTTCCCACCAGAGATCAGTGATCACAAAGTAGTCAATGCCACATTTTCCTTTGCTCCAACATCCCTTGTCAGTCAAAAAAGAACTATGGCTCTGTACGACAAAGGGAACTATGAGGCCATAGATAATGAACTAACTGCCTTCCTTCTATCCTTTGAAGCGTCATTTCACAACAGATCTCCTAAGATAACTAGATTATCTTTAAAACTAAGATACACGAACTAAGAAACAAATTGATTCTGAAAACCTCTTTTTATGAAAATCGCCACAAACCATGGTTCAAAAGGTCCATGAAACGAATAGAAAATAAGAAAAAAAGACTTTTCCGCGCAGCCAAGCATAGACCGAGTACTTCAGCATGGAATAAATACTACGCAGCCGAGAAAGCTTATCTAGCAGGCATTCGCGACGCAAAGCACTCTTTTTTCGGAAATGATTTGTCTAACATCCTACGTCACAGCCCAGAAAAATTTTAGAAAATAATACACCCCCAACAGCACCATGAAGTTATTCTCAAAGAAAGCCAGATTAACTAACGAAGACATAGGCTTCAGCGGCTCGGAACCGGTGTATGTAAACGAGCATCTCTGTCCTGCACTTAAAAAACTACTCGGTGCGGCCAGCAAAAGGAAAACGGAGCACAAATGGAAATCTGTGTGGTCGTTTAACGGTAAAATCTTTGCAAAGAGAACAGAAAAGTCGAAGATTATACACATATCAGGAGAGCGTGACCTCTCAAAGATAACAAGCTCAGAAGCAGCTAGCTCGGAAGTACCCGCTTAGGCGCACAGTATGGATTATGTAACTTTCACTTTACCGGAATCCATTAGACCTGTTTCCTTAGCAAGCGCTTCACTTCTACATTCGAACACCCGTTCAGCAGCTAATAAACACGATGCCATTAACAATCTTTTAAGTCAATTTTCCTTTCCAATAGACACCATAATGTTCACTGAAACCTGGTACTATGAAGGCTGTAACCCTCTTACGCTTGATGGTTACAAAGGTTTTTTCCTTAACCGCCCAGGCCGAAAAGGTGGCGGCACTGCTATATATACAGAAGCTTCTAAAAAATACGACCTTGTGCCAGAATATAGCAAGGTTACTGCGGATTATGAAATGCTGGCGCTGCGATCCAACAATGAAATTGCGTCGGTTGTATACCGCCCACCCGGCGGTAATATGCTATGCTTCTTCAATTTCTTTGAACAGTTTTTGGAATACATCTCTGAAAATAGATTCTGACTCATTTGTTCTGGAGATTTCAACATAGATGTTTTAGAGCAGAGTAATACAACTATTCACTTTACATATATATTGTCCTCAACTGGTTTCAGAAACAGAGTTTCTACACCCACTCGTGTCACTTTATCGAGTTCATCAGCATTGGATCTAATTATTACAAACATTGAAACGACTGTTCACCGTGCTGGTACAATCACGTCCGATGTCAGTGACCATTGTCCTGTATTCATGTTTTATTCAAGAGACCCAGCCAAGACAAAGAGCATATCCCGCGATCCATTTTCCTTTCAGTGCGTAACAACAGATGCCTTAGAATCATTCAGAAATGAACTAAGTGCAGTAAACTGGTCATCTGTATTTGAAAAGACAAGTGCGGATGAAGCGTATAGCGTGTTTATCAAAACTTTTACATGTGTCTACACAAAGCACTTTCCCTTCAAAACAGCTAAGCCATCGAAGAAAATCAGAAAGCCGTGGATAACGCAGTGGCATGCTAAAATGATAAGGCATAAAAACCATCTATACCATTCATTTCTGCGTACGCGTACACCAGCGTCACTCGAAGAATTTAAAAAGACCCGGAATAAACTTAATGCCGAACTAAAACGAGCTAAGCTTGCATATTATCACCAGTTATTTGCTAATGCTTCAGGCAAACAGCCAGACGTAGCCTGGAAAATATTAAACGAAGTCTTGGGCCGCAACCGCTCAGACTTTCACCCTGATAAGATCACTGTTGACGGCCACGAATTCACCGGCAAGTCCCTTGCTGAATATTTCAACAGGCATTTCGTCAACATTGCTGCAACGATACAGACGGTGCCGTCAGACCAAGAACCAGGACAAGATGTAGAGTTTAGCCCCACAAATAGTTTTTTTATGGAACCAACAGACGAAACAGAAGTGCACAGAACTTTCAATAACCTAAAGAATAGTGCTGCATTGGACTGCGATAACTTACAGATTAAGCCGATAAAACATGCGTTAGATTTTCTTCTTCCCGTGCTGGTGCACATATACAACCTAATATTTGAAACTTGCGTATTTCCAAGTGAAATGAAGCGTTCCAGAGTTTCCGTCATCTACAAAGGTGGTGATAAAAACACCGTAGCAAATTATAGACCAATAAGCATTATTCCAATCTTCTCCAAAGGACTGGAAAAAATCATGTTTTCTCGTCTAATGAAATTTTTTTCGTTAAAAAATGTCTTCAGTGAAGACTTGCATGGCTTCAGAGCCGGGAGATCAACTGAAACTGCTCTCGTAACACTGAAAGAGTATGTACTACATAACATCGGTCAGAACTACTTTACTTTGGGTCTTTTTGTACATTTCACGAAGGCTTTCGATTGTTTAAGTCATAAAATCCTCATAGATAAACTATCCCGGTATGGAGTTCGTGGTATTCCTCTAGAATTGATTAAATCGTACTTAAGCAGCAGAACACAGATGGTATGCCTGGGAAATCACCGATCCAGTTTTCTACCCATTAATAAAGGCGTCCCACAAGGTAGCATCTTAGGGCCTCTCCTGTTTAATGTTTTTATTAAAGACATTGTCCTCATTGACAGATCAGTGAAGTTCATCATATACGCCGATGACTGTTCAATGCTTATGCCCGGGCCAGATGTAGCCAGATGTAGATGAAATAATCACAGATGCTGGCAGTGCTGACATGTTAAATCACGCATTTTCATCTGTATTTACCAAGGATACTGGCGTACTTTCTGCGTCTACCCTTCCCAGAAACATAACGGATATCATGCCGGCCAGAAAATTGCCCCTTGATTTATAATCCCATCTCACTAACCAGCGTGCCGTGCAAGATCATGGAGCATGTCATTTATTCACAAATCGTGAACTTCATAGATACTAGCAACTTCTTTCACCATTCACAACATGAATTTCGGAAAGGATTTCATACGAAACACAGTTGGTACTTGTCTACATGTCTTGCATGCAAATCTTGAGTGCAACATCCAGACTGACGCTGTATTTTTAGATTACGCTAAAGCATTCGATAAAATACCCCACCGCCGCTGGCTGCTAAAACTTTCCCTCTTAAATTTATACACTCATGTCTTAAGATGGTCAGAACAGTTTTTTACTAATCGTACTCAATTTGTGCTCATAAACAGCCAGTCGTCTAACCCCCTACCCGTAACATCAGGCATCCCACAAGGATCCGTTCTGGGTCCTCTTCTTTTCTCAGCATACATTAACGATTTACCTTTGCATGTGTCTTTCTCAGTCCGCTTGTCTGCTGACGACTGCGTCATTTATCGTACAGTAACTAACACTCAGACCAAAACGCTCTTCAGCTCTGACCTTAGCAGTATACAAGAATGGTGCGATCAGTGGTTAATGATTCAACCCTAACAAATGTAAACTCATGTCACTCACCCGAAATCTTAGATCTTTCCGTTCTACTTACACACTCGACAACCTACCAATAGAACCTGTGCAAACATTTAAGTACCTAGTCATCACACTATCAGCTAACTTACTCTGGAATGCGCACATTGTGAACATCATTTCATTGGCCAACAAAAAACTAGGTTTCCTCAAACGTCACATACGCCACGCACCAAAAGGCTTGAAATTATTAGCATATAAGTGACTGATTAGACCTAACCTTGATATGCATCAGCCATCTGGGATCCCCATCAAAACTATCTGAAGGCTAACCTTTATCGAGTTCAAAATCGCGCTGTTAGCCTCATACATTTGGCATACTCCTGCGACATAGTGTATCGTCTTTGAGAGCTGAAATTAACGTGTAATTTCTTTCTCAGCGCCGGCTCAATGCTATAGCCTCTGCCTTTTTCACAAATTCTTCGACAGTTCATTGCAAGAAGCACCCTACAGAGTACGCCGCATGCACATATTTCAGCACACTGGTCATCCGCTTAAAGTTGTCCGTCCACGCTCTCGTACTGCTGCATTCTCGGCCTCGTTTTTTGCCCGAGCAGCATCTGACTGGAACGGCCTTCTCCACCAGGTTGCAGCCATTAGCTATCCATCAAGATTCCACCAAGAGATAACGCAGATGATGTTAGATTAAACCTCATGGTATACCCGTAGCCCCGCCCCTTATGTAATACCCCGGAATAGAGGTCTTTAAGGGAGTAAACTGAAACTGAACTGATATTCGCCGCTGCCTACTGGTCATGTATCCAGCTATAGGTGATGGAAATCGTCAATACAACGGTCTCTCTCTGGTAACGCATTTCGCTGCCGGCCTGGCGTGTGAGCGCCATGTGTTTCAAGAGACGGACGACGGGGCTGTTTGTGGTTGCGGAATTTAATTTAGTTCGGCTTTGAGGTAATGCGCTCTCGAGTGAAAAATTCTTTTTTTTTGCGTAAGCAATACTACGCCAGGTTTCAGCCTTTCGGGTAGGGGCGGCGCGAGGCACGGTTGACCTTTAGAGCGACCGCAGATGGGCCCCCATTTCAAGCTCTCGGGTTAGGGCTGCGCGAGGCACGGCGCGCAACAGATAGAGCGTCGATGCAATGGCAACAAGAATGGCCGTCGCTGGGCTCCCACTTCAAGCCGTCTGGTTAGGGCGGCGGTTAGCTGTAGCCGCGTCCCTGCCGAGTCGAGGCGCTGCCATCGCCGCGCTCTCGCCAGCTGTGGAGTGTGGAGAGAAGGCTGGAGAACGGGGGGGGGGGGGGGGGTTAAAATGAGTTCGCTTGCTTTGGGGAGTTTCAGCCTTCGGGCTACGGCCACTTACCTGTTTTTTCAGCCAGAGTCCACTTCGGCGGACGCGGTTGTTGCCACGCGCGTCTTTGCAGACTATTTTTGTTTTTATTCTTATCTTTCGACTCTCTTCTATCTGCTGCACGTGGCAGCGGTGGTGGCTCGGCTTGAGCCAGTCGGCAGGCCCGTGCACTTTTCCTTTTCATCCTTCTCTCAGTCGCAACAACAACAACAAAAACGGCTCAGTCGTTATCTCTCCTGATAAACAGAGAGAGAGACTACGTCAGCTTGACGAAACCAGGAAACGACAACGGGCTTCGGAGACAGATAAAGAACGCGAACAGCGCCAAGCGGTGCGCTCAAGACGCTGCTAGACGGGTGCACCGCGCCACTAACGAAACCGAGGCGTCTACAACCGGTGACGATCCCGAATGGAACGCTATGGATGCTTACGCAACCTACCATGTGTAACCAAAGCTAAACCCCAGCTAACTTTATTTTTTTGGGTGGGGGGGGGGGGATCAAGCAGTGCAGCTTTTGTTTTCTCAATGTAACGATGGACGGCCAGACGCTTGGGTGTCTGATTTTTCGTTTCCCCACTAGTAAGAAAAAAATGTTGCATCTCATTTCTGTTTGGTCAGAGCACTAGCTAACACTACGAGACATTTAGCTGGCAACCGCGGGGGCACAGGTTCGATTCCTGATCGCTAGGAAGGCTGTTATTCGCGGAAAGCGAAATAGCAAGAAGGCATCTTTAAGTGTGAAGGCTATCAGTCCAAGTTGAATTACCTGCAGCGCCATCTGTGAGTGCATAGAAGGTGCCGAATTTGCGTACTGTTTTTGTGCAGCGGTAGCTGTAGTAATGCTGTCTTCCTGGTTTCCCGCAGTCGTCGTCGACATCCAACTAGATGCTCCCATTCTCGCTCTCAGATGAGAAGGGGAGTAGGGCGGTGCAGAGGGGGAAGAAGAGAGGAGGAAAGGAAGGGGAAGGCAGAGAAGAAAAGCAGAAGGAAGTCTCCATTTCCAATGCGCACGGGGGCATGCGCGAAGAGCACTTCCGGGTACGCACAGATATTCCAGAAAATCTCACCTCTAGTGGCGTAATGCGGTTTCACCACAAGTGAAGGGAAGCGTTGCGCACGCGCTTGCAGGATAGCTGGCAACCAGACAGGTGATGAACACCCCTCTTTCAACGTAACACTGCAGTCGCTTTGCCGTAGTGCTATGGATGGAGCTGAGAAGGAGCGTCTAGCAAGGGACGCTGAACGTATCCGGTAGGTATACACCGCAATTGCGTGCTTGATCCTTAGGAACGTAAACACTTGAGTGCAGTGGGGTCGTGCGGGGACCCTGGGGCGTGCCCCGAATTCCTTTAGAGAGAGAGAGAGAAAAAAGTTTATTGTAAAAGGAATTCGGGGCACGCGCCAGGGTCCCCGCACGACCCCACTGCACTCAAGTGTTTATTTTCCTAAGGTACATAACACTGGCAGCCCGGCCGGTGGCGATAGTCTGCACGGCCGGGTCCTCCGAGCGCAGCAGGTGCTCCCAGTTCTCCCAGGTCTTGAGGTTCTCTAGGTCCCGCGGGGGAGGGTCCGCCGTGCAGAGGGAAAGGATGTGGAGGGAAGAGGCGAAGGGTTCTGGGCATAGGGCGCATGCCGAATTGGGGAAGGAGGGATGATAGTGGGCTAGGGTAAGGGGTGAGGGGAGAGAGTGTGTCTGTAGTCTGCGCCAGAGTGTTGCTTGTTTGTTTCTAGGGAGGGGTGCGGCGGGGGATAGAGCTGGCGTGAGGCTCTGTAGTCCTGCGTCAGCTCGCTGAATGAGTGCATGCGCTCCTTCGTGAATCCGCAAACGTGCTGCGCGACGAGATCCTCAAGTCTGTGCCCAGTCATTTTCCACACTTGCCATTACAAATTCACTGTTGTGAACTCCTCCATATTTCTCCAACTATTATTGTCTTGTGCAAGCTGTGGCCACCCTACCTCCGCCAACTCCTTGATATCGTCCGCCTACCTATCTTCCTGCACGTGTCAGGTGAAACTTTTCCTAGCAATTCGGACTTTCGAGGCGCAACGCCAGACCCCGACGGAACCACACCGACTTCATAACGGGAAATTCTGCACGAGCCCATTTCTTTACGAGAACTTCTTTACGAACGCAACTTTTTCTCATGTCATGAGATTCCACAATATAATTAGGATATCCGGAGATATCCCATCGGCAAGGTAGCATTTCTTTGCTGTTAACCTTCTTGATATCGTCAGAAACTTTCCTCATTAGTTTTTTATGGCACCCTTAACTGCTCGAGGAGAGTGGTTAACAAGCGTTGAAAGAAAGATTTTGTTACGCATCAGAATAGACCATTGCCTCATACATTTCTATAACAGTAGCTTACACTATTGCACATTTGCCTAGCACCTAAAATTGATACCAAGAATCTTGGACTCCTTCCAGCCCAACGCTGCTCTTTGCCGGTTTCTTTCACGATGCATTCTTTTGGCCCTTCATCTTTGGTCTCTTGTAGCTGCTGAGTGTGAGGTTACGGTTGACACCTAGCAAGCGATGTAAAGCTCGCTAGGTGTGCTGTACATGCCTTTTACGTTTTTAAACAAATATGGGTTCTAAGGAGGATGCTGCACTTAAAGCATTTCTGGTACCAATGGCGCGACGTTTAAAAAGGTTTTCAGCCGCGCAGGCGACGCGTGTGGCGCTTGTTTGGATAAGGCAGCGCGGCAATCGAAGCATTCCGTGCAGCGCTTGGTAAAGCGCCGGTGCAGGTGGCCCGCCAGTTTTCGATGATTATCTTAAACAGTCAGCGTTTTGGGATTAAACCGCAGTGTTGCTAGAACAATAAACGTTCGCCAAAGCCTTGCAGAAAGGAAATGATACCAGTGGGAAAGAAGCAGAGAGCTCAAACTAGAACAAGACGCTGCTAAAAAATGGCCGGGAGCTCTGAACGAACTTATGTTCGAGTAATGCGAAAGCATTTCAATGGTATTGCAGTGCTGTTACAGTTGGATTCAAATTTAATTCTGTCCCTTTGTGCTTGGTGCAGTTAGCACTTGTACTAACTATTACTGGTAAACATTTTTTTTTATTATTTTCCCGCCTTTTTTATGTAGCGTCACTCTGTTTTGTATCGTCAGTTTTCGGGCGAGGAGAATTTTCGTGTCAGTGAGTCACGTAATGCTTTCGTACTACATTCCGCAGTTCGGGTAATACCGCATTTTACAGCCGTTTTCGGCGCGTGACATAAAAAGCTTGTTTCAACTCATTACCCCTTTCCATGAAGACCCGAAGTTAGTTTTACGGCGGACAATGCAGCAAAAAGTGCAGTAACTAAAGCCATTGAGACCGCCAGTGTTATGACCTGCCAGTGAGCTGTTTGCTTTGAAAGCATAGCCTTAGCACTCGTTCCTTTATGATGAGACAGCCGTCATAAAGCAGGTAGTATTCTAGGGATTCTGGTGCCCCGTGTCATATATAGGCCGCCTTGTAATCTACTTGGGCGGTTTTTTTGTTTGACAAACACAGCACATGCACGTTGGTCTTCGTTCAAGCTTTAGTAATATTGTCTTCCGGAAACAATAACAATTTTTCCGCTCACAAAATGGGGCAACATCTCTGTCGGTTGGTAGCGAAAGTCAAGAATATCGCTTCTTTGCTGGTAGTGAAGAAAAAATTGTTAATTATGTGCCTTGTATTATTAGTACGCCATGCGTAGTTAAAGTATTCTTTTTTTTTGCTTTTTATGGTCCCGACATGACTCTCCGATAAGCGGTGCGCCTACAGATTAGAGTAGAACGACTTCAAGGACTAGACTGAGAACGACAACAGCGCGCAACGTGCAAGTGCCTACTGGCTTCTCATAAGTGATCATATATTGCCCGGACATCTAGCTGGCTCTCATATTTTCGCTTGCAGAAAAAGAAGTATAACTGCAACACTGGAATGAAGTGTCGCACGTTCTATTGGTTCGCATCGACAAGAATGTTCCATTTTTGAATGTTGCATCAAGAAAGAACTGAAAGCTCGGCATGTCAAATGATTCATACTTGAAAAAGCTAGTGCGAAAAAAATACTAGAATGAAAATACGGAGGAAAAAAGAGAACGCTGGACGAGTGCTTGCTAACAATAGAATGTTTAATTGATAAGCACGAGGCATATACGGAAGAAGGGTTAAGAACAAAGTGTTAACCAGTGCCACGCAACTAATCGGCATTTTTATCAGAGATACGAATGGGGACTGATTCAACATATCCCCGACGCCTTGACTATGGTTAGGACGCGGGTACCTTATCAAACATTATAACGGCATATTTTCGTCTGTTATCACCACCAACTGATTTTCTCTGAACATTCTTCTCGGCTTTTACGACTTAAAAAGGTCAATAGAAGGTCTACAAATAGCTTGAGTCGATTAGGCAGCCACTCGCAGCCTTATATCTTGTCCACAGAAGCTGCTTTCAACCTTGTGATGCATGACCTTATACAGCATATTTGGAGAATACCACACGGTCGCATTTTGCACGCTTTAAAATACGCGGATTGACGCAGTGACAGGCACTAAGTACAGAGAAACGAGTAGGCCGAACAGACAATAAAGCAGGAGACAAATATCGAGTTCAAGAAGTTCAAGCTTCTTGTGTTAAGGGAGTTCCAAAGTGAACTCCCAGGATGCAGCGATGGCATAGACGTAGAGCATTCACCTCGTTTTCAAGTGGACTAGGGTTCAAATCCCGGTGCAGCGGAATTCTCCAGCGGGTTAAAAAAAAGAAACTCCGCTTGTCGATGGTATTGCATAACCAGGCCAGGGGTGCGGCCTGATCTCGGTGACCAGAACAGACAACGCACTCCCTGACCAGAACCAGATTTGGCCTCCCTGGTGTAGTACTTGGCCGCAACTTTCTATGAACGAACCAGTGAACCCTCGGCCCTCGGTCCCCAGAGGCTGCGGAGCAACAGACCAAGGCAGCTGACAGACTTAATTGTGACGCAGCGTAGGGAGCAAAGAATTTCTGGCTCCGGACAGGCAGCCATTGGAAACTGAACCTGGCAACGTTTAACACTTGAACTTCATCCACTAAGACTAGCTGAGCAGTGCTGTTTGAGCAATTAGTTGGTGTTAAATGAGATATCATACGGCTCAGTGAGGTTAGGAGGACAGATGAGGCGTATACAGTACTTAGGGCGGGCACGTACTGTGGTATCGTGGATTAGTAGACAAACAAGAACGAGGTGTGGGATTCCTCATCAATCAAGATATAGCTGGCAACATAGAGGAGCTGTACAGTATTAAGAAGAGGATGACATCTATCCTAATTAAGCCTAATAAAAGGTACAATTTGGAATTAGTGCAGACCTAGGCGCCTACATCAAGCTATGATGACCAGACCGTTGAAAGCTTCTATGAAGACGCGAAGTCACAGTACGCAGTACTGATGGGCGTCTTCAATGCGAAGGTAGGCAAGAAGCAGGCTGGAGACAAGGTGGTAGGTGACTATTTCATAGGCTCTAGGAATAGCAGGGGAGAGTTATCAGAGCAGTTCGCAGATAGAAATAATTTACCGATCATGAATACCTTCTTCCGCAAACGAGAAAAAAAGGAATTGTATGTGGAAGAGCCCCAATGGTGAGACTAAACATGAAATAGACTTCATGTTATGCGCTCGCCCTTGCATCGTAGAGAATGTGGAGGTCCACGAAAACGCCCGTTGTAGCGACCACAGAATGGTAAGGCCTCGCATTAGATTAAATTTGTAGAGGGAACGGAGGAAGCTGGCGAAGCGAAAGCCAAATAACGAGTTAGCGGTAAGAGGGAGAGTAGGGGAATTCCGGATATCGCTGCTGAACAGATATTCTGCCTTTACTCAGGAAGACAACCGTAATGCTGAAAAAATGAACGATAATCTTACAGCTGTCATAACGGAGTGCGGCGTAGAATTAGGCGGTAGAATGGTTCAACAGGATACCGGGAAGCTATCTCCGGAGACGAAAGATCTGCATAAGAAACGCCAAAACATGAGGGCGCCTAACTCCAAAGACATAATACAATAAAAAATAATGAATAAGCGCAACGTAGCCGACATAAGCAAAGTTTAATATGGAGAATGCTCTAAAGAGCGGAGGTAGTCTAAAAGCGCTACAGAAGAGTGTTATTTGCAAATAATAGAAGATATTTATACAACTGCAGAGCCACCAAAGTCCTTCATGAAGTCGGCAATAAAATTTAAACAAGAATGGTTGTCCGGCAGGGAGACACGATCTCGCCAATGCTATTCACCGCCGGATTATAAGAGGTATTCCCAGGCCTGAATCTGGAACAGTTTGCGATAAGAGTTAGTGCAGAATATCTAAGTAATGTACAATTCGCTGATGACATTGCCTTGTTGAACTGCTCAGGACATGAAGTCAAAGCATGGCCAAAAGCAGAGAAAAACGGTGGGTCAAAAAATTGGCATGCAGAAAACCAAACTAATGATCAACCGCCTACGAAGGGAACAGCAGTTTGCAATTGGTAGCGAGGTGCTGGAAGTACTAAGAGAATATGTCTACTTAGGGCAGGTAGTCATTGCTGATCCGGAACAAGAGAGAGAAATAACTAGAAGGATAATAATGGGGTGGAGCGCATACGGCAGGTTCTCTCAGATCATGAGTGGCAGTTTACCAATATGGTTGAACAAGTCTAGGGTCACTGACCAATTGTCAGAAAACAGCTAGTTGACGTTTCGGAACCCCTACGGGTTCCTTGTTCACAATGAATCACCGGCCGAGTAAGAAGCCGCTTAAAAAGCTTTGAAAAGTCGATGTAATGATTTTGCGCATGCCAGATTAAGATTCCCCTCAGCCCTGTTGATAGTGTTCCGCGTTAACTGTATGATCAGTTATTCTAGGTGCAGCTGTGTGAGAGGCTTCTTTCGGTAGCAACGAATTCTACGTGATCCCACGTGATTTCATGTCTTCCTTCTGCGCGTGTTCGGCCACTGCGTTTGACGCGGTCCGGTTCCTGGCGGCATCATTGCAGTGCTTTTTTTGCCGCCATTTCATTATCACCGCCTCACCGATGTAGACGGAGTCGCAGTCTTGTCCTCGTTCCGTTGCGCTGTGTTAATATATTTCTACAACCACTGACACTGAGACGCTTCAAGAAGGTCTAGCGCGAATCGAAACGGGGGAAAAAAGTTGGTTAATGTCCCTTAATATTGCTAAAACATGTACGTTTTCTTTTCACGTAGGCAATCCCACATTCCCTCTAAATCTGGCCTTTTCGGTTATGAAGTGTCTACCGTTCATACCTGCAGGTATTTGAGCATTACTGTAGCCATTACTCTAACATGGCCTTCACATATCACGAATATCGCCAATGACACTAACCTACGTCTAATCTTCGCTAATCTTCGTTTTGCTACCCTTTCCATCAAATTATTAGCTTACCAAGTTCTCGTCCGACCTAAATTAGAATTAGAATGCGTGATCCCGTCAGTAACAAAACAGGAAGTAAGAAAGCATTAGGAGCAACGCAACGGGGAAAAGTGACTCGTGAGGATCAGGTAGCAGCAGACCTAATGAAGGATGGAGAGGAGACTGTGGTAGAAAAACTAGCCACCCTTGATACGGAATGACTTATTACCTCGAGCCAGATCTTTCGAAGAACGCTAACATTATCTTAATTCATAAAGAAGGGGACGCCAAGGGCTTGGAAAATTACATACCGATCAGCTTACTGTCCGTTGCCTACAGGGTGTTTACTAAGGTAATCGCTAACAGAGTCAGGGCAACTTTAGACTTCAATAAACCAAATGATCAGGCAGGATTTCGCAAAGGATATTCCACTATAGATCATATTCACACTATCAATGAGGTGATAGAGAAATGCGCAGAATATAACCAGCCGCTATGCAAAGCCTTCATAAGGAGAATATGGGAATGTTTCTTTTTTCCTTTTTTCAGTGGTTGGATTTGATCAATGGGAAAATAATGCTCTAATTAATCTGCTGTTTAAAGAATGTGGATATAATACGAAAGAAAAGATAACCAGGCCGCTGATGGGATCTCAACCCACGACTCTCGAATCTCGCGTCTGGTGCTCTACATACTGAGCTACGGCGACAGCTGTCTCATCTTCTGCTTTCGAGGGCAATTATTTTTTCGTGCAACCGAACCGTGAACCTGCGGCACCCTCGTCCACAGCGGTGGCCGTAGTACATCGTGTATTACCGAGAGTTCCGTGGAACGATATCGAACGGTGTGGGCGGAAGCAGCGCGAGAACCCTCCTATGCTACCCACGTGGCATCCAGACTGCCAGAATCCTTACCCTCGTTAAGCCATTTTGGAGCAAGGGAAGGGGAATGAGGGGCGTATTTGGCATCCATATGTTGAGAGTCATACCCTTAAGTTGTGAGTCAGATACCGCACTGGTAATCTGCGCAGGCACAAGCATACTTTTCGTTTAAAGCAGGACTCGATATGTACTATCGGGGACAAAAGTGGCGCACTCCACGCGGCAGGAGCCGGAGAAACGGAAAAATGCGTTGCATAGCCATCTACAGGTGGCATCTGAGATTGAGACAGCCAATGCGGGACCCTTATTATCAGCAGTCATGTCGCTTGGCTCGTTTCAATGTCTCGTGCTTTAGCTCGCCAAAGTGTCGCAGTTTTGCGTTGCTCCGGCTCCCGTCGCATGAAATATACCACTTTTGTCCCCGATAGTACGTCATACGGTGCTTGACATAATTATTGTGATTGTGAATGAGGAAACAATGTGAAGAAAAAACTGCAGTCGCCTGATGCCCTCGAAGGCGGAGCCTAAGTATTGACATCAATTTTTTTTAAATATGCGTTCTTGTTTCCTGCGAGCCCCCCCAAAAAGAAAACCTGATCAAGCATTCCTACTTCACCAGTGAATGCATTTGCGAGCGCCTATACCACAAGCCATTTTCGAGAGACCTTCTCTGATGGAACGAAGAAGTCAGCGCGAAGAAGAATAGAACTGCGCAAACAACTGCGAAAGACGACACAAAGATTGCAAAAAAGGTCTCTCGGGAACGAGGAAATTTCGTTTCCGCGGAGCCTAAAAATAGATTAGACGCTGGAATCCGCTTCAGCGAGCAGTGAGCGAACGCAGTCTCTCGCCTCTGTCCGCTGCGCTGACGCAAGTGGTTTCCAACAATGCTGGCAACTACGTACTTCCTTCGTGCTTTGTTTCTGCACTATCTTTTGTACGTTTATTTACTGTTTGTGACGTTGTTTTTTCCTCCCCCTATTTGTTGTCGCCGGTGTTTCGGAGCTCTGTGCCTGAGGCACCGATCGGACAACCCCGAGCTTGCCGCGGAAAAAAAAAAAAAATTAGCGGCCGGCCTTTTGCTGCCTTCCGCTTGGCGCCTTGCTGCGCTGAACATCCTAGTTTGGGCGCAGTTTCATGCGGTGAACTGGGAGCTGCTTAGGGCAGGATGGGGCCTTGCTTCTGAAAAAGAAACAATCTTTTCTTCTTCGCTTATGTGTGCCTTCCATGTTAGAAATAAATTAAGAAAATAGTCTTTGATAGTTCATGTAAATTTCCTTGTCATTCTCTTCAGCTCGACGAATACATAGCCTTTGAAAAGTTTTCCCTAACGTATGAAATGTGTTTATCTGTTGCAGACGACTTCACTGTAGATTCAGGCTGAGCTAGAGACTGGAGAAGTGGGCGAGCCGTGCAAATGCCATACTATTCCGTTTTTTTTGTCTTGGGCTTGTCGAGATACGGGCAACAAACGTCTCATGATCATTTTGTGTGCTGAATAAAAACAAAAAGTTTTCGGTAAATGTATCAACATTAATGAACAGTGAACAGACCTTAGGCTTACAAGGGACTCCAAGGTATTATAGGGAAAAAAATTGCATTTCACAAAGGACGGAAGAGTGCCTTTCGCGATTTTGCAGATTGAAAAATGTTTAGCCATTCTAAACAAAGCAAACAATTTTGTCGAACCACAATCATTTTTCATCAATTAAGTGGAAATAGCAATGCTAAAAGCAGTGGAAAAAACTTTTTCTCGGTTCAAATTTTGCAGAAAATAGCTCGCACATTGGTACAAAAGCTAGAGTTTTGAATACGGCCCTTTTTACAGCTATCGTAGGATAAGATGGAGTGACAAAGGGAAGGCAAAGCCTACTTCGAGATGGATCAGTTCTTTTGTTTAGTTGCGTCTTCCGGCAGCCTTCCGCAATTCAAAGATCGCAAAAATGGCCAAATTTGATGTGCGAATAAGAAAACAATTCCCCTGAAGCACTCTGAATGGCTGATAATGTTAGTGCAGCAGTAAAGTTGGAAGGTTTGAAGGTTTATTAAAAGGAAATACAAATGAGTTATAAGTTTCATAAAAAGTTAGTACAGTAGGAAGTCCCAAAGTAAAAACTGCCTAGGGGACCCCCCATGTGTGTTGCATTATTTATTAAAACTATAACATTTCAGCCGCCGCGGTGGCTCAGTGGCTATGGTACTCGGCTGCTGGCCCGAAAGACGCGGGTTCGATCCCGGCCGCGGCGGCTGAATTTCTTTGGAGGAGAAATTCGAGGCCCGTGTACTGTGCGATGTCAGTGCACGTTAAAGAACCCCAGGTGGTCGAAATTTCCGGAGCCCTCCACTACGGCGTCTCTCATAGCCTTAGTCGCTTTGGGACGTTAAAACCCTAATAAACCAAACCATATAATATTTCATGCAGAATGCAGACCAGATTTCGTTCATTTACCGTGTGGGGACGCCTTCGTCCCCTGCGCTCGCTTTCCCGCAATGCCCCAGTTCCCTGTAGTTAGCTTCCCCTCAACACACTCCCCATAGTTGTGTTAATTAACAGGGGAGGGCGCTCGCGTCGCAGCGACACCAGCGCCACGGACGGCGTTTTGCTGCGCGCGCGCGGGGAGCGACGGGGTCTCTTCTCCTTGGTACCGGGAAAGGACGCGTACGCTTCGCGTTCCGCTCCGCTCTACGCCGGCGGCGACCTCGTGTGGAAACATGTTCCCCTCAGCTCGTCCCGTCTGGCCTCGGAGTTTTTCCCTTGCCCTAGCGTGGGCGAACATTCGCTCGTAACCGTGCTGGTGAGTCGGACATCCTCGATTCCTCAGTGTATTTTGATGCTAGCTGGCGTTATTGTTGTTATAGCAATAAATGCCTTGTTTGTGTCAGCCAGTGTGTCGTTCCTTTGTTCCCATAGAGCAAGGCCTGCCGTGGTCGGCGAGCGCTCGGTAGCGTACGCGACCAGGGGGTGGGGTCCGCGCGGTTTTGAACTGGATCAGGCGCGGTTAAACGGGGAGAACAGATTTATCTCCCCCAATTTAAAGCCGTAACCGCTGCAAGATATTTTGCGTGAGCAATGACGGCATGCACCAGGTAACATTAGGAGTCAGAGGTTATATTTTGCATTGGCTGATATGATTCTTTTCAATCTTGCTTTTGGTCCTATTAATACGTTCAATGTAAAGCTCCCTATTTCGCGTAGTGTCGTTATGCGGCTCTATGCCACCCTCCAAAAAATAATTTATTATTATTCAATGATGTTTTTTTATTTCATTGAATACTGCTGACTGTCATTTAGCAGTAAAGGCAGGAGTGGTACAAAATGTGAAAGGCAACAAAATAGCACAAATGGGGATTAACGCAACATCATACAAATGATCCAAAAGCAATCAAGGAAAAAGAAAACGAACAAACAAAATGCACTCCCCATTTGGCCCCCTACGGCATAACATGCAAAGCAATAAGCGGACAAGGAAAATTTCTGCGATGACATGTTGCTTATTAAGGCGAAGCATTTAAGCGCTCATACTCGCGGCCATGACTCTGTCCGTTCGTCCGTTACATCTGAGGTGAAAGTCGTAATTAGTCATTACTAGGCACAGGTAATGACTAGTTCGTCATGTCTAGTTACCGGTCATGACTAGTTAGTCACGTCTGGTTAGTCATCAGTAGTTAGTCATTAACCAGTCATGACTGGTTAGTCATGAATAGTTAGTCATTAGCCACTCATAACTAGTCATGACTAGTTAGTCATTACTTGTAGTCATAACTGGTTACTCATTAACCACTCATTATTAGTTAGTCAAGACTGCACGGTTAGTGATGACTAGTTAGCCATTAAGCAGTTGACTAGTTAGTCATGACTAGTTATTCATTAGCCAGTCTACTAGTTAATCATGACTGGTTCGTCAGTTATTTGAATCATTTATTAAAACAAGAGATGCGAACGTGTTAGAAGCCTAAAAAAAGTTCCGCAACCAACTCTAAGCTAAAAAGCTAAGCGTGAGTACTATGAAAAAAAAATTCACTGCAGCTGCAGATAACCCTTCCCTCCTTTGGAAAACTTTTAAAGAACTACGGACCGGGTCAAAAGCGAATCATGCTGTCACTTGTTGTTGATGATACCCCACTATCAGGAGCAGAACTAGCGAGCGAATTAAACTCGTATTTTCTTCGTTCATGCGTACAATGTGGCAGTACCTCAGTCAATCAGTGTGAAGTCTATAATACCCGTTCCAACATTCCCACCGTAATCTTTCATCTAACATGCCCAAAAGAGAAAGTCGATATCATAAGTTCACTAAAGGTCAGATATGCATGCGGAGCAGACGAGATAAACACAAAACCGATAAAAAGTATAGCAGAAGTTATGTGCCGCCCCCTTTCACATATTTCCAACCTCATTTTATGCACTGGTGAATTTCCTTTTGTTTATTTAGGTTCAACGTCGCAAAGCAACTCAGGCTATGAGGGACGCCGTAATGAAGGGCTTCAGAAATTTTCACTACCTGGGGTTCTTTAACGCGCACTGACATCGCACAGTACACGGGCCTCTAGAATTTCGTCTCCATCGAAATTCTGCCGCCGCGGCCGGGATCGAACCCGCGTCTATCGGGCCAGCACCCGAGCGCGGTAACCACTGAGCCACTGCGGCTGGTTGAATGTCCTTTGCTTATGGAAACGGGGAAAGTTGTAGCAGCACATAAGTGTGGTGCAGTTCACAAACTCAAAAACTACAGACCTATTTGTGTCCTTCCCATACTTTCTAAAATTCCTGAACGTCTGCTAAATAACCGATTAGTTAGACACATGGCGAAGAGGAAGGCAATTGGTCGCGAACAATTTGGTTTTCAGAAACAAAAATCTACAGAGCAGGCACTTTTGCATACAAAAGACCACATAATTCAGAATTTCGAAAAACAGCTTTTCACAGTTCGAGCACTCTTGGACTTTATCAAAGCTTTTGATTCAATTCATCACGATGTCTTGCTCATGAAGCTCTACTGGTAATGTATTTGAGGTGTTTCGCATACGTGAATTGAAAGCTACCTCGGCAGCCGACAGCAGTTCGTTTCCCTACATGGATTTCGCTCTTAGTGTCTCGTCTTAAGCTGTGGAGTTCCTCAAGGGTCAATTCCGGGTCCAACATTATTTGTTCTTTAAACACACATTGAACATCCCAAATACATCGTACATTGTTGTATATGCGGACGACACAAGCGCTTTCTTCTGTGAGAAAAACATCAAAGATGTCTTTAACGCAGCCAGTATCTGGATGGGTCACCTCAAAAGCTGGTTAAACACCCACAAATTCCAATGAAATGGTAAAAAAACAAAGGATGTTATATTTAGACCCAAGCGAAAGCACTGGACGTGCAACTACGATTTCCAATTTGGGGATAATGTTCTTGAAAACACCACCTCGATTAAATTTTTGGGTGTATGGTTCCGAACAGATATTCGCATAGCGATAAGAATGATAAACCTGTTTAAGCACTTTATTTTATTCAGCCTGAAAAAGCAACTGTATTACTGTCTAATACACTCACGTGTGCAATAATGTGCATGTTAACTTATGATAAAGTTCGCATAGCTGGCCGCCTTTTTGCATGGGACGCAGAAAGCGACGACATGGTTGAGGTAAAGCCAAAAAACGACGAAGTATCCAGCCCAGATCGCAGAATCACGCGATCTCAGCTAAAGTAACCGTTCTTAACTTAAACGCGCGAAGTCTTATCAACAAAGTGGAATGCCTGGAAGCTTTGTTGATGGCACTGAGCCAGGACGTGGTCACTATATCCGAAACGTGGCTTCACTCAAACGTCTCAGATAATGAAGTTGTTACACCACGTTATGCTATTCTGCGCAAAGATAGAGCATCGAGAGGCGGGGGTGTGGCCATTATCTTGAGGGATGATATATCTTTCATGCCTATGCCTGATGTACCGAACGTGGAAAGTATTTGGTGCAAACTAAACATAGAAGGATACGTCCTGCACGTTGGCGCTGTCTATAGGCCACCAAACGCTGATCCCGAGTATCTGGCTTCTTTACTTGATTATATGCACCGGCACATATCAGGTGACAAAATTGTTTTGGCTGGGGACTTTAATATTTCAGAACCGGAGTGGAGCTCTCAAATACCGAAATCACTTTATAATAATGCTCTCTCGGACATTATATTCGCATTTAACTTGATCCAACTTGTCCACACACCTACTCGTATTCAAGGGTCGTCCAGCTCGATACTCGATCTGGTTTTCGTTAGTGATTATTTTCTATCAACTGAAATAGACACTGAAATACTAGAAGGCTTGTCAGACCATAAGCTTGTGTTTTGCACTCTGCCTTTCCCTGTTCCTCTGGCTGTGAAAAAAGATAGATCGCCGATTTTAGCATTTGGAAAGGCAAATGACGCAGCCATTATGACATATCTCGTCCATGAATACGCCAATTTCCTTGAACTGTGTATGGATGGTTCGTCAACCATTGATCAGGTCTGGGCATGTTTTAAGGTTCACGTCAGGCATTGCATTGACAATTTCATTCCCACTGTAACTAAATGCACAAAGAAAAAGAATCCATGGATGACACGCGATGCTATCCACCTCAAGCGTAAAATCAAACGACTGAGAAAATCAAACAAAATACGCCCGATTTCAAACTACCTTACTCGCCTTCGCTCTGTAACTAACTTATTAAGAAGCAAAATAAAGTCTGCTAAACTGACTTATTGTAAAACCACACTTAATGGGTTCATTAAAACAGCACCCAGCAAATTCTGGAGATGTCTAAGTTCCCAACGCACAAGCAGCAAGGCAAAATCCACGGAAGGACTTGACGCTGACACCTTTAACACTCACTTTCAGTCAGTGTTCACACATGATAACAACTCCTCTGACCTTAACCCTGCATTCGAATGTAAGACCAAGCTGTCAGGCACTCCTTCAATATCCGAGGCGGGAATGCTTATGTTGTTAAACATGGATGATAAGAAATGTGATGGACCAGATGGAATCCCGAACAAATTTCTCAAGCGATATGCCGAGCCTATAAGTAAATGCCTCTGCCTGATATATCAAAAATAATAGACGAGTGTTGCCTTCCTGCAGAGTGGAATGTAGCGAAAATAATTCCGGTACATAAATCTCGCAATATTTCATCTGCTGCTAATTATCGACCCATATCACTGACATGTACATGCTGTAAATTACTGGAGCACATTATTTTGAAATTTCTGACAAATTTTGTTGAAGTCAGTAACATACTCCACAGAAACCAACATGGATTTCGTAGTGGTTTGTCAACGACTACGCAACATGTAGAAATTATGCATGATTTTGCGCAGTGCCTCAACAGTCAGTCACAAATCGATGCCCTTTTCCTGGATCTGTCGAAGGCTTTTGACCGACCGAGTCTCTCATGCTAAACTCCACTTTAAACCTAGAATTATATTTGGTGATAGACCACTCGTACGATGGATTTATAGTTACCTCTCTGACTGTTATCAATTTGTACAATACGACCATCATGCCTCCAAGTTAGTACCTGTTCTTTCAGGAGTACCTCAGGGTACAGTTTTAGCCCCACTGTTGTTTCTACTTTTTATTAACGACATATCAAATGAAACCGAAGTAAAAATGCGACTATTCGCGGATGACTGCGTGCTGTACCAAGAAATAAAAGACTCTAATGACCAGAAAAAATTTAACAATGCTCTAGGAAAAATTGCTGAGTGGTGTAATAAATGGCAGATGGTAATGAATTTCGAAAAAAACGGTCTCTATGTCTATTACAAAGAAAAAGTGTAAATTAGATTATGTGTATTCTTGGAATAACATGAATATCCGTAGTGGGACCGGATATCGATACTTGGGTGTAGTCATCACTTCTGACTTAAACTGGACTACGCATGTTCAAACCATAGCCAGCAAAGCATTGAACAAGTTATTTTTCCTTAAAAGGGCCCTTCGTCATTCTACATCCGATACAAACTTCTTGCTTACGTCACTTTTATCGGTCCGGTCTTAGAATACGCCAACATAGCTTGGTTCCCCCACACTAAAAACAACGTTAATACGCTCAAGATGGTGCAAAGGAAAGCCGTGCGCTTTATCTTCAACTGCTATGGCCGCATGCATTCAGCCACAGATCTTTTACGCACGGCAGGGCTTCACACGCTGACCAGCCGTGCCAAATTACACCGTTTAAAGTTTTTGTATCTACTTCTCAATAATGCATTAAAGATGTCTCCCACAGACTTTGTTCGTATAAACACTACACGAGGAATACGTCACAAGCATGCACTCACCCTTGAAGAATATTTATGTCGCAGTAATACTTTCCAATATTCTTTTTTTCCACAAGTTGTTCGAGATTGGAATCAATTGCATCCATCAGTCATAGCCCAGCGCACCATAGACAAATTTATTACCCTCGCTGAGAGTTCTGTACTTTCATTCCTCTCATCATAACCTTGCTCGTATTCTTGTATCACAGTACTCTTCTCAGTGTATTTATTGTAATCAAGTGACATCATCAGTTTGATGACACGATTGCTTTATTTATTATTGCCATTTGTATGGCATGTTTTGCCTTTATTTTCTACTCTTAAAAAAAATTTAGCACTGAACCTGTATTTGTATGTTTTGCCCTCTCCTGTAAAAAACCCAAGATGGGATTCACAGTATTCCGAAATAAATAAATAAATAAATTACTGCGTTTATTTGTTTATGTTTATTTGCTTTTTATTTATGTTTTTATGTTTATGTTTATTTATGGAAGTTGAAGCGTGGCCTATAAAAGCGGGAACCCAAGCACGTGACCACCTTTGTCACTTGCTCAGTCTCAGACAAAGGTTGGAAAAACCAAGAAAAACTACATCAAAATCATGTACCGATACTGGAGGCTAGGTGAGACATGGTAACCTGCTAACGCACTACAATGCGCTTGATGAAAAAAAAAAAATAAAGGAAACAAATCAAGGAAGTAGACATAACAAGGTGTCTCGTAACAAAAGAAAAGAGTAGTAATGGCGCAGGGTGAGGCAAAAAAGCGGCATAAGAACCTAAATAGTCAGAATACAAAATAGGGGCGAACAAAAGTAAAGGCGATGATGATGGAATGGGTACCAACAATCAACCGGAGTGGAGGCAATGGTGAAGGCAACAAAATTAATGGTCATGACAATGAATAACAACAACGCTGAGGGAAACAGCAATGAGCGCAAAACGAAGAAAATTGGTTGAACCAAGAAATGAATGAAACTGTGCCTTACAAGGCAAACAGCAAAGATAACTAAAAAAAGTTGGCTGTCGGAAAACTGATTTCATTTGTCAGACGGTGTTTAACGTTGGGTTAGAATGTGTTCAGGATGTAACACGTCCTGAGTGTTACAGACGTAAAGAACTTCCAGGCTCTCCAATTCGCTCCTATCACTTGACCTTAACGAAAAGGTCGTTTCTTCCAGGGTAGGCCTGGTCTGCAGATAATCTTTTTCTTGCCCTCATCCTTGCCTTCGCATCCATTGAAATTTTGGGCTCTGAGGCCTCCTGAATCGCTCTTCACTACGAAGTACTGCAAGCGTGCCCTAGCATTGAAGCACCTACCAGTTTACCAAATGCTGAACCGGCTGCAGGTGAGAGGTAATTTGTTTACCACCCCCGAGGTATACTCAGCGAACTTCTGTCTGTGGTTCTTGGTACACTGCTGCCTAATCTCTTTTACCACTAGCATATTGCTTAGTTTGCTTGTGGCCTAGAAAGCGGCTTCCCCCCCCCCCCCCCCCCCCCCCCCCCCCCCCCCCCCCCCCCCCCCCCCCCCCCCCCCCCCCCACAACGGCTCGCTACTTTTTGAGGTTATGCGATACGCGATGAATGTAGAGCATAACCTGCAAAACAATACGAGGTCTGTTAGAAAAGTATCCGACTTTATTTTTTTTTTGCGACCACCTCATGGATATGAAACAAGCGCGCTTGCACCAGGTGACCTTGAACCTTCATGCGCATGCACGAATTTTTTCCCGCCTGCCGATAGCGTCAGTTGCTGGGACGCAGCATTTGAGTGAGGCAGTGCGCAGTGCTCTCGTCGGTTTTTTATTGCAAGGAAAATGGCGGAGTGAAAGGAGCAGCGCTACTGCATCAAATTTTGCCATATACTGGGCGCCAGCCAAGTGGAAACCATTCGAAATATTCAGACGGCTTTCGGTGACGATGCTATGAGCAGCACACAGATTAAGCAGTGGTACAATTGATTTAAAGATGGCCGCACATCGGTGGAGAACGAGCCACGCTCCAATCGGCCATCAAAGTGCTAAAATGACCAGGTCATTGCCAAACTCAACGCTGTGGTGATGCGGGACCGTCGCGTGACTATCCGAGAAATTGAGGAAGAGGTGTACATGAGGAATTTCTCCGCACATTCCATTATCACCGAAGATTTGGCCATGGAGAGAGTTGCGGCGAAATTTGGGCCGAAGCTGCTCACGGTGGAGCAAAAGCAGCTTCGTGTTGAAGTCTCACAGGACATGCTGGATTCCGCAAACGGCGACCCCGACTTCATCAACATCATAATCACTGGTGACGAGTCTTGGGTGTACAGGTACGACCCGGAAACCAGATCCCAGTCGTCATAGTGGAAGCATTCCACGTCACCAAGACTTAAGAAGGCCCGCCAAGTGCGCAGCAATGAGAAAGTGATGCTGACTGCTTTCTTTGACACCCTCTGTGTGGCAAACCACGAGTACGCACTCCATAGGGTCAAAGAATGACCAAAGAGTACTACAGAGATGTCCTCCGTTGCCTACGTGATGCTGTGCGGCGCAAGAACCCGGAGCTGAGGTCAACAGGAAATTGGCGCACCCATCGCGACAATGCTCCTGCGCATTCCTCGCACTTGATTCAGATTTTTTGGTCAAAAACCAGACTCCTGTAGTTCAACAGACTCCTTACTCTCCTGATATGGCCCCTGCGATTTCTGGCTGGTTCCCAAAATCAAAAGGCCATTGAAAGGAGCGCGATTTCAGACAAGGAAGAACATTATGGCTGCAACGACAGCTGAGCTAAACTCCATTCCGAAATGGGCCTTTTCGGAATACTTCCCACAATGGCAGCACCACTGGGAGAAGTGTGTGGAGTCCCAAGTAGACTACTTTGAAGGTGACTAGGTTTGAAATGCTCCAGTTATGCAAGTTTTTTTTCGACGGCCAAAGGTCGGATACTTTTCTAACAGACCTCGTATATCTTGAACGCGCCTTGTTGCTTTTTACGTCCTTTCATTTTCTGCAGTAAACTTTCGCACGCACTGGCGATTAGATGTCTATAGAGTATCCCGAGGAGCGGAAGCGCTAAACTTCATGAATGAAGCTTCTTTTCATTGCAGGTACACACGAATTCTCCAGGCCAGACTGACTGGCAGGCTAAAGTAATGATAGCGCACGTTTCGCAAGCTTCAAATGCTTGCTTTCAACTGGCTGGGGGGTCTGATTTGTCCTCGGGTTGTACGTCGAACAGATGTGCTGATGAAATATTAGATCTTAGGCTCCAGGAATGAGTTGGCGCGCAATAACTGCTTGCGCATTCTGGACTTAAAGCTGCAATTCTACACTTAAAACTTCAAGAATTGCAATGCATTCGAATTACTGGCACGAAAGTGGCTGAAAACCAGTAATTTTATTTATTTATTTATTTAAATACCTCACGGGCTCCGACTGGAGTATTATGTGAGGGGGGTTACATAACTGCGGTGGGAAAAAGAAGCAAGTCGAAGATGGTTATTTTAACATCGGTATACAATAGCAAGCAACCAACCAGAAAATAGAACTAAATTGAAAAATACAGTACAGAACACACGTCAGAAAAAACAGACTTCAGAACAAAATTCTGCTTATTTTTTCTTTGAAAATAACATAATCTGAGATGTGAACAATGTTGTCAGGAAGACTATTCCAATAAATGATTGCACGGGGCAGGGTTGATGAGTGGTAGTGCAGTGGTCCTTCCCGAAAGGCGTTTAAAACTGAGATGAGTTATACTGGAATGTCGGCAATAGTTGCGAGAAATCAAGCGAGCGGCACGATTTTGTACGCGCTCTATGGAATAAATTAAGTACTGTTTGTGGGGTGACCAAATGGAAGATGCGTATTCAAGTTGAGGGCAGACAAATGTCTGATATGCCAGCTGCCGTGTGGAAGAAGGTGCACCTCTGAGGTTACGTTTTAAATACTAGCCTAATGTACGGCTAGCTTTGGCAGCAATTTTTGCTATGTGGGGTTTCCATGAGAGATTAGATAAAAAGTGGACGCCAAGGTACTTGTATGACGAGGCAAGAGTGAACGGACTGTTGTTAAGCGAGTAAATGAAAAGGTAATTAGACCGTTTACGGCTAAATGTCGTTAACTGGCATTTATCAGTGTTAAGAGACATTTGCCATGATGCGCACCAGTTATTAATGCGATGTAGATCTCCTTGAAGGGCGATGTGGTCATTAAAGGAGCGGATTTTGCGATAAATAATGCAATCGTCTGCAAACATTCTGAGTGTTGAGGTAATGCCTAATGGAAGATCATTGATGTAAATCATAAACAGTAACGGGCCTATTACACTACCTTGCGGTACGCCTGATGTTACATCAGTTAACGGGGATGAACGGTTATCAATAGAAGTCAACTGTTTACAAAATAATGAAAAGTTTCTTATCCAAGAAATTGTTAATGAATCGAGGCGCAAGGATGAGAATTTCGCTATTAAACGACAATGTCGAACGCGGTGAAAGGCTTTAGCATAGTCGAGGAATATACAGTCGATTTGAAGATTTTCGTCCTTACCGTGAAACAGCTCATTAGTAAATTCGAGTAGTTGTGTTTCACATGATAACCCTTTTGTGAACCCATGTCGTTTCGAAAAGAAGAAACCGTTGCCTTCCAAATGCAATGCTGTGTTAGATGCAATGATGTGTTCGAGAATTTTGCAAGATATGCAAGTCAGAGATATTGGGCGATAGGTAGCAACGTCAGTTCGGTCACCGGATTTGAAAATTGGAATAACGTTTCCAATTTTCCACTCGTATGGTATCTCGCCTGTTGAAAGTGATTGCAGAAATATATGAGTGAATATGACGCCTGAGTGAGCCACGGTATGTTTCAAAATTTTTAAATTAATCCCGTCTATACCGCATGAAGAACTTAATTTAAGATTGTTAATCAATGTCACAACGCCATCAACAGTAACGTCTGTTGGGCTCATGTAGTCATAGTCATATTCTGGTGCCGATGGAATATTGGAATAGTCTTCCGTCGTGAACATATTGGCGAAAAGGTTATTGAAAGTCTGAGGGCGTTCGTCGTGAGCAATGGCATCTCCAGCCTCATCAATCAACGTAAAATCTGAAGAAGTTTCGGAAGGTGATAATGTTTTCCAAAATTTTTTTGGATTGTGATTACGGAGGGATTGCAGGTCGTGAGCCATGAACTTCCGAATGCTCAGGTGGCATCCGCTGCTTCCTTGTCGCCGCAAGGCATACTGTAGATAACTCCATGACTCCTTTGAGACACTACCCAAAACTCCGCCCTCAATTCAGCGCCGCCCAGTCTCACATTCTTCGCTAGCTTCCAACCAACACCGTTCTTACCCCAGCTCGCCTGCACCTCTTTCGCTTGCGCTCTGACTACTCTTTCCTCAACTGCTCCTCACCCTGTGCAATTCGGCGCATTGCTTCTTTTAGTGCACAGTTTTCCTCTCACTCCCTTGCACCCCTACGAACCTCCCCCCACCCCCCTGCCTAGAGTACTTGGTTGGCGTCGAACCAAGTTGCTGACCACCGTGCTTGGTGTTCCATGCTCAGGATACTTTGAGTGCCTAATATGCAGCTCTTTAAATGCGGCGGTTTTCTTTGTTTTCACAACGAAGTATAGATGAAAGCTGGTCTGCGCAAAAAAACACACTTCCTTTTTAATTGAACACTACGCGCCTCTAACAAGCGTACCTTCTAATCCGCGTTCACCGTGGTTTAACAACTTATTAAAGCGCCTGCGATGCAGAAAAAAAAAATTGGCAGTGGTTTAGCTCTGGTTAAACCGAGTAAATTGCGTTACCAATGGTGCGCGTGTTCTTTTGGCGATTCTTCGGCGCGTTGCCTTCGCCTTTTAGCATTGCAGCGTTCCTGAGCAGTCAGGTGTTGCGATTCATCAGTGACCGATGACGTGGAACCACTCTGCGAGGTAGAACGTTGTCGCCGAGCTGCATCCTTAGCACGACGCTTTGCAAGACGTTCTTCACGCTGTTCTGGCGTCTCTTGTGCACGTTGTCGCTTTCTCGCTTCTGCCTGTCGCTGCCACTTCTCCTTAGAGGATTGCATAGCACAGCGTTCACGCCAAGGCAAGCTCGCATTTAGACGCTCTTTACGGCGCGGAAGAATGGGTGCCGCCATATTTGGTCACGTGACCATTCTGCCAAGCTGCCAGGGAGTCCACAGAATGCCATCGCCCGTTCGGCTGTATGTCTTGCTCGTCGGTAAATTGGTTTTTGAGGAAAGGAAATGTATCCGTTGCGCATATCTCGATGGAGGCCTGAACCTCGCCGTAACGGGAAGGGAGGAAGATGGTAGTGAACGAAGACATCGTATTCACTAGACGCGCCTTTGTTCATTCCAAACCATCGAGCTGGCATGGCGGAGTGTACAATGATCTTTGTGATATTGTTCTCCCAGAGCCCATGTACAGGGCCTTGTACAGTGGAGGCCCGGGAGGGGATGTTTTAAAAAGGGTGAAGAAAATGCAGGTGCCACCAGGAGTAAAGACTTTCTTTTTTAAGTTACACACCGGGACGTGACCAGTTAAAAAGTTTCTAGAGGGAAAGGATTTTTTTTTTACCGTGGGGATCGAACTGCTTAATTTGTAAACATCCTGAAACAATAGACCATGTTTTTTTGCATTGCTGGGAAGAGGTTTATTTTTGGGACGTGTTACGAAGGACCATAAAGAAAGAGCTACCATTTGACGCGCACGGAATTCGCTATTTAAGCACTGATAATGAGGATGGGGCACCTTTTGATCTCAATGCTCTTGGGCCTCCACTGTATATGGCGCTCCAGAATGGCAGGCTACCATTGTGACAAAGACGCACGACCGGCCCGAATTTATTTTCGGGAAAGCATGGACTGGTTTCTTGCAATCCAAAAAGCAGCTGCGGAGCCTCCCGAGTATCTCTCAAGACTAGAGCCGTTGTGTATGTTGCGGGAATTTTAAGCTGACGAAGCCAGTCTCGTGCTGGCTGACCACGACAGTGTCGTATGTATATAGCGTTATGTGTATTTTTGTTGTGCAATGTTATGAGCCAAAGCCAGGCAATAAAGAAAAAAAAGCTGGCATGGCGGAGTGGTTAGCGTGCTCGTCTCGCACTCCGGAGATCCAGGTTCGATTCCTAGAACTCGACCAATTTCCTACTCGGTGTTATTTATTTATGTGGTCTGACTAGAAATTAGGGTAATTGCTTAACCGATATCATTGGAATGCCATCGAGGCACTGTGAGCCCATGCTGCAAACGAGAAGGCCAGAAGTGGCGGACCTCCTAGTGGCGCCATCTGTCGTAGACAGAGCAAACTGCTCGGCGCCGCTGCCACGCGATGGATGGATGGATAGGAGCGTCCCCTTTGAAACGGAGTGGTGGCAATTGCCACCAGGCTCAGCTTGTCTTTCATTATTTTTGTTCAACTGTGTTGTTGATTCTCATTAAGATTCGCCATCTTCTTTCACTACGGTTTCCTACACTTCTAACCTTATGTAACATATCTGCTTTTCAGCCACCAATCCTCCAATCGCGTTTTGCTAACTTCCACTGCAGATTTATTTACATGACCGTTGTTATCTTTAAACCCTAGGGCAGCAGGAAGAGTGACTTTGCCTTCATCGACATCCGGATGGATACCATCACATTTGAGTATGAGGTGTTCAATTGTTTCCACACATCTACCACACACTGCACATGTGTCATCATCTTCATTGAATTTTTTTTACAGCTGCGCGTTCTAAGACACCCTGACCTAGCTTCAAAGAGTAGAACACTGCCTCTTGAGTTATCACAGAAAAATTCTTTCCTGATCTGCCTTGCCCAATATCGATAGAGTTCTACCCTATGCTTCTTTTCCACTGAGTTAATCCAATTTTTAACTTCCGCGGCCCGCCGACGGCGCTGCTATCTGGTGGAGCGCGGTTGAAGCAATGCTGTTTAAGGTCATTCGTGCCTACCGACCCGGGCTACGCGACGAGGCAAAACCTACAGTAATATTGCTAACGCAATAAAAGTGGGTGCTTCGTCACGATAAAGTTACATATCATGCTTATTACTTGTTTCCTTACCACCGCATTCCGGATGTATTGTTCGGCTGCAGCTAATGCCACAAATACATTTCTAAATATCTCTCCCATTGTTTCACGGAAGTTTTTGGTGTGTGGTTGGTGGTACTGAAAAGAACGTTCTGCAGTTACTTCAATCTTTGTTGCCTTTTGCCGCTTCACGAGTGCTGTGATAACTAGAATAACACCTTCTCGTCTTTCTGTCAGCTGTCGATACGCACGGCTTTACTATGTTTATCACATGCAAGTTTTCCGCCAAAGGATCCTATCTTTTGTTGAATCTGTTGGCGCTGGCAGACTTATCAGCAATCAAGAAATTTCTTCGCCTTGTAGCCCAGCCTCTATTAACTCAAAAATGATGACGATGAATTTTTATGGCGAAGCGGCATCTGTGGTCAAAGAGCGCCATGGCACAAGATATTTTGTCTTCTCAAGGTGGGGTCAGAGACCCATTTCCTAAGCATTTCACCCGAATGAAGGCGAGCACCAAGCGGGGAAAGCTTGTGCCCACTGCATCATCGGTCGGTACCCGGCGGCACTGGGGATCGAGCCCAGCACCTCCTGCATGCGAGGCAGATGCTCATACGACTAGGCCACCACTGCGGCATTGAGTCAAAAATGATAAAATGCACCCGAAGTCTCTTCATCCGCCTTTTTGTGGAAGAATTTTGAACAGTCTTTACAGCTTTCCGCCCTGACCGGAGATTTGAAGGTGGGAAAGGTGGTTCCGGTGCATACATCAAGTGATATCTATTCCTCCAATAATTACCGAACAACCTCATTAGCATGTATTCCTGGTAAAATGTTAGAGCATATAATTTTTTTACATCTTATTCATTTTTTCGACACAATTCTGTTTTTACAATGCACAGCTTGGCTTCAGAAAATTATTTTCCTGTGAAACTCCACTCCTTCCTTTTACGAATGATTTGGTCAGCAATTTAAATGAGAAACTTTACGCTGACTGTGTATATTTTACTTCTCCCTTTCTCAGAACTTACTGATTTTCATCCTTTCCCCCTTTAATATTCAACGAAAAGCGTTCGCATGGTTCAACGATTTTCCCTCTAACATGACCTAGTATTTAACCGCCAATGAATTTATATGTACACTTTGTTCCATCACCTCACGGCGTACCACAACGATTGGTACTGGGTCCTTTTTTTCTCCATCTGCATTAATGACCGTCCTGACTGCAACACTAATTCAACCGTTAAGCTGTTCATGGAAGACCATTTAATCTACCGCAATTATCCCTGTAAGCTTCATCTTGTTAGGAGAAGGTAAGTGACGCCAACCAAGTAAAATACAGGAAAAACACGACGTTTCGGGACCGGCTCGGCCCCTTCTTCACGGTGTGACTACGGGCGAGCGCAGCTTGGCTTTTTAAGCTTGGCTTAAAAAGCCAAGCTGCGCTCGCCCGTAGTCACACCGTGAAGAAGGGGCCGAGCCGGTCCCGAAACGTCGTGTTTTTCCTGTATTTTACTTGGTTGGCGTCACTTACCTTCTCCTAACATTAAATTTCCCAACCAGACAGACTTCTGTCGAATGTTTTCTTTTGAAGCTTCATCTTGACCTGCTTTATGCATCCAATAGGTGTAAGAAATGGCTAATGCAGCTTCTATTAAATGCAAAAGTATGCGTGTTTCCTCCAGCCCTACCACTTCTTATATGCTCCCATACTCCACTAATTGTACAGTTCTGTCGGTAGTAAACTCCTATAAATATCTTGCCGTGCATATCACTAGCAATCTTCCATGGTACACGCATGATATATTTGTTGCTAACAGTTCTAAAAGAACGTTGGGAAACATAAGGGGCAGCTTTGCATCAGCATCCACCTCACTTAGCCTTACTGCATACAACACACTCGTTGATGCAAAGTTAGAATTTGCTTGTGCCATATGAGGCCCTACTCATACCAGTCTAAGCATTTGTCTTGAAAGCATCCAGAACCGCGCTGCCTGTTTAAATCTCTCTAATTATTCACGTTATTCTAGCCTCACCTCCTTGACAAAAAACCTAAATCTCCCTGACCGTTCATTACATCGCAAGTGTTCTCGCCTTTATCTTTTTCACAATATAAATTACCTTAATCCTTTCATGACAAAACATCTTTTGTCCACACGTAGTTACATCCTTTCTGGCATTGATCATACACACGAAGCTGATATGCCGTATTGTGCTTTTTAAGTAAAACTCTATTTCGGGCGAGTTGGTTCATGTTGAAGGAAAAAACTGGCAATGGCGCAAGAAACGAGGACACGGAAGGCACACAAAAGACAGGACTGACGCCAACTTGCAACTGCTTTTTAACTTTTAACTTCATGCTTTCTGCCTTCATTTTTATTTGTGCTGCAAGTAATGTAATGATTTCGCCATCATCGTTTCAAACTGCCGGCTACTCCTTCGTTTTTGTTTGCGACATTGTACTCCAGATAGTGCAATAGCCTCACCACTCCTTTCTGTAGCGCCTACGGGGCTTAAAGCATGTATTAATAAATCTTGTACAGTACGTTATATGTTTTTTCTTCCCTGCTATCTGGTAACACACGTCTTGCTTCCTAGCGGGCCCTGCAGTAAGTCATATTTCTTTTGCAGAATTCTGATAGTATTGCGCCGTAATTACGTTCAGCACACGATAGTTTGAGCTTCTAGTTATTTTGGGTTTATCTTGGCCATTTACTTGCGTTGTGGTCTTGGTTTAGCCTTATTACCTCTGCTGAGCGCTCCCACTTACACGATGTATTAATTCTAGACCGGTATGAAAACTGCTTGGGGAGCCTGACACTTCCTACTCTTCTCTTGGGCACACCAATCGTGTTACGCAAATGCCTCGGCGGGTTTTCGGTGTCATTTTCTTTTTGCTACTACACGAGTTTTTGAAGCATAGTACCCAAGGTATATGAAAGTCCACCATACCCGACGGCGAACTCTGCACTCCGTATTACTTCCGCCAGTTCCTGGGTTATTGCTAGTCGTGGTCTGCTTTGTTTCTGTTTGTGCTTTAATAAAGCCCCTGCGTATTTCCCACAAGGGAACTATGTCAACACTGTTTTCTCTAGTCTTTCAAGGAATCGCAGGTCAGACCGGAGAAGAAAAATTTCGCGCAAGTTGAGGCACAGGCTTGTGTTCAAATATATATTCGAGAAAAAAAAAAGGAAATTGAAGGAAACAAAAACTCGGTAAGCTTGCGCTTATGAGGAGCGCCCTCGGCTCCGTATCAAGCACCAGACTATGCAACCTAGCTTTCCTTTCCTGCTTGATGTTCTGTGTTTTTTTTTTTTGTAGCGCCATGGAGAAAGAAGCGCAGTATAGGGGAAAAAATCACCTTAGCGCCGCTTCGTTTTTTCTAATATCTGACCAGGCGTGCATTAAGATATCGCCATCTTTATTCCTTTCTTTTCAATTGATAAAGAGCCCCTCCTTTTTAAACACGGCTATTCACAGCAAACTTAGATGCATTTTTCGTTATTTTTTGGTTTAATGCTCCTTCAGCAAGTGTATGAGGCTATCGGCCACTTTCTTAGTACGGATGAAAGGTGTGTGCGGTTTTCTGGCTGCCTAGCCACGAAGAGCAGCTTCTCGAAACGATAAAAAGTCGTTATTTCTTTCTTTGTGCTTATATTGCGTGCTCTTTCTATTCGCTCCTACTCCATATCTCGCCGCCTGCTTCATGAGCTTCTTTTCAGTTTAATATTCTGTGCTCTCCTGCGTGCTCAGTATTGGGCACGTCTAGGCGTCTTCTTTACTCGCACTTATTGTCATCGAAGTAAGCGCAGTGTGGCGGTAACGCTGCGCCCTGGTCCGGCGTAGAACTGAAACCGTCCATGACTGCGCCCAGCCTCAAGCGCGGATAACTGGTTTGCAGGTTTTCAAAAGGATTGCGGCGTCCTTGGCACTTTTTTACCGTTCGCCATAAAGGTGAATCAGCACCTGTAGGGTCCAGCATAGTCTACAAATCAATATTGCTATTTCAGTCCCGCTACAACCAACCATCTTCGTTATCATGACTCCAGTGGCGTGTGTAATTTTCTTGCGATAGACATTGGGCATTGGTTACAGATAGTACGACTCCGTGGCCATGTTATCCTCACAGCCATCTAAGCCCTTTCAGCAAGGCAGAAATTTGGGCGAGTTGGGAAGTATACATCATTTTGCTCACAGCGCCACAAGAACGGGACACGAAACAAAAGAGTAACACACTGTTTAAGTGTCTTTATATATGCGCCTTTCGGTCTTCAACAAAACCAGTTGATAGTCAGCGCTTGTTCTTGTCTAGCGTAGCGTTCTTGTTTAGCTATGAGCGAAATGATAAGCCCTTTCCCTGTTCCAGGACAACTGCCACAGAGGTGTATGTTAAACAGCTAGCGGTGCTTAATTTCCAAATTGCGCTACTCCGGATGTCCGTGCTTTTCAGAACTGAAAGCGTTCTGAGCACCATGACCTTTTCATTTAGGCGGGCATTGAGACGGTCCTCTGCATCTACTTGTCTACTGTTGTACAGGTCTTTAAGTATGTGGTTTGGCCCAAAAAATCTGTTCTAATGTGTCATATTTTATTCAGAGATGGCTAGTTGGCTGTAGCTTAGCGAAATCAGTTTGCCTGACACAAATACACATACCAGTTATTTGAAGGGCAACAAGGAAAAGCTCATAGTACGGCACAGCTTGAAAGACAAGCATGGAAAAAGGAGAGGATTGCTGTTTGTTTGTCTACGTTTTTTTTTCTGCGCTTTTCTGAGAGAGAAAGGGAAAACTTTTAAGTAACACAAATTAATTCGCAGCAGCCGGGTGGCCGGAGCCCATAGTCTAGAGCTCCGCTGGTGGCAACTGACCTGGGGACAAGCTTCATGATCCAGGCTTGCTGGTGCAGGTTGTCGCTGGTCAGGGCCTCCTCCCACTGTTCGTGTGTTTGGGCACTATTAACTTCCTGTCCGGTTTGTCCTGACATTCCCAATGTGTATGGTAGACCGTGGGGCTTGCTTCGTATTTAAAGACAGTAACAGGTACTGCGTGGGTCTGGTCTTGTGTAAAATGTGAAGGCTTGAATATGTGTTTGTATTCTTCTCCGGTCAATGGCATCCGAGGAGGACAGTTTGTGAGGCGCTGAGAAATGTCTTCTTTCTAGCCTGTCACCATACGGTCCCAGGGGGGGGGGGGGGGGGGGGGGTTAGGGAAGGGGATCCACCCGGTTTGTGAGAGCTCGGGCTAGACCATTAGCTGCCCTGTTTCCAGCTAGGCCTTCGCGACCAGGTGTCCATGTTAATCTGTGTGGGTGTGAGAGTGTACTTCATAATGCGCTCACCCTTCCGTAAAGTTTTCCAGTAAGGTAGACCCTGGAGGCTTGTTGGGAGTCCGTCACTATGTGCGATAACTTCACCTGTTGACCCTGAGTCTTGATGGTGATGGCCATTTTGATGATCAGTGAATCCGCTTCCGCGGAGACTTTGGCATCGATTGAAGCCCTGATGATTGGCCTCTTCTGGTCGTAGACCGCAGCCATCGCGAATCTGCCTGGATCGGTATAGGCCCCGATGTCGACGTATACCGCTTACAGTTCTTTTGATAGTTTTTTGTCACTGCTTTGACGCTGGCTCTCCCTTTACCCTTTTTCCGTTCGTGGTGCAAGTTCCCGGGTAACGGGACACACATAGATATTCTCTTTTGATGGTTTCGGAATTTGAGACTTGCTCTCACTAGTTCGTAGTGTCTGGCGTAGCCTCAGTGTCATCAGGTTATCCATACCCGCTTCTGCAGTTGTTAGGCGTTTTTTTTTCTGACCCTCCAGAACCGCCTCCCTGAGCTCGTCGTAGTTGTTGTGCACTCCGAGTGCCCAAAGTCGTTCTGTTGACGTCGTTGATGGGATGTTTAGGGCAGTTTTATAGCTCTCCTCTTATGATGGTATCATTGGCACTTCTATGAACGGTTCTCCTCTCTCGATAGGGGAGACCGTAGGCAATGCTGCTTACGCCTAGGGCTTGGACTAAGCGGAGGGTGTCTTCCTCCCTCATCCCTTTCCGATGCCAGGCTACGCTTGTTAATCATTCTTGCTATTTGGTTGACCCTTACCTTGAGAGATTTGATTGTATCGACCGCTCTTAGACTGCTTCTCTGAACTACCCTCTTAGTCAAGTCCAGAATATAGCGCGCTGTCAATGCAAGATTTTGGGTGAAATTTAGGAAGCCTAAACAACTGATGTATCCGGCGCGCCGCGGAAGCTGTCTTTTTTTAAATGGCGCAGTTGCTACGCAGCCGAGAGTTTAAGCGGACGCAGAATTCAGTGCTGCATTTTTAAACGGCGAAAAAAGTGAAATTTTCCTGCCTTAGTAAACTTATGCTGCCCACTGGCGAATGTTTAAGAGAAAGCAGAAACGGTCTTCTTACATTTCCGTTGCCTCCCGCGCCCAAGTATCGCTCTTTGCAGACCCAGTACACCCATACACTCACAAATTCACAATATCAGCGACATCATACACATCAATTGACGAAATTGAGACTCGAACCCGGGTCTACACGGTGAGAACCAAGCACACTTACCACCGCACTGGAAACCGCCGCGCTAAATAGAAGATGCTATTGATATTGAGTATGTACTGTAGAACCAGAAAAATGCAAGGGGTGCCTAAGTATACTGGTGCACAAAATTGCAAAAGCAATTAGTGTACCGGACATGCCGGCATCCAAACACGAACTGACAGGGAGTGACGCAACTGCTTGTCTATACATGTTTTTTTTCTTTTGTGACATCATGAACTAAGGGACAACTTCCTGCTTAGATATGTTCCTATCATGTGACTAGTTTGGTCCCATCACGTGGCTGATTGATGACAACACTATCACTATTACTACCACTAACTATTAGTGTCACTAATTCTTGCTGCCACTATGTTACTGTTAGAAACTATTCTTGAATCATTAATTACTTGATTTTTTATTTTTAATTACTACCTGTCAATTGCGTGGTTATCTTTACTTAACATCGTTCTTATCGTCCTGATCTCGTGTACACATCTCGTGATCACGCCATCCATGTGGCAAGAAATGTTTTCGCAATACAGTGACACAAATGTGCGAGATGCAAAAGTATGAGCACCTTTCATGCACTAGCGCGCATGTGATCCTATGACAAAAATGACGGGACCGCTGCGGCGGCTCCGTGGTTATGGCACTCGGCTGCTGACCCGAAAGACGCGGGTTCGATCCCGGCCGCAGCGGCTGAATTTCGATGGAGGCGAAATTCTAGAGGCGCGTGTACTGTGCGCTGTCAGTGCACGTTAAAGAACCCCAGGTGGTCGAAATTTCCGGAGCCCTTCACTACGGCGTGTCTCGCAGCCTGAGTGAAACCATCATCGAAGTCGGATACCGTAAAGTAAATGTCAAATACTACATTCCGAACCCCCGATAATGCTAAAATTGCCAGGGGTTTGGCCACGGCTCACAGAGTTGCCGTGGACGCAAACCGCGCGAAATGCGCGTCAAAGGACAACGTTTCAGAGAACTGTGATGACACTGCGCTACACTGTGCAAACTGTGAAGGAGAGCATGCTGCCTACTCAAGGCCGTGCCCGTCCTGGAAGAAGGGGAAGAAAATTATAAGCATAAAAACAAAGGAAAACATCCGCTTCGGAGAAGTACGAAGACCATATGGACTGACGCCGGGCAGTTTCTCCTTCAGAGCAAAAATGAACTTCGCCGTTGTAGTGCGTGGGCGCGGCAAACCACACCGGCCTACGGCACCTGCCCAGCTCACGGACAGTGAGCCTAAGGCAGGGGCACCCGCGCCTCTGGCAGAAGCAGTGAAAACTGCTATGCGGTCCCCGAAAAAGGGCCCGCCGGCTACGAAGTCGGCAGCCCGCCAGGCATCCCCCGCTCGGGAAAAGCCCAAGTTTCTGCCCGCGGGTTGTGCGCGGAATTCTAGCGCATCTAGTGAGGCGACGGACAGAATCCCGAGCTCTCCCCCGCTGCAGCGACGGCGAAGCTCCCTTGAACGAAAAAAAGAAAGAAAATCCCATAACTGCTTCCGAGCAAGCAGGGACCAAAGTTTTTAGCTAATCCCACAAACCATCAGGGCGTTTATAATCCGCTGGAACTGCCGCGGGTTACTAAAAAACTATAGCGACGTAACAAACCTTTTAAATTCGCTGTCGCCTGTAGCATTATGTCTAAATGAGACAAACTTGGGGCCTCTACAAAAACACATTTTTAAGAAGTACAAAGTATTTCGAAGAGACCGAGAGCAGGCGAGTAGGCTCTCTAGACGAGTTGCTATTGTAGTCAAGAGGGGTGTTGCAACTCACAAAATTGGACTTCAAGTAAAATATGAGGCTGTTGCAGTCACTGTTCTTGATTATAAATCAATTACAATTCGCTGTATATAAAATCCACCTCATCTTGCTGTAACACTTCATGGTCTGGAATAACTTTTTAATCAGTTAGCGGTTTGTAGGAGATTTTAATGCTCACTCCTCGTTTTGGGGAGGTGAACTAACCGATACTAGAAGCCGTATTTTAGAAAATTTTATTTTGTCGAACAATGTCTGCCTGCTAAATAGAGGCAAGCCCAATTGCTTTATCCCGAACTCAGGTAAAATGATGTTATATTTGTCTGTTAGTTCTTCCTCTGTTTTTACCGATTAAAAGTGGGGTCTTCTCGACAACCCCTAGAGAAGCGATCAATTTCCCGTAGTAATCACATTATCATCCTCACTTTCAATCCTCCCTAGCAAACCGCGCAGTTGGGAAGTACGCTTAGCTGACTGGTCTCTTTTTCAATAAAAGGCCAGTCTGGATACGATATTCTTCGATGATCTGTGTCGACAAAATTAAAGGAAGCTTTCACAACTTTTATAATTCCATCTTTACGCCTGGCTATTCCGCAATCATCTGGTGTAGTACGGCAAAATAATAAGGTGTGGTACGCACACGTATGCAGAGAAGCAAAACAAAAAAGAAACAAAACCACGGATGGGGAGTTTTCAGAAGGTACCCAACATATGAAAATTTCATAAATTTCAAACAGGCCAGAGGAAAAGCTCGACACATCCGTCGAAATGCTGAAAAGACATTCTGGAAGAACTACGTATCTTCCATAAAAAGTTCCGTTGCATCAAAATAAATGGGGAAACAAGTCCGCAGACTTAATGGCAGCTTTTCTCCTTTCATAATTCATTTCCTAAATACTCGAGACACACGAACAAGCATAGAAGTATAAGCAGACATCTTAGGTGAGCATTTCTCAAACATTTCAAGTTCTTCAAACTACACATAAGCATTCTTACGGTATAAAAACGACGCAGAGAAACATAGACTTCCAACAAATGGTTGCATAAACGAACGGTACAATGGTTTAATTACAATCCAGGAAATGAACAAAATTATCTTGGCCTAAAAAAAGAATGCACCTGGCCCTGATAGTATACATTATGAAATGCTCGCACAACTTTCCCAGTAGTCTGTGGAAGCACTTTTGAACTTTCTTAACAAAATATGGGTGCTCGGAAAACTACCGAAAGCCTGGAAAAAAACATTTATTGCGCCATTCATGAAGCCTGGAAAGCTACCAACATCCCCCAGTAGTTGTAGACCGATAGCCCTTACCAGCTGCCTCACGAAATAATTCCAAAGTGTCCTAAATATGAGTTAACTTTCGTCCTTGATTCCCATGAACTCCTTGACATCCGTCAGTGCGGGTTTAGAAAAGCGTGCTCGACTACTGCCCATATAGGTCGTCTTGGAAATGCTACCTGAGACGCTTTCATACACAAAAAACACTGCCTTGCTGTCTTTCTTGACCTTGAGAAGGCATACAACACAACCTAGAGGTTCGTAATTCTTCATGACGGCTGTTCCCAAACCGGCCGACGTAAACGGCATGCTCGTTCGTCGCCATCGCGAAAACAAGCTCCCAGTACGTGCTCGGATCGCCTGCACAAAAATGATGACAGGCTCCCAGAAGTAAGCAGTATGTCGCCGAATGTCGCCGGCTGAGCTTAGCATCCGCGGCAGGATGTTGATTTGCTTAAAAAATTTCTTGTCCGACCGTTCGTTTAAAGTGCGCCTAGGCTCACCTTTTTCGAAGAATTTCATTCATAAAGATGGAGTGCCTCACGTATGCATTTTGAACACAACACTCTTTATTGCAAAAAGGAATTCTATTAGGAAAATAATCCTTAGGTCAGTTATGTATACGGTCTATGTAGACGATATTCAGATGGCTTGCACATCCTCCAACGTATCAACACGTAAAAGACAAATACAATTAACATCTAATAAACCGGCAAGATGGGCGGACAAAAATGGTTTTCGTTTTTCTCCACAGAAAACAGTGGCCATTCTGTTCCCACTGAAAGGAGGGTTAGAGACAGATCCCAGTCTGCATCTTAGCGGAAATCAATTACCTGTAAAAAATGAGCACAAACTTCTAGCCATAACTTTTGATAAAAACTCCCTTTCCTACCTCACATATAAACACGCTGAGAAAGAGAGCTTCCCGATAACTGAACATACTCAAAGTCCTTTCACACAAGCGCTGAGGGTCTGACAGGGCAAGCCTTCTACAAATTTATCGTTCTGTATTAAGACCCTGTTAAGGCTGTGGTTGCATTGTATATGGTTCAGCATGTTTATCATATTTAAAACGATTATCCCCCAGTACACCATTTAGGTTTGTGTCTTTCAATTGTTGCATACAGGACGTAATCCACAAGCACTCTGTATGTGGAAACAAATTAAGCACCACTTGCAGACAGAAGAAGCGTGCTCACTTCCTGCTACATTCTAAAAATCTGTTCCCTACCGAAACGTATCTCTTGCCCTATTGTTACCAAGTGTCCATCGAGAACACTGTTTAAGAACAAACCGCTAGCTCTCAGGCCGTTCCTCCTGCGTTTTGAAGAGATATGCCAAAACCTCGGCCTACTAGACACATTAGCCGGCATTGCTCGAAGACAAGATCCACTGCCTCCATGGTACAGTTTTTCTGCAATCTGTGATTTCACCCTTGCGCTGTTTCATAAAAAACAAACTCCACGACAACATATACTAGAAGAATTTCTTGCACTCGAGCCAAAATACAGTAGTTTCACATATTTTCATACAGACGACTCAAAAACAGATGTTTATATAGGAAGTGCAGTGGTGCGAGGTAATTCGGAGAAAACAGTACGATTCCTCATTGCTTACCTATCTTCACTGCAGAATGTTATGTACTCTGTTACGCAGTCACAAACAGTAAAATCTACACAGGCTGCCTAAGTGCGCTTACAGCTCTCCACTCTAGAAACGCTATCACTCCTATTCTTGGTGACAATACACAGCATGTCGGAATAAAAGGGAACGAGAAAGCAGACTTGTGCTCTGCTCAAGCTCGTAGTAAGGAAACAAAAAAAAGCAAATATACCCTTTAAGGATTGCATAAAATTAGTACAACAGTCATTCATCGTGTTAAGCCAATTCATTCATTCCCCGTACTATCACTGAATGGAATAGTTTGCCATCAGTCATCGCCACAGAAACTGACAATAAAAAATTCTAAGAGCTTCGTCGCTGTGACGGAAATGTGTAAAAGTTTGCTGTTTTTGTTAGTGTTCATATTTTCTTTGCGTGATGCCTTATATTTTAATTAACGTTTTTGTTACACGTACTTGTTAAAATGTATCGCGATTACTTATGATTGTACCCCCCCCCCCCCCCCCATGTAATACCCTCTTCTAGAGGGCCTTTAGGGGTAACTTGAATAAATAAATAAAGAACTTAAGGAAAAAATGGCAGTCGGCTTGGAATGCCGAAGTGAATAATAAACTACAGTTGGTCGAGCTGGTGTTAGGTCCTTGAGCAGCTAAGAATAGCCGCTGACACTACCTGACCTTCTTTAAAGCTTTTAACATCAGCCATTTCTAAATTTCTTTTCCTCGGTTATTACTATGGAGTACAAACTTTTTGGGTCATCTACACTACCGATGAGTTGTTACATTTCTGAATATTCTACAGAAAACTTATTCTATACCTTGAGCTTCGCGCATGATAGAGTTAGCTGTCTATGTGCCATAAAACAGAGCACAATTCACCCACACATGAAAATAGCCCACATGCATTTAGAAAACCTTCTAGAGCAGCTGCCAAAACCACAAAGTGTTATATACGCCAGAATGCAAGAGGTAGAAAAGCTACAAAACAATTTAATAGTGCTATGGCACCACAATGAAAAGGACGAAACGAAAAGACAACACAAGTGCTTACTAACATCACGTACCAACTCGCAAATTCTCAACCCTTTTGGATAAAAATAAAGCCTGGGGAGCGTTCCGCAGGTACTCAGCAAAAGAGAACCTTACCCTTTTCAAAAAGGCGAGAGCAGCAACACGGTATACTCGGCGCAAGGCCGACGAAATATCTTGGCAAGTTATGTCTCCTCTATAAACAGGTAGGTAGCATCGAAAAAAATGTGGAAGGATGTTCGAAAACCAAATGGCAGCTACTCACCTTTCACAATTCGTCTTCTAACAATACCTGATAGACAAACAAATACAGGGAAACAGTGAACACATTGGGGGACCACTTCGCTGTAGTTTCAAGTTCTTCACACTACAGCGACTATTTTTTAAAATACAAGAATTAGCCGAAAAGCAGAGACTCCGAACATGTGTAGGTGCAAATGAAAAATACAACAGTCGTATTACACTCCAAAAAATCAATACTGTACTCTGCCGACAAGAAAATCACTCCAGGACCCGACCAAATACACTATGAAATGTTTGCCCATGTTCCCAAGCGTGCCTTAGAGGCACTTTTGAATTTTTTCAACACGATATTTACACAAGAAAAAATACCTGTGGAGTGGAAGAAAACCATCGTAATACTATTTCATACATATGGAAAGTCACCAGCGTTACCTAGTAGCTATAGGCCAATAGCCCTTACAAGCTATCTTGCTAAATCGTTTGAAAGTGTTGTAAACATTAGGCTAATGTTCGTTCTCGGATCTCTTGAACTTCTCGATATCCATCTACGTGGATCTAAAAAATCTTGTTCTACAACTCATCATCTCGTCCGCCTTGAAAATACATTCAGATAAGCATTCATACACAAACAACACTGTCTAGCAGTTTTCTTTGATATGGAAAAGGCGTAAGATACCACCTGGAGGTTTGGGATTCTCCGCGACCTAGTAGACCTAGGTATTTGTGGAAGGATGCTTAACTGCTTAAAACATTTTCTGTTTTCATTTCACCTACGCCCAGATTCCACCCATTCCAAAACATTCAGTCAGGAAAATGGGGCACCGCAGGGATGTATTTTAAGTACTACCTTTTTTCTTGTGAAAATGATTTCCATAGCTAATTCCAAAGCCCATTGTGTATTCTCTATATGTCGACGACCTTCAGATAACATGCACATCCTCCAGCCTATCAACCTGTCAGTGACAGACGCCACTTACATTAAACATACTTACGGTTTGGACAGATAGTGGGCACGGCGGTCCTGGGCCCAGCATGTCAATTACGAGGACGCTGTTTAATGTTCTGCAGGTTATCCTGGGGTTCGAGGTGTTACAAACGGGTCACGTGTGGACCGATGATATCCGTGGCAGCGATGTAAATCAACTTCAAATCGACAACGCATCGGACTGGGTGTCGTCATGTAATGACACTGTTCTTCCAGCGACCACATTCATCCATTGCACCGCAACGGCATCGGGAGCTTACGGGTACGAAAGAAGCGACACTAGAATTCACCTTAAGTGGGAACGGCGGACCTCGGCCCAACATGTCACTTAAAAGGACGCTGTTCTACGTTCTGCCGGTTGGTACCTATTCGAGCACCGTTCGTAGCGATGGATTTCGTAGTGGCTTGTCAACGACTACGCAACTAGTAGAAATTATGCATGATTTTGCGCAGTGCCTCAACAATCAGTCACAAATCGATGCCCTTTCCCTGGATCTGTCGAAGGCTTTTGACCGAGTCTCTCATGCTAAACTCCATTTTAAACTTAGAATTACATTTGGTGATGGACCACTCGTACGTTGGATTTATAATTACCTCTCTGACCGTTATCAATTTGTAGAATACGACCATCATGCCTCCAAGTTAGTACCTGTTCTTTCAAGAGTACCTCAGGGTACAGTTTTAGCCCCGCTGTTGTTTCTACTTTTTATTAACGACATATCAAATGAAACCGAAGTAAAAATGCGACTATTCGCGGATGACTGCGTGCTGTACCAAGAAATAAAAGACTCTAATGACCAGGAAAAACTTAACAATGCTCTAGGAAAAATTGCAGAGTGGTGTAATAAATGGCAGATGGTAATTAATTTCGAAAAAACGGTCTCTATGTCTATTACAAAGAAAAAGTGTAAATTAGATTATGTGTATTCTTGGAATAACATGAATATCCGTAGTGGGACCGAATATCGATACTTGGGTGTAGTCATCACTTCTGACTTAAACTGGACTACGCATGTTCAAACCATAGCCAGCAAAGCATTGAACAAGTTATTTTTCCTTAAAAGGGCCCTTCGTCAATCTACATCCGATACAAAACTTCTTGCTTACGTCACTTTTATCCGTCCGGTCTTAGAATACGCCAACATCGCTTGGTTCCCCCACACTAAAAACAACATTAATACGCTCGAGATGGTCCAAAGGAAAGCCGTGCGCTTTATCTTCAACTGCTATGGCCGCATGCATTCAGCCACAGATCTTTTACGCACGGCAGGGCTTCACACGCTGACCAGCCGTGCCAAATTACACCGTTTAAAGATTTTGTATCTACTTCTTAATAATGCATCAAAGATGTCTCCCACAGACTTTGTTCGTATAAACACTACACGAGGAACACGTCACAAGCATGCACTCACCCTTGAAGAATATTTCTGTCGCAATAATACTTTCCAACATTCTTTTTTTCCACAAGTTGTTCGAGATTGGAATCAATTGCATCCATCAGTCACAGCCCAGCGCACCATAGACAAATTTATTACCCTCGCTGAGAGTTCTGTACTTTCATTCTTCTCATCATAACCTTGCTCGTATTCTTGTATTTCAGTACTCTTCTCAGTGTATTTATTGTAATCAAGTGACATCATCAGTTTGATGACACGATTGCTTTATTTATTATTGCCATTTGTATTGCATGTTTTGCCTTTATTTTCTACTCTTAAAAAAATAGCATTGAACCTGTATTTGTATGTTTTGCCCTCTCCTGTAAAAATCCCAAGATGAGATTGACAGTATTCCGAAATAAATAAATAAATAAATTAGCAAGGTATCGTGGTCCTGCCGTGCCCCCGTCGTTGTCTTGCTTTGGCATATGAATGTTTTATTCCTTGCAAGCTCATCCTTTGTGGCGAAACGAATCTTGGCCCGACTCAAAAGGATGTTATTGAGGAAATTTTAGACGGCCAGTTGTCTCTTCAAGCCGAAATCAGTGAAATCAAAGCAGAGCTAGTTAAGACTGAATATGGTAAGTGATCTGTGGAGCTTAATACAAAAAATGGAGAAAAAAAATTGCCGACGATTACGTTACTTCCTAATCCGAACTTTGAGCGCAGCACATCAACTGTTCGAGCTTTTCGATACATTGAGGCAAAGAATTCGAGCAAAACATAAATGTGCAATTACAGCGAACTTGTTATCTTTCACACATATTCCTTCTTCAAGAAACACTTCACTAACAGTTCTTGATTGTAATGAAGGAAGCTTTATGGTCGGAGAAATATAGGGATATATGCTCAACTTGCTGCACCAGTGCCTGGTTTTCAAAAACGAGGTCTGCGCAAGTATTAAGGCGGAAGCCTTTAATGTCTCATCGTTGTAAGCAGCAGTTGTTGACAGAAATGTCACGCTTTTCAATTGGTCGAAACGGTCGTGACGTCGCAGTGCACGAATTTCAAACGGGGCCAGTTGTACTTTCGCTAGTAACCATGCAACCAATTGAAGGGATCGTATAGTGATACTCCATGTAAGTGGGACTGAGCTTAGTTAATTGCTTAATTACCCAATTAGCCAACTTAACTTTTCTAGTCGGGCCATATAAATAAATAAAACCGAGTAGGAAATTGGTCGAGGTCGGGAATCGAACCCCGGTCTTCGGAGTGCGAGACGAGCATGCTATCCACTCCGCCAAGCCAGCTTTTTTTTTGTCTTTATTGCTCCGCCATGCCAGCTCGATGGTTCGAAGCCAGCTCGATGGTTCGAAATGAACAAAGGCGCGTCTACTGAATACGGTGTGTTCGCTCACTCCCATCTTCCTCCCTTCCCTTCCGGCGAGGTTTAGGTGTCCACCGAGATACGAGAGACAGATACATTTCCTTTCCTCAAAAATCAATTTACCGATGAGCGAGGCGTAGACCCGAATGGGCGATGGCGTTCTATGGACTCCCTGGAAGCGTTGCGAGACGCTGTCGCGTTCCACTCTTAGAGGCGAATCTTAACCACACATCAGCTGACCGCACTTTAGGTCAAATAAGTGCCCCCCTGAATTTCGACGGGTGTCCAACGAGATATGTGAGGCAGTTACTGCGTAATTTCCTTTCCTCAAATACAATTTTCATCTTCTTCATTACGGGCCCTCTTTGTTTTTCTTCTTTCACTCCCGCTTCCTCCCTTCCTCTACTGTGCGGTTCAGGTGTCGACCGTACTGCGCCATTTCCTTTCCTCACAAAGCGTTGCGTTCAAAGGGCAAGGCATCCCGCCGAACGGGTGGCGGCGTTCCGTGGACTCCCTGGTAGCGCTACAACACGCTGTCGCTTTCCACTCCTAAAGGCGAAGCATAAGCGGCATTAATTAGCATTTAATGAGTATTCAGGGATTAATCAGTAATTAACCATTAATTAGTGATTTGTCATCACTTAGTAATTAGTCCTCAATTATGTGTGACGCCACCAGTGCCACAGAAGCAGTCAAAGTGGTGTGGAAAACGCTTTCGCCTCTACGCACTTTAGACAGTCAAAGTGCCCCCTGAATTTTTTCGCGAGGTTGTCACAGCTGTGGGAGCCGTTACGAGCGAGAGGAACGTTCTCGCATAAGTGGTAAGAAATTCTCGCTTTTCTTTATACCTACATTGAGCTCCCCACCCACCCTGCGACCCTGGCAGGTGGCATCGTCTCTGGCAGAACGTTGTCAATGCCAAAGCATGCAGCGAACATCTGTTACTACCGCCACGTAGCTTAAAGCACGATTGGAGTGTCCACTGTTCCAAGAGGGAAGTTACGCGCCTTCCCTCTGGTTCGGGTGTAGACCCAGATGTGTGAGACAGATACTGCACATTTTGTTTCCTGAAAAAAAAAAAAACAATTTACAAATTTTACCCTCTACTTTCAAAGCCCCCGTTCAATCGGCTTCTCAGCTTAAAGGGTATTTACTGCTGGTTACAACGGACAACGGCGACGGCGACGCCGCGAAACGCAGAAACAGGCGCCAAAGAGCTGCGCACTCAATATGTAGAGTCATATCCTCGCGTTCAGGTATAGAGCCACTAAGCAGAGAGAGGGCAATTTTGCTTGTGCACTTTGGGTTGGGACGTACGTGCACGAATTCCGATTAGCTCGGGGAGCACTCAAGGCCACAGCGGGGTTCACACTCGTCCATAATAGCCGCCGCTGGCTGTAGGTGGGCCTCCATGTCTCCAACAGATCCGTGTGTTGCTCAGAGGATAACAGAGCGCTATGAGCGCTGTCTGGATGCTGTGTAAAACGGCTACCAAGGACACTACGAACCATTGAATGAGGAGCGATCTGTGGCTGCGGTCTTTCTAGCTGTAACTGTGAGCTGTGCAGTAACTGTGAAGAAAAGCAAGCCCGAATAATATCCCCATTTCTTGTTACCAAATGCTTAACCCATTAGCGCCCAGCATACTTTGAAAAGTACAGTCAGTTTTTTTAATATTTCAACACCAAAGATTGAATTTTTCATTTCACGTAGGTCAAGCTTTTGTCACCAGGGGATCAGCCAACGACCATTAACTTAGGAGGCGCGTTTCCTCTCCTCAGTATGCCATCTTTACATGATGAAACTTTACGATGTTTGTTTCCCGCTTAGTGCTCCGGTAGTCGCTGGCTTATAATGTTCTGGTGGCCGAGTACATGTATATATTATGCTAATTTACAAGTACAGAGCAGCAGGAAGGACGAAAATAAACAATGGATGCTTTGAATGTCCCGCACCTTTAGCTTTTTTGCGCTATGATGAATTATATGCTGCAGTACTTTCTATAGAACGCGGGGTCTTCATGTGTGCACAACTGGCCTACCTATTCCAGGTCATAGGTCTCATGGTTGCCTCCAGTTTTTCGAAAAAAGAAACAGTGTCTGCTCAGCGAGGTCTCGGGAACTGCGGTACTTGTCTCTAGCTATCCTGAATATTACGATAGTGGGATTTTAATTGGTTATAATTAAGTTTTAACTATAAGACCTGGATATTCTGCAGAGCCGTCTGGATTACATTTCTGTTATGCAGTGCATTTCACACCTACTGTGTAAAGTACTTGAGTTCAGAAAAGAGACGGTTAGAAGCGCGTGGTGCCCTGTCGTTGCCTGGGGTAATTTGAACGCTTAGTGACCATTTCATATTTTTTGGCAACTTTCTTTTACCAGTCAAGACATTCTCGTAACGATCCGCCGGGAGGAATTTCGGGCTACAGGAACCGTTCGTCAAAACGGGTTTAGGAAGTGCTAGTTTGGCCCAAGCAACTGAATAGAAGCAGCCATGAAAAATTGGTTCTTGCTTCAATAGTGCAGGTTCCGTGCTTTTAGTGAAGTCTAAGGACAACAGCGCAGGCACTAAGGCCTGCGACTATAACAACATTGAGCCTACATGTTTTGCAAAGCGGTGGTTGCCTAGGGCGCACAAAAACAGGACTTCCGTAAGCCAAGACTCCTTCCCTTTTGCAACAATCACATGGCACGTATCGATCTTTCGGATCAAACCGTTAGCTGGTGCTACATCGGCATCAGGAAAAAATGGGGCTGGCTGTTGACACGAAAGCTCCACTTTGCAATTGTGAACGCCTGAACAGTCTACCAGATTGCTAGAGAACAGCCTGCTGGCTATTTTCATTTTGGTAACAATGTTACTTGTCATAACCTACGCCTTGACATGCAGCAACCAGCGGTTCGAAAAAACTCTGGCTCAATCGTGTCTGATGCTTCATTGAAAAAGAGAAAGCTTCCCGCACAAGTTTGAATAACTGCAGTGCCAGTATAGCTAGAAGCGATTCATGAGGGCTTACAAGAAGTGTTATATCCCCCTGCGTAAAATTCACGGACACATTAACAAAATTCACGTCATCATGCAGGAGTGGAGCCAAGTAGCCACTTCTGCTATGGGGAGGACCCAGCATACTATAAAAAGTACACCTCTGTAACTTCAGAACTAATTATTCAATCATGACGAATTTTCAGTAATCTGTTTTTCTTTATAAAAGAACATTATCTCCTCAAAATGAAGGAAATCCCTCCGTTAGATTTTCCTTGGTTCCTCCTTTGGCCATTAAAGACCCGTTCTGTGCACAAAATTCCGAAGTTTTTCAGTACTACCTTCGCTCAACGAACCCTGGGAACTGCCATGTTTTCAGCGTCGATGTGGTGGATTTCTGTTGCTGCATTCCTCATGAATCTTGGTTACATGATGTTAGGCGTTGCATAACAAAAGATAATGACGAGTTGCGTTTCCGCCATGCATGTGGTGTGTCGGTTGAAGCCTTCTCAGAAGTTTTGTGCATATACCTTAAATCGACTGTTGCCTCGGAGGATGGTGTATATGTGCAGAGGTCTGGAATATGCATAGAATCCCGTGTAGCACCTTTGCTCAGCGGCTTGTTTCTTAGCTATGTGTATCGGACAATAGCGGCTGAGCTACCAGTTGGTGTACTAGAAGAGCACAGGTATCTTGATGATTACCTCATTTTTGCAGATAACGAGGCCTGGAAAGATACAGTTCAGAAAGATACAGATACAGTTTGGAAAGATACCAAAGGAAAGATACAGTTCCTAGATTTAGATTTATCCCTCCAGCCTCGTCATGTTTGCTGGAAGTATTGCCCTCGTTCGGTCCAGCCTCTACTCAGCTATTAGTGCGGCCATTCAAAGCTGCTGAGGGATGGCACTGCCCTTTCTTCTATCCGCAGAGCTTTAAGTAGTTCTTGTCTGGCCGCCGCGGTGGCTCAGTGGTTATGGTGCTCGGCTGCTGACCCGGAAGACGCAGGTTCGATCCCGGCCGCGGCGGTAGAATTTCTTTGGAGGAGAAATTCTAGAGGCCCGTGTACTTTGCGATGTCAGTGCACATAAAAGAACCCCAGGTGGTCGAAATTTCCGAAGCCCTCCAATACGGCGTCTCTCATAGCCTTAGTCGCTTTGGGACGTTAAACCCCACAAATCAAACCAAACCAGTTCTTGTCTGCATCTAGTGGCGGGAAGCGGGGGCGATCAGCTTGTGAGGTTCCGGGACGCAGGTTATCCTAGCATGGTGATCGCAAGATTGCGTGACAGATTGATTATCAAGAGCAAGTGTGAAAAGAACCACCTACCTAAGGAACCAGATTCAAAAAATGGTAAAAAGGTTGCCGTTGTTCCATACATATATGATTTGTCGCACGGAATGAGAAAAGTGGGCAGGAAGTACAACGTTGAAGTGGTTTGAACACAAAATAACAGTGTTTTGAGTTACACACTTGTCATTTTTTTTTAAATTTCGACCATCACACGTATAAAGACAGTTGTTCACTATGAGATCGTGCACCCCTCCCCCTCCCCCCTGTAATATACAGCCTAAAAAACTGAGAACTCGTTTACAGAACATGGCGTGGTAAGTACCGCAGGCACATTGCTCTAGAAACAGACAGCGGAGCTTGCCTGGACAGCGCCCGGCAACAACGCCTTGATCGTGTTTACCACACGCGCTTCTTTTCACTCGGCTAAGAAACGACGCGACAGGCTCCGGACAGTGCAGGTTCAAAGCGTCCTTTCATCCCGTCGCCTCTAAAGCGAAAGCGCGCCGTGTTTGCGTGAGAGCCATTCTTCATGTCTCTTTTGTTTTCGAGGGCCCAAGTGTTCGGACAAGATCAGGAACATGGCTCTCATCTTGGGTGGGTCTCGTTGATAACACGTCCTTGAGCTAATCAGTGCACGCGTTGTCGTCAGCATGCCAGTTCCTGCTACCGAAAATTCTTTAGGCTTGCTAATGGCACTAGCATCATTCAACTTGGAGGTTATTTTGGCGCGTATGGTAACACAGTTACGATTAAGTGGAGTTGAGTTTGTGCTGAATAGTGTTGGTTATGGTGATATTGCCGCGAATCTTAGCACTATTTACTTATTCACGCTCAAAGGCACTGGCAAGCGAATTTATCACTGTGTTTCTGACGCGAGATGCGGCCAGACTTAACTCAATTGATCACGGCCTTGCGGAACTTCTTCCACATACTTCCAGATTGTTGAAGTTACTTTGACGCCTTATCCAGATGGTTCCTTATAAGCTTTAATTTCAACGTGGCCAAAAGCGCCACGCTTTTTGTGCAACTACCGCAAAGCACGCTGGTTGCTACGCCACCGCCGAGTCATTAAGTTCTCTGTGCGCGCGACTCATCCCAAGAAGATGTTTCGCTGTCTTCCTAGTCGCCGGACTGCCGTCACGATGATGTGAACATATCAGTTAACCACTATCTTACCGGTACTATCGCGATCAGAAACTTACGGAATGCCAGTACGCGGAAAATACCATTTCGCATATGGTATGTGACAAGATATGAGGGCACATGCATGCTGTCTCTGCTGGTGACAACAGCACGTGACTGGTAAGCCAGGTAGAGCTTCAATAAAATTTTTTCCGAGAACACGCGTCCCGTTATATTTCGATCGCTATAGTGCATAGAAGGAGCGTTGTATGCTAACTTTCGCACGTTTAGTTTCTTCTCAAGGCACGCAAGGCATGCTGTAATAATTTTCAAACAAAGAAATTTTGATGTTTATTTATTCATTTATTTAAAGTACGTACAGCGTCAATGAGGCATTTCTGTAACGGGATTACCGACATATAATATCACCAGCAAAGAAGTTATTAGGAACATGTCAGCAAAGCAACACAACATTAGAAAACAATAGAAAATGAATCACAACTCGTTAGTATCCACTATACCATAACATAAGGTACATCCAGCTATCATGTCAACAGTTTGAAGATTGGGTGCTGAAACTGCTTTATTCAGAAGAATATTACAGTCAAGAATTGTGTCAGGGAAAAATGAATACTTGAGTACAATGCGGTACTGATAACTATTAATCTTGTTCCTGTTGTCTACTATCTACGATATGTAATGTGCCTGCTTTAGGTAAGTGTTTTTATTAATAGCGGTGCAATCATTGTATATGATACGTAACAACTTTACCGGAGTCTGAAGATTTTTTTCCGGATAGACGAAACCTTTCACCCAATACTGCGGCGAATTTCTGAGCTCTCTTCACTCGAGTTGTAATTCTCGGTCACAAACATTGCAGCGCGTTTCTGTACACGTTTTAACTTGTCTATGATAGTACCGGTAAAAAGGTTCCATGCTACGCAAGCATATTCTAACTCTGGCCTGAGATCTGTCAAATAAAGAGTTTCCTCCAGTACCTGGAGAGTACTTTTAAAATTCCTCTTAACGAAAGAAAGACGAAAAGCTTCCGCGGTTATCATGTCACTATGGAGTGTCCAGTCAAGGTTTGCTGTGATTATAAAACAAATATATTATACCTTATCTGTAGCATGGACCGTGTCACGGTTTAACAGGTATGATCCGAAACTGTTTTTCTTTTTGTTAGTCGATTGCACGTGATAACTCCTAGACAGATTCATAGTCACGTCCCACATCCAGAACCAGTCAGGAACCTTACGAAGGTCATTTTGTTGCACACTCATATTGTCAAGGCACGTAACAAAACGGAATCGTCAGCAGATCTAGATAACCTTACAACGGATCTGAGACCGACATGTAAATCATTGGTGGATATGAGAAATAACAACAGTCCAAGCACAGAACCTCGCGGCACTCCATATGAAACGCACACAGGAGGCGCTCGATATGACATACATGACGGAATCCAACAGTCAACGAAACTAAAGAACACTGGGAATTTTTTTTTAAATTTTTGTGTGCTGATAAATTGGAGATTAATAGAGTAATTACTTAAACATAACAGATCAGAACAGCAGAAGCAAAAAAACAAGGCGCGGCAGGGGTTACCTTATTATTCTTCCATCTGTACGGAACTCGTTGTACCTACCATTTTTTTGTTTTAGTGTGAGGTATTCTTGCATGATTAAGTAATGTGGTGTTTGCATCTTCTTGAATTGTGTGAACTGTGTTGTATTGAATTGTGAAATATATTTTCGCCCTGCAATATTGCCCTCGGGTGCTGCAGGTATTTTAAATAAATAATAAATAACACAACTAATTAAATCACAGTGATATCACACAGTCGGATCACTATAGCACGGGAGCAGCCCATTATCAGGTAGCGTGTACAGTCATGGACAAAAGTCTCCAGACCACGTGTTCCTCAAACGAAGCTTAAAGCTGTACTATCAGACAGAGGCTGGAGACCGCACTTGTGGAGATGAAAGAACAAAAAATTAACTTTTATCTCCACAAGTGTGGTGTCCAGCCGCCGAATAATAGCAGAGCTATCGGCTTCGTTAGAGGAACACGTGGTCCGGAGACTTTTGTCCTCGACTGTACAATATCATAAAGTCATGCCCCAAGTCTTCAAACCGCAGAAGAAATGTCCTTGTTGCTTGGGGTTTATTGGTGGGTGTTACTCGAGAGGGACATGCTCTGACTGTTGCATAGTGAAGGTGTTTTCCTGGTGGCCTTGTTCTAAAAAATTATGCGCGTGTAACTGCTGTTCTTCTGTGTTCTAGTGAAGGCTCATTTGCTTCTACATAAAGACTGGTGCAACGTTACGCTGTGCGTGCAGTGTGTAGCCGCAGCGGTAGCTCACTGGTTAAATTGAAGCTCAAACGGTTTTTTGAGAATAAGAGATTATTCAAGAATTCGAATCTATCAAGCACCTAGATAAAGCATGAAAAGTATTTTTGCAGTAGCATTTAAAATGGTGTCACAATCATCGATAAAACCACGATATTGTTTAGACTTCTCCTCACTACGAAGGAGTAGTGCGGGGAAACTCGGCAGTGACATAGTGATGGTTTCAACAGCGCAAACACACACAGACCAAGAAGGAGACAAGACACACACAGCGCTGAACTTACAACTTATTTCTTATTAGGAAGAAGCATGTCATAATATACACACACGAAAACAACACACATGAAAAAACTGCGCACATGCGCAATGTAAACAATCTCATAGTACTAAAAAAGGTAAAAACCGCTTTAAAAGCACGTGTGTATCCACGTGTGGATTAAGAAAGTGGGGAGCAAGCATGGGGTAGAAGTTCTGTTTTCTGCTCCCAACAAGCTAGAAAGAGTGGGAGCGGCGGTTCAAAGAAGGCATGAGGGGCGCAGAAGAGATGCTTGCAACATCAATCATGTGACAAGATATGTTCCCTGTAAGACTGGCGTAGTTTATCAGATCCCCTTGTCCTGCGGCCTAACCTACATCGGACAGACTGGCCGCTGTATTAACGTGCGGCTCATGGAGCACGCTAATTCTTTAAAGAACAAGGAAACAAACCTAGCAAAGCACTGTTTCACATGCAAATGCACGCCGTTTTTTGGTGACACTGATGTGTTGTTTCGTCATTCTGACCAGCGCACTAGAGAAATTGCTGAAGCCTTTCACATTAACTGGAAAGATAAAGGGTGCGTGAGTGCGCCATCTGTAACATTATCTGTAAGGGAAATGAAAATGCTACACAGTGGATAGTGGTTCTGTGGATACACATGTGCTTTTAAAGCGGTTTTTACCTTTTTTAGTACTATGAGATTGTTGACATTGCGCATGTGCGCAGTTTTTTCATGTGTGTTGTTTTCGTGTGTGTATATTATGATATGCTTCTTCCTAATAAATCAGTTGTAAGTTCAGCGCTGTGTGTGTCTTGTCTCCTTCTTGGTCTGTTGTTTGCGCTGTTGAAACCATCACTATGAATCTACACCAACTAGCCCAATCTGCAGTTCTTCGGCAGTGACGTAATTGTTGGCGAAATTTCAGATGTCCGCTGCTTACGCCTGCATGCTGCTGTGCGTCGTCAGGTGGCGCCAAACAATGCATCGTGAGCTTCACCTTCGATGGCGTCGGTTTTCTTTCATGGAATAACCGTTTCTTCGCTGGAAGCATACTGCCGTCATACGTGACGTCCTTATCGGGGCCTCTGCTCCTCGCTGTGCACTTCAGAGAAGCCTGAACGCCGACGACGACTTTATTCGGCTATTACGCCACAATTTCAAATGCTAGAGCAAAATGGTTTTGCAGGCTTTACCTGCACGTTTCGCACATTCGGCAACCTTAAACTCATAGAATTCTAAAACCGCTTAAGAAGCCATTAATGAGCTCGGCTGCTGACCCGAAAGACGCAGGTTCAATCCTTGCCGCGGTGGTCGCATTTCGATGGAGGTGAAATGCTAGAAGTTCGTGTACTCTGCAATGTCAGTGCCTGTTAAACAACCTCAGGTGGTCGAAATTGTTCAGCGCCCTCCACTACGGTATATCTGATAGCCTCAGTCGCTCTGAGGCGTTAAACCGCATAAAACTATATGCTCCGCATGAAAGACGCAGACTAAGGTTACGTAGTCGATCGAATCTCTTCAAATATGACTGACTGACTGAACTATACAATACAGACCCATAGCCTAGTCATGAGCGTACAAGAGAGCAATGAATAAGCAGAAGGCATCTTCGATCACAGCCCCAACATTTTCCGCTGAGAGCACAAGGATGTTCACGGCTCGGGAAGCTTTGGCTTTCAAGTGTTTTATATGAGGCAGGAACAGGAGTTTTTTTGGCATCTATTATGCCTAAAAATTTAAGTTCGTGTTTCCCTAATAATGCGATTTAATTTAAGGGCAGGGTGGGGTCGATCTGCAAGCCTCTTTTGAGCGAGAAAAGAACCGCTGCTGTTTTTTCGGGGAAACCTTAAACCGGTTTCTTTCTTCCCAAACCGTTGGTTTTTTTATGTGTGTTTCATCTGTCTTTCACAAGTTGTTAAGCTAGAAGACATGCGTGCAATTGGAAGCTTACTGATATAGATTGAATACATAATGTATTTTGGAATGACTTTGGCAATTGAATTTCTTTGATGAGGGTGGCTGATTGTGCAAGTTGGCTGTTCGTTATGAACTCTGCAGCGCTCGGAAACACAGACAACACGAAGGAGACACCACATGAGCTAACTTTTAACTGAATGTTTATTCAAAGTATTTACATCTTTTTATACACGGTGCATGCATCAGCCCCCAAGCCTATCACACTGCAATTCACTTGCTCCACACATTCCAACTTCTCAGTTCAAGTTTATTACACAGAAAAAGTATACAAAGTTTACAGTGAATGAGGCATCTGGATCTTTAGCCAGTGGCTAGTTTCGGATCCATTACAAACATGTTATAAATCTAGGCAGTTGAACAAGGCTGAACATACAGAACATATAATAAATATAATGCAATAAAAATAATCAATTTAACAGTAAGGGGAGGTGTATTGTTCTGATAGCATGTACTTTTTTAGAGCAGGTGCAATGTTCGAGATGGACTTAATGCTGAATGGGATGATATTCCAAACTTTAGCGCTGACAAATGCTATGCTTCTACGTCCGTACACATTTTGTGTTGTAGGTAAACTGAGGTTATTGTTGACAGCGTGTCTAGTGTGACTTGAAAGAAGTTTCAGAATGGAAGAATTGTACGGTATATCCGCTTTTATAATAGTGCTCACCAAGAGCGCTGTTTTGTAATCGCGAATTATACGAAAACGCGTGATGTTGAGGTCTCTGAAGAGTGGATATGATGATGAGTGCCAAGGTGCCGACGCTATTATCCTTAATGCTCTTTTCTGGAGAGTAATAAGCGGTGCGAGGTACGATGAGTAAGTGTAGCCCCATGACTGGATGCAGTATGTAAGATGACAATGGAATATACTGAAATAGACCACACGCAATGTATCAATGCTGAAATGCTTTCTAGCATTAATTAATGTGGCACATGCAGAGGTTAATTTTTTACATAATGTTTCCATGTGATCAGCCCAATTTAGAGATTCATCTAATGTTATTCGTAAGTACTTGAATTTTTTCACCTTTTCAATGGGTATCCCTCCGACCTGTAGTGCACATGTTTTAGGCCCCTACATTCTGCTAGAGGCGAAAACTACAAATTTAGTTTTTTTGGTGTTAAGCATAAGCTTGTTGATTTTAAACATTGCATTGTAGTCTCCAGTTCATTATTTGCGATTGTTTCTGCTTCTTTTAAACACTTGTGCGTTATAATAAGAGCTGTATCATGGACGTATAACACTGGCTGCGCGCTCTGTAGGAAACTGGGCTAGTCATTTATAAATAACGAAAAGAAGATAGGGCCGAGGACCGAGCCCTGCGGCACTCCAACTGTAACTTTTCCGAATGAAGATTGGTAACCATTAATTTCTACATACTGAGTACGATTTGTTAGATAACTTCTGAACAGTTCAATGGCAATCCCACGAAAACCACAACGTTCTAATTTTAGTAAAATTAGTAAAATCAAGAAAAAACAACTCCTTTGCTAGCAATACAGAAGGCATGCTCACACAGTTACTTTATAGTCTTTTTATCGTCTTGCCTGCATGATCTCTCTTTTAGTTGTTCCCTGTCTATGTTAATAACTTGACGTGCATTAAAGTCTTGAGTGCACACACCTGGTTCGCACTCTACACAATATTCAGACAGATTACATTTATGGTTTTGAGGTGTTTGGTTGCGTTCACGTAGCCTGTCATTTAGACATCTCCTGGTCGGACCTACATAAACTTTACCACGTGACAGTGGCAGAGAGTAAACAACCTCTCCTGGTGCACTGAACAAATTTCTTCCTGTGATTTTTTGTGCAGGTTTGTTTCCTTATAGGGAACAGATTTGTCATCTTACGTAGTTTGACAAGCTTATTAGGGGCAGAAAACACAACTCGAGCACCTGCTGGCTTGCCAATTTTATTCAAATTATGCGAAATACTGCGCATACACGGAATTACTGCTACTTACATTTTTCTGGCTCGCCTTTACGCTTGTTGCGAATCATCCCTTCGGCTGCTGATACCAAGTCATGTTGGGGATATCCCACTTGTAGCTGTTTTTCTTGATCCTGGAAAGTAGCTTCCATCAGGTGCGCTCATGACTTTCCCAGCACCTTTCTGAAACAGGTGGAGATGCGCCGTGGCAGGTGGCCCATTACTTAACCGCTGCACCACTGCGCCCGGAAGGGCATGAGGATTCCTAAGGTTCTGTTAATGTAAAGTAGGGAATGAATTTCTGCGTATATAGGAAAGACCCCATTACTCTACCGCGTCATACGGTAAGGCGGAGCCTAAGTTCCCCACCAGTTTTTTTTTACGTGACTGAACTGTTTGCGCGTGATACATAGGTTCGCCAGAAAGGTTTTTCGGGACCTGAATGGATATGCCGTGCTTTGGCTCTCGCCTTTTAGATATTTATGTTGCTCCCGGGCTTTACTTTACTTCTGTTTCCCGGGCTTTATTCCCGGGCTTTATTTTTCGCATTCTTGCGCAAACCAAACCTTGAGGTTTTGTCGTATCACTCCTGAGGGTTCAGGAATAGTTTGGCGCACAGCAGGCTGATGCAGGTAGTGAACACTTCGTTGAGTTTCTCAACGCTAACATTAACGAAAAATAGGAATCGGAAAACACTAATCCATAGGTACCAAAACCGAGCAATGATCTCGTCATCTTTTGTTGTCTTGTGCTCCAAACTACCGAAGCTTACCCAAGTAAGCCTTGGGTGTGCTCGGCTGAGTTCGAGGGAGTGTCGTGCAAGCTGCTGCCAATGGCAGGAAGATCGATTAATTTCGGAGGAGGGTCGCGCCAGCTGTAGGTCACGTAACTTGTGGCGACATCACAACCTGTACTAGCAGGTGGCAGTTAAGTTAATGATTGGTCGCTAGAAGTTGCTCGAGAAGAGCAACGTGGCTAGCAAAATCCCTACGTGTGGCTGTGATAGAAATTGCCACCCGCCAATGCAGTGGCAGATCGCTTAACCTTTGCGCCGCTGCGCTGGCAGTGGTATGAGGTCTCACCGCGGCCTATAATGTGAAGTAGAGAATGACCTGTTCTGCACAAATGGGTTTTAACCGACTAAAGTTGTCGCATCATACTGTTAAAGCGGAGGTTAAGTGTGCCCTCCAATGGAAGAATGAACACCTCCGTCCTCACATGACCTCTGTTTAACTACATGAAACTACTCCCACTCTTTCATCCTGACTGCATTTCTTCGAAGCACTGGCCAGCAAGCTATTTGGGGAGCTTCCAACGGCGTGGTCTGCTTAATATGATTCACGCTGACAATGACAACCCAATTATCACAGGAAGCTAATCGCTCCCTCAGGAGTTTTCAAGAACACCTCATCTGAAATGAGTAAAAACTCAAAGTTAACTAAAAGACAGATCTGTAAAAATGACTTTTACTGAAAGACAGATCTGTAGAACTGATTTTCACCGAGCTCTAAGCGCATTTAAGTCTTGAAGAACATTTGCCACAATTTTGGTCGTGGGACCCATGGCCAACGTATTGTGACGCCCATGAAAAGGCGATACCTATTCTGCATGGTCGACGCTGTTGACTAAGCTGAAGTTGAGGAGAACGAGGTTCTTGGCGTCTCGTGCTCGGCAAGCGGACCCAGCTGTTTTCAATCCTCCGTACCGGTCTTAATAAACCCCTGGACGTAACATCTTGGTGGAAGGTGCCGGGTATACTGGTTCCCCGAAGACGGATCCTCTGGTTCAACCTCGCCGGAGTCGTCGCATTGTTGGTCTGCCGCCTTCTGTGCTTATGATGTCCCTGGACGGCGACGCTCCGAGGTCTGTGCCCAGCAGTTCATGGCAGCATTTCAGGGAGCCACGGCCGTTCGCCGGCTCAACCAGCGAGGACGTGGATGAATGGCTTACCCACTACCAACGGGTGAGCCGCTACAATAAGTGGAAGTCTTCCGCTCGACTTTTCCCTAACCGACACGGCCCTAACGTGGTACGACAACCACGAGGATTCATTTACGACATGGGACCGCTTTGTAGAGGAGCTAAAGAAGTGTTTTGGCGACTTTGTCACAAAGAAGAAGCGGGCTGAACAAGCGCTTGCGCAAAGGGCTCAGCATCCAGGAAAGACCTGTACAAATTACATTGAAGAAATCATAAAATTATGCAAGGTCGTCTCTCCTGGCATGACTAAAGATGATAAAGTGGGCCACCTGCTTAAAGGATTTGCAGAAGACATTTATAATTTTCTCATTGGCAAAGCAAGTCTCGAGTCCGTGTCTGACGTCATACAGCACTGCCGCACATTTGAGACATTGAAGATGCGTCGCATCCCACCGAAATTCGGATGTTTGGCTGGTGTGACAACTGTGGCAGCCGTAGACACAATATCGTCGTGTGATCTGGCTTCCACGATCCGCCAGATCGTGCGCGAAGAGTTGACCAGGTCGCTGGAACTCACTCGGAATTCTTCAGTGCTCCCCCCTGAGTGTCCCACGCGCCCTCCTCCGCCAGCCGCAGTTAACGCAGCGGACTTTGAGGACCACCGGGTGCCCCGACGGCTGCGGCCGAGCAACATACCGCGATCGCCTCCAGAGCATCGGCCGCGCTTATACCAACATCCGCCGGCCACATACAACGAGAACATTTGCCCCAATACTAGGCGCGAAGACTACTTGCCGGCTCAACGTGCTCCTGGTCCCTTTCTTGTATGTTACCGCTGCGGTCAGCCCGGTCACATCTCATGATTTTGTCCCGTCGCCAACCATCGCGTTACGGCTCCTCAGGCTATCCTCCGCGGCAAGATTACCAACCTGTACCTTCTCGGCGCCCGTCCTACCCGCCTGATGTCGACAACTGATGGTCTGTACAAATGCGGAATAGTTCACCGGTATCGGATAGAGGTCTGACTCCACCTCCAGCTTCCCGCACTCGTCGATCTCCATCACCCTGACGCCGCTCCTCCTCGCCTCCGCTGGAAAACTAGTCGGCGCGACCGATGGGGGTGAGGTCGCTGGAAGTCTGCCGCCGGAAGAGATACCCCTGCCTGTAGTTAAGTTGCGGAACAAAGTGAATGTGCTAGTGGATGGTGTACCTCTAATGGCTTTAGTGGATACCGGTGCTACTGTTTCCGTTATGAGCGCTGCATTTAAGTGTCTCCTTGGACGCAAAGTTTTGTTTCGGTGGGACAAAAGTGTCCAGTTTTGTGGTGTGAGTGGCGAACCGTTGCCTGCAATCGGAGTGTGTACTGTTAAGGTTTTTGAATGGTGTTCAGCACGGAAATGGCGGTGCTCACCCGATCGACGCATGACGTCATTCTTGGGCTCGACTTTTTGCAAATGTGTGGCGCCAACGTCGATTGTCGCACCGGTGAGCTCAGCGTCGGCAAATGTTTTACCACTGGCCTTGTGGAAGGCTCTCAACCTGGACAGAGTGTGCTCGTTGTTACCCGAGATACTGTCGTCCCTCCTTCTTCGGCCGTATGCTTACCGGTTTGCTGTCCCGCTACCACTGTCGACGTGTTTGATGCGACTGTGGAACCGAACCATCTCACCTGCATGAAGAAGAATATTTTGGTTCCGCATGCCATGGTTTCCTTCACTAACGGTCGCACTAAACTGTGGGGAGTGAATTTTTCTACAGAATCTGTAGTTCTCCCTGAAGGCCAGAAGCTTGCGTCGTGCAGCCACGCCTCAAAGGTGTCCGTTGCTTTGGTTACCGACGCCTTGCACACGGAAGCGCCAGAGTTATGTGACGATCCCAAGCTACTAAGCATGATTGACAACTCGCTCTCGACGCATGAGCGCCGTGCTCCCTTGACCATTTTCTGCGACACGCCATCATGTTTGACTTTTCACAGCCCGGTGGCCCACCTTCCATCCCCTCGTCTCGGACCCTTCACAGGATTGACACTGGCGCATCACATCCGATCCGGCAAAAGCCCTACCGAGTGTCCCCGTCTGAACCTAAGCTGACCAATGAGCAAGTGAAGGAGATGTTAACTAAGGGTGTTATACAAGAGTCCTCGAGTCCCTGGGCTGCTCCAGTAATTCTTGTTCGGAAGAAGGATGTGTCATGGCATTTTTGCGTGGATTACCGTCGCCTGAATGCCGTCACGAGAAAAGACGTATACCCCCTACCTCGAATCGACGATGCCACCGACTACCTTTTTTCAGCCTCCTACTTCTCTTCTATTGATCTTCGGTCGGGATATTGGCAAATCCCTATGCATCCCGAGGACAAAGAAAAAACGGCGTTTATTACACCCTATGGCCTTTATGAATTTAATGTGATGCCATTCGGCCTTTGCAATGCGCCCGCCACTTTCGAGAGATTTATGGACACTATACTCAGCGGTTTGAAATGGGAAATATGCATGTGCTACCTCGACGACGTTGTAATTTTCGGAAAGACGTTCAGTGAGCACAACGAACGTCTAGCTCTCGTCCTGGACTGTTTGCGCCAAGCTCGCCTTGTGCTTAACTCTAAAAAGTGCCACTTTGGTGCGCGTCAAGCGTTAGTGCTTGGACACCTCGTTGATAAAGACGGTGTCAGGCCTGATCCAGCCAAGACTGCAGCTGTCGAGTCGTTCAAGCCACCACAATCTGTCAAAGAGCTGCGGAGCTTCTTGGGCTTATGCTCTTACTTTCGCCACTTTATCCATCGCTTTGCGGACGTAGCTTACCCCCTGACAGGTCTACTTCAGAAAGATGTGACTTTCGAGTGGACACCTGAGTGCGACTCCGCCTTCCGCCAACTAAAATTCCTTCTGTCATCCCACCCTGTACTTCGCCATTTCGATCCCTCCGCTCCCACAGGGATTCATACTGACGCCAGCGGTGTTGGCTTCGGCGCTGTTCTCGTCCAGCGATGCGACAACAAAGAGCACGTTGTTGCGTATTCGAGTCGTTCGCTCATCAAGCCGGAGCGCAATTATACAGTCACCGAGCAAGAATGTTTGGCCGTCGTCTTCGCCACGCAGCGTTTCCGTTCCTATCTGTACGGACGACCCTTCACCATCGTCACCGACCATCATGCCCTCTGCTGGCTCGTTAACCTTCGTGACCCGTGCGGGCGCCTTGCACGGTGGGCTCTCCGGCTACAAGAGTTCGATTACACAGTCGTCTGCAAGAGTGGTCACCGTCAAGCTGACGCGGACTGTCTTTCGAGGCTGCCCCTTCCTGAGTCGGAGTCTACCATCGCTACTTTGGACCACTGCGTCACGTCAGTGTCACCTGCTTTTCCTGATGTCACAACGTTCAAAGCAGAACAGCGGAAAGATTTAACCGTAAGGTCTCTCCTTGCGGAGGCTGAAGATCCTTCCAATGTCAGCCACTTTTGTGTGCGCGATGGTCTTCTGTGGAAGAAAAACTATTCTACGGGCCACCGCTTCCTGCTGGTAGTCCCGAAGAGCCTGTACAACTCTGTCTTGCAGGCCATGCACGATGACCCTTCATCTGGACATCTTGGTTCAGCACGGACGCTCCACCGTACCCAGGCACGCTTCTATTGGCCGAAAATGCGGGCCACGCTTGAGTGGTACGTCGCCAGCTGCACCCAGTGTCAACGATACAAGCGACCTACTAGCCTTGCATCTGGTCAGCTTCACCCTGTGACACCGACTGCAGCACCGTTTGAGCAGGTGGGCATAGATCTCCCTGGCCCGTTTCCGAAATCCTATCATGGGAACCGCTGGATAGTGGTTTGTGTCGATTACCTTACTCGTTATTGTGAAACGGCAGCCCTACCCGCGGCTACAGCGTATCATGTGTCCTCTTTTCTGCTACGATTCATAGTTCGGCGTCATGGACCTCCAAAAGTTATCATCAGTGACCGTGGTCGGCAGTTCACCGCTGATGTCGTGGAGCAGCTTCTCCGTTCTTGCGCATCGCATTTTCGCCATTCCTCGCCTTACCATCCCCAGAAAAATGGACTCACTGAGCGCACGAACCGCGCGATCACCAACATGCTGTCAATGTATGTTGATTCAAGGCACAAGAACTGGGACAGCGTCCTGCCGTTCATCACGTACGCATTCAATACCGCGCGCCATGAGATTACTGGCTACAGCCTCTTCTTTTTGCTCTATGCTCGCCCCCCCCCCCCCCCCCCCCCGCGACACTCTAGACACCATACTACCCTTTTCTGACGCGCTTCCTGAAGATCTCTCCATCGCTGAGACACTCTGTCTCGCCGAAAAAGCCCGGCGCCTTGCTCGCCTTCGTGTTCTCGCCTCCCAAGATCGGTCCAAAGCGCGCTACGATGCTCGCCGCCGTCACGTCACTTACAGGCCTGGTGATTGGGTTTTGTTGTGGCGACCTATCAGAAAGCGAGGATTGTCTCAGAAGCTGCTGTGCCACTACGATGGACCGTATGTCATTATTGAGCAATTTAGCGAGCTCAACTACCGCATAGCTCGTCTCATGGCAAGCGGCCGTCGTTCAGCGCGAACTGAAGTCACTCACGTTGCCCGGCTGAAGCCCTACCATTCGCGCGGCGCTCCTTAACTCGCCCAGCGGGCTTCGGCAGCGTAGGGGGAAGTGTGACGCCCATGAAAAGGCGATACCTATTCTGCATGGTCGGCGCTGTTGACTAAGCTTAAGTTGAGGAGAACGAGGTTCTTGGCGTCTCGTGCTCGGAAAGCGGACCCAGCTGTTTTCAATCATCCGTCCCGGTCTTAATAAACCCCTGGACGTAACAGTATTTCATTAGCTATAGCCAACACGTAAGATGACATTATATTCAGCGAGTCAAAAGCAGCCATACGCAAGTTTGCGAGGGGCCGTGTCTCCCCCATCCCCCTCCAAATCTTCTGACGCCCCCACCACAACCACGCAAAGAAAATCGAGCTGCAATGGGTTGTAGCCCACTCGAGCAAACCAGGGGAATGAGCCAGCCTACGATTACTCCAGAGGTTTAATTGGCGGGGCAGTGGGCTCTTCTGACCCGAGTTTTTGAAGTGATGGCCTCAACTCGTTTTATGGCATAACACGCCACTTTCACCTCGAAAGACGCAACTTCCCTGCGCCACTCAAATTGCCCAAAAAGCCCCAGGGGACCACCTGGCGATGCTTGCAAACCCATTCCTACCCTAATGCGGTAGTAATTTTACTCATGTGCCACCGGCAATACACCCCTTCCCCCCTCTAATGTAACAAGTGTGGCGACAGATCCCCACCAGACCACATTGTTACGTGACGGTAAGCCAAAGAACTAGACGCGATGACAGATGGCGATATGATTTATTCTCAGCTTGCGCTCCTGCCCGCGCCACTTCCAGCTTCATCGCCTTCTAGTCCATCACATGACTCGGGGCCATCGTGCGATCGGCCCGATCGCAATAAAGGCAGTGAAAATGAAACGCAGGAAGCGACGATGGGCATGGCAGAAGAGATGAACCGAGAAGAGAAGATGAAGGGGTGAAAGAGAGGAGCAGATAATGAGCGGGTGAAGCCAGGTCCAAGAAGACTGAGGGCCCACCGATCTCCGGAAGTAAGCGCCGAGGCCCGTGGCCGCACCCATCTGGACGGGCTGGCGTACTGTGTCCATGTGTGGGTTGGGTGGTTAGTGTGGTCTCCGGTCAGGGGCGGCGGCCTCGGTTGAGTGGGATCAAGGTCGTCATGTCTTCTAGGTTCTCATCCGTGGGTGGTGAGTGGGATCTCAGGTCAGCTAGCTAGGGGCTTGGGGTGGGGAGGAGGAGAGTGGCGACGTCGGCGCATACCTGGCAGGCTGGTTAAGCGTCGGGAGGTGCGAAGGCACGAACACCGAATAGAAGACCTCGGTGGACAGCAGCATTCTAAGCTCCGAAACCGGGATGGTGAAGGTGCTGCGCATCTTCACCAAATGCTGCGTCACGGCAAGCCGAAGGACTAGAAGTGATGACAGAAGGCGATGATATGATTTAACGGCTGCGGGCCTAGCATGACGCTCTTGTCCGTGCCACTGCCAGCTTCATCGTCTTCTGATCCGTCACAATATGCTGTGGAACTGTCTGGAGTATGCACCTTCTCCGGACCTAATTCAGCTGCTAACTTCCGAGCAGTGGGAGGCCATGCTGCTCAGCTCTGAACCGGAGACCCAACTCCGAGCAGTGGAGCGAGCCAACGAGGTCACCGTAAGCCATGGGCTGACAGCCATTTAGCGCGACCAAGACCTCACCTTAAACCACTTTCTGCCCGTGAATAAATGTTTTCCAATTCATTACAATGCACTTGAAGCGCTGTCTTCAGTTGGCTACCTGTGGGTGGACATTTAGCGTTATGTATCCGGCTTTGATGGCGTAGAGGAGTTCGCTGGAGCAAAGATAAGGACCAGGTGTACGCCATTGTTTCTTATTTAGCTGTGTGTACGTTTGTCACATTTTGTTCTCTGAGTCGCTACAGCATCTCTTCCTGTGTGAGGTTCAGAAAGTCCGTGCACGGTGTTCAAGGATCTTTGGGGGTTACTGCATCTCTGATCATCCTGACGGACACCAGTTTTGAAAGATGAAAGTATTGAGCCGGATTTTCACTTCTAGCTGGATAACTCTGGAAGTCAGTTTTGATGCTTTGTGCCCAGGACCCAGGGCATCTGTGAGATATTTGGATACAATGAAGGGGGATAATTTAAGCGCTTTGTTTTCGGTTTTTGCGTATGACGGGGAACTTGGGGAACTCTTCTTGGTTTCTTTTGATGAATTCAGCTGCTGCTTCGGTACGCCATATTTAGTGACCACTAACGTCTTATGGAAGATGGGGAGGCATAAAATTTATGTAATGTTTGATCAAGGACAGGATTAGAAAAGAAACTTCTGCCCACGCCAGCTATCCAGCATATTGTAACAAAATTATGAGGACGCATACAAAACGAAAAACAGCAAAAGAAAACAGAAAACAACGTTCGGCTCCCATGCGGGAGCCTTGTCGGTAGCCTAGTGGGAGAGGTCAGCCAACTCTTGACTCCAACAACCATTGCCGGGCGTAAGGCCAACCCACTGTGACAAGCATGCGTCATTCTGTGTCCCTGGTCACCCGTGTCGCATCGTTCAAGGGCCATCTTCAATCCAGCCTAATGCGCAAGTCTTTAGCTCCTATTCCGGAATCCCTTCGTTTGATGAGTCCCGTCTACACACGCTTCAGACTTAGCGTTATGTGCAAAGCTGAACGTTCGCTCCTCCAAGACAGGATACTTGAGTGCAAAGAAAATCGTAGAGCACTGGGAATAGAAACCTTTTTCGCCCGTTGCCCCCAACAATCCCCCTACCTGCAGGAATTTCCCAGCATTCAGCTACACGCCAATCATAAGGCAACGATGCTGTCTCAGTCTGTTAACCTCGCACACCAAAACAAGTTACGTCAACTTCCTCCGAACCTATCAACTACATAAAATGCTGCTCCTGCAACGGTGTCCACAACATTTCTACTTATAAACCTAAGAGAGCCGAGCTTTCCGGTTTAAAACTGGGCCTGAATTTCAATACTGAACCCACCTTCGATGCCAAAAAATTCGTTTGTGCCGTGCAAAACGCGGTTAACCAAGTTGAATCTTCACGCCGGGATGAAGCAGGGACTCGAGCGGTCAGCGTCCTCTTCAAGTACCGCACGCAGCAGTACATGGCCACGCTGGCCACTGAACAACGACCAGCTGTCAAGAGCCTGCGCAACAACGTTCATCTAGTTATACTTCCAGCAGACAAAGGCAACACCGCAGTCCTTTTGGACCGTACGTACTACATAAGCAGAATGCAAAGCTTAATTGAAGATGACGCCACGTATTCCCAGCTCGACAAGAACCCGACCGCAAAGGTGCAGCGCGATTTACAAAAACTTCTTTGTGACGTGTTCATATTTGTTCCTTGTGCCGACAAACCACTTTATTTCAAGCTGTTGGGCACAAACGATTCGACCCCCAATCTTTACAAGCTTTCCAAGGTGCGCAAACCTGGTATGCCGGTGCGTTCTATCTTTGACTACAGCCGTTCTCCACTTCATAGTTTATCCAGCTACCTTTACGTTATCCTCAGTTCACTTGTCGGTCTCGGCTTCGCACATGTACGCAACTCGACTGACTTCATCAAGAAGGTAAGCGACATATCACAGAACCATGAGGAGCGCATGGTTTCGTTTGACGTCAAGTCGCTTTTCACGAGCGTTCCCGTTGGCCAGGCCGTACAAGCTTCCTCTGCTACCCCAGAAGATGGCAAAGCTTTACCGCATAGGGCCCCCATTGACGTTCTGGATCTCTACAGACTCTTACAGTCCTGCCCGGACAACACTTATTTCGTCTTCCAAGGCTAGTATCACCGAAAGCATCAGGGCACACCAATGGGCGCCTCTATCTCCATGGCTGTTGCGCATCTAACTATGGAATCTGTCGAATGCCATGCCCTTGAAACATTCTCATCAAAAAATTTAAAAGGACGCAGACCAGACAGAAAAACAAGAAAAAAAAGACGTTTCCGATCACGTACGGGAGCCTTTTTGGGAAATATTCTCATCACAGCCAAGAATTTTTCTTAGATATGTAGACAACTGTTCTTGCCTCATTCGGAAATAAGCTTTTCTCGCCTTTTCGTCCCATTTGAACTCCATAGAAGAAATGATTGTATATATCGTTGACGTAGAAGCGAGTGGTGCGTTGCCATTCCTGACCGTAATCGTAAATCGCAGCAGTGAAAATCTCTCATTCAGCCTTTACAGGAAGTCCACCCACAACGAATGAGACCTTAACTTTGAATCTGCTCACCAGGTCGCCCAAAAGAAATCTGATGCCCCATCGTTGTTTAAACGCACATGCAGTTTCTGTGAAGACCGGGCAGTGGACTTTGATACTGTAAGGCAAGATCTCGCGCGTAACGATTACCCAGCTGCTTTTGTGGCATGCGTTGAGAAGCAGCTATCTTGCCCGTTACGTGAAGCTCCCCGTGTCGTCCCCAGGTAAAACGTGCCGCTATTCCGTACACATCCGGAATAAGCCAAGCCTTGGCGCGCATTCTGCACACATTCAAAGTTCACGTTGCCCATATCAGGACAAGAAAACTACGACATGCGCTGGTTGATGTCAAAGGCGTTCTTCCCAAGGCAAACTACCCTAGCGTTGTTTACAGCGCCCCGTGTTCCAGTTGCGACAGAGTATACAACGGCGAGACTGGTGATTTTAAAAGGCGCCTAAAAGAATATTGTAACGATGTTAAAAACCAAAAAAGTGAACTCTTAGGCTATTGCCGAACACTCCTTATCAACCGGGTAACACATCGACTGGGGTAGGGTACACGTGCTGGCAACTGAAAATAATCTGTTGCGTCGCCTTGAGCTCAAATCATTCAATAATCAATAATCATTCAAAAATTCAAATGTCTAATCACACCCTCAATCGAATCACTGGAAATCTAACGATAGTACACGCACGCTACTTGTGCCCTTTTTTCAAGCGTATTTAATTCTGATGCACTACCTATTTCATGTCATTGTGGACAAGGCTCCCGTATGGGAGCCGAAATGTCGTTTTTTTATTTATTATTTATTTATTAGTACCTCGAAGGCCCACTAGGGGTATTACATGAGGGGTGGGCATACATATCATTGAAAAAAATCAGTGATGAATGATTTGAAGTATTCCAGGCCAGGATGGATGAAAGCTTCAGCGGGGAGGTCGTTTCAATCTCTTGCGGTCTGGGCGAAGAATGATTTTAGGTGCGCAGAAGTAGATGCTCGAGGTGTATGAACAACTTTAGGATGACTGATGTGAAGTAAAAGGCAGTATGCATGGCGATACCGGATTGACTCAAATTCGAATGATAAAACTTGTGGAAAAGGCAGAGTCTGGCTATTTTTGGACGGGATTCAACGCTGGAGAGGTTAGCTTTTGTTTTCAATGCTGTTAGGCTGGTATGATATGAGTAATCAGAATATACGAATCTTATCGCGCGGCTCTGGACGTACTCAAGGGTTTTGGCTAGGTTAATTTGTTGGGGGGTCCCAGATTGAGCATGAATATTCAAGTTTAGGACGGACAAGAGTTAAATAGGCGGGCAGTTTTAAGGAAGCAGGTGCCAAACGCAAGTTGCGCTTTAGATAACCAAAAACACCGTTAGCTTCGTTGGTTATGTTCATTATGTGGGTGGTCCAAGACAAATCCTGTGTTAGGCTAATACCTAAATATTTATATGAAGATGCGTGTGATATCATTGAACCGCGAAGGGTGTAATTGGAAGTAGGATATGATTGACGACGATGAAATGATACTAGCGTTGTTTCATTAACTTTTAGAGACATTAGCCAGTTTGCGCACCACTCGTCCACAAGTTTTATGTCGCACTGCAGATGGTAAGTGTCTCTGTTACAAGTGATACTGTTTCTTGTTGTTGTTCTGTTTGGTCGACTCTGATTGCAATTAGAGATCTGTAGCCCGCTTTAGTAATATTCATATAAGTTTTTAGAATTTAGGGAACGCGATTACCCTCGTCGCTCCGGCTCGACAAAATTTGGCTGTTTCGGCTAGTTGCATGCCCTGGAGGGGTTGGTTTTCCTGCACACTTTTCGAAGGCGCATGCATTTTGGCACGATGTAGCCAAATTTTCCCGAGCCACGCTGGTGAGGGTAACTGCATTTTCTAAATTTTAAACACTGATATGGTTATTAATAAGGACCGGCTACAAATCTATGAATGCAACATGTGCCTACTGGTAACAGATAAAGGTTTACTACTAGAATTTAGTTAATCACTTTACTAATTAACATGATTCGCCTATTTCTTGACATCCGCCAACGCTGGTATTACTATGCCGCAGAAAGCTTCGCTATAGCTCGCAAACCTTATTTTTAGGAATTACTGATCAGCTTCCCTTAAACACATGATATGCCTCATACCATGCTTCTAATATCAGACTGTTTTGAAAAAGTAACCTTCACCCATGAAGGCTTGCCGACAACGTTTTAAGATTTCTGGTACTAGGCCTCTACTTTCCGCCAGGTCGTACCTGTTGCGCCTGCGCGCAGCTGAAATAAACCCGTCGTGTTCTTTGGGTCAGCGCTTCCGAACTCAGTTAAACAAGCCATTTTTTCATCATGCCTCAGTAGCCTTGTCTCAAACTCGCGTCAGCAATATGTTCAAACGACCATCTTTGATCAGACGTCCCAGTTCAAGGGCTCAGGCTGTCCCTCTACTATAACTGATTTGATTGGCTGACAGAATCATTAGACATCTAACAAAGCCATGTCACTGCGATGATAATGCGGGTTAACCAGTTCGCACGAAAGAGTGTTCGAAATTCCTCCCCTACGTCCTGGCTTCCACAACCTCGGACAACAGAGAGAAGAGAAGGCCTTTTGAGTACTGGTAAAATTATTTAAATGACAAAAAGGCCAAAGTACCATCATTGTGACTGAATGCTGTTCCATAAGGAGACAGCGGTGCCTGTACCCTGCGCAGGTAAGCTTGTCTAATGAATCACTTTCTTTTTCGTGCGAGCTTGCATCAACCAAAACTGGCAAATATTTAAAGAAGATGCTTAAGAAAGGCCACGGTAATGTCATTCTGTTCTTCGCTCAATACCTAGGTGCCCCCAGCAGAGACTGCAAGCAGTGTAAAAAGTGTGGCTCTTTATTTGAACAAACCACAATACTGCGCAGGTGCGCTCAGAAGGCCAAGAGGGAGGTAGTTGATTGAAAATAACCAGTCACAAAAGACAAGGGACAAGAGAATAAGTGTTCACGCCACAAGGAATGGGCTACCAACTGAAATTTACTAGAAAATACATGGTCCCAGCAAGCCCAGCAAGCCCAGCAAAGCAAGCGCAACAGCAGTATCACAAATCACAGCGCAATGGACACACAAGATATTACATCCACCGTGACCGGCCTAAAAAAGCAAATTCTTTCTCGAGTAAGCGCAAAAAGCTTTAGTAAAACGGCGAGTTGAGCGAGTTGGTACATCTTGGGGAAAACAGCGCAGGAACAGACACAAGAGAAAAGAAGACGACGGGACAGCGCCTGTACCGTCGTCTTGTTTTCTTTTGTCCTTGTTCCTGCGCTGTTTTCCTCAAGCGCAAAGGGGTTGTGCTAATGCAATCATGACCTGACAAACTGATATCGTACGCTTCCAAGATTTGTCGCTCTTGTTTTCCTTTGCCTCTACTAAGAATCGTTACACTGCTGAAAAATAGATAAGACCCAGATTAGTTGCAGTGGCGAGGCAAGTTTGCACCGCCATCGGACCCCAGGTAGGAGTGGTGCTCACGCAGCCGGTCATTAATACACCGACCAGTTTTTCCTGCGTATACTCTCTCGCATGTGAGGGGGAACTTGTGCAGGACCTGTGCGGCACACGCCGTGAAACGGTTATCGTTCTTTGTTGTGCAAACGTGGTTCCTTTCCCTGCCTCGAGAAATGCGCGAGCACAGTCCCGACAGCTTGCAAGGAGCAGAAAACACCACACTCACTCCCTGCTTGGCCGGAACTTTTTTGACGCTATGACTCACTTTATACACGTATGGCATGACCTCGAATTTCTTGCGTTCAGTTGCCCCAACGTCAGCCCACTTCGTGCGTTCTTTCTTGACCTTCTGAAGCAGCGATACAGCCACTGCCTACTAAAGGGTTTTAGGAAACCACGCGGCTTCTGAACATGTGAATTTATTGTCGAGGCTGCTTTTGATAGCGTGGGAACAGCATTTTTTGGGTGCATTGCGCAAACAATTCGTCACAATCCCTCTCTTTACAATCTTAGAGTGTGCAGAACCGAAAGGTAACAGAACTTTGTGGCATGCAATGTGGCATGTCACTTGATACCTTTTTGGAGTTATATTTTTACATATCATCAAGTGTTGATGAATTCGAAGGTTCCTCGTTCCTTCAGAAGAATGCAATATGTATTGGCTCTAGCGTTGCTCCAGTGCTTTCCCAGGTGTTTTTAGCAAAATTTGACAGAACGCTTTAAGACTTAATTCATGACAAGCATGTGTGCGAAGTTTTTATATAGGAGAACGATTTTTTTGGTAATTTTAGAGCTTTTACCTAATGACACTCTGCCCGCAGCAGTAGACGATGTTTTGACTGCTTTTAAGGCTTCTTCACGCATTCTTAATTTTACTCATGAACTCCTTAGCAATCATTCTATCAGGTTCCTAGAACTGCGTCTAACACTCTTTAACGGTGACCATTTGTGATGGATGTTTTCGCCTAGAAGCAAGAAAGCTCAGTACCTTTCCGTTCTGCACACTCTAAGAATGGTTTGGTTTGGTTTATTGGGGTTTAACGTCCCAAAGCAACTAGGGCTATGAGGGACGCCGTAGTGAAGGGTTCTGGAAATTTCGACCACCTGGGGTTCTTTAACGTGCACTGACATTGCACAGTACACGGGCCTCTAGAATTTCGCCTCCACAGAAACCAACTAGCCCAACCACTGGAACCAACTAGCCCAACTAGAACCAACTAGCCCAAAGGTCTGTGCTACAGAAATTCAGCCGCCGCGGCTGGGATAGAACCCGCGTCTTTCGGGTCAGCAGCTGAGTGCCGTAACCACTGAGCCACTGCGGCGGGGCGCACACTCTAAGAATGTAAAGAGAGAAATTTTGATTAATTGTTTCCGCAATGCACTCAAAAAAGCTGTCACTACGCTTTCAAAAGCAGCCTTGACAATCAACTGACACGTTCGGAAGCCGCAGGGATCGCCACTTTTGAAGGCAGTGGCTGAATCGCTGCTTCAGAAGCTTAAGAAATAACGCACAAAGCGAGCTTACGATGCGGCAGCTGAACGCAAGAAATTCGAGGTCATACCATACGTGCATAAAGTGAGCCATAGCGTCAAAAAAGTTGCGGCCAAGCAGGGAGTGAGTGTGGTGTTTTCTGCTCCTTGCAAGCTGTGGGGACTGTGCTCGCGCATTTCTCGAGGCAGGGAAAGGAACCACGTTTGCAGAACGCAGCGCGAGAACCGTTTCTCGGCGTGTGTCGCACAGGTCGTGCATAACTTCTCCCTCACAGGCGAGAGAGTATAGACATTGAATAGGTTGGGGCAACCGAAAAGGAAATAAAAATAATAGGCCCCTGCCTGCACAGTTTACACACAACAGGCTTAACCCAATTGAAAAATAAAAGAGGAGGCCCGTAGGCAAGTTGTAATTTGACCACCCGTGGGTGGAAAAATAAAATATTAGGGAAAATGCTACATTAGCGACCCACAGCCGAGAGAGCGGGCCCGGGGAGGCTCCCCTGACCTCCCCTGGGAAGTAGCGGAAAGGGAAATGGGACATGGGAAGGGAATGGGGACAGCGAGGTTTTTGCTCTGATCCTTCAATGATCTCGACTCCATTACTGGCCTGCCTGGCCAGGGCAGGGAGAGCATCGAGATTGCCCAATGGTGCGGCCCCACTCACGGGATGCCCGACCACCCACCATACGCAACGGGCTCCGACCGTCGGAGACAGGAGAACCTAACACGGGGTCAGTAGCTAACTGGGGCTCCTCATCGCTCACTAGAAGGCTTTTCCCACCTGCCGGCTACTAGCCGTCGAAGGTTTTTCGCGGTTTTTCGGACACCGGAAGTCCGATGAGGGGGCAAACTTGCCTCGCCATTGCAATGAATGTGGGTCTAATTCATTTCTCAGCAGTGTAACGATTCTTGGTAGAGGCAAGGGAAAACAAGAGCGAGAAATCTTGGAAGCGTACCATATCAATTCGTTTGCCATGATTGCATTAGCACAACCTCGGGGCACTCGAGAAAGAATTCGCTTCTTTAGGTCGGTCACGGTAGTTGTGTTATCTTGTGTGTCCTTTATGCAGTGATTTGTGATGCTGGTGTTGCGCATGCTCTACTGGCGTTGCTGGGACTATGTCTTTTCTAATAAATTTCAGCTGATAGTCCAGTCATTGTGTCGTGAACACTCCTTCTCTTGCCCCTTGTCTTTTGTGACTGGTTATTTTCAATTTACAATGCACCAACTGGCACGCATTTCAACACTTCTGCAGGGAGATAGTTAATGCTCACTAAATTGTGAGGCATAAAGAAACCTTTTTGGGTAGGTTGTTGGTTATGTTATAGTGCCTAGAATATACTGGCTAGTGTGCTGAGCGCGGGTGGCGCGGTGGCTCCCGAGTTGATGCCTGCCGCGGCGGCCGCATAGCGGCGCTGTGGTGCGAGAGGGATCTGAGGGATCTAGAAGATCCACCTTTCATCGATGGCTATGTCTGGGAAGGGTGCAACAGAACAACAACGGAGAAGAAGGGAGGAGGAGTAGGTATGCTGATACATCAAGGAACAAATTGGCAAAGAATAAAATCAACTTGCAAAGAACATGTCTGGGTATCAGGTACAATTGCTGGCAAAAGGACATGGCTAGGGGTAGTTTATTTAGGGACCGGGGACAAATGCAGGCAAGAAAACAAGGATCTAGTTAAGTGCCTCAATGACGATATAAAGCAGATTGGAGACGGTGTCGATATTATTTTGCTTGGAGACATGAACGGCCACATCGAGGATCTGGATGGATACACAGATTGTAACGGGAAGTTAATGCTAGACTTGTGTGAGCGGCACAACTTAGTTATTGTCAATAGAGAAACTAAATGTGAGGGACAAATCACGTGGGAATCCCGTAACAGGCAAACAACCATTGACTACTGTCTAATGTCGCAGGGCATCTATAGCAAGCTCGCAGTAATGGAAATAGACGAAGAGGGGAAGGACAGCCTAGGAAGTGATCATAAACGTATTAGTCTACAGTTGGGAGCCCTAGTCAAAAGAGAAATGCAACGAAGTCCAAAAGACAACGCAAAATTAAATGATGAACAAATAGCGCTAATATCAGCCGATATAGAAGAAATAATTGAGAAACGCCACATGGAAAATTGGGATTATAATCAGTTGGAACTGCTTATCGCTACAAAAATGAAACAAGTGAAAGGAGTTAACCGCTGGAGAGGAAAGAGGAAGCCACGAAGCTGGTGGAATATGGAAATTAAGGAGGCCATCGAACTACGACGGGTGGCTTCAAGGGAACACAGAGAAGCAAAGAGGGCGCAGTTATCTGTAGAGGAAATAGGAAAAAAATGGGAATCTTATCGACAAAAGAAACAGCAAGTCCAGGTCCTAGTCCAGGCTAAAATAAAGCAGTCCTCTGATAAATGGTTGGCTGAAGTTCGCGAGGCAAATAAAGGGGGGCCAAGAAAATTCTGGAACCATATAAGCTGGTTGGGAAAAACAAATCAAAGAAAGCAGGAACAGATAATAGATGCTGAGGGAAAATGTTTGGAGGGAGACGATGCTGTGGACTACATTACGTCATTTATAGCTGCGTCTTTTAGCGACGCCAATGGGGTAATCTCCCCAAGTGAGGCGGCAACACAGGACAGCACAAAAGAGAACAGCTTAGAACTGACTAGTCTTAACTGGGAAAAGGCGGAAGCGAATATTCCTAAAACCACATCCGCAGGGATAGACGAAATTCCAATTAAGCTGATTAATGAACTTGGCCCAAGAAGCAAGGACGCGCTGATAAAAGCATTGGAGGCAGTCATAACAAATCAGCAAATTCCGCACAGCTGGAGACAGAGTAAAATGAATTTGCTTTATAAAGGGAAAGGAGATAAGATGAACATAAAATCCTTCCGTCCGATTACGATAACATCTGTTATGTACAGGCTGGCAATGCAGGCGGTGAAATTAAAAATGCAGTCATGGGTAGAAGGGAATAGGATACTCGGAGAACTTCAGAATGGGTTCAGAAGGGGTAGGCGGTTAGATGATAGCCTGTTCGTGCTTACCCAATGCATAGAAATAGCTAAGGCGGAAAATAGACCTCTGTTTATAGCCTTTCTAGACATAAGCGGTGCATACGATAACGTGAACAGGGAACTCCTGTGGAGCATATTGAAAGATTTAGGTATTGGTGATGAGGTAATTGATTTTCTACAGGAAATCTACCGAGATAATGAAGTTGAAATTACATGGGAAGGGAAAAAAAGTACCACAACTGTAGGGGTGCACAAAGGATTAAGGCAAGGTTGCCCTCTATCACCGCTGCTGTTCATGCTTTACGTGATAAATATGGAAAGAAGGCTAGAAGAAAATAATCTGGGTTATAATCTATCGTACAGATTAGGCGGAAATGTAGTTGAGCAGCGACTCCCGGGTTTAATGTATGCGGACGATATTGTACTGTTAGCAGATAGCCAGGAAGATTTACAAACTTTGGTTAATTGCTGTGGAGACGAAGGAGACGCTCTAGGATTCAGTTTTAGCGCAACTAAATCAGGTGTGATGATTTTTAACGATACAACTGATCAGGTGCTTACAATACAAGGCCACGAAATACCCAAAGTGGCCGAATACAAATACCTCGGGATATGGCTAAACGAAGGCCAGATATACACGGAAAAGCATGAACAGGCTCTTAGGGCAAAAGGACGAAGAGACGCCGGGATAATGAAACATAGGGCATTATGGGGGTACAACAAATATGAAGTACTAAGAGGTATTTGGAAAGGAATAATGGTGCCGGGACTTACTTTCGGCAATGCGGTTCTGTGCTTAAGGGCAGAAGTTCAGTCGAGATTAGACGTAAATCAGAGAGCTGTTGGAAGATTAGCACTAGGTGCCCACGGCAAAACCACAAACGAGGCAGTACAAGGGGATATGGGCTGGGCATCGTTCGAGGCACGGGAAGCTAAGAGTAAAATACTATATGAAGAACGCCTGAGGAAATTGGACGATAACAGATGGGCAGCTAAGGTGTTTAAATATTTATACAGAAAGAACGTTGACTCACAGTGGCGGAAAAGAACTAGAAAACTAACCAGTAAGTATGCCGGTCATGAGGACGGAGAAAGAAAGAGCATTAAACGACAGGTTAAAAACGCGGAAGTTAAAAATTGGATGAATTCAATGGAAAAGAAACATAGTGTAGAACTATATCGATTCTGGAAAAGGCAGATCAGGAAAGAATTTTTCTATGATAACTCAAGAGGCAGTGCCCTACTTTTTGAAGCTAGATCAGGGTGTCTTAGAACGCGCAGCTACAAAAAGAAATTTAACGAAGAAGATGACACATGTGCAGTGTGTGGTAGATCTGTGGAAACAATTGAACACCTCATAATCAAATGTGATGGTATCCATCCGGATGTCGATGCAGGCACAGTCACTCTTTCTGAGGCCCTAGGGTTTAAAGATAACAATGGTCATGTAAATAAATCTGCAGTGGAAGTCAGCAAAAAGCGATTGGAGGATTGGTGGCTGAAAAGCAGAGATGTGGCATAAGGTTAGAATAGTAGGAAACCGTAGGCAAAGTTGATGGAGAATCTTAATGAGAATTGCCAACACAGTAAACAAAAAAAAATAATAAATAAAGAAAAGCTGAGCATGGTGGCAATTGCCACCACCCCGTTTCAAAGGGGGCGCTCCTATCCATCCATCCATCCATCCATCGTGTAGGGTGAGCGCGCGCGTCGGGGCGAGCCGGTTTCTCGCACGCGTCGCGCCGCTGAGGGTTTGAAAAAGCTAACCAAACCAAACGCTAACCAAATGTAAGCACACGCGAGCGTAAGCGGTTGATGGAATTCAAACTAAAAAAAAAACACGTTTCACAAAACACACAATTCGGTTTAATAGAATGAATGCAGCATGTTTAATCAAAAGGGAAGTGCGAGTGGGGGTAATGCTTTTTGACCAACAGAAAGTACGAAAAAGCGCGTATTCAATTGTAGTGGCAACAGATAGGCACTGTCACAGATAGCCAGCAACAGATAGACACTGTGTAGGCTTCACCTACACAAATTAACTTTGAGTGTGATAGAGTAGCACATTTTATATTTGCCACAGCGGCAGGATATCAAACTTACAGCTTTTGATTATATTAGTACGGAAACAGATAAAACACTACGCTATTATGGATCTATTGCCGCCTATAATTTATATAAATTTTAAAAGTTCCAAGTAAAGAGAACTTGTTACGATTACGGCTGAACGTGTCCATGCTTTTGGTCTTTTCGCTTAAAACCTCAAAAACTTTCGTGTTCAGACCAAAGCCACCCTTAAATCGTTGCAGATATTTTTGCAAGCATTTTCGCCCAGGCAAAATTATAATGCTCTGCTTCCGAAGGTGCTCGTAGAGCCTTGGGCTCCACATCCTCATTAGCAAACATTCCACAATCCAGGCATCTTCATAAGGCATGCCTCTCAGAGACTCTCGTCTTGCGGCCAGGAAAGCTCTCACAGCTAACTGCTGCTTCTTCAGGAGTGACTGTATTTTTGTCTCGAGTGCTTCTTTGCTCAGTGCATTGTTTTGCTCCTTCATTTGTGTCACATGCTGCTGAGCATTGGCCACGCATTTCTTTATCTTTCTCAAAGCACGAGAATTTTCAGCACGAAAGCATCTTTCGTCTTTTTTCTTCTGTACATGTTGTCCTGCGAGAGCTTCCGTAAATATTTGCAGTGCAAGCATGACTCTCCTTTTCCATCGGTGGTCAGCAAGCATTTCTCTGTAAAGTACATATACTTCTGTATGAAGTGTGCTTGCCTGCAACAGGAATCATGCCACATCCATTACAGAGGCCACGCAGAGCCATTTCTTTGATTAATGTCTCTGCCTCATGGCGCGCTGTAAGCACGCGCTTTTCCTTTTCTCTTCCTCGGAAGTAAATTGTGGCAATTACAGAACCGTGCTCACTCAAAGGCTTTCCAAAAGTCACCATTCTTTCGATGAATAGTTTCGAGAAGTCACCAGCTTCGGTCTCGCAACAGGCATAAGTTAAAGTGCCATTTGACGCAGCAGGCAACTTCATCCATGTCATCGGAATCAGAATTCCATCGAACGGGTGCCGAACATCACTTGGGCACGGACACTGCAGTATCGCTTCGCTATCACACACCGGTCCTGTAGCAATGTCTGACTGCTCGGAATCGGAACGCTTCTGGAGTTCCTCTGATGCACCTCCACGAGCGACGCAATGAGAGTCAAACCGCGTATGATATCACCGTCGACTGCAGAGCACAACTCGGGATCCACCAGCTCGACATTTCGCTTCCGTTGTTTAGGTGCTGGTCCTTAGTCGCAAATGTTTGGTACCTTCCTTTTCACCGTCTTTTTAGGTACAAGATGAGGTGGATAATTTTCGACTACTGTAGGGATAGCATCGGGCTTCAGACGTGGCTTCATTCGGGCGAGTTCATTCACAACGCCGTTCACCGTAATCTTAAAAGATCTTTCGATGCAATCGTTCTCGAAATGTTTTTCGCATCCGACAGCCTTCGGTATCAGCCTTCTGTCTGCCCTCTTGATCTTATTCGCCCATTCAGCAAGCCGTGCTGGGTCCGCCGGTGCAGTGAACAAAGACGCCTTTTCTTCGTTAGACCGATAACCGCTTCGACACAACGGAACAAAACACGTCCTCTCTTTGCATTGCCGCTTAGCCTTTAACATTTCAGGATGTTTTTGCTCACGTTTAGCGTCTTCCAGCTTCACAATCCAAGAGATGATGCCTGTCAAACATTGATTTCACACGAGCAATCGCGCGAGGTAGCGGTATCGGCGCGACAGCAGACGACAGGAGTCCGGCGGCTTTCGCGCACCCTCCCGACCGGCAGCGCCCCTTGCGGCCTCTCCGCGCAGGCATCGCGGCGGGGGCCTCGCCCTCCCGTACGAAACGCGCGCGCTGCGCACACTAGCCAGTATATTCTAGGCACTATAGTTATGTTAAGTCTTTAGAGCGCCATTTTGAGGCATTCCGGCCTGACTATGGCTCTCACAGGCTCTCGTATATTACAGTTTGCTTTCTTGTTCTAAAGCGCCAGCTTTAAGGGTGGCCTGCTGCCGAATATGCGGCAGCGTCCTGTGTGCGTTGTGGGCGAAAAAAATTTATTGGTCGATACACGGGATAGGGCGAATTTATAGGGCGACGGGATAGGCCGCTACTCATAATCCACAGAAGCACATTTTTTTGTTTATTGCATGGAACAACTCCCGCAAACATAAATCTGAATATGCTCATGCCATTAAACACCGGGCTGAGCAATAGCAGCCCGCCATACCCGCGCATGCCCCCACCTACTGAAACAGAAAAATCTGGGAGGCACACACGTGAATCCAGATAGGGGAGCCAGCTGGGCTTCCATTGCAGCATATATTCCCTGCTCTAAAGCGCACTTCTGACTAAAGAAAGACTTCGATGACCGATGTCCATCTTGCGGCTCTTCCAGAGACTAAATAATCCGATCAATATAAATAGATCACATGACACAACACAGTTTTTGTCAACAGGCAAAAAACGAGTGCATCAAGCTTGAGAGGGCATAATAGTATTGCTAAAAAACAGGGACTACACAGGCGGTAACCTGTGTAGCCTTCTTCTTCCCTGTCGTCCCTTTTTTAGCGTTACTACTATGTCCTCTCTATCCAAACATCAACTAGCCTAGCTTTCTGCCTTATATGCGTTAAGCTGTTATCTCAATCTCCCTCTTAAGCGTTCGTTGTAATAAGTGCAAGATGAACATAGCATCATTGCACTGAATAAAGAAATAATCAATGGTCTTCGGCATATGACACAGGAGGCAGACCGCAGCGGTGGCCCGGTGGTCTGAGCATCCGTCTCGCATGCGGGAGATGCGTGGTTCGATCCTCAGTGCTTCCGGGTACCCTCCGGTGATACAATAGATGCCAGCGTACCCCTGGTCTGGTGCTCGGCTCATTTAGAATGAAGTGCTTGGGAAATGGGGTCTTTGACCCCACCTTGAGTCGAAGAAAATACCTTGTGCCATGGCGCTCTTTGGCCGCATATGGCTTGGCGCCATAAAAATCTATCAACATCATCATCATAGCCGCCAAGTCACCGTCCATGGCACAAGCATCTCCTTGTAGCATGAAGCCATCCCTTGGCAGCAGCGCCGATGTGTGCATTTTAAAGAACAACGTTTTTTCAGCACATTAAATGCACGTTCACCTAACCCGCTTTAAAACACTTGTCTAGAAACTGCAGATAAAGATGCCGATAAAGCGGTAAAGGAAACAAATACTGAGTAAGTACCTGAATCATCTGCTCTCCGGAAAGGCTATAAGAGTAATCTAGAAAAAAGTGCACAGTGTGGAAATTAAAGCCGTCCGCAACTTTCTTAAGGAATTCCTATAAAGACTTTTCATGAGCCTGTCAAGTAAGTGCGAATATGAAAGGCAAATGAGCACTAAGACGCCTAAGTAGCACAGCTGCTAAAAGGAGTCTTTTTTGACGATTTCAACGAGAAAAACGCAAAACAAGCTTATTCTACAGAGTGAACAAGGTCTATTCCACCCGACTCTAGAAAAAGAAACAGGTACTCGCAGAGCATTGGTTCCCATAGAGAGCGCCATATAAAGGTAGCGAATATTCTCTGCGCCACCCGCATTTTCTTCACCGCAAAATGTAGATCCTGCTGAACGCCAGAAAGTTTTGCAAATAAGGAAATTTTTCAGACGTGAGCCCGAGCAAACAATGACACTTATCTACCCTTGCAAGCACGGATTCGTCATCTCGTGGACACTATCTGTGAATCCCGGTAGGCTCCACTGTTGCACATTTTGTGCTGAGGAAACCTAGGCGCTGAATGGCGCCGCAGCCCCTGGTTACACCAGCAAAACAACTTCGCCTTGTACCCCCATGACGGAACCAAAATCTTTTGGATTTATATAAACAGCCGCACCAAATACCTTGAAAAACCGCTTAGACAAATGTAATCACTCAAGTGCATTCTTTTAGTTAAAGCAAAAAAAGGACGAAATCATTAGCGGAGACTAAAATCTAAATAATGAGCCATGGTTAAAGCACGAATAGTGGAGCTGTCAACAATACTATTTCAAAGGTGTTCAAGTTATAGAGCAGACAACGAAGACGAGAATAGATAATCTCGGGGAACAGATTATTCCAGTGGCACACGTTTGGTTACCTCTTGGTTAACCACTAGCCTTGTATAGGGCTTCTTATAGCAAACTTTTGTACCCCTGAGCAGAATGCCACCAATATTTATGCTCCAAACCGCAAGTAAGAAATCGTGACGAACTTCATAAAACGCCTCCGCAAGGTCAATCTGAATAAGAGCTACATGGTTAGTCTTATCTCATATTGTAGCCAATACACTATGTGCAGTATGGATATCGGTTTGGATAGTACGACCTGATACGCAGACCTAATGCCAACCTATTAAGTAAGCGACGACTACATGCATACGGCCTCAAGGAACCTTATCACAAAGTTTGTAATTTGCAGATAGAGGGACGATATCCTTCGGACGATATCCTTCAGTTCTTTTCAACTGACTAGAATCTGTGCTTTTGGTTTTAATGTAGTAGGCCAGGAACAGAAAGTGGGAGGCAAGAAACCGGCACCATAAGATGCCTGGAATATCTCCATCAAAACTAGTGCAAGGAAAGGGGAAAATGTTAGAACTCGTTAGGGCTACAATCTGGGCGCCAGGAGATTTGTGACCCTGAAGGTCACAAATGGCAGACTCAATTTAGTCCAGAGTTATAGGTCCCTCCACTACAGCACAGTGCTGATCGTCAAGTCGAGAGAGGCTTCAAGTGATGAACTATAACCTGATCTCCTATTTTGCCCCCACTACTCTCAAAGACTTCCCGTCAATAGTCAAAGAGCACCATGAGCATCGCTGAATGTGTAACCTCCATATTCAATTTGCAATATTTTCTTTGCATTACCAGTCCGCCATTCGTCACTAACGGCATGAAGAGATGGGTGCTCAAGGAACCTACGGGACCTAGACCTTATCAAGGCCCCTTGCATATTTTGGTTGCAAACTGTCGAAGCTGTGCATTTACGGTAGTAATGTCTTCTACATAGGGACTTGGGCTCATCCTCTCTAACGCGTGTAGGCCACGCAGGCACATGATTACAGATTTGTTAAAGCAAGGCTCATGAGTATCCCATGCAGTTTTTCACATGATATGGAAAGACAACGGATGTCTACGTGAGCACGAAGAGCCGCTGACAGGACTCATAAACGCTGCCGCAATATAGCCTATACGCGCAGCTCAAGTGTCCGTGTAATTTTCCATGCGGGGATGTCTTGTTTTCATTGTGGCGCGAGTTTGTTACATGCGCTGTACGTCCCCGCTATGAAGGAAGGGCATGTCCGTTTTCTTCGATCTTTGCATTTTTGCCTTGCATTCGCTTCTGGGCTGATTGGTATAGATGGAGCGCAGCGCACGGCAGTAAATTAGGTAAAGTAAGCGCAGCAGCGTTCTAGTGGTGCAAGCATACGCTTCGTATGCGGGAGATTCTTAGTTCAATACTCAGATCTAGTGGGCACCGAGTGGTATTCCAGTCGGGCAAGTCTTCCGTGTTTCTCTGCTCAGCCTTCTTGGGGTAAAGTGCTTGGGAAAAACTGATATTTCATCAACTGGTTCCTTCGACGAGTTTGTGATTTGTTCCGCCACCGAACCACTTATATTCACGTAATGTCGTGAAGGCGAACCGTGACCACAAGTGAAGCCAATTGCGCCGTGGTGGGAGGTGTGAGATCCACACTTTCGCCTATTAGCATCAGTTTTATGAGGGAGGTTAGGATAGTACCTGCTTATGGGTTATGGTGTTTAACGTCACAAAACAACTGACGTTTCGGGGACGCCGTAGTAGAGGCTCTTGATAGCTCGACCACTTGGGGTTCTCTAGCGTGCACTGACATCGCACAGTACACGGCCCTAAAGCACTTCGCCTACACCGAAATGTGGCTGCCACGCCTGGGTTTGAAGCCGCGTCTTTCTGGCCAGCCTCACTGTACTGTAACCACTGATCCACCGTAGCTGCAGAAATAGATCACCTCATAGGTTAGGGCCTCGGGGAATATCGGGGCACCAGTGCGCACGCCGTAAACGCCCTAAGTGTATTTGGGCTTGGAGATGACGCTAAACCAAAGAGGTGAACTAGCGCGGCCCCGTAACGCGGAGTAGGGCCAGGCAACATTGTGGGTTTCTCGAATTTCGCTTTACCTCCAATTCGTCGTTGCCGTCTGAACACTGTGTCTGGCGTTCGTGGCCAACGACTGGTGTAGAAACTTGCGCCAAAAAAATTCTAGCGATAAAATGCTGCAAGTTTTCTGATTGGTTCTGGAGTATGCAGCTGCTAAGCTTAGTGAGTAGGTGCTGTTGACTCCCGCTTCACATCAGAACTTCAGAATGATCGGTATTTTCAAGCATGCTTTGTCTTGCTCACTTAAAAATACATTAAAATTATTAAATTTGCCGTAATACGTCGTACGTGTTTTTCTCAATTATTCGTGGTGGTGCCGATGCAAACAAAGGTGCTAAATTATATTTGTGAGATTTAGAAGTTTTTCTTACCCTTTTGAGCCGAGATGACGCTGGGGGCGCCTAACCCAACTGAGGAGCGGTCGGCTCTCTATTGCCACGTATCATTGTCGTGTCCGTTCGTTCGCGCAAGGCCGCAGGAAAGGGGTGCTATCATTTTTGTTTGTGACGCGAGAAGCGACCGGACTAATCTCGATTGATCACAGCCATGAAGAGCGGCATCTACGTGTTTCTAGATTACTCTAGATGATCTTAACCTGTTATCTCGAAGTTTCCTTGCCGGCTTTAAATTGAGTGATGCCGCGAGCGGCGGGTATTCGTAGTTCGACGACTGACGAGCACGTTTGTTGCTTACGCCGCCGCTGAGTGATTCAGTTCTTCTGCGGGCGCAAGTCAGCCCAAATGAAGAGCTTCGTTTGCAAGCCTTGTTGCTGTATTCCTGACCGATGGACTGCCGTCACAACAACGTGACACTATTGTTAATTCTCGTGAGTACACACCACAAGTAGACAGAGCGAACCGGAGTACGGGGTAGGCTTCGCTCCCCAATTATAAACTCCTTATTAGGGGCACAACCATTCCCTGCCCTGGAGCTTAATGATTGGCAAGAAGGTATTTGATCAAACCACTGCTTCGATAGGTCGATGATTTGTGCAGCGTCGAGCATGTTAAACCCAGTTCGTGTGATGAACCCTGATTGTGCGAACTTTTCCCTTATAGTTTCACGTAAGAATTGGTCTCCGTTTGCGTGGACCTGCGCAAACTTTAAAATTGCTTCGGAGATCACGCTCTTTGACAGCTGAAGCTTGAACTCACAAAGTGATGGAGCTCGGAGGAAACCAAGAATCATTTTTGTTTGGTGGAGGGGAGGGGGGGGGGGGGGTAAGGCTTTCTATAAAGAGGGTTTGTCCCCGAAGGCAGGCAGCGAAGTTTGCGGTGTCTCTAAATGGCTCTAATCCCTGTTACAAACAGCTCGCCTAGAAGGGCCTTGTGCATAGTAAAACTTGTCGCACTAGTTAGTTAATAAGTACACTACGTTTCTACTATGCTAAAAGCTCGAAGAAGACGATGAGGAACACATGTAGCATATTTTCTTCCTTCGCCCTCCTTCTTTTCGTGCAGTGGAAACGAATCCATAATCCTTGTTTTACTGCCGCGTGTTTGAGATTTTGTTTCAAATCGGCCGTCTTCCTACGGAAGAGGCAAGTCCCCAGACGTCTAGGTCATCACTATACACTGCAGTACAACCGTGTCAAAGTTTAAGCCTGGCGCTCATTTCTTGGTAACCCAATGCAACGCCTCTTCGTGGCACCGCAGTTAGGCGTTCTGACTTTCTCTTCCACTTGTGGATGGCATTTACCTCCCAGACAACCGATTTTTTCTCTGTATTGAATAACAATTCTCAATATAGCTGATATCATGCGAGAAGTTGCGAAAAGTTCAAGGGCAAAGAATATACCACAGGCTTATCCGAAACGGCTGCGCATATCCTGCACGGGGTCTTTGAGACGCTCATGGGTCTCAATGGCTGCTTCTCTGAGCAAAGGTCGAGAATGCTGGATGTCTAGCGCCGTCGCAATAGCATATAGTGGCGCACCAGCTTCGAAATACCTCCTTTGTAAAGGCTCCTGTGGGTTTTTGCCCGACGTTAACAGCAGCTGGAACAGGACCGTGTTGTGCACTCGCGAGACCGCCGCTGTGTAGTACATGCCGCTGTTTATCCTCGGCCGTTCGCTGTGCTGACAGGGGCGGGGTGCTTCTGACAGGGCGCCAGATTAATAGGGCCGAAAACCTCTCCTCTCCTCCTCGGCCTTCTCTGTGCCTGGCAGCAGTGTCATCCTTCGTCGCCCTCCCCCTGATAACTCGGGCCTAGAGGACACAATGCCCGAGGCGCACCGATCCGCTCCCGCGAAGCCAGTGATTGGCTCAACACCGGACAGCAATTTCGCGGGACACGATTTTTCCAGCGGCGCTCTATTCAGCTGGCTGCCGAGAAGCTGACAGCGACAGCGGAGCGACGACATGCCGCGCAGCGATCACTGTCTTAGTTCCTCTCATACTTACTCTATTTCCCTATGTTAACAACTTCTTCATATATATAATGAGATTTTATTTCTTGCGCGTATAGAACCCTCTCGTTCTTTAGGGATAGAATAAAAGAGGTAATTAGAGATATAAGGTACAGTAACTTGTGAAAGCGAACAACGTCCAATATTCAGGAATGCTTTACCTGCCAGCCGCGAAAAAAAAAATTCTAGTGAAAGCCAGTATTAAGTCATTTTCTGAAGGCTCTCTGTTCGTTTCGGCGTACACGCAGACTCTGTGGCACGGAGCAAATGGCTCTTCACGGTGCCTATTATGTGCATTGAGATGGCGCGGACAGGCTGTCAGAGACCAGGAAAGGTGCGGCGATTCGCCTTGCCTCAGGTAAATCTACCAGCTCTCGTGAACAAAGTGCAGGCCACTGTTTATTTGGGAAATCAGTTTTCTTTTATTTAGCAAGCCTAATTCATTCGTCATTCGGGTTTTGAAGAGGTGACAGCGCCGGTGAATATCAGCAAGCACACCTCGCCTAATACCCTCCCTACGTGTTTTTCTCCTTTTCCGTTTCTTTTGTTTTGTTCTTACAAAGTCTTCTTGCCGTTTCGTTTGGGTTTGACTTGACTTCCTTTCGCTTTTCACGTGTAGCGAAGGGCTCAACCGCTGTTGGGTACTCATTCTCTGCGTGCCAAAGGCTGCAAATAAAAGGAAAGTATATTGTCTGCACCGTTCATTGGCAGAATTGAAGTAGAGGTAATTTATTGCTCAGTTGACATTTCCTTGCTGTGGAGAAAACGAGGGAACTGCTGGTCGAACAGTTTGATCACTTATGTATGAAAGGGCAATTTATTACGCATTCAAGCTTACCCCACTGAAACATTCTGTTCGATATTTGTATAGGTGTGGGTGTACCGGTTTATTCTAGAGAATAAACCGGTATGAAATAGGCTGCACCTGTCACATATAATGGCTGTGTTTTACTGGACAACCCCAGATGTTATGAAATAAAAGGAAGTGTGGAAATATGTTCTGTGAAGCCATTAGCATACATTAAAAAAAATAACACGTAAAAACGTGAAAAAAAGTAAAAAAACAGTTCAAAGTAAGGATTTATATCACGAGCCTTGAAAGCCTCAGCTTAGCTAGGTAACCTCTAAACCACAGCGAGCATGGAAACTACGTGCTTTACTTTTTGCTTCTCAAGTGCAACTGCGCTTTTTCGATGTCTGCACAAGTTTTCAAGTGCAAAAGTGCATTCTTAGTCAGCCTATTGCTCTGCACATGAGGTGAATGTGCCTGCGGGCTATCAGGTAGTGTCAGAAATGTCCTTCATCTTTAATAAGCATTTGGTACTGTAGAAACATCTTAGAATGCGATCATTTTATTTAGATTTTGGTTTTTCAACCTTAAAGAACGCCGTAATCTTGCTAGAAACATGCTTAGCGTATTATTTTGCCTGACATGTTGCCAGCGGAGATGCGGTGCTGACAATACACCTTCGATTAAGCAATTACGGGTGCAAAAACACAAGGAAGTCTGGAACGAACGAACGACCACTCGGCTGCTTCGTATTAATAACTACAGCAACGACGAAAACAGGAAATAAACTGCGCAAAAGAGGCTCTGTGTTCTGCTTTGTTTCTTCTTCTTCCACCCTGCATGGTTCGTCCCTTTCTAATAATTTTTTTTCATGTCATACATTTTTTTTATGTTTGTGCTTCCGCCAGGACAATTCATAAAGAGTCCATTCTTCACCCTTCCATTGCACTCTACGTCGCCTGCATGACGCTCTTCGTTGATATTTCGATGGTCACACTGTGTTTCGGCTACCTCGAGAAATATTTCCCATTTTTCTGACGGAAACCTACGCTGTTGGGTACACGTATGTTATTGCACGTTCCTCAGTCACCGATACGGAGCTGTATCGCTACATCGGTCAAGATAGCCAAAGAAGTTATCGGCTGACCTCAAAGCTTCAGGGAACAATAAAATAATATAACTGTTTGCAATAAGTCCCAGTCTGATATTTTCGGCATGAGCGCTAAGCCGTACCCAGGTAAAAATGCTAAAGTTATGAACGAAACCTGCTAAAGCTATGAACGACTCCGCTTTTTCTGGTATGAGTGATAAACCCACACCGGTTAAACCACTGTAAGCTTCGAACAGAGGTGGTTCCTCCGGTACTTGCAATATATTGTTTATGGAGGTTTAACGTGCCAAAGCGACCAAGGCTATGAGGGTCGCCGTAGTGAAGGGCTCCCGAAATTTCGACCACCTGGGGTTCTTTATTGTGCACTGACATCACACAGCACAGGGGCCTCTAGAATTTCACCTTCATAGAAATTGTACCCCCGCGGCCGGGGTAGAACCCGCGTCTTTCGGGTCAGCAGCCGAGCACCATAACCCCTGAGCCACCGGGGCGGCGCATCTGTTTCTTGACAATTTGCCCTGACTATTGTACTGTGTATCAGCATCTTTTCAGCTGTTCGTTGTCATCAGTTGGCCACCAGTGTGCTCGTGTCGGACCTGTCTCCGCTGTGTGTTTTTTTTTTTTTCATGTGGCTTTTATAAAGGCCACTGGCATTTTCAAGCTATTTTCTTAGTTTTCGGCCTGTGGCCTACTGTCAACAAGCATGCATATTTCTAAATAAAGTGGTATATTGAAAATAAAACGCAGTGAGATAGACTTATTTCAGCTAATGAAATCACCAATCTTTGCCGTACGCACGCTAAACCGGACCTGGTTAAACCTGTTGCAGATTAGAACAGTGCCGGTCTTGTCGGTATGAGCGCTGTACCGGACAAACCCGTTTGAGCACGGTATCAAACTGCTTGCCACATACCGGACCTTAATCCCACCTGTATTTTCTGGTAAAATGAAGTTCCATTGCTTATAGGAATTTTCAATAGGGTATCTCCGACAAATTTCTTCTAGGACACAAGTGCTATGTATAGGCCACGGTGTCTGATAGTGTAAGCAACCCCCGCACATCCAGCGTTCCCCCCTCAGAAAAAAAAGAAAAAGAATATAGATGGTCAACGCGGCATATTATGCGTTAGCACGAATGCTACCCTTGGACGGAGTTGCCACTGCCACTGATAGGTTCCGACTGCGCGAACGTGTGAGCGAACGTGTGAATCACCGTGTGACACGCCACACCCTAACTCCACTCTCGATCCCATGCAGAAATCACCTTGTGAGAGGCAGTAACCCACACTCCCCCTCACGGCGCCTTCCACCCTCTCCGACTTTGCCTCTTCTCCTGCTCGGCTCTGAAAGCAGAGATGTGAATTTTTCTCAGTGATTCAATCAATTAAGCCTTCAATAAATAAATAAATAAATAAATAACAAAATATATTTTCTTCACCGAAAAAATTACCGAAGGTCATTTGGAAATTCTAAAGTGTGCTTGGTGAAAGCCTTATGGTCAACCCACTGCCGCTTCCCCGAACCGCTTGGCGCGGAATCACTCAGCCTTCATTCGCACTTTCCTTTTCCTCCTCTTCCCTTTCCCCTGTGTGGAGTAGCAGGCCAGGGCCATATGTTACCACCGGCCGACCTCTCCACCTTTCCCTCATTAAAATTCCTTTCTCTCTCACTGGGCCGCTTCGCAGCCATGCGCCTCTCTCACTCGACTGCAACGAGGCGTCTGGCGAAGGAGCGGCAGTGCAGCTGCCACCGCCAACGCGCGCGCGCTCTTCCTACCGCTGCTCTGTGACGTCACGGTTGCTACGCACAGTTGCGCCCCCTACCGGCTCGCTGGTTGCTAAGGAGGGGAGGAGGTAGCTCCGCTGCGCGGAGGAGAGGCCACAGTTGGTACGATTCCAAAAGCGTGACCCCTATGTTGACAAGCTTCTGTCGACAACGATGATGCATTAAGGCTTTCGCCTTAAAACGTGGCAGCACAAAAAATCTGCTTGTGTTGTAGCTTGACAGAGCTCTCGGAAGTCGTTCACCAATCATTGTACAGCACAGACAGTTTCATAAGATCCAGTAAATATAATCTTAAAGGAACAGTTCGCAAACAATGGCTAATATAAATGGAAGTAATGAAGACACCAAGCACTTACAGATAACCGAACAACGTCCACAGTGTAAGTAAACAAAATTTTCAAAAACAGTGTCGAAATATTCATCAGCTTTGGATGAAGATAATAGAGCGTATTTGGTAACGCATGTTTTAGTCGCTTTTTTCCGCACATTTATGGAAAAATTGAAAAGCCGTGGTGACTGATAACCAAATGAATTGTTTTTGTAGGTTTGGCAGAATCAGAAAGAAATCCGATTTTGCTGCCTATAATTTTTAAAGTTAACTAGATATATGTACACATGTCTTCTAGTCTGAGAATATTATGCATCTCTCTGTTCTAGAAATGAAATATTGTCAACAATGCGCGTAGCCCTTTTTAGTACCAAGGCAATTTTATGTATTTATACGTACTGCTGATCCCAGTCTGTCAGTCCAAATTCCGGGGGCACTTTGCTCTTACTAAAGTGCGATGAGGCGAAAGCCATTTCCGCCTCTGGGGCTGCCCCTGTAACTGTCGTTATAACGTCATAGATGACGTCAGGTGCATGCGCCGGTAGCCTGCAGGTTGGAGTCGGAGCGTAGGTCGGCGCTCCATATATAGACTGTGGCGATGAAGTCATAGGCAACGTCACGCGCATGCCCAGCACATTTCTGGTTACGACATACTACGCCTTTTGATGGTGTCATCAGTTTTTGTTCATTTCTTAATTTTTTAATTTCTAATTTATTTATTTTAACTGGTTCTTTTCGTGCTACGACATACTACGCAACGAAGATTAATTCATGAAGATTAAGTCATTAAGTCATTTTTGGGTTTATAAGATAGGGTACTTTTGCTTTTGGCGTTAAGTTTCGTTGCGCATGCGTTGCTCTTGAAGGTAGGTCGTTTTTTCAATAAATCAATTGTTAGTCTACGCTCGTCAGGTCTGCATCTTTCCTGCCTCCTGAGTAGATTTATGTCTTCAGAATTAAGTGATTAGTTTCATTATTTTATATTGTTTCCATTATTTTAAATATTGTTTTCATTATTTTAAATAATTATTTTAATTCTTCAATTTCGTGTTACGTCATACTACGCCATCTTAATGACGACATCAGTTTTTATTTATTGACACCTAAGGTGTGACAATTAATTTCGCGTTACGACATACCACGCTATGTATGTTGATGACAGCATCAGTTTAATTGACAGCTAAGGTGTGACAACTTTAACGGATGCACATGCCTGCGAGTCATGAGCCTATAAAGGTTTCGCCTTAAAAATGTATCGAAAAGGGCTTCTGAAGTAAGATTTTTTTTGGGCGAACCTTCGCCCACAAAGAAATGAATCATTTAGTGGCGGTGATGGCAACAAGCGGGCTCTGAGCTCGTCGAACAGAATGCCGGCCGCTCTTCGCCGCGCTCAATTTAAAGCTGGCAAGAAAACTTTGAGGCAAGCAACCAAAAGCAACTACAAAAATCTGGAACAATCAGGAAGCCGTTGGGCGAAGCCGCGATTAATCGATATCAGCCTGGATGTATGTGGAGTGGAGAATTAAAATGATAAAACTGCAGCTTTGACGGTGAACAAACGAAGTACGAAGATTCGTGACATTACTTTCCTCTCAAAGAAGCGTCGATACGATGCTTTAAAACAAGTAACGTGATCAGAAAAGAGGTAAGCGCGGGCAGCACAAAATAAGCTCTGGGAATAAAAACATGCGATCCTTTAGCGTGGGTAATGCGGCCTTAGACGGAAGGCACACACGACTTCTGCGCGTGAACGGCGCCGCTCAGAAGACGTAGCTCTATCGAAGACAACCTCGCAGTCGAGTTCTCCTATTCGATGAAGAATCTGGTGCGGGCCGAAGTAGCGGCGCAAAATATTTTCAACGAGTCAACGGCGGCGAATGGGTGTCCACACCCACACACTAGCCGAGGTTGTGTTCCGTGAGGCGTCGGCGTAGGTTGTAGCGTCGGGCGTCGATGAGATATTCGTCCTTGATCCGTAGCCGGGGAAGTCTTCGGGCTTCTTCCTCACGCTGAAGGTGTGCGGTGACGTCGACGTTATTTTCATAGATGATGTTTTGAGAGCACGGCATAAAGCATGGTGGTTGCCTTCCTGTCGTTGACGAGTCTAAATGGCGTCATCTGACATTGCAGTTTGGGCGTTTTCGTGTGAGGTGACATGAAAGTTTAAGCACTCAACCAAAGTTTAAGCGCACAACCAGAGAGCGACGCGTGCCACCTGCCTTTCTTCACCGTCCCCATTTAATTGCGCGCTGAAACTTCCATCTGATGTCATCTGGGTGGTCTCCTACTCAGACGCTGCGCAAGTTCGTGGTCTGCGGGTGCTATGCGGTGGTTCGCTAGTGGCTTCTGTGGCTTGAGTTCGGAGCGACTTGGGTACGATTGGCAGTAAATGCTGTATCCCTATCCATAGATATGTTTATTTGAGTGTGCCTAAACAACCAAGTGGCCTAAACGAGCGCACACTAGGTCAGATATATCAGAATGACCACTTAAAAACATTTAAAACCAGGCATGAAAATAACAATTAGGCAAATATGTCCGTGTCAATAAACGTCTTGTATTACAGGATTTATAAACAAGTCATTCGACAGGTGGCGTGCAAATCGGCGTGCAGAAGTCATCGTTTTCCGAGCTAAGGATAAATTTCATTCAGCCAGAGATTTGCTTCAGGTATTTCCCTTAGTAGTTGTATCGTCATTTAAAACTTTAGGTGGTATTTTCATTGAAAGGATGTCCTGGGATGATAAAATTGATGACCTTGTTACAAAAATGTCGCAAGTTATAGGCATGGTCTACCGAAATCGACAGGTACCACCACCTAATGTAAATATTAGAATGTATTGATCTCCTTTCATTTCTCGCTTAAATAAAGGCATTTTAACCCGACGTTCGACAACACAGGAAAATTTGCGAAATCTACATGCACTACAAAAAAAGCTTTTTACACATAGTTGAACGTGCATCATTATTACACCACACTAACCAGTTTTTTCTTGAAGTACAAAATAATCTCAGTAGTAAAGCTACCAGGATACACCCTGTGTAGCGCTTATAAACGAGAAACTCTAATAATACATGCTCTCTTCGAACATTGGCTAACCTACAACAACAAGAACAAGGATATAAAACCCGCAACCGAGGTACTTGGAAATTTAACGCATACAGGGCGACGAAAGGCTTGCGCATATTAGAAAATAGATTGCCCTCTTAAGAATTTTGTCCGGAATGTTTATCCTGCAGAGTAATGATTCCAGAACTTGCATTTCGACTTTCTTTCTGAAATCCGTAATAACCTTGAGAATACGATGTTTTATTAGAGAAAAAATGTGGCATTCTTTAAAAAAATATGCACGTTGCTTTTTGTGTTCCTTGTCACATGCCTTTCCTTTTTTTCCGCTTCCTTGGGGGCCTGAGGCTTTGTCAAGCCGCCATAAGGTGGCTTTGTCAAGCCGCCATAAGGTGGCTTTTACTCCAGGCCCCGGCATCGTGTACATTTCGATGGCAAATAAAGTTATTATTATTATTATTATTATTAATAGTATTCGTGTATATAAAAATAATGCAACGTATTCATTAGTAGTGTGTAATCTTTAATTCCCTTGAAGCATGTGAGCTGTTCCTGGATGAAGGCTTTCACCGGCAATGATTCAAATACTTTGCACTTGAGCAGGTCTCTGACACAAGCAATGTCAGAGGACTTGCAGCCAATGCCTCTACGACCGAACGGTCGTACCTCAGAAACCTGCGGATATAGGCTGGTTAAGCACCTCAGCTCCTGCTGAAGAGCTTTAGAGCTTTATTTATTTATTTATTTCAGAGGTACTGCCAGCCTTCGCAGAAGGCCTTTGGCAGGAGTGAGCATGGTGAAGAAAGTACAAAAAGCGCTACAAGACATGATAATGATAACAGTGGTGTCATCCGCCTGCTTGAGCAGATTAACACCGAGAAGAAAAGAAAAAAGAAAAAATAAGAAAGAAAAATGCTTTGTACAAGCTCGCGCTGTTCAGGCATATAGAAGCAACACTGGCACATAACACAAGAACACTGGCATCAATAGCATCCTGCTCTCACCGATCGCTACGAGAACCACAGGGATGAAATCAATTACATTTTCGCGAAAAGAGTCCAGCAGCAGGCTAGGCTTCTGGTGGGCGAGCTCGCAAACCAGGCTGCCGACCCTCCGCGTGGGGATGTCAGCGATGTGCCCGAGCCAAACGCGCCCTCAAATCCACATTAAACGCGCCTACACACTGAACCGTAGACTTGGCGAATTCTCCCCACGTAGAACGGCCTCACCAGTGATGAGCACGCACGCACAACCAAGGCAGCACAGTTGATCTCTCAGCCAAGCACAAGCAGCACCGCATTCTTCTTCTTCACCTCAGTAGCCATGGCACGTACCCACGCGGGGGGGTTAGCCAAGGTACAGGGGTGAATTCAAAAGCGAATGTCCGAGAAACTTCTTTTTTTCTCATTTTTCGCCGCGCGCTGCAAACGCCTTGGGCTCGCTATAGCGGCCTTATACTAGGCTTATGTCGAAGGCGGGCTTACGGTCTTCTTTAGACGAGCCATCTGCGAATTCGTCCTGGAGAGTGAAGATCATGAAAGTCGGCCAGTTCGTCCGAGAAAGCAATCGTTGTGTATTTTTCAGATATTGTTAGTATTTGCTGAAGTTCGACACCAGCACCTCAGTTTCTATATTCCTAAAACGGGTGATGCCTCTTGCCATGGCGAGTCCTCGTTTCAAGAGCAGCCCGGTGTTTCCCTCGAAGGTGCCTTCCATGGTCCCTATATCTACGCCACCCATGGGAACAAAGACCATTGATTGCGATGGGACGCTCACTTCATTATAGAGGGCCCTCAGAAAAGAATTAGCTGCGGTTTAACTACCGCTGAACCTGGTTAGAGAGCGAAAGCTATGGCGTATCGGGTAACTATGCGTTGCTTGCCGTCTGTAACGCTGAGTGCGTTCCGGACAGTGGACAGGCAGCGCGCCCACCCTGCCACACTGAGACGTGGCAGTTAATGGCGGATCGCGAGAGTTTGCTCACCCAATAAATGCTGAGGCCTCTTGGTGCAGTGCCGCGTGTCTTCCACAATGATGTCGAAGCTAGCGCATGCAGCCTACACCTCTCTCTCATCACCCCACGTACCTCGAAGCGCCATTCAGGCGTCCACTGATCGACGGAGCCAGTTATGCGCACTTCCATTCCTTAAAATCATCGGAGTCTAAAACGTTCTCAACGACAACGCCCATGAACACAATGAACCCCACAGTACCTTATCGCCCTCATCCAGCGCCACATGGCGACAATTACAGACTGGCTGTTTTATTTCCCCCAACCGTCTCTCATGCTTCCACCCTACCTTTCCTCCTGAATGTACCACGTGTGGCGTGCCCAGATCCACACTTTTCCTCTACCTTTGGAATGTCCTTCCCCAAAGGCAGTACCCCCCATCCCCAATCCCACTCATTCTTCCTGGGAGGCTGCTTTACGGACTGCTCAGCCCGCCGGCCAGAAATGGCTGGTGGATCGGTCTTCACGTGAAGCACAAGCCCGTGGACTCCTGGACCAGTAGGGAACTACCCTAGAAAATTTTTTTTGTGTGTGTGTAATAAAGTTGTTTCCATCCATCCATCCACAATGAACGCCGACGGCTTATGGCTTGAAAACTGAAAACTCGTCTTTGGGAAAGGAAATGGCCCAGTATATGTCTTATGCCACGCTTCTGCTACAAAGTTGTCAATGCGAACGCATGCAGCGCATATCTGTCACTACCCCAAGTAGCCTAAAACCCAAATGAGGTGTTGACTGTCCCAGGGAGCCATTTATGCGCCTTTGCTTTCGAAGCATAAAGCGCGATTAAGGTGCCCTCTGTCCCAGGGGGACCGTTATGCACCTTTCCTTTCATTTTCTTTATGTGTTCGCAACGTGGCAGGGCCTTTGATTATGAAGGTCAGATGAAGGTTAAATTTGAGGCTACCGCGAAACCGACTTTGCCTAGCGTAATGAATCTTCCGCTTAAGTAACATTATGCCTCAGTATTGAAATAGAAGGTATGAGTTCTTTCTCTCCAATTCTTTCTCAATAAACTGGAAAAAATCCTGCGCATAAATTGGCTGGAATACACATCATGTCTTCCATCTAAGCGGGGAGCGCCGTGTACATTAGTTTCATTTGAGCAGAATTTAAGTTTCGCCTTCGTTGAGATTGTATCGTGGTGCGCAAATACGCGCCACCTTCCCTATCTTTTCAAGTGGGGATGGTGGCTGGCGCTGCGTTGTTTTTTTTATGCGCATACCTCTCATCCAACGGACAGTTTTTATAGAACTAAGGACATTAAAGTGCAAAAGTCAAGTGCTTGTTAGAGAGGCGTGTTCCGAACAGCCGTTTTGACAATCTTTTTCCCTCGTTAGCAGTGCCAGCGCTGGCGTTTCAAAGCCGTAACGTGCGTGACACAGATGGTGTTTCATTCATGGGGCAGGCCGTAAATTTGTTCCCTGCTCCGCAATGTCTGGCGGCGGGAGCGCAATCGTTCACCCCGCGCTTCGAGTCGTCCTATTCAGGAACCGCGTCTCGCTGCTGGCCAAGTTTATGACCCCTGAACACACAAACTGGCCGCTTTATTCGTTTCTGCCGTCACACCATCTGGGAGTGCACGTCACGGCCTTTTCTTTTCTTTTAAGAAAATATCGGCTAGCTATCAAACTTTACGAGTTTGCTTTTACTTCGTCGCACATAAACATAGGCCCTGTGTACGATCGCTTAGAGGAGACCATAAATAAGGTTGACGTATAACCAGAAGAGTTACGCTTCTAAGTATTGTTTGCAGAGGCCTAAAATGGCAAAAGCATTAAAAACAAAAATTAAGATGACGTTATAGAATAGCCTTAGGGTCTCTTCAGCAGTGCGGTATTTATGCGTTTTACGCAGTATCTTTTACAGCACCGCCAGAGAGAATAACGCTCATACTGCTGCTTGCTAGCATGCATGCCTTGGACACGTGCCTCGTCAGACGTAGGTCTTCCATAAAGGTCGACCAAGCTACTATTGCGCGACATGAAAACGGATAAAATATATCCAGCGTGCTTAGACACAATGTGCTTCGGGTACGCGCCAGAATTGCGCCTGCTGATCACCTTTTTTACAGCTTTACGTAGCGGAATGCATTTTACCCAGTGGAGTAATTTTCGCAAACGATGTCATTACAGTCCTATAGCTCGTAACACTAGCACCAACCAGGACACAGTTGAGCTTCATACATGTAAACACATACGCGCACTTTTGCTGCCATGCGCATCCTCCATGTACTATACTCGGACTGACGGCAGCTTTTACGCACAGAGCTCAAACAGGGATGTAGGCCGGCATTAATCAAATATCTTGTGAATAACTAATCTTTTCGATTTCTTGCTGTAAGCGGCTTTCAAGAATTAGCCTATAGAGTCTTCGAAAATAATCGCGGTCTATCTATGCTTCGCTTGCCGCTTATATGCTCTTGACATTAGTCGTATACGTTGTTCTCATCTGCAGCATGAGTTCGTTTCATGAATCACGCGTATATTGCGCGCGAAAAATTTAGCTAAGCGAATTCCGTCATCAGTGTTCTTTTGGAAAAACAAAGGAAACTTTGCATGGCAGTTCTGGTACCAGGTTATTATTGCTACACTCTCATATGTCCTTCATACATCTCGCACTCGTATGTCTCTCATTCATTTCTTACCCATGCGTCTATCATAGTCGCATATACCTAACACTTCTCATACTCATTCGCCTCCGGCATTCCCTTGCTGATGTTTCCTATCTTAAACGCTTTCAAAGATAACTGGTAACTTTCGCTGTACCGCAATCCTGGTGCATAAAACGGCGAAATGTTTCGTTTCAGTTAAGCTTCCAGTGGACGGATACTGATTTAGGTGGAACAAATGTAGCTACTCGCATTGACTCGAACGCCGTAATGGCAACACCAGTTTCTGGCAGCGCTGCAGTCGAAAGCTCTGGAAAGCTGGCAGCTACAAGCGACACAACTGGGGTGATGCGAAAACCTGCGATCGCGGCACTGTCTACATCACAGGACTGCATCGCAGAATTAGGAATGAAGATGATTTTGGTGAACTCCCGTGCTGGTTTCGGTTTTTGTTTTCACATATTGTGGGGCTTACTGTATAGGGCATAGCTTCGTCCATTTATTTATTCACTTAGTCAGAATACCTACATCGTCACAAGACATTATTACAGGGAGTTGAAGTACAGGGGTCACACAATGGCAGAAAGTTCACCATACCGCACATGCATACATCGGTTAACAACGACCAAACAGTAAACTGAATATTACTGGAAACATAGAGTACAGTAATTTTTATAAGAACAAAATGGAAATACGTATAAACAGTGCACAAAGTAATGTAGGGTCTCAATAGAACAAACCTCGATGAATAAGACACTGAATGCTACATTCAGTAACAGGCATCACTTTATTCGGAACCTAGTGGCAGTCGTGAATTGTGTAAGGAAAAACTCAATATTTAAACACATTTATATTGCATAGTAAGCTCTAATTTTGCTATCATCGTCTCTCCTAGAGAAGACGTAATGCACCTGCTTCATATAAAGTGCTTTGTCAAAGCAGTGTTATTTTTGTACATGTTGTGTAAGAATTTTAATCTTAGTATTTTCTGCGCGACGAGAATATTGTCCAGCTCAACCCTCCACGTGTTTGCTCTAGGTGTGTGTGTACCTTGGGAACGGTAGCGTCCGCGAGCCGCCGTGAAGTGACGCGCGAAACTTCTTGCCCTTGCCCTTGAATCTATTATGCGCAATAATTTGTGCTTGTCCGACTCCAATTTCTTCTAGAATATTTATTTCTTTTTGTTTTCTAAACTGTAATTATTCTCATTAATATCTCAATATAGATCTTTCGTAAAGGGAAAGAGATAAAAAGTCATTGCAAACAATTTTTCGTTCGTATTATAGAGCCAAATCCACCAAATTTGCGAATATTTTATTTTAAAGCAAACATTGGCTCCTTCCCTAACCATAATTAAGGGCTGCCTGTAACTACTGCTACTGGAACTGAAGTGTTTCAAGAAAATGCCTTAAAAAATTGCGCACTGCGTAGCCAGTGTTATTTGCCACCGCTTCCCCAGGAATATTTAACAGCCTAACCTTAATTTTAGGGGATTGAATTGAATTGAATTTATTTTTTCAGAACAACTGGAAGGATTTCCAGGCAAAAAGCTGCTTTCGCAGCTTTACTGGGCCCGGAAAATCGTTAGATACCAAAGCTTCTGGACTTAAGCGCCTGGATCATCGATCATTTTCGCGCCGTACTGCCACTTCACTGCACATAACTGCAGTCTTTTTTTTTTATCGAGCATCCAAGTGGTCTTGCCCCCTTTGCGAATGCGTAGTCGGCGGGAGCGCTTCTCACGAGTTCTGTGTGAACGTGTGTTTATACGACCTAAGCTGTGTGCGCACGGCGTCAAGTGAATCTATATTCCTGCTAACACCACCACTTGAAGTTTGGTTTGGTTTGGTTTATGGCGTTTAACGTCCCAAAGCGACTCAGGCTTGAGAGACGCCGTAGTGGAGGGCTCCGGAAATTTCGACCACCTGGGGTTCTTTAACGTGCACTGACATCGCACAGTACACGGGCCTCTAGAATTTCTCCTCCAAAGAAATTCAACCGCCGCGGCTGGGATCGAACCCGCGTCTTTCGGGTCAGCAGCCGAGCACCATAACCACTGAGCCACCGCGGCGGCCACCACTTGAAGTGTCGAGTCTGTATCGCCATCGCTGAAATTTGATTTCCGCGGTTCGCTACACGATATCGTCCACAGCTGATATTTTTTCCCGGGTTCCTGAGAGCTCTAACTGCAGTTATTCTCAGAGCCGTTGCATTACGTGAAACCATAAAATAGACCAATTGCCGCGTCTTTTCGGCCCGCTCCTTCGTACCGTGTTTGCGTTGAAGGAGATGCTACTGTTCAGTTCAGTTCAGTTTATTACCTTAAAAGTCCCCCGTAGGGGCATTACATAAGGGGTGGGTTTTTATACAAACAATGAGGATCATGGTAAACAGTTATTGAAAATATGGTCAGATACAAGTTGCAAAAACGAAGATGGGCAGGTAGTAGAAGCGATTTCGTGGGGAAGGCCGTTCCAGTCTGTGGCGGTTCGGAAAAGAAATGTGGTCCGGGCACGTGGGCGCGCAACCTAAAGCGGATGGCTGGTTTGATATGATATGCGTGCTGCTGCTGTGATGTATGGTGCTTGATTAAGGGACGAAAAAAATAACTTGTGGTACAGTGAAAGGCTGGTAATGCCACGTCGACAGAAAAGTGATGATAAACGAGATTCTGCTTTGAGAGATGAAACGCTGATATTATATGAGTACGATGGATGAATAAATCTAACAGCGCGATTTTGAGCTGATTCTACTGCGTCGGCAAGATATGCTTGGTGCGGATTCCAAATGGGCGATGCGTATTCAAGTTTTGGCCTGACAAGTGATTTATAAGCTAGTAATTTTACATGTTCCGGGGCGTTTCGCAGGACACGTTTCAGAAAGCCTAAGGTTTTGTTAGCTGCGGAAATAATGTTAGTGACATGTGTGCTCCAAGGCAAATCATGAGAGAGGGCTACACCTAGGTATTTGTAAGACTGCACTAGTTCCAGAGGTGTGTTAATGTTGTATAAGGAAAACAAAAGGGGCTGCTCCGGCGGGAGAAGCACACGCATTTACATTTGTTGGCATTTAGCGTCATTAGTGAATTGTTGCACCATTCTGAAAGCTGATTAGATCGTTCTGGAGAGCAGTGTGGTCAGATATGTTAGTGATTGTGCGGTAAATGACGCAGTCGTCTGCGAACATGCGTATATTAGAAGAAATACACTGAGGTAAATCGTTAATGTATATTAAAAACAACAGAGGACCAAGGACAGATCCTTGGGGCACGCCGGAAATTACTGGGAGGGGTCTAGATAAGTTACTGTTGACTAAAACCATTTGCGTACGATTGGTAAAAATTCCTGTATCCACATTATAACGTTAGGGTCTAGGTTCAGCAGTTGAAGTTTTAGTAACAAGCGCTGGTGAGATACCTTATCAAAGGCTTTCGCAAAATCCAGATAGATTGTGTCAGTTTGCACATTAGTGTCCATGCTAGTGTGTAAGTCATGAACAAAAAGAGCTAATTGGGTTTCACAGGAGAAACCTTTGCGGAACCCATGCTGCGAGGGATGAAAAAAGCTCTTACAGTCTAAGAAAGAAATGATTTGACAGTAGATGACATGTTCCATGGTTTTGCATGGCACGCTTGTTAGGAAGATAGGTCGGTAATTTAATGGAGAGTTTCTGTTGCCTGATTTGTAGACTGGAACGACCTTTCCCACTTTCCAATCATCTGGCATGGTTTCTGAAGAAAGTGACTGGGAGAACAGCAATGACAAGTATGAAGTAACCGTGTAACCGTGTGTCTCGTGTTCATTAGAATTTTAGAGTTAATACCATCAATGCCAAATGATAACGACAGCTTAGTCTTCTGGATTATGGATGAAATTCCGTCTTCACAAAATGTGATGTTTGGCATGGTATCTTCCATATTGGAAAAAGGAAACGAAAAGGGCGTTTCGATTTCTTTCGTGAAAACAGTGGCAAATGCGGAATTGAAAACGTCGGCACATTCAGCATCGGTAATGGTATCTTGTAAATCATTGGTGAGAGTGATAGCGCGTTGTGGGTGAGGGTTTATTACTTGCCAAAATTCTCTTGGGTTACTGCGCAACAAATTTGGAAGTGTAGTAGCATAAAATAAACGCTTTGCGCTGGGGATCGCAGTCAAATATTCATCTTCTGCTTCGTAGTAGGTTTGCCATCAGGATGAGTTGTTTTTAGCCGCGCGATAGAGACGCTTTCTTTATTTTCTAGCCTTATTAAGGATTTAGTGAACCATGGTTTTTAGTTGCTGGGTCGAATAATGACATTTGGTATATATTTATTAGCGAAATCATTTAACTTATTCTTAAACATCTCCCAGTTATCTTGGATCGATTGAGTGTGACATGCAGCTTCGAAGCTGGGAAAAAAGGTATCAAGTTCATGATTTATCGCGTCATAATTACCTTTTTCGTAAAGTGTTATAGTTTTCTTTTGAGCCTTATTTGGTGTTACAGGAAATGAGAAGGTAGCATGAATGACATTATGGTCACTAATTCCTCGAATATATGCAACGGAAAGGAGGGCATTCGGGTTATTTGTAAAAATAAGATCCAGAATGCTTTCGGATTCAGGCGTGACGCGCGTTTGTTGTGATACTAGTTGTGTTAAATTAAAGTTCAAACAGATGTCAATGAAATTCCTTTCCTCTACAGGACCTGCTATTGAAGAAGATGGGAGGTTGCAGCAGTCAATGTTTGGGAAGTTAAAATCCCCGAAAAGGAGAATGGAGGGATTTGGGTAGCTTGTTGCCAGATGAATTAAGTTATTATTGAGTTCGTTTCAAAAATCGGGTTATGGGATGGGGAGGCCTGTAGCAGACTCCCAGTAGCACTGTTTTTGGTGATGCCAGACATAGTAACCAGGGTATTTCAAGCTTTGATTTCATATTTATCATAGTACATAAAATTTGGCTATGAACGGCTATGAGAACACCACCGCCCCTTGATCCTTCGCGGTCATTTCGAAAAACTTGGAAGTCAGGTAGGTCTGCCAAAACTTTGGTATCGGTGACGTAATTTTTTTGCCAGGTTTCTGTTAAGATGACCAGATTGCTGCCTGTTGATGATATGATGTTGGACACGAGCTCTCGCTTCGAAAGATAACTGCGAACGTTGGTGTAGACTATGGAAAATGAAAGGTCAAATCTAGATGTTCCAAGCCTCGTCGAAAATATACCGTTCTGGGCCGATGCACAAGGTTTTGCAACGTAGAGAGTAAGCTACTGATTTGGATTTAGCGAATGCCAGCAGATGTTTTCTTGCTTTCTGGACAGAGCGAGTGAAGTCTTCGCCTATACTGTATTTTGTTTCTTTCTGCATTCGGCCATTTGATAAAAGACCGTCTTTAGTTTTCCAGTGCATGAATTTTACTATTATTGGGCGATTCCGATCTTCTGAATGTTTCCCTAAACGATGTGCCCGTTCTATGTCTGCGGGGTTAATATCAGTTTGTAAGTTTTCATGGAAAATCTGGATGACTAATTCCTCAGACTGAGCATATGTCTCATTAGTAGTGGTATCAGGGATTCCATAGAAGATCACATTACGACGGCGTGATCGGTTTTCAGCATCATAAATGCGAGCCTCTAACTCTGAAACAAGGCGAGTTGTCTCAGTTGAGGTCGCTTGCAGGGTTTCTATGTCTTGGCGTAGGGAGTGGGCCTATAAATCGATCATGCGGTTGTTAAGGTCGTTCATTGTTTTGTCTGTTGTTGTCAGCTGTACTTTAAGGTCCTTTATCTCTTCTACAAGTAGCGCTTGGCCTGCGGTTAGTTTTTGCAGTTCGGTCAGGACAGTGTCTAGGTTAGCAGGGCCAGGATTTGTTTCTGCATCACCGGATAGGGTTAGTAACAGGCGGACAACATGGGCACATTCAGGAGCAATAGCGACACAACACTGTGGGCTCGCGAGCTGTACGAAGAAGTAATTGCTCGATTTTTTAGCATAGAGTGCGTATGTTTGACTGACCGTCATGGCGAAAGGGAATCGGTTAGCAAACTGCGCCGTGGCACAGTCTGCGAGCCCACAAAACTGCGTCGACAGTGGCTCTCCATTTAGAGCTGGGGGATTGGCTGCTCTTGATGGCGATGAGTCTTTCCAGGGTTGCTCGAGGACAGGCATCTCAGGTTCCAGCAATAAGATTGACGGAAATGGCGATGAGTTGAAACCGGGGAAGGGGTGCATATGGCCGCCCCATCTTCGTGGCAGTGGAAGGCCCGTCCTGACGAGGAACCCGGAGATACTCAAGCCAGGGCGGGAATCAGCAGGTTGCTGATTAGACAGATAACGATCTGCATGGCGAAAGGGAATCGGTTAGCAAACTGCGCCGTGGCACAGTCTCCGTGCCCACCTGGATATGCGTAAGCGGCATTAGGCCGGTGCTTTAGTGGTTCTAAAGCGAGGATCGCTCCTATCCTACTTGATGGGACCGGTGCTCTTAGAGATAGTTTAAAACTCGAAGCGAATATCAACTAGTTTCAAACTCGAACGAGCATGCTCGAGGGTAAAAAGAATCACGACAGGAACAGGGCGTAAGAAGAGAAGTGGACAGGACGAGCGGTAGTTAGCACATTTTAGCTGTATTCTGATGTACTACACGGCCGACAATGCTATGCCAAAATGCGGTATTATAACTCAAAAAGCCTATTTTTAAAATTGTGTAAAATCTTAGATGAAACATTCCGTATGCGCGTCTGAACAGGAAAGAGCGTGTGATCCAGTGGAGTGGCAATGCGTCGGTGCGGCGCTAAACTTCAAATTTTTCTATGCGCGAACAACAGTCCCTCCGAAATCTCAGAGCGAGACACCCGTAATACTGGAAAGTTTTAGCACTATCGTACGGTAAATACGCTAGCTATACGGGAACTACCAGTGCACGGCAAAATATTGACTGGCAAGCGTTTAAACGCTAGCAACAGCAACGTGTTATCGTATTGTCCGCGCGCGACCTGCTCTGCGAAAACCCTCTATCAGCTCTGAAATGCTGAATACTTTTAAATTTATTACGGCCACTTGAGTACGGAATTTAATGCCGAATACGCTACAGAAGGAACTTTTTACATTTAGTGTACCATAATGGAAATGAATTTCCAAATCATTGTGCTAGGGGAGCAAAATACCAACCTCACTCTATATATTTCATAGAAAGCAGTTTTAATTTCTTTGAAGTAAGCGGTAGTAACATTCTATATCATTCCAGAAATTTATTCTCCTTTTGCCAAAATGATTTTGTTCGCTAGTACTTTTCTTTAACAACACTTCATACAAAAAGTAGAAATTTACCCACTTTCAGTCAACATATGGCAATAAATGTCTTCGAGTAAACGGCAGTCATGAATTCCGACCCAAATCTGCGGTTTTAAACTTTGCATTTTCCCCTCACTCTTAAATGCGAAAAAATAAGGCCTGGATTAAGACCACTGAAATCAAATTGCTGTTATAAACCCACTCATTGTGCTTGGCTAAGAAAACGTCATTGCTAACTTAGTTTCGTGTGAAATTGCGCTTTCGTTACTTGGAAGTGTTCGGATAATATTCTATTGTAGGCATTTATTCACATGACAAAAAATGCTTTCTCGGTTTCTATCGCATTTCTACTGACATCAGTATCAAGAAATAACAAAGCATATTTATATACTTCCTATAAACAAACGTTACCGAATACCCTTTGTTTTAACACGTGTTTCGACGCCTCACTTTTATGCGAAATGCATTTACTAGGAATAAGGTGGGAGGTTTTTCAACATAGTGAAATTGTTAGATGGCTGCAACAAATTTCGCCATGCACTCTGTAAAAATGTCATCACGGTTAAGCCAAAATGATATTGTTAATCATAAAAACAGCATTAATTTTGGTCATTTATGTCCCTTGCAGTGTCCAACTCCTCCGAGATTTTCTAATAACTTGCTACTGACAGGAGTATATGCAAAGAACTAAATTTCCGTGAGCTTTGTAGTAGCGAATGTGCATAGGAGGTAAAAATTAGGAGTGGCTTAGCTGTGGCTGAGCCTTGTCAGTTGCGTTAGCTGCGACGCTTTTCGAGTCCTGCAGCACGTTCTTATGCTGTCTTTCGAGCGCGTTGTCTCTTTCTAGCTTGGTCTTGTCACCGTTGCTTCTCTTTAGCGCTCTCCATAACGACGAGATTCCACCGAGGCAAAGCGCGCATATACTCCCCACGAAGCTCCACCTCCTCACCCTCTACCTCGGCGGAGAGCACGCATCTGGCAGGAGCGAGCGATTACGCGCGCGGCAGCGGCGCGGCGCCGACGACGGTGACGCCACCTTGCGTAACTCAGCTGAAACGTTTGCTAGGCAACGGCTGTTCAAGGCCATCCGTGCCTACCGTCCACAGGCTTGGCGAAAATCTGGCGTAGTGTTGCTAACGCAACAAAAGATTTTGCTACGGACGCTGGAAGGACCATGTGTCGTGCTGTGTCCCGCCTCAAGCCTTACAACTCGCACTCTCCCTTTCGTGTGTAGTGCGCACTGGCACGGTGCTTTTGCCGCGGGGGTCGTGCTACGAAGCTGGGAGGACGACGAAGTGTTCTTGGTACGAAGACGAAGCTGAGGTGCGCGCTTGTGTGCTGTGCGACTACCCCAAGCGGTGGATCCTGTGCCTAGCAGATTACCTCTGCTGCGTACAGCCATCACGTAAAAATATTTTCTAACAACTTTACATTTACAGGAGTATATAGAAGGACCTATGCTTCTTCCCAAATTTATATTGCAAAACAATGACACAATGCAATATTTAATACAATGTTAATGGAGTGAATAAAAAGTTAATACAAACTGTAATGAAAGTTAATTTTCGTTAGGATTGGTCTCACTACACTTCTGTATGGAATTCAATTTCTGAACCTTACTGCAAACCCTCTAAAATGTGCAGAACGTTTGTGAGAAGTGCCGCGGCTCGTGTGGGCTGCTTGTCGGCTCCTCGAGACGATTACAGGACTGCCCTGCGTGTTCTGGGAGCAACCAATTTGGCGATTAGACTGCAGACGCTGGACATTTTCTTCCTCTTCAAATGTTTCCATGGACGCACTGGCTGCATGCTCTTAGGACCTTTGATTAAACTTCGCGTGCCTCGACGAGCAGCGTGAGAAAGCCGTGTGTTTGACGTCTCACCGGTCAAAATCCCACTGTGCCAAAAAGGAGTTCGTATAAAGCCATCACATCATGTGGTCCTGGCATATTTTACCAAAATTTTAACTCTTCCTGGCCAAACCTGGTGTCCTGACGGGGATTCTAATGCCATTTGTCTCTTTACTCTTTCTTCAGTCATTTTGATGGTCATCGTCTGCATCGTTTTCATTGCTGCTTTGTTATTGTTTTCTTATTCTTTTCATTGGTCATTTCTCTTTAGCTGTTTTGAGTAGACTACTATGAAAAGTTGATCACTATTAGTGGGCGCCTAACAAAAACGAAAAAAAAACAAATAAACCAATAAATAATCGCGGACGCTTGGCCGCTTGATTGAATTAGTTTACTAATTGGCTTTTTGATTCAATGTCAACTCCTTGCCCATGTTTTTGAATGTGTGCGTGAGGCACAAAGAAGTGTGCGTATGCCATTTCTCCCCGTGCCATTTCTCTCCAATTAGAACTCTCTTGCGCCAGCTACGGCCATACAACCGTATCTCCGCACGTTTCTTAATCTCAGCCCCCCACCTAACTTTCGGCCGTCCCTGATACGCTGGCCTTCTCTTGAAATCCAGTCCGTTACCATTAACGACCACCGGGTATCCTCCCTTCGGATCTCATGCACTGCCCAATTCAATTTATTCATCTTCATTTCGACTACGATGTCACTAACCCGCGTTTGCTTCCTCACCCACTCAGCTCTCCTCCTCTCTCTTAACCCTACAGCTATAATTTTCCTTTCTATAGCACAGTGCCTTCTCCTCGTGACTCCACCTTTCTACCCCATAGATCTATAAACTCCCCTCTCGGAATCTATCTCAGAGTGCCTGCAAGATGCACTCCACCTCATTTTTACTCTTCTAGTCATTTCATTCTCGTGGTCCTGATCTGCGTTCACTACTTGCCGTAAGTAGACGAGATTAGTGCGCATTAAATAAAGTGTCATTACTGCCGTTACGTCTAGTTGGGTTAAGTTCCCTCGTGACTGCAATTGTCATTTTAGGGGTAGGCCTCACGGCCACTAACTGTTCTCCGCACAAGGCTTTGCGACACGCGCGTGTCCACTTCTCTTTCTCAGTGCAAGCGAGTGCACTCAGGTGTGGCACGACGGCGCACGTTCGTCCGGTTACTTGCGACGCGTGGTAAGCACCGAGAGAACAACTGTGCGAGGGCAGTTCTGCACGAAAGCTGTTGCGACGCGTACTCGCTGCCTGTGAGCATCGGAATTGAGGTAGCCCGTAGCAGGCGCTGAGACACTCACTGACTGCGGAAACGCATCCCTCCTTGGCCATGCCGCGAAAGTTCATTCGTAGCCAACACCGAGACGGAGCCTTGTGGAGTACCGGGCGTCAGGATCGCAACCCCGTCAGCGTATTACACTGAACTTCGGCTAGCAAAGCGTTGCTCCTTTGAAGCGCACTGATATTACCCACGTTGGAGGGTGGACTTGTATCCATTGCTTTCCTAGTTTTTTTGGGTCCGTGCCTGTGACTCAGCTGTGAACGTTTTTGCTACGCCGGTACAAATCTCAGTTTATTCCAATATTGTGGTGTTTCATTCGTCGAATAGTAATATGGCTCACAAACCGTCACAACTAGAAGTCCTAGCCTTCACAGGATGGCCGCGTGTTGCGAACCCGTTCCTGTAAAAATATGGCTTAGACGCTTATTACTTCTGTTTCTGCACAACGCTTTTGATACACCCCCGGCATGTCTGCAGAACACGAGGATCGGCGCCAATGCGCATCTATTTTTAGAGGGGAACTAAAAAGGCCCTAGTAATATAAATGATACAAAAGAAATGAAGCGTCATGACACCTTCCGTTCGTTTGATATGAAGCCAAGCAATAAAGTTCTCAATGTTCAAGATATAGAGAAAAATTATGCACCACGGCACATACACCTTTTCACAATTACCCTTCAAAGCGAAGCTATATTGCCTCAGAAATGGCTCAAAACGATCCGACTAGTGGGTTTCACTGAGGCAGGTTTACTGCCCATGTGTGGCAGAGTCCTCATTGCACGCATGTTAACTCAGCTGTAAACCGTGAAAAAGGCCTATACTGCGCAGAGAAATGCAGAAAAGCTTGCGAAAATAAAATAACATATAGCTTTTGTCCAGAAATCCGTCGGCATGTACGCCACCATTAATGAAATAATTCTAAAAGTTCTTTAGCCCTCCGTACCGATTTCCTTAAGCCTACAAGTTATGCTACAAATGGAATAATGAATGTTGAGGCTGGGTTTCAATGTTAGCGTCAAAGTAAGCGGAAAGCTAGAACCTCCGACTGCTGCGCGATCTGTACGCAAAGCTATATTGAAGTTCTCCAAAGGTGGCCCCTTCTAAAGCTGTTCAAAAACAAACGAGACACTGTTGCTTTCTGTATGCTACGAAAATGACGCGTCTATCGAAGGCTGCCCTTCTTCAGACGCGCATAACGCCAATATGCTTCAACGGCCGCAAAACAGCACACTTTTCGTAAATTTCGGTAGCACTAGCGGAATAGAAAAAAAAAAGCTGCGAAAATGGGGATGCGACCAAGCTGTGACCGTTATGGAGAGACGCAAAGAATAACCACAACTTCGCTCTTACGCTCTTTTTGCGAAAGAAACATCATTTCCTCACATTTTGTTTTCGCTGCTTTACGGCACATTTTTAATAACAAGGAAGGACGCATTTTGTAAACAAGCCGCCGTAATGCCCACGCGAAAAGGGCAATTCTACTTTCTGGGGAAAGAAAGCGGTAAAGAGGACATAGTAAGGCCGCCAATGGAGTGATCAAAAACACAAGGGGAACAGCGCGGTCTTTTCCAAACAGCGCGAGGCAAGGATACGGGCACTGTTCGAAGGTGCTGGAGAGGCCGCTGCACCAGGCTCGTTGCGGTAGCCAGGCATTTTCAATTTTGACAAAAGCTTCCAGCAGGCGCACGTGCACTTGTTCTTTGCATTTCTTTTCACTGAACGGCCTGGTCTCAATGCTTCTATACTCTTTGTTTTGTTTTCGAGGGAAGAAACATGCATGCAAAACAGCTGCTCACCGCGATGCCCAGACTTGTGAGAAAATGTTTTAGAAGAAAACAGCGAGGAAATAAAAACGAAAGTAAACGCGGGCGAAAAAAAAAAGGCCATCGCGGAGAACCTAGGAGGATGCAGATACGCAGTTTTTTGGGTTTCGCACTTTGTTAGGGCAGCTTCCTGAGCCCATTGGAAGAGGTAGAACGCGGGAAATATAGGAAGCACAGCCTCAAGCCCTCGAGGAAGCAAATAGCAAAGTAACGCATAATGACAACAGGTGCATGAAAGAAGAAAACTCTCTAGCGGGTACTTGTGACTGCTCGTCGGTAGAGAGGGCTTTCGTTGTTGTTCGAGAAAAAAACTTTACAGGTTTTATATTGCTATCAGAGTTTAGAAAGCTGTATGGGTGGTGCTTGACTTTGTAAATAGGTTGCAGTTTCGGGCAAAGAGATCACTATATGGGATCAAAGGCAATATCTTTTTTCTCTTTCCTTGGCTGCTACCCCCCATACCACGATGCCGTAATGTACTGAATAAACAGTACATCGAGGGCGGCAGTGCGTCGAGTTCGCACGGTTTCGATAGCTGGTAACATATACCTAAAAACATGAGTTTGCGGTCTAGTACCGTTCTTTAAATAACTCTTGCGCGATGGGGCCAGAGACATCGGATTCGAAGCTTACCATCCCCGGGAAGCCGGATTAAAGCTCCAGGAATGATCTTGTCCCCCGTGTATTCGTTTTAATCTCGTCGACGACTGTAAACATTGGGCCCCGACTGCAGCACAGGGGAGCCTCGACTACCCACTTGTTTGCCCATGGGCTCAACATCAGTGTACGTGCGTATAGCGCAAGCAGCAGTCATACCTAGCGTGCGTACATGTATACAGAACTCATCAGTAGCCGTGCTCTAGCGTTGTGTTCAAGCCTTTTCCTTTTTTTTTGCTCGCAGATTTCCTGCTGCTGCTACGTATGTCCGCGAAGTAATCCGCTTAAGGAGATTAAATGCCGCTCTTGCTCGTCGAAGGATCTGGGAAACAAGCCACCAGCATGGAGGTATTTTAATACGAGGGAAACGGCTTCATAGGAGATGTTAAGAATAAACGGGCTCGGCTTCCGATTTCCCCTTTTTTGCCCCTTTACTTTCCACTGCTGATTGAAGAGCATACGAAAACTTCGCAACGAAGTCGCGTGGCCTTTGCGCAAAATGTTTTGAGCTTGGTTCCTCCCCTACCCGAAGTGAGCTTGCTGCTTAACTCGGCTTTGGCGGTAGCCTGTTTCAGTAACTGAAAAGCAATCATGCACCGTGCGGCTTTACTAATGAGTGAAGAAAGTTGGGCGAGTTGGTGTGTATTCAAAAACTGCTTTAGAGAAATATAAATATATGCGTTGCGCAGTAGAGAAAAGCACTGACAATTCGCGAGGCTAGCGAGTGCCTTCCTGAGCGAATGGAGCATGGAGCTTCGAAGGTGAAAGGGCAGTGTTATGGTCACGGTCATACATCGCGCTCTTCTGCAGCACGACAAATGAATTGTTTGCTCCGCACGCTTATTGTGCACTGAATAAAGTGCAGCTGGAGTGGGAATAAGGTTGCGGAAATTTACTGCTGCTTGAGACAGCAGAATGATTTGCGCGGGCGAGCGCGTTTGGAAAGCTTTCTGATAGGTGCATCCATGCACACTAGCACGAGAGAAAGTAAATCAAGCGTCCGCTGCTGTGTGGAGCAGCGGCAAAGAGAGAATGCATGTATGTGTAAAGAAAACTCATTAGAAGCCGCGTCCTTAGGTGAGTTAACTGTTTATACTAACAGAATTTTCTTTGTAATGTTTTGTTCTGTTTAGTGCATTAACAGGCTGGAAAAAACATGAATTGAAGGATACAAACAATAGAACGTTAAACAATACCAAAGAGATGCACGCGGGCAGGGAATTCCAGAAAGCTGCAGTATGCACAAAGAAACAAAGACGAAAAACACGAACAGTGAGGAAGTTAAGTGAATAATGTCAGAAATATTTTTGCAGCTCCTCCTACACTTTTGCAGCTCCTCTTACATGTTGTTGCAGGTTACGGCATACTGCGTACGCCGCCCAAGGAACCGGTGCGGCCGGAGAAGACAAAGCGCGGAGTGAGCGAGCGGTGCGAGCGCATGAGAGATCTAAGAGAATCTGCCATTTTTTGAGGAAACAACAACAACAGCAAGAGAATCTCCGCCGCCTGTCGGGTTTTGTCGTCTTTTCTGCATCCTTGGGTGATTTCTGCTGGGCGGGCGCGTGAGCCCGTATCATTTTTGGTTGCAGCAGTGGGATCGCGCTCACACGCGAGCAAAGACTAGCGGCTGACGGAGCAGAGGAAGGCGTCCCATCGCCGGCTGGTACGGAACATGGCGCGGCAGCCGCCACCGATGATCTCAGGTATTCCGGTGACCTGCCCCGTTTCCCGACGCTGGAGGCTGTCCTCCAGCGCTCTGTCCGGCGACTGCACCTGATAGATGCTCGGCTTGATGCACTCCAGCGCAGGGTGCGCCATCTAGTGCAGGCTGACTCGAACCACAGCAGTCTGGCGACTTCAATCAACCCAGTAAACTCAACACCAGCGCCCGTCGGGCCGGCCTAACAGTCCAATGTGGTTTTCACGGCGCGGGTGCGTCCCATCCGGTCTGCCCCCTTCGGTTGCTAGAGTTACCAACCTATGATGCCACCGACTCTTGGGAGTCCTACCAGCTCGTGCTGGACGCCATCGGAGCGTTGAATGGGTGGAGCGAAAGCACGAAGGTCATCATTTTCATCGCCATGCTGAGAGGCTGAGCGGCGGAGCTGCTCCCAAACGTGCCCCGCGCGGACCTTGGCCGGAGCGACGTCATTGTGGGCCTACTCACCGACCATTACGGGTTCGGGCAAGCTCGGTTCCAATAGCAGTGCCTGCGCGCCCGCCGCCAGGAGCCGGGAGGAAGTCACCAGGGTCTCGTCGCAGCTGTCCAGTGGCTGGCGTCGCATTGGCTGCCGGGTGCACCACAAACCACCATGGCCCTGGTCGGCACTGAAGCCTACGTGGACGCCATCCAGGATACCAAGGTCCAGCGCCAGGTCCATCGAAAGCTGCCTGAGTCGGTCCGCACCGCTGGAAACCTCGCCGTCGAAGAGGACATGAGCCTGCGGGCCACACCGGGGTCCCCATCGTCGCCAGAGCGTGTGGCTGCGGTGAGAGTCCCTCGGACACCTCTTACGGCACTGCGTACCTTTAAGCGTGGACAATCTGGAAGCGCACGAGTGGAGAATGCATCCAGCCCTGGCAGCGCATTCCAAGTTTCACCGGTTTTCTCTGCGGACAACGAGGCCGCCGCCTTCGAGAGTGCAGTAGCACTTCGGCATCAGTACCAGACCAAGAGCGCCTCGAGCTCGGAGGTTTCCCCGACGGTTCCCAAAGCGTGCCAGTGGCAGCCCCTGCGCTTGCGCCCTCGTCACTTTGGCCTCTCCCGGTGCTTTTACGCGCACGTGCTTCGCCTTACGTGTTTGTAGACGTTGCTCTACTCGGCCTGCACGTGAATGTCCGAATTGACATGTGGGCTGCTCTCAATGTATTTGTTGTATGCACTGGTATTATTTCGAATTGATGTATTGGATGTTGCTTCTTTTGTGTTTATATGTATTTGTTGATTGGCTTTCTGTCACATGCTTGTTGTCTATAAGTACTTGTGTGCTTCGAAAAATTGCGTTTTTGGTCCCAGTTTACTTGGAGTCTTGTCTCTTCGTACAGGCGGCCTCGGCCGATACTACATTGTCGACGAGGATGTTATAGATCACAGTCTGAGTCCCAAACTTAATCGGACAAGATCAGCTGTCCAAGTAAACTTTGCCCCTCCCGTAGTTTTAAACAAGCGTCTGTCATGTTTTGCCATTAGTGCGTAGTGAAATATTTCTTCCAATGCTGATTTTTGCTTTTCTACGTCGTTTCATAGTGGCCCAGGCCGCTTTCAAGGAAGTCGCTCGGCCTGAAGTGCCAGGCGGATGTTGAAGCTGTGAGTTTTATCTGATCTAATCTAATGTCATAGCATTTCGGTGGTGACAATTAGACAAGCGACGGGAACTGTTTTAATGATATTTTCGTGTATGACTGAAGAAGATTGTCGTGTACCATAAATGCGTCGCATACGGTAGCAACAGAAGCAAACAGAAACTAGGATTTTGTGATCAAGCTTTTGTCAAAGCGATGACGGAAAGTGTTTTAAATCCTCACTGAAAGAAAAAGTATTCCATTCATTGCAAACAAAAGAGCATGTGGCGCTATTCGCTTGATTTCGCAGTGCAGCCCAACGGCGTCACAAAGTTCTACGTCGTATACTTTGGCGTGGGACGCTTGTCTTCAATTGTGGGTTGAAGCTCTAGGAGGCCGAGCAGTCATATTGAAAGTTGGCTGGTTGAAAGCTTAAGAAGCCGAGCGGCCGTGCTGACCATCAGTGGCTGTTGCAGGAGGGAGGGGCTTTTCCCTTTTATTTTGCCTTGGTGATCGGGAAGGCCGAGTAGCCTTACTGGACTTTGAGAAATTTGATGCGTCTTTGATTGTCATGTTCAGTACTGACTACAGTGACGAAGATTGACTTCAAGTTACAAGAATAAGATATTTTTTGCAACATTTGACTTCGAATAATACGAATTTTTGGAACTGTCCGTAGAAACTGCACTATCCACATCGTCTTTTAAGAGTGTGCGTTCGTCCGAACCTTTTCTTCAGCGGCACTGTGGTTTAAGTGTTTTGAATTCTGCGTGAGTGTTTTTGGTGCAGCATCGGCAGCAGCTCTAAGTAAAAAAGAAATCACTGTTGATTTACAACTTGGGAGATGAAGGCCGCAGAATCTACTTCTCCCGAATTGCGTCGCAGGGATAGGCAACTGCATCACAGCCTTCCACTGGTGATGCGAGATCAAATACCTGTAAAACATATCTCTCTCCTGGAGAGAGTTTGCAATTGAATGTCACTTGGTCGAGTAAAGGCATAGATTTTCGAATTGCTGTCAGTAACCTGGCGAATCTGTTAATGAGTATGTAGCTGCTCTCAGAGATTTCGTTAATATTTGCAGTTACACTTCGCAAGACGTTATGTTGACCGATGGTTTCTTTACCAGCCTCTTTTCCCAACGTGTCCTGAAACAGTTGTTATTGCAATGCCCTGACGTATATTTCCCGACTGCATCTTGAAATGCTCTCCAATGCGAACATGTTAGCAAGGATGCCCACTTGCAGCGCCCGTACAAGTAATCAGAAGAAAACCAACTTCGCCTGAACACCCGACTGGAGCTGCACGACGTTATTTTACGCCACGGTCCGACCTTCCTACTTGGAAGTGCTCTCCTTCACAGCGGCCCTCGAAGTTTCCTGCAGTTTTTCGTCCATGGAGATGGGCAACATCACAGCCCCTTCATACGTGGCACAGCTGTACGTCCAGCCTCCATCATCGCGACTTCCTTACACACAACTTACTTTCATCTTTACAAATGCGTCAGTTTCGTCAACCTATATCTTTACGGAATCTTCATCGTCCATAACTGTCATCGCAACCATCGGAAGTCTCTAGGCAGCCTCCACAGTTGTCGACACCATCGGCGAGTTCATTAAAGCTCTCCTACGGTCATCGTTGCGGATCAAGTCGCCCCACGGCCACAGCATCCACATGTCCGGCCCACGGGAAGCCTTCCTCTGTTGTGGAAAGATCGGACACTTTGAGTCTGTCTGCAACCGACGCCGACTACCGATTACTGAAGTAACCCAACAACATTCCTAAGAATGGGAAGACCTACGACAATATGGCGACACAACACTACGAAGAAGAAGGCAAAGAAGGATGACACACACGTACTGAAGAGGTGTGCCAACAACCTTTTCAGCTCGTTCATAAGCTCTTTGCGGCTTATGAAGCTATAAAGAAGTTCGGGAGAGAGTAAAAGACAAACAGGCATACTACAAGAAGTACATGGACCAGCGCAGAGCTGCCAAACCTGATTCTTCTCCATGCTGGTCACTGTCTTAGAGTCCGTACACCATAGTGTGTTTGCGGGGAGACCAACAATTTTCCGGACCTAAAAAGATTGTTGGCCAACACGGCCCCTCTTATTTTTATCTACGTGGTGGAAAGCTGTGCAATGCTTCCAGATTGACTAAATCTGTAAAATTAACAGGTCCCAAAGAACACGAGCACTTCGACTTTTTGAACATGCCATTCCTTATGACTCTGGAAGCTACACACTTTACTTCAGCTCCAAATGAACAATCACGAACCCGGAACCTTCTGTACCTCCCTCATTACGTGAGATAATTGAACCCCGAACCCGTTTCACCATTTCGCATTGGACAATCGTTCATTCTCATCAATCTCCATTTCAAGGCATCCCTACTGAGACTTGTCTGCTCACTTCAAAGTGTTGTGAGAGACGCTTTTCTTCGAGAGCATTCAGTGCTTCTCGAATTTGCAGTGCTCAGTGATTCCAGAGGATGAGACACATGACGCAAGGGATTACAGTTGTCCGTCAGCAGCATCTGCCTCAAAAATCCACATTCCCGTACAGAATCCCCATTCGGTTCTAGGTTCTCAACCTCCATACAACTCAGTTGGCACCCCAACGACCTGCGAGGCCTTAAAGGGAGATTTGTAGGTATATCTTGTTCAAATATTCTGTGCCGAAATGATTCTCTTATATTTTTGTTTCTTGACTGAGATAATTGTGAGCATTGATATCTTGCATACTTCAATATGTAGAGGAGGATCAGTGTGTTATCTGAAAATATCTTAATAATGCGAATTTCACTATACAGAGTGAATTTAGCTAGTGCGATTTCTTAGTCCTCATAACTATGGTATCCAGAGAAAATAACCATCGCTCACTCAAGGTACATAATGAAGACGCTTTCAGATACGATATATCTTTATGTTCTATCAATGTCAAATACACTGTTTTATCCCTAAATGTAAAGGTTCATACAGCTTTGTTTCAAACGTTAGAAGCCAACGGTTAGCAATTTTATTTATTCCCTTATCGATGGACATGTATTCAACCTTAAAGAAAGGTACACTAGCTAACCTTGTCGAAAAATCTCGTATACAGTGTAATACGTGTCAATCCCTTACGAGATCATGGAATATGTGTCGTACGTGCCTACATATATCATACGAGTCCACAATGCCATACGTGCTCGTATATCCACTCGTGCCCACATGTCATACGTGTCATATGTGCCTCGTATTAAGACAACAGGGAAAGAGAAACGCTGAGCTGGAATAAAAAAAATGGGAAAAATAAAATAGCTTCCCTAAAAGCTAGGAAACTAAAAAGTAAAAAGTGCAGGACGAAAAAGAAAAAAATGGCAGTGGCTTCACTCAGCTAAGCCAGGACATACTTAGCGAAAGCAGTTTCGTCTATGTTGTGTCCCCTTATTGCTTTTGTGTGTGTGCGCCCCCGCATCCTCCTCCTAACGACCACTCGCATCCTCCTCCTAACGACCACTCGCATCCTCCTCCTAACGACCACTTGCCCCTCGTCGCACGCTGTCGCCAGATGCCCCCCCACGGTGCGCCCCCGCACCCTCCTCCTGTTCTGGGAAGCCACTCCCTCCCGTGGACGCTTCTCCGCTCCCTCCTTTCTTCGGGCGGCCAGTTCGGCTCCTGCCTCGGTCGACGCTGGTCGCACCCTCATCGGCTTTAAATAAACGAAGTCTTAAAGTACCGTGTGCGTCTTTCGCTGCATTCAACACAGCGACCGGACACGACAGTGGCGACGAGAAAGTGGATTCGACCCGCGCTACGCAACGCTATTGACAAGCCATGGCTACGCGAGGGTTTCCCAATCAGATACCAGAGTTCAACGGCTCATCGTGGTCATCGTGGGTTGGACGCCTTCAGTTCTACTTTGAAGCTAACAACATCACAGACCCAGCCTTGAAGAGGGCCAACCTGCTGACGCTGTGCGGGGAGCAGACCTACGATACTGTCTGCGCCCTTATTCAGCCAAGCACACCAGCGGCAGTGTCTTACGACGACATCGTAAAAGCGCTGCAAAAGCACTACGACCCAAGGCCATCCGAGGTCTACAGCCGGGCTCGCTTCCAACGACGAGATCAACTGGGAGGAGAAACTGTGAGCGCCTACGTAGCCGCGCTCAAGAAGCTCGCTGCCGACTGCAATTTTGGAACGCTGTCGACAACAGCTACCGGGCAGGAGGGAGACGCAGCTTCTTCTGCTAACACCACCATGCTTCCCTTGGACGTGATGTTACGCGACAGATTTGTGTGCGGACTGAGTGACGAGTCACTGCAGCAGCGCCTGTTCGCTGAGAAGGACCTCACATTCAGCAAAGCTTACGACATCGCCGTTCGAGCGGAGAGCGCCGGTCACCAGCAGAGAGGGATTCGCCGGAACACCGAGCCGGTACACCAGACAAGCAACCAGGTGCGCAAGCCTTCTGTTGTTGTAAAATCGGTCAAAAAGGCACAACGCTGCTGGCGGTGTGACGACTAACACAACCCCCAGGGATGTCGATTCCAGTCAGCCACGTGTAATTTTTGCCACAAGCGAGGGCATATCGAAAGAGCATGCATTACGAAACGGAGACTTGCCAAGATAAAGTCACCTTCCCAGCCTAATCACAGCGTCAACGCCTCAGAGAATACGCCGCTATCTGATCTCCATGGAGCAACATCAGCAACACCATCTGTGTTGTACGACCTGAACACCATGAATCTCGGCACGCGACCGAAGATTTTTACAGAAGTAAGCGTACATCACCAGCTGATTAAGTTCGAGGTGGACTCCGGCGCAGCCTGTACTCTGATCAGTGAGGACACGTTCCGAACTTCATGGCCATCTGACGCACCCGCCCTGCAACAAGACGACACGCACCTGCGAACGTGGTCAGGACAGAATCTGCCACTATTGGGCTCTGCCAACGTGCAGGTTAACTACAACGGCCAGACCCATACGCTACCTCTGCTTGTTGTGAAGGGCACAGGATCAAGCCTTCTAGGGAGAAACTGGTTTTCTCCACTAGGCGTGATGATATGCGGCATACACCAGACGCCGAGCCAGAACATGGTTGAGCAACTGCAAGAGAAATACGAAAGAGTATTCTCGGAAGAGATTCCAGGAAACGAAGGGCCCCCGGTCACACTGGAGTTGTTGGACAACGCGCAACCCAAATTTCTGAAGGCCAGGCCGGTGCCGTTTGCTCTCCGAGATTCAGTTGAAAAAGAGTTGGACAAACTGGAGCAGCAAGGTGTCATCGAGCCGACGCAGCATTCAGAATGGGCCACACCACTTGTCGTAGTTCGCAAGAAGAACGGAACCATACGCCTCTGCGGAGACTACCGGAGCACCGTCAATCTTGCGACTAAAGCGTCCTCTTACCCGCTACCGACACCTGAAGAAGTATTCAGTGTACTACGTGGCGCAAGAGTCTTCAGCACATTGGACCTCACCCAGGCGTATCAGCAGCTGAAGGTGAGCGAGTCAACTGCTGAATTATTGGCAATTAACACACTGAAAGGCTTGTACAAAGTCAAGCGACTGCCTTTTGGCGTAGCTGCAGCCCCGGCCATATTTCAAAAATTCATGGAGACAGTGCTTCAGGGCATCCCAGGAGTTTGTGTCTACCTTGACGATGTCATCATCAGTGGCACTTCCACTGAAGAGCATGCAGTGCGCCTAGAGCTCGTTCTCGAAAGGCTAGCAAACGCTAATTTGTGCATAAGCAAATCGAAGTGCTGTTTTGCGGTGCCAGAGGTGCAATTTCTGGGACACCGAATTGATGCGGAAGGCATTCACCCTACCGAGGACAAAGTGCGAGCGATCACAGAAGCACGAGCTCCAACAAACAAGCAGGAGCTACAGGCTTTTCTCGGACTCTTGACGTTCTACGACCGGTTCTTGGAACAAAGAGCTACCGTGGCCAACGACTTATACCAACTCCTTCGGAAAGATGTGACATGGACATGGTCGCCACGCCATCAGCAGTCATTCGATGCCCTGAAAGACCTGATTCGAAGATGTACAGTCCTCCGCCACTACGACGAAAGGAAGCCTCTGCTTTTGGCTTGCGACGCATCACCGTACGGAGTCGGCGCGGTTCTATCGCAAACTGACGAGCAAGGAAGGGAAGCTCCCATCGCCTTCGCCTCACGTACGTTGTCGCAAGCAGAACGCAACTACGCGGAACTTGACAAAGAAGGGCTAGCCATCGTCTACGCGGCGACACATTTTCACCAGTACATTGCCGGCCGGAAGGTGACCTTTATAACCGATCACCGACCGCTATTGGGCATTCTGGGACCACAAAGGCCTATGCCACCAACTTTGTCTCCGCGAATGACACGTTGGTGCATCAAACTCTCAGCGTACGACTACGCTCTGGTCTACCGCAATGGGAGTAAACATCAAAACGCCGATGCGTTAAGCCGTCTGCCACTAGACGCAACTGTTGACGAACCATTTCCACCAGGAGACGTTCTGATGTTCGAAGCACTGCCAGAACCTCCGCTTACAGCAGGCACAGTTGCAGCATCTACGCAGAAGTGCGCAGCTCTCCGGCTAGTTTACACAGCTGTTCAACAAGGCAACGTGCATAAACTCAAAGGGGACAACTTCGACGCTTACCGCAGGCGAGCTACAGAGTTGAGCACCCATCGCGGCTGCATCATATTTGGGTCCCGAGTTGTGATGCCGAGAGAACTACGCGCACAAGCTATGTCTCTCATCCACGCCGGACATCGGGGCATCGTTGCAATGAAAAAGTGTGCCAGAAGCTACATGTGGTGGCCTGGCATTGACAACGACATCGAAACAGTGGTGCGAGAATGCAAGCCTTGCCAGAGCAGCCGGAGCGCCCCGCCGAAAGCTCCTGTCCCAGAATGGGAAAAGCCAGACACACCATGGCACACACTGCACATTGATTTTGCAGGACCAATTGAGGGCTGCACTTTCCTTGTGGTCGTAGATGCCTACACAAAGTGGCTTGAGATAAGGCAAATGGGACAGACGACTTCGGCAGCAGTCATTGACAACCTCCGATCACTATTTGCAACGTTCGGCCTGCCGCGCAAGGTAGTGTCGGACAACGGAACACCGTTTGTGTCTGCGGAGATCCTCAAGTTTTATCGCGACAACGGGATCTCATCAGTTACATCGGCCCCCTACCACCCAGCGACAAACGGACAAGCCGAGCGCTACGTAGCCGAGCTAAAACGCGCCCTTGAAAGAGATCAGACAGGCTCGCTGCAGCGCCGCCTTGCGCGCTTTCTCTTCAAGCAGCACACGACGGTTCAGAGCACAACAGGCGAGACCCCCTCGAAAATGATGTTCGAGCGTGAAATGCGAACCCAGCTCACAGCCATCCTCCCCGAGCCAAAGGCAGAGACGTTCCGGGAAGAAAAAGCAATTCCGCGCTGCGGCACGCTTAATGAGGGGCAGCGCGTCCTCGCCCGACAGTTTCTGAAAAAGCCACGCTGGGAGGAAGCTACAATTGTCAGACGCATAGGCCTGCGCTCTTGGCTCGTCAACATACATGGCACAGTAGCACGCCGACATCTCAACCAGCTGCGTAGATTTACGACGCCGTCTGAGAGCTGTCCGCCAGCGGAGAGAACACGTGCACCATCTTCCCACATAGCCTGGCACCTCTTCCCGGAAGAAGAGACTTCGCCCAGGACAGACCTAGGAGACACAGCGAACAACAGCCAGCCTACAAGTGTTTCTCCCCCGAGCGCACAAAGCCAGCGCGCCTCCACGCGTGAGCGCCGACCCCCTGCACGATACCAGGTAACTTTCTAAGGGGGAAGGAAGTGTTGTGTCCCCTTATTGCTTTTGTGTGTGTGCGCCCCCGCATCCTCCTCCTAACGACCACTCGCATCCTCCTCCTAACGACCACTTGCCCCTCGTCGCACGCTGTCGCCAGATGCCCCCCCACGGTGCGCCCCCGCACCCTCCTCCTGTTCTGGGAAGCCACTCCCTCCCGTGGACGCTTCTCCGCTCCCTCCTTTCTTCGGGCGGCCAGTTCGGCTCCTGCCTCGGTCGACGCTGGTCGCACCCTCATCGGCTTTAAATAAACGAAGTCTTAAAGTACCGTGTGCGTCTTTCGCTGCATTCAACACAGCGACCGGACACGACAGTCTACTGACATTTCGGTAGCGACAGGCCTTCCTTGTCGCTCCGGACCGTGCCGGCGTCTCTTTGCGCGTCGTTTCTATCGTTCTTCGGGAGTCTCGGCCGCCCGCTTTGCCTTTCTCGTCAAGTTTTCACACAGCGCGGGAACTGTGCGCGGTCCGCCACCTTCGCCATCTTCTGGGGCAGCGCCGTACGTTGTGAGAGAGGTTTTCAGTGGGCGCCACATCATGACGCTTCTACTACACGCCAAGCACGGAGGAAATTTAGCGGAAATGGAGAAAATTTGGTAGTCGCTAGATAGCGACATCTGTATTTAACAAGCTCATAATTACTGATCTAGGCTTTAATATATATCTCGAAGGTATGTTTTTATGAACTGTGCATTCACTAGACGCGCCTTTATTAAGCTACAAAAAACAGTATGCTCAAGAGGATCCGGTCCACAAACCTTCACATCCGCAACGTACAGCCGTAACGACTACACCACGACTGATCTTTTTTCAGCATGGTTTTTAATACATTCGTTCACATGCAAAATAGAGCAATATGCATTATTCACAAAGTAATTAGACCAGAGCCGCGCAAGTTCAATGGTAACACAACACCACACAACTAAAACACACGTATTAACACAACTTAACTAAAACGGTGGCAAAGAAAGGCAAGACATCGATAACGGGAACCAGTCCGGTTGATAGTCACTGTCTTCGTAAGTGTATTTCAGCTGGCACGCCACCTGGCTGAAATGTATTCTGGAGGGAACGACAGGCTAAGCATGCTGGTCCAACTTGAGCGTTTTGCGCAGGCTGTGGAGTCCGTGCAGGAAAACCATTTCAAAGGGTTCGTGGTCATATTGCGTGGCCATTAGGTAACGCACACTGTGAGAATTCAAAACACTCTTTCTTCAGTGTCCATTGTATAGAGTCTCCCAAAATAACATCGAATCTTTGCAGCCAATAAAACAGTGTTCGATGGTTTCAGTTGCATGGGATAGGCGACATTCAACAAAAGAAACAAAAATATTTTTTGTGAAGCCACATTTCAACAGGTACAACTTCGGCGTAAAGTTTAATAGAAAACGTTCTAGTATAACGCGAAATCGGCATTTTACGTATTCGTTTGTGCACGTAATGATCAATACAATTAGAGTAGACTGAGCAATACAACGGAGGCAGAAAGAGCATAGATATAAATCGTTTGTATACATTTTCACGTGAAACAGAGAATAACTACTCATAAGAAAAGCGAACTGCCTGGAAACGCAGTGGGTCATAAACTTCCTTCATAAAACCTAATAATATGGGCCCCTGATAAAATTAGAAGAGAGCAGTCATTTAGGAAGAAAGTTCAAGGTTCACAAAGTAAGTTCGCAGGGATGCTCTGGTAATTGAATGGGAGCTGTCAAGGAAGAAAAATATATGTGCAACTAATTGTATCACATATAACTGCGTCAAACTTAGTCCGCCAGCAGAAACAGGCCTGACTAGGGCATCGCGCCGCATCGGCTCAAAGCTTGAGGACCATATGAACGTTGCAAATATTCTGTGAAAGCTTTGAATGCAATGTCTCGGGCAATGGAGTACCTGGAAAATATAATAAATTTTTGTTGCCAGACACAAGTTACCGGCCAGCGCTCGACCAAAAATTGATAAGCGATGAGGAACAAAAGTCTGAGCATAGCTCTGAAGGGCCGGGACCCGCTCACTCCAGTGATGTTCACTAGACGAATGCATGAAGCGGAACTCCAAGGTATTTCGGGGGGACACGATACCATTCAGTTCCAGCATAATGAGCCAGCAGTGATCCCATGAACCGAACCGCTGAGCGAACATTTAGAGCTATTGATTTGAGCGCCAGAGACAACGCCAAACTACTCAATAGTGGCTATAGTTTTGTCAATACCGGGTTTATTAATGCAGAAAAATTCCATATCATCGGCATACGCGAGCACTTTGGTTTTATTGCCAAAGACAACAAAACCACGGATACTGTTGTTTCGCAGCACACTCAAACAAGTGGCTCTAAGCAGAGGGCAAACAGTACACTCTAATCCCGGTAACCCTTAATATAGGTGCGCACTTTCAAAAATTTGTGCACCGATAATTTTCAGAGTTACAGCGTACCGCATACGTTTTAGCAGTTACACTGTACCTTTGAATTTGGTGTCGGCCATGAACTGGATGCAGGTTACGCTGTAACCCTCAGCGTTGCTCTCATTTTTGACAAATTTAAAGGTTAAGTGGTAACCCTCAATCTTACCGTCAGCTGTCAATATTTTGCAAGTTACGCCGCAACCTTCATCCTATCTTAGTACTTCAAAGGCTACATGTTAACTCTCATTTTCTTCTTTCAATTTATGCATTCATGCACACTGACGCCCTTGCGTTTCGCCTCCGAAACGCGGCTCGGTTCGAACATAAGACCTCTGGCTCAGTAGCCGAGGTCCAATGGAGGTTCGAACCACTATGGCGGGTTAATGTTTCAACAAATAAGTCTTCGACCCGTCCAAGTTGAAGATAACTGCACTGCGCCGTAGTAAAATGCGCGCTTCAATGGTAAGCCGCTGTTGTCCACATGTAAAAAGGAACAAATGGTATTAGGCACAATTTGCTTTATTGAACCTCACTGCTTGAAAATAATATACATAGTGAGAACGGGCCACTTTGGCTCTGTAAAGATTACTAACAAAACTTCGCGGCAAGCTCCACAGCTTTACAATATCTTATTCAAAACAGTCAGGAACTTCCTCAGGCGCGCTGAAACAAGGCCCCTAGGAATAATTTCCCCCGGCAGCACTATTTTTTGCACCAGAAAAAAAATTTGTGAAAAAACCGAGGGATACTCCAAGTTCTTGACATAATAGATGAGAAGACAAATAATTAATGCACGCTGCAGGCCCCTTGAGGACACTCTGATGACTTCGGTTAGGCTGCCAGCAAAAACAAATGTTCCGTCCGTGCAAGTGTAGATGTGAGGCGCCGTCACTTGTACTTCGCCTGCCGGCAGTGCCGCCTACAAAAAAAAAAAGGGAAGAGGTACTTAACACAGAAGTGAGTTACCGGCTCCCATACGAAGCAGTTTAATAGTGCTCTAAGAGTCATGGTTGCGACATACAGGCAAGAAAGATTTATCGTACACTCGCTTCACTGCTTTATCTCTCCTGTTATGCAGATTTTTAAAGGAGATTGGAAGCACGAGGTGCACATCAATTACACAATTCATCTTTAAATCTCATTCAGCAATCTAAACTTTAGCAAGGCTGTTGACGCACCCTCACGCCTTGAGGCAATGGAAACCACGGCGGCGACTTCGAACTAGCGAATAGACACGGGAAACACGCATTGTACGCCGGCCGGCATGATGGATGGAAAGCGCTGGACCAAGTAATACATAGTAACGGCGCCTCGCGCCATGTGTTCGCCCGACATTACATTGCCCACGGGATCGGCCTATTCACCAATTACTGGGAAGATAAAGAAGGGTAGGCTCAGAAGTTCGCGCCTTCAACGTACCCTTTTCTCTCCCTCTTTCATACCCATCTCCCATATCTAAACATGGCAGCGGCCGACTGCCTATATATAGTCGCTTGAACATAGTAGATTGAACGTTACAAAAATGACGAGGACGCTTAAGCTTCGCTTTAAGAGTAGACACCACAGCGCCTACCCTTCCTTTTTGGAATGGTCCGGGCCATATTTGGAGGTCTCCATCGTGTTCGCCGTAGTCGAATTAGGCTGGACAGGAATTTTTGTCCTAATCGACCAAGGCGAAATTTCGGGGTTGTGGTGGCTAAATTTAGGAGCGGCCCAGGTCAAGTTTAGAGGTCGCCATTGTGTTCGCCGTAGTCGAATTAGGCTGGACATAAATTTGGTGCAAATCAACCGAGGTCAAATTTCGCGGGTGGGAAGGCCATATTTGGAGGTCCCCATCGTGTTCGCCATAGTAGAAATAGGCTGGATATCAATTTTGGTCCATATCGGCTGAGGTCAAATTTCGGAGGTGGTTGGGCCAAATTTGGAGGTCATTATTGCGTTCTCCGTAGTTCAATTAGGTTGGGCATAGATTTTGGTCCAAATGTGCCAAAATCATATTTCGGGGGTGGATGCGCCAAATTTGGGTGTGGCCTGGCCCAAATTTGGAGGTCACCACCGTGTTCGTCATATTCGAATTTGGTTGGACATCGGTTTTGTTCCAAATCGGCCGAAAACAAATTTTAGGGGTGGGTGGGACAAAGTTGGGAGTGGCCTGGGCCACTACCAAGTTTGGAGGTCAACACCGTGTCCGCCGCAGTCGAATTAGGTCGACTTTGGTCCAAATCGGCCGAGGTCAGATGTGTTCACCATAGTCGAATTAGGTTGGACATCGATTTTGGTCCTTAGGTGACCTCTGGTTTGATAGGCAGGCACACTTTGTGCCCAAAGGTCCCCTCTCATAAGGAAAATGATTTTTCGCTCACGTGCAACGCCACCCAGCATATACTGGGTAAGGGATATCCCTTCACCGACTGTTGCTCCAACACAAATTAGTGCTCCATAGTGCAGCCTATCATAAAGACACCTGGAGAAGAAGGCAAGCTGCTTCCGAAACGTGAGGCTGAATTAAGTACACATTGGGCTGGCAGCATTGCGCCCTTCGTAACATACACAATACTCGCAGTCAAAGGCGGCGCAGTCACTATGTCACGTGTGAAAACAGAACAATAGGAATCCTGCACATGCGTTCCCTGTCGAGCTGCTGAGCTCCCTGTTTCATCCGAAAGGTTTACTCATGAAGTCGCACTTAGCGCACAATAATGCACGCAAGCAAAGCAAGAGATGCGTTACACAGAGTTCTACTAAGGCGCTCAATTTTCCCCCTTTGTTCATGTGCAAACAAGCTTGGTACAACAACATAAGTAACCACGAGGTAAAAATCCACGTAAAGGTACTCACCGATCTCGTTTATCTTCCCGTGCGCTGCCGGGCAGTGTCCCCAGTACTCGCACTTCAGTTTCAATTCCGGCAAAACCGTGTACTGCGGGCAGTCACAGTTATCTTCACTGCACCGCCCGCGCAAGACGCCAAACACGTCCCTCCTGCAGGCAGCCATCTTGACTTATATCCCATCGTCCACTCGTGAAACGAGATGACGCATCTTTGGCGAGCGCCTTCGCAGTTATTCCCCTCCTTGTTCTCCTCCTCCTCTTTCTGAGAGCTGCGCACGCGGCCCGCGCCAAACGTGCTGCCGCAAGCGAAAGGCGGACAGAGTAGCGAAGCTCCCACGAAGAGGCTACGCACAGTTTCCGTGCACACTATCGGTCTCCGGAAGTGAGAACGTACTCTCTTGCGCCGTCACTTGCGCCGTCACGTGGACTCTTGAGTGCGCGTGTACGCTTGACAGCTCCGATGCCCACATGGTCTCGAAATTGATGTCATCCGTGCCGCTGGCACCTTTTCGCTACCTCGGGCCTTTCTCAGCTGAGATCCAATCCTCTCCGCATTTTATGGACGTAACATGCAAGAAGTCCGATCACAACATTTCCAATCCTTGTTAAAGGGCCCAATTGGACGATATTTAACCTTAGAATAACACAACTACTTTATGCTTCCTTGCTAAAAATCATGCACCGAGCTTATGTCGCTGGAATTATCATTTAAAACGTGCCATAACACGACGCGCAGGATAAGCTTCTACTTCATTCCGCATATACGATGCACAGGCTAACACGCTTTTTGCTTTGCAGCGGTGCGCACAAAAGAATACTCGTTTCGCGGGCTCCGCAATGCAAATGCAAGCGGTAAAAGATGGCGGCAGCGAGAAAACAGCCGACCCGGCTTCCCCGCCTTGCGTCTCGTCGGGAGGCGTCGCATGGCGGGAAAAGCACGAAGTGGCCTTGAAAAAGAAACAAGTTTTTTTTTTTCGTTTCAACGGGATCGCCGCGCCGATTATAGGTTACCGTAATCTCAGAGGTGCGTTTTATCGGTTACAAAACCAAAAAAACCGGTCTTGAGCATTTTTTTTCTATGGGTTACAAGGCAGCTCCTTCAGCAGTAACTTATAAAACGCACCTCTTGAGTCGTTGTAACCTATGCATCGGTCAAGAATAATCAAAACATCAAAAACAATCGCGCTGTAACGCTTATTTTAGACGCATTTATTGTGTGTAAGTCCTATATAGGTAGCTTTATGGGTTACCGGGATTAGAGTGTAGCGGTGACATAGGACAGCCTTGCTTCACGGATGACCGAACTGGTACAGGTTCTGAAAGGTGATCGTTAACAATCAAGCCAGTGGAAAAATTCTAGGAGCAAAGTTGCACCCCTCTTAGTACAGTTGATCCAGCATTGGCACGCTCGTGAAGAGACAACGGAAGCGAGTGCCGGACTCGATCAAATGTCTTCGCAACGTCAATCTGCACTAAAGCTAGGCGCTCGTAAGAACCGGAGTAAGATTCGAGAATTGTACATGTAATATGTACGTTACTTTGCATGGAGCGGCCTCTCAAAACGCGTCGCTGATAACGGCCAATGGGAAGTAACAATTTCACAAATTTTTGGCAAAAACTTTACAGTCCACATTTGCCAGCCTGATAGGCCTGTAGCCATCAACTGAGCGAAACTATCCTTTTTCAGTGCTCTTTGGAATTAAGACTGTGTGATTCCTAGTAAACGAGTGAGGAAGGACCTCTACATCTAAATTTAAAGCGAAAATCTGGAGGACTGGGCTCACCATAGATTTAAAAGCTTTGTAAAACTCGCGTGAAATGCCATGGGGATCATTGGTTTTGTAGAGAGGTAATTGATTTATTGCTTTTTATATTTCTTTTAACGTGATGGCGGTGATTGATAATAGCACAGTCGTCGTCTGATAAATGTGTTATAAGAACTGTGAAGTTAGCTAGTAGGTTCGAATTATGAGTAGCAGGAGCGTCACTGAACAGCGCCGTATAATAGTTCACAAAAACAGAGATCACGTCAGAAGTACTGTTTACAAGGTTGCCGTTTAGCATCATTTTGCGGTATCGACTTGGGGGTAGTGTGAAGGTGTTCTTCAAATAGAGCTTGTCGTGTAGGATATTCACAGTTTAAAACACGACTCGTACGAGGTTGAACTTTGGCACCCCTGCATATTTCTGCGTCGTGTTTTTGTAGGTCACACTTTACACGAGCAATTTCGTCTAAATATAATCCATGTGACTCGCGTTCCAAGTAACAGAGGCTATACAAACTCTTGTGCAGTGACCTCCCCCGGAACTTCATAAGCCTTGCTTATGGAAGAGGCCGTAGTCTTCTTTAAGTGCAAGGTTCTGGGCTTGGGATGCAATGTATAGAGCCCTTTGCTTTTCGGTAAAACTTGGTTTCCCCTAACTGTTGCACCCAGAAAAGATTCTTAAAAATCAGCTCCACTTCTGCATGCAAATGTGCCTGAAAGGAAGTGTAGTTTGCTGGTGCACAGAGGCCATGAACCGTTGGAGAGTAGTAGGTGTCTTGTATTTCTTCTGAGGTATATTTTTAACAAATGCTGGTTATTTTAATTCATTTGTAATGCCTTTTATTGTTCATCGAGTTGCATATAATTTTAGATTAAATTTGGAACTACATGTGCTGATTGGTATTTCATTGCAATAATTATACCCATAATTATTCAGCCTTGTTTGAAGGTAGGTACGCATTTTGTAGTCAGAATAGTGGATGAGTCTTCTGTGAGTTTTCTTCAATGAAACGAAGGCAACTGGAGTGACTGTTTGTTACTGTGTCACTCAGCCAATACTTCTCCCACAGGACCAGCAAGCTTCTGAGTACCTATGGCTCAATTATCGGAGCTGCGATTGCTCTCCGAGGCTGCCTGCGTTAACCGGTGCAAGGCCAGCGACTCGGAGCTAACAAGCATTTGACACCATAGAACTATACACAGTCGTTCTCGGGCCGTGAGCAAATAATTGTTAACGAGGTATTGGTAAATGATATTAATTGTAGAAAGCTAGTGTGAAATAAGACTAATTGTGCTTAATGAAAATGCTGTTTTTCATAGTCATTTAAACAATGCAATGCATATCAAATTTGTTGCCTCTCACTGATTCCTCAATTTTTTTTTTCAGTTGCAGGCGACCAAGAGTTGCTTGGAAGTCGAGCAAGCCACCAAGTTGCGTGGGATTTGGGCCAGCAACCATGAGCAGGCTGGGAATATTGCAAATCACCAGTGGTTACATTCACTCAATAAAGCAAGCTTTTACTGTCAGCACCATGTTTTTGGCACTGCATTGCTTTGGGATGCATGCATTGAGCTGACTGCTAGCTCTGCAGCTACCCATGTGTATGCAGCAAAATTGCTTCAAGAATAATAATGGAATACAGCAAACAAGACACAAGATGGACAGAAAGATAGACTACAAGACAACAAGACAGACTACAGGACAACAGGACAGACTACAGCACAACAGGACAGACTAGAGCACAACAGGACAGACTACAGCACAACAGGACAGACTACAGATACGACATGCCATAAACATGACAGAACAGAGACAGACAACACAACAGAAATTTTCTATTGTAATCCTGTTGTGTTTTTGACTGGGAACTTACTGAAAGAGGTGTCCAGACGAAGGGGCCTTATATCCTGATTGGTTTACGCGGCACTCGTCACGTGATGAGGTAACCAGCGTACTTCTAGATGCGGTGGGGAAAATCGATTGGCGAGCTATCGGCACGCAGCGCGCTAAATTCCATGAGTGATAGTTCCAAGAAGAGGCGTGCTCCGGTCGGCTATGTCAGCAGAGCAGGTTCAAATACGTTTTCTGGCCAGCATCCGCAGTGTAGGGCGGGGGATCGACCGGACCATCCAGAAACGGGAGTAGAGGTACGAGCCAGAAGAACTGCATCATAAAGAAGAAGGGCCGGTTAGCTCGCGCCATCGCCGTGCTATCGAACCCCCGACTGCCGAACCCTGCTGCGTATCCATGCTTGACACTTCATCTGCGGTGACGTTCAGAGGAGCCCCAGTAGGCCTAGCAGCTAAGCGATGACAGCATTTGGCAGTTCCTACCCGGAGGGTTGCGTGCTTGGCTGTATTCTTGCCACGCGCGGGTTGCTTGGCGTTTACATTTTTAGTAGTTTGATGGCCGCTGCGGAGCGTCGACTACAGAATATACTCGAAATCTTGCTTGATGCACTGATGTTGTTGTTATCCTCCTACAACGGCACATGCCCACGCGGGGGATCAGGCAAGAACTGGGGTGCACAGAAAGTTTTTGAGACGAACTTTTTGATGGCCACGAATACAATGATTGCTGGGGAAGAGAGAAGTAAACGAAAAGAAACACCGAAATAAAAGAGGAAATGCATAACGCACGCAGGAATGAAACACCATGGGATTTGTAGCCAGGTGATTGTTATTAATATTAATCACAAATTAAAAATATTGTTAACTGAAAAAAAATGTTAGTAATGTAGCCGATTAGACTAGTAAAAATAATGCGTGGGGGTGTAAACAGACCTGTGGCAGCACCCAAGTCTGCTCGTGCCAAACGACCATATTATCGGGCTGCTCAAACTAATGCCAAGCTGTTGCGATGGCTTTTCTAAAAATTGTCTTCTCATCATGGAGAAGCGGCGACAAAACAATAAGAAATGATCTGTTGATTCTTGTTCACCACAGAATGCTCAGACGGAAGAAAGTGCCAAACCAGACCTGTGCAAATAGAAACTTAACGGTGGGATCTGACAGCGCAGCCTAGTTAGATGGACCTTAAGCTGTCATGAATGACATGATTTCCTGCGCCGTGAATACCTGAGAGCCAGGATATCACCAGTTCTTAAAAGAGATCGCGTTGTCATCCTCAACAAAAAATTTCTCCGAAACCTCGCTGCTGTGATGTGCTCTGTAGCCCGGCGGATAGGTAGCACGGCGCCATTGAGGGATGCCTCTGCCAGGCTATCAGCAACTTCATTGGCTCTCACACTGCTATGACCTGGTACCCATATCATATGTACAAGTCTATAAATGCGGAGTGAGTACTGATAGGAAGGTGTTCAGGTTTGGATAGGCGAAGCCGAAGGCGAAGCCATAGGCGAAGCCATAGGCGAAGCCGAAGCCGAAGGGCTGTGTTCAATGTCAACTTAACTAGGACGTTTAATTTAAACAGCAGTACTTTCAGGGAAACATAGCGGACGAGGCAGCATGTCCGACCACACGAGAAGCCTTCGCGATTCGGGGAAACACCCAGAGGATAGGGCTCCTTTCCAGGGTACGTTTCCCTTTACAACGCATATTCATCGTGATAATTTAAAGCAATAGTTTCGAGATCACGTGATATACTTTGTCACACTCTTCTTCAAAGCACTCGCCAACTGTTCACAAGCAGCCGCTACATGGGTACTCTGTAAACACTATGAGTATTTATGACATTTTTGCTGATATGCACATTTGTGACCCACGCTCCCGTTCTGTAATCCCCGCAGGGAGTCACTCCCATGCGTACGTAACGCGATGTTTTGCAAATACATCGCCTTCAAAATGACGTTTTATACCTTCACAATCTGTTCTAGGATAAACTTCGATGCTTTTCACGAATGCACGATATCCCAGGTGCGCTGTGAAGTATGAAAACTGCTCTCCAAACCACTCCCTTCCGTTTATTATTATGGGCGCTAACTCTTATGTCAACCCCTAGTCGGCTCCGGCGTCCGCGAGCGCCCCTTGTGTTCGTAAAAAAGGTGTTGGTCGATACTGAAATTGGAAAATGGAAGAGAAGAGGGCGTTCGCTGCCCAAAACTATGTGTCGAATACGGCAAGGGCCAAGTCAGACCGTATTCTATAAACAGCAGCAGCAAATAATGGTGGGCGCATGTAATGCTTGAGGAGCAAGGCCTTCAAGACGCCGCACTCAAGTGGCATCGAAAATTGTAATACTTTTTTACTACGCCGTCTTTCTATAAAGTAACCAGAACGAGTCCGACGCTGTCCCGCGTTTTTCGCCTCGCCAAAGTAATGGCTCGCAGTCTGAGCCAGGTATTTTGTGTACGTTTTATGAGTATGAAGAGCTATTCGTCCCTCGTTTTGGGAGGTTCGCTACTGCAGTGATCCGGTGATGCGGTGATTACATATCCGGTGATCCGGTGATGGACATACACAGACACCACAGCTGTGTCCATGGCGCTCATGCGTGCCTCCAGGGAGCCCGAGGGCACATAGTCGAGGCTTGCGACGACGTGCGGGAGATGTGCACTGACATAGATGGCACTACTCGGGTCCTTTTGTTGATGGATGGTTAATAGGCAGGGGATACCGGAACAGCTGGTCGTGGTGCAGCGTGCGGTACGTCCGCCCGTACCCTGGGAGGCAGATGGAAGTTATTTCCAGGTGTGTCTCCTGGATTACCTGGACACCATACGGAAATTGGCCGTCAGAGATGAGGCAGGAGAAGACCGGATGCCTGGCCCGCATTGACCTGGCGTTCCATTGCAGAATGCGTGGTCAAACCATGGGTGCACTGAGCGATGATAAACTACGCCCTCACTCTCGCGCAGGCAAGTAAAACGCTTGGTAAACTTCATGCACAACGCTCGTTTACTTCGCCGCTGACGCTAATTAAGAAGGAGACATCCTGGATGATCGCACGTCTTAATACGTGTTGTGGAGGGCACTAAGCGCGCGTGCATCGTAAGGTGCCTTATTTATTTATTTATTTATTTATTTATTTATTTATTTATTTATTTATTTATTTATTTATTCAAGGTACCTACAGCGCCTTAAGAGGCATTATTGTAGGGGGGTAAGTACATTAACAGTAAAATTCAATACAGCACAAGAGAACAAAACAGAAAGAAAAGTTACAGAAAAATGTTAAGAACTTCCAAAAAGATCAAAGCATTCTGATTGCACCCGACACGCAGAACCAACACTGACAACAGCATAATCAGATTATTGCATGGTCATTTGTGGCCTGGAAATTCTCGCTCTCAAACACTTCATTAGGCAGCAGATTCCAGTCACTTATTGTGTTAGGAAAAAATGAATATTTAAATGTATTAATCCGTCAGTTATACATTCTAATTTTCATGGTATTGTCCCTTCTACTCGAAACGTAATGAGATTGCCTTAAATAGAGGCTTTTATTAATTCCTGTTTTATTATTGTAAATGTCGTACAAAAACTTTATTCTAAAAACTTTTCTTCGGTGGGATAATAACTTCCAACCAAGAGCTTCCCGAAGTTCAGAACTTCTAACCTTAAAATTATAATTCCCAGTTACGAACCTTGCTGCCCGCTTCTGAACTCTTTCTAGCTTGTCTTTTAAAATATTTGTGAACGGGTCCCAACCTACGCATCCATATTCGAGAACTGCCCTGACATTCGTAACGTACAATGTTTCTTTTAGGCGTGGAGTTGTATGTTTAAAGTTTCTTTTAAAAAGGTTGAGAACGCGGGAAGCTTTGGCAGTTATCGCGTCGACGTGTGCGGTCCAATCCAACTTCGCTGTAAATGTGATACCGAGATACTTTACTCGGTCGTTTGTCTGAACAACAGAATGATTTAGATTATAGTTGCCCCATATCTTCTTTTTTTTTGTTTGTGAACTGCATGAGGTAACATTTACTGGTGTTGAGAGTCATCTTCCATTTGTCACATCACGCACATACCTTGTCAAGGTCAGACTGCAACAGAATGGTATCATTTGCGCACGTGACAGAACGGTAAACAACACAGTCATCGGCGTATATACAGCCTAACACGGGAGCACAGATCACTCGGCAAATCATTTACAAAAACAAGAAACAACAAAGACCCAAGTACCGAGCCTTGCGGCACACCTGATAAAACCTGGACAGACTGCGAAGTGACACCGTTTATAAGTACCCGTTGTTGCAGTGCATACAAATAATTTTGAATCCATCCAAGAAGTCTAGAAGGTATACCTAAATATGATAACTTTGTTAAGAGCAGAGAATGCGAAACCACGTCAAAAGCCTTGCGGAAATCAAGAAAAACTGCGTCTATTTGAACACCCCTATCTATACCTTCCACGACATCATGGATGAACTCAGTGAGGTGAGTTGTACACGATAGGCCCGAACGGAAACCATGTTGAGCGGTAGTGAAGAAATCATTATCATTAAGGTGCTTCATAAGACCAGAATATATTATATGCTCCAGTGTTTTACAAGAAACAGAGGTGAGGGACACCGGTCTGTAATTACATATATTTGCGCGATCCCCATCTTTACGTATTGGCGTTACATTCGCAAGTTTCCAGTCATTTGGGAGTTTTTTATAATCCAGGGACTTATTGAATATTGTGACCAAAAATGGAGCTATTTCTATTGCATATAGCTTCAAAATATAATTTGATATATCGTCTGGGCCGTGAGCAGAATGGGAATTTAGACTAGACAGCAGCGCCATCACACCCGTCTCAGTTATCATTACATCTTCCATTTCCGGCAAGTGTGTGAAATTTTGCGTGACTAGATTGAGATCTGCTTGATCACTGACAAATACTGAGTGAAAATACGCGTTAAAAATTTCAGCTTTGCTCAAGTCGTCTGCTACAACGCTGTTATTGTGCACCAAAGACGGAATTGCAATGTTATCTTTTTTAGTATTTTAATATGCTTCCACGCTTGTTTTGGATTAACTCTTATCTTTTCCGATAAAGACGATAGGTAAAGACGCTTAGCACTTTTAAGTTCTGTCTTAAGCGAACACGTCAATAACTTCAGTTTTGTGAATAAGGAGGGGCTCTTAGTTTTACGATATTTCTTATACAGTGTGGCCTTTCTTCTAATGGATCTACGTAATTCTCTTGAAATCCAAGGTTTGTCAGCGCGTAGTTTCCCTGATACAGTCTTAGAAGGAACGTACGCTGTAATCAAATAGAGAAGCTTGTCCTTAAATGCGATCCACAAACCATCCACGTCGCACGTTTCGCTATAACTGAGAAACAAAGGGAAGTAATTTACTAAAGCATTCTTTACAGCATCGTAGTTCCCTCTCTCGTACAGAAATATTTTTCTTGAACGCCATTTTTGAAATTCGGGTTTCCTGCAAATAACAGTGGCGGCAACAGCTTCATGGTCGCTTATTCCCGGTGCCACTGTAACAGATTCAACTGTACCATTTTGATTACTGAAAAGCAAATCTAAGACATTTGCATCAGTTGTCCATAAGCGAGTTGGAAAATCCAAAAATTGCAAGAGCCCATAGTTCCGGATCATCTCATAAAAGGCTGAGTGTAGCGTTGATCTACTTTGTTCGACAGGAAGCCGGTTGTTCCATACGACATGAGGCATGTTAAAATCGCCTCCCAGAATAATCATAGCTGATGATAAGCTTGACAGTGATCTTGATACACTGTGAAATAGTTCCGGGTTGTTTGAACTAGGTGGCCTGTAGAATGATCCGACGGCAAGGCTCTCCCCATTTGACAAAATTATTTTGCACCACACAGATTCTGCACCATCATGAACACAGCTGATTGGTACACTTTGGATGTCGTCGCGTACAAGAATAAACACTCCACCGCCATGCTTGTCTCGATCTTTTCGATATGCTATATAACACGAGGGAAAAACTTCAGAGCTTGTTATATTGGGGTCAAGCCAAGACTCAGTTCCGATAACAACATGAGCCTGTGTCAGTAGCGCTGTCAAAAATGTATGCTTTCCCATCAATTATTAGTTTATCGTACTTTAACGCATACTTAGCGTTCAGACCTCGGGCATACGCACTTAACCTGCTCCTTGACTGACGCACACTGGGCGAGTAGTCTTCACTCACTGAGTAACCGGTATCCTTAAATTTAGATGCAACAGAAAGTACCCGCTGTTTGTCCTTAAACAAGTTAAATTTAACAATGATTGGTCTCTTTTTGTTTTCAGCATACCTGCCTATTCTATGCGCTCTCTCAATTGCAGCGGGATCAATTTTAACACCCAGTTTTTCGTCGCAGATTGATATGACCTTAGCCTCCGAATCATTCCATGATTCTTTGTCCGTATCTGAAGCACCAAAAAAGAGCAAGTTATTTCTACGGGACCGGTTTTCCATGTCATCTTGTTTAGCTAGCACCGCATTTACAGCACTTGTCAGCTGGCTATGTTGGGATTTCAACTCATCCTTTTCATCGTTGGCTGGCTGTTCAAGCAGACCTTGAATTTTTGAAGTTAACGTTCCGATTTTGTTTTCAATTATTTCCTGGTGTTCTCGCAGAGCTTCCAATTCCTTAAGAATATTTTCTTGAACTTCCAGAATTCGTGGTAGGCACTTCACGGCAGCAACAAGTTCACTACTCCTGTCTTCGGGGGTCGGGCCTGGATTTAGCTCCACGTCATCACAGAGCAGCAGCAGCAAGAAGAAAAATGCAGCGTTTTTCAACAGTACGAACCGGCGTCTAACATGATGTCTAACTACGTGAGAATCATGCATGCAGCGAAACAACATGTGGGGCGTTACCGGCAAAAAATAAAAACTGAATTTTTCAGAACGTAGACCAACCTGCGTCAGCAGAAGTAAACGTGTGAATCACAGCACCGACATTTCGCCGGTTCCACGCCCCGATGTCGCTGTGACGCCAGCCGGTCTTTGTAGTCGCCAGTCCACCACACCCACCGACAAGGCAGCACAATGTTCGTGGCAACCAGCGTCGAATCCGTCAGAACCATCCGTGGGGCAAAATTCGCAGCCGTAGTGATGGAAGCCACTTTTCTTCAGGAATGAAGCGTCCAGGCAGCCACTGTCATGCCTTGTTAACAGGAAGGCCTGCGTCAGCAGAAGTAAACGTGTGAATCGCAGCACCGACATTTCGCAGGTTGCACGCCCCCTAATCCACGCCTTAGTCAAGGGTTCGACAGAATCCTGTCTGGCGAGGGAGAAGCATAGTGGTAAAATAAAACATACACTCGCCAAAGATAAAGATAAAGATGGTTTTTAAAAGTGCCTTAGTAGGAAAAAGTAAAGTGCCTTAGTAGGGCATCAATGCGCAAAAAAGTTTGGTTTATTGGTTTATTGGGGTTTAACATCTCAAAGCAACTCAGGCTATGAGGGACGTAGTGAGGAGCTCCGGAAATTTCGACCACCTGGGGTTCTTTCACGTGCACTGACATCGCACAGTACACGGGTCTATAGAATTTCGCCTCCATCGAAATTCGGCCGCCGCGGCCGGGATCGAACCCGCATCTTTCGGGCCAGGAGCCGAGCGCCGCAAGCACTGAGCCCCCGCGGCGGGTAAGCGCAAAAAAGTGAGCCATGATCCGTTCCCTTCCGGCACGGTTCAGATGTTCACCGAGATGAGACAATTGCTATGCCGTTTTGCTTCCTCAAAAAACAACCAATTTTCGGATGGCGGTGGCCGCGCCCCAGTCCACCGATGGCCAGAACAAGGTGTGTCATTCTGTCGCGCTCCCTAGTTGCGCTATATTAGGAAGCCTACAAAGCGCGTACAGTCCAGTTACCAGTGTGCGAAGTGATGCAGACCTCTTTTAGAGCGTCTGCTAGGCGCAAAACTCGGTCCACCAGATGTGCATAATTTCGACCTTGATGAGACCTTCCAAAGCCGAATTAAAACAGCACCTTA